>NC_133665.1:60947043-61666803 GCF_037893015.1 Macrotis lagotis
CCAATTATTTACAATAGTAGTTTCTACCTATCATTTTTGGTAAGGTTTTGAATTTTACAATTTTCCCCCCACCCTCCCTTCCCTCCCCCATCCCACCACAGAAGGCAGTCTGATAATCTTTACATTGCTTCCATACTATACATTGATCGAAACTGAACGTGTTGAGAAAATAAAATATTAGAGATAGCAAAATTATGTTGTATATAAGACACTTTAAAAAAAATTGAAGGTAATAAGACTTCAGTCTTTGTTTAAACCCCACAGTTCTTTCTCTGGATACACGTGGTATTCTCCATCACATGACCACATGTATGTCATGGAATACTATTGTTCTATTAGAAACCAGGAGGGATAGGAATTCAGGGAAGCCTGGAAATATTTGCATGAACTGATGCTGAAAGAGATGAGTAGAACCAGAAAAATATTGTGCATCCTAACAGCAACATGAGGGTGATGATCAGCCCTGATGGATTTGCTCATCCCTTCAGTGCAACAACCAGGGACAATTTTGAGCTATTTGCAATGGAGAGTACCATCTGTATCCAGAGAAAGAATTATGGACTTTGAACAAAGACCAAAGACTATTACCATTAAATTAGGGAAAAAAAGTGTTATATTATTATGTAATTTTACTATCTCATACTTTATTTTTCTTCCCTAAGGATATGATTTCTCTGTCATCACATTCAACTGGGATCAATGTATAATATGGAACCAATGTAAACACTAACAGAATGCCTTCTGTGGGGGGAGGGAAGCAAGAATGGGAGAAAAATTGTAAAACTCAAAATAAATAAAATCTTTGTTTCAAAAAAAATACATACACCACAATTTGTTCAACCATTCGCCAATTGATGGACATTCACTCAATTTCCAATTCTTTGCCACCACACACATGGGTGCTATGAATATTTTTGTTCAAGTGATGTTTTTACCCTTTTTCATGATCTTTCCAGGGTATAGACCTAGTAGTGCTATTGCTGGATCAAAAGGTATGCACATTTTTGTTGCCCTTTGGGCATAATTCCAGATGACTCTCTATTCTTTCTAATAAACATTCCTTTGTAAGTTTTTAGCACATGTAGTTATCAACATTTTCTTACTCTTACAATCAAACAGTAACTAAATATTTAAACTTATCTATCATACTAAATTTTTCTTTGTTATAACTTAGATATCTCTCTTTTTTGGGGGGGGCTTTTTTTTTTGCAAGGCAAATGGGGTTAAGTGGCTTGCGCAAGGCTACACTTCTAGGGAATTATTAAGTGTCTGAGACCTGATTTGATCCCAGGTACTTCTGACTCCAGGGCTGGTGCTTTATCCACTGGGCCACCTAGCCTCCCCCAATATCTCTTAAAAGAGAAAAAACATTAACCAAACTCTCCTAAATATGTTTTTAATCCTTTAAATTATTCACAACCCAGCAACAAAATTTTTCAAGTTACTTTATCAATTTATTATTATTATCATCATCATTATTTATTTATTTAAGGCAATGGGATTAAGTGACTTGCCCAAGGTCACACAGCTAGGTAATTATTAAGTGTCTGAGTCTGAATTTGAACTCAGGTATTACTGACTCCAGGGCCAGTGCTGTAACCAATTTGTGGAGAGGAATAAGATATTTCTTTTAAAATTTAAAGTGCAAATTTTAAAAATGTATTTAAGTTTGAAATATAAGTTGCATCTGAATTCTAAATGCCCACAATACCTTACAAATCAACAGAACATTTTACATAGAATTTAATTTGTAACCTTTAAATCTTATTTTTTTAATTTTTTTTTTTAGGTTTTTGCAAGGCAAACAGGGTTAAGTGGCTTGCCCAAGGCTACACAGCTAGGTAATTATTAAATGTCTGAGACTAGATTTGAACCCAGGTACACCTGACTCCAGGGCTGGTGCTTTAACCACTACGCCACCTAGCTGCCCTATGTAACCTTTAAATCTTTTAAAAAATCAATGAAACCTAAATATCTTTTTATTATATTGAGTCTTTTCAGGTCTTTTTTTTTTTTTGCAAGGCAATGGTGTTAAAGTGGCTTGGCCAAGGCCACACAGTTAGATAATTATTAAGTGTGTGAGGCCAAATTTGAACTGAGGAACTCCTGACTCTAGGGTCAGTGCTCTATCTACTGCATCACGTAGCTGCCCTGAGTCCATTTTCTTAAAACAAAGTTTGAGTTCAAAGTAGCATATAACCTGTGTTATTTTTTTTTTAGAATTACTGAGAAGCAGAATTGGGGGATCCTGGAGAAAAGTCTCCAATGTTGAGGAGAGGAGAGGAGAGGAGGGGAGATATCATTCTCATTTTAGAGAGAGGCCAAAGCCAAAGAACAGAACTAAAAGCAACCACTAGTCTGAAAAATGCAAAAGGCCACAATCAGCCAATCCAAATAACAGCTTTTGCCTTTCACTCAGTGCTCACAGGGATTGGGAAAGGGTAAGGGGGGAGGGAACAGAGACAGAGCCTTTGCCAGTCAATTAGAACTAGAAAAAAATAAATAAATAAAATAAAAGGCAGCTGGAAATAGCCAATCAAGAAGAGAGAATGAGAAAGAGAGGGAGAAATGAAATTTTCCCAGTGCAGATCACAAAACTGTCAGACCAGAATTTAAAAGTTAGGAAGAGAAAAACAGAATCCTTTTTCTTTTCTTTTTTAGGTTTTTTTTTTTGCAAGGCAAATGGGGTTAAGTGGCTTGCCCAAGGCCACACAACTAGGTAATTATTAAGTGTCTGAGACTGGATTTGAACCCAGGTACTCCTGACTCCAAGGCCTGTGACTTATCCACTACACCACCTAGCTGCCCCAGAACCCTTTTTCAAAAACAACATGATTTTCAGGAAAATCTGTCCTGTGGTGCAGAATCATGAGTTTTTGGAAAAGAAAAAAATCCAAAGAGAGAAGAGGAAGGTTGGTCCAGCAGAGGAGGAGAGTAAGAAGAGAGACTGGAGATTGGTCTATCAGGACATAATAGCAAATCTACCAGGCAGAGACAGGGGAATCTTTGATTCTGGCTCTACCACATAAAACACACAATTTAAACAAAAACCTACAAAATACATAAACCAAATCAGAACACCTTGAAACAAATTCTCATACTAGAAAGTTGCCAGAGAGTACAGGGAAAACCCACTTTGCTCTTACACTTGAGGGTCCCAAAACACAACCTAGACAAAGAACAGGATGCCAGACAGGACTCCTTACATAGGCACCCTACTAAGACTCTAAAGACCTAGTATACCCAGTCACTTTCTGAAAAAAAAAAGTGTCATACTTAGGTCTAGGAACAAATCCTTAACAATCACCTGGCTAAAAACAGGCAGTTATCACCAAAATTGATAATCCCTAATATCAAAAGTAAAATTCAAATAATATTTAATTTTAGAATAAAGCAATTGAATTGAAAAAGTGGTAACCTCACCTTATTTCAAGGTCAGTTTTGATTAGCCTCAAAATCTGTCCTAGATTATTTTAGGGCTTCCATATCCACCATTAAAAGGTAGCTTACCCCATTTCCAAGTCAAAATCACCTAAACTCACATCTGTCAACTAAAACATTGATTAAAAATAGAGTTGGGATTTGAAAAGTTACAGATTTCTTTCCTTCCAAGAAGCATGTCTTGAGTACCAACCAAAGACCTGTCACTTCTCAAAATTCTCATTCATCCAAGTCAATGCACATAAAACTGTTAAATCTAAAAACTGTAAAAGTCTTACAAATATAGGATTAAAATAACAGAAAAAATAGATTAGACTTTTAAAGTTTTATTCTCTAAGATCTTACTTCCAACCTATAGGTGATGGCTATTAAGAAAATGACCACATTTGAACTGAGAAAGAACTGAACTTTTATGCAAAAACAGAGACTAGGGAAATTAATTAACCTTCTTTTGTGGCCTATGAAAATTGCACAATATTAAGTTGTTCAAACTGTTCCTCAAAGACTATCATTCTTTTTTTCAGGCTTTCACAAGGCAAATGGAGTTAAGTGGCTTGCCCAAGTCCACACAACTAGGTAATTAAGTGTCTGAGACTGGATTTGAACTCAGGTACTCCTGACTCCAAGGCCAGTGCTCTATCCACTGCGCCACCTAGCTGCCTCTAAAGACCATCATTCTTGTACAGAATTATCTGATCTCTTATTGTCTCTTCTTGGCAGGACAAATCTCCCAGCATCCTGATCATTGTTCTTCTGAGTTTGTAATTAACATAGGAGAAGATACCTAGGATGCTCAATTTCTTACTAAGTTGGCAAAATGACTGATATGAAGGTTGAGTATTCTCTAAAGAAATCAATCTTTTTACCAGAATTATAGATTTGAGAATCTTATATAACAATATACATGTACACATATTCACATATACATATATATGAAAAACAAGATAGGGGCCAAGTTGTCTTGCTTATTTCTGTGATCATTTTTGAATTTTTTCTTTGTATTTAACATGAATTTGTTGCTCTTGTTTTTCTCTTTAGAGACATATTTATATATACATGTTTTCTTACTTTTTTTTTCACTCTGTCTTGCCTATTATTTCTTGTGGCACAACAGAATTTCATAATATCCAGATTCACATCCTTATTTTGGAATAGCTCTAGTTTGTTGCCAGAATCTTGCCCTTATAAATAGTGCTTCCAGGAATATTTTTGTTGATATAACCCTAGGCTTCAGATAAAAAGCTCTAAGCTTACTTGGATCATGTTCAGTCTTGGGAGTTAGATCTCCTATTATGCTCTTGGGTTGAACCTTGAAGTTGGTTATACTCTCTCTGTGTCTCTGTCTCTGTCTCTGTCTCTGTCTCTGTCTCTGTCTCTGTCTCTCTCTCTCTCTCTCTCTGTCTCTGTCTCTGTCTCTCTGTCTCTCTCTCTGTCTCTCTGTCTCTCTCTCTCTCTCTCTCTCTCTCTACCCCTCCAATAAAACATTAAAGAGAAAATGACAACATTTAAGAACCCTGAAGCACTATTCAAATATATTATTATTGCATAACAGATTTAATCAGGTTGTTATTGACTTCATTCTCCAAATATTTAAAATCTGATACTAGGAAAGATAATATGATTTGCCCAAAGTCACAGGGAATTAATGATGATTTAATCCAATGCTCTTTGTTTGATATCATGATACCTCTCACCCCCTTTTTCTTTTCATTGAATGCAAGGCCAATAGTCATAGTGGCTATTTATATGAAGTTTTTTTTAATTATTTAAGGCAATGGGATTAAGTGGCTTGCCCAAGGCCACACAGCCAGGTAATTATTAAGTGACTGAGAAGGGATTTGAACCCAGGTACTCCTGACTCCAAGGCGGGTGCTTTATCCACTATGCCACCTAGCCGCCCCTGTAAAGTTTTAACATTAAAAAGTTTGCTTTCATTATCTCCTTTGAATGTCACAGAAAATTCTGGGAAGTTGGTACTCTGGATATTGTTATTCCTATTTTTACAAATGAAGTCACTAAAGTCAGAGAGACTAACTGACTTGTTCAGACCCAGATCTTCCCAGTGCACAATCCATTACCTAATATTTCCTCTGCAAGGTAGGGGTCAAGGTTCCCATCAGGGGTCAAAGCTTAGGGGAATTTTCTAAGGGACTAAGATCGAGGGGAAATGCTCACATCAAAGGCAAAGGACTTCCCCACCTCTCCCCATCCCTTTGCAATAGGTAGCTAGCTGGTGAAGTGGATAGAGTGGATTCAGGAACGTCTGAGAGAAAATCTAGAGCCCAGACACTTACTAGTTATGGGACCTCTGTCTTCCTCTTCTAAGTTTCCTCAACTGTAAAATGAGATTAATAATAGCACTTACCTCCCAGAATGGTTGTGAGGATCAGTGAAGGTAATATTTATAAAACCCCTGACCTGTTGTAAGCATTTAACAAATGCTTTTCTAGCCTCTTTTTCTTATACCCTTATCAGTGATCCTACCCCTAATCAACTAACAAGTGTTTATTGGGCAACACTTGCTACAAGATGTATGGGGTGATGAAAGAGAAATCTAAGACATGGTCCCATGACTTCTAGGAGGCCAGATTAATTGGGAAGACATGACTCCCATAAATAAAATAGTAGCAAAGAAAATATAAGAATGTGTAAGGTATAAAGTAAAGAATGTAGGAATTTAGAGGTGGGGAGAAGTGGCGGGGTAGCCTGGTATAGATGGGCAACTTTGGGTGATTCTCTGGGCTTCAGTTTCTTCATTAGTAAAATGAGGAAGCTGGAGCAAAAATTCTCCAAGGTCCCTTCCAGCTTCATCTATGTTGCTATGCTACTTAAGTGAGATGGTTAAGCCCCTTTGGAACACTGTATCAATCACCAAGGTGAAAGGAAAGTATTTGCTGACTACAAAGTGTCTTTACATTTTGGCTGAAGATACATAAGTCTAATGGGTCATTTAGTGTTGAGTTCTTTGCGTCCTTAGCCTTTTTCTTTGGTAAGTGATATAAAATATATTCTATAACTAATACTCATATATTGAGTATTTTTGTAGGAAAGGTTCCAGTTCCCTATCTGGGAAGATTGAAATATGACCCATACCTACAGGGGTTTGTTGGTAAATATTTAATTACCAGGTCTCCAGAAAAAAAAAAACAGGACACATTTAAAGTTTAATCTGAATCATTAATGATTTCTCCATCATTACCTTAAATCTAGACAATAAACAAAACCTTTATAAAGCCAGGATTTTGTAGTTTTTGACTATTCTCTTATGCAAATGCTCACACTCAAAATCTGAGAGTGGTTCTAACATACACTCCTGCTATCCATATTAGAAACACTGAACATCTATCCTGTCTACCTCAAAGGACCTTCTCTTCTTGTTTCCATTCTATGTAAATCAGTTAAATCATCAAGCTTTTTTATTTGTTTGTTTTTAAGCTCCTATTTTGTACAGAGCCCTGTACCAGATTATGCAGACTTGGTGAAGGGGAGATCAGATTTTGGGGAAGATGATTGTTTTTTGTTACTGGATCAACTCTATACTAAATAATAGAAGGTTTGGATTTTCTTGGCAAAGATACTGGAATAGTCTGCTATTTCCTTTTCCATTCATTTTACAGATGAGCCAAACTGTGTTCAGTGACTTATCCAGGGTCATCATTGTAGTATCTAAGGCTGGATTTGAATTTAGAAAGATGAATCTTTCTGATTCCAGGCTGGCACTCTATCCATTGTGGTTTCTTAACTGCCCTTACTAACTCTATATTTTGGCAACTTTTGTTTGTCTTTTCATATCCACAAAACAGAAATAATAATAGCACCCATTTTCCAGTCAGGTAGATGTAAGAATGGCCTTGTAATCAGAATGAGCTGAGTTCAAATTTGACCTCAGATACCTGACACTTATGACCCTGTGTGATCCTAGACAAGTCACTTAACCCAGATTGACTCACACCCAGGGCCATTTCCAATCATCTTGATTCATATCTGACCACTGGATCCAGATGACTCCAAAAGAGAAAGTGAGGCTGGTGAAAACTCAGAACCCCTCACTCAAAGCTAATTCTTGTGTATGTCATGGTGTCACCTCTCTGATATCATGTTCTTCTTTGAGAACAAAAGACAAACATTAACAAAAAAAAATCTGTTTCCAACCTTGACTTATGTTCCAGAGTCCCAGGCCTATAACTCCTGGCATATCCACCTGAATACTAATCCTTCTCTGTCAACAGATCCAAAACTAAGCACAACTTTTTTTTACTCCTGAATATTTCTGACTTCTCTGCCAATGATAATACCTAATTCACCTACTACTTGGAACCTTGAATTCACCTTTGATTCTTCTCTCTTTCTTTGATTCCTCTCTTCTTATTCAGCCAGTAACCAAGTACTAATACTAATTATAGAAATAATAATAAGAATAACTAGCATTTCTTTAGCATATTCTATATATCAAATACTGTATGAAGCCATCTATAAATATTGTTTCATTTGATTCTCATAACAATCCTGGGAAGCAGGTGATATTATTATCTCTATTTTATGAATAAGGAAACTGAGACAACCAAAAGTAGATTTAAGAGATTTGCCAAGGATAGGCAGTTAGATGGCACAGTGGATGAAATGTCAGGCTATGGAGTCAGAAAGACTCATCTGAGTTCAAATCCAGTCTCAGATACTTACTAGTTTTATGACCCTGGGTAAGTAACTTGACCCAGCTTGGTTCATCTATAAAATGAGCTAGAGAAGAAAATATCAGATCGATACAGAATCTTTGCCAATAAAAAAGCAGATCACTCCAAGTATCTTTATGACCAAATGGGTCATAAAGACATTACTACAAAAATGACTCAACAACACAGCTAATAAATATATGAGCTTAGATTTGAACTTCCTAACTCCAAGTCCATTGCTCTATCCACTGTGGCACTTAGCTGTTCTACCCTACTTTTAATGTTGTTTGTATTTGTGCCCTTCCTTCATTCTCTTAGCCAATACCCTGGTCCAAATCCTTATTACCTCTCCACTAGAATATTGTAAAAGCCTCTTCACAGGTCTTTGTGTATGCTGTCATTCTCCCATCCAGTCCATGCTTAACAAATCATCTTCCTAATATAGAGTTATAATCATATCATCCCTGATTGGATCCATTGCCCACAGAATATCTAGATCCTTCACTATCTGACCCTAACCTACATTTTCAGCCATATCTTCAACTGCTCTTTTTCCCAAACTCTCAAATGTCACATTAGTTTATTTACCCTCCCTCAAAAACATCTTGTACTTTCCCACTCCTGTTTTTGCTCACATTATTCCCAGTCTGTCCAGGAAGGACTCTCCTCCTTTGTTCTATCTCCAAAAAGAGTGAATCAGTTCACAACTTCATAAACAATGCCTCAATATCCCAGTTTTCCCACATCCTTCCAACATTGATAATTTTCCTTTTCAGTCATATTGGCCAATCTGATAGGTGTGAGTGGAACCTCAGAGTTGTTTTAATTTGCATTTCCTAATCAATAATGGTTTAGAGCATTTTTATATGACTATAGATAACTTTAAATTCTTCATCTGAATATTGACTTTTCATATCCTTTGACCATTTATCAATTGGGGAATGACTTGTATTTGACTGGGTTCTCTCTATATATATTAGGAATAGTCCTTTGTCAGAAACACCAGTTCTAAAATTTACTGCCTGCCTTTTAATCTTGGTTGTATTTGTGCAAAAACTTTCCAATTTAATGTAATATTTACAATGTCCTCTATCTCTTTTTTTTTTATTATTTTAGGTTTTTGCAAGGCAGTGGGGTTAAGTGGCTTGCCCAAAGCCACACAGCTAGGTAATTATTAAGTGTCTCAGGTCAGATTTGAACTCAGATACGCCTAACTCCAGGGCTGGTGCTCCATCCACTGCACCACCTAGCTGCTCCCTCTATCTCTTCTTTGATCATAAACAATTCCCCTTCCCATGGATCTGACAGGTAAACTATTCCTTGTTCTCCTAATTGCTTGTGATATACCTTTGTATCTAAATCCTGTACCCATTTCAACCTTACGTTAGTATTTGGTTTGAGATGTTGGTCTATATCTAGTTTCTACCATATTATCTTCCAGTTTTCCTAATGGATTTTTAACAAAGGATGAATTCTTATCCCAGAAGCTACAATCTTTGGGTTTATCAAACAGCAGATTATTATATTCGTTTATTACTGTTTCTTTTGCACCTAATCTATTCTACCAATCCCCTACACTGTTTCTTAGCTAGCACTGACAACTGTGTAGGGAAAACAAAGAGAAGCACACTGGAAACATTAGTGAAAGATCAGAAGATTATAGATCTCAAGCTAGAAGGACACTCAGAGGTCATCCAATTTTAGACACCTCCTTCTGCTCACTTTATAGATGATACAACTCAGTGAAATTTGAACCTGGGTCTTCTGATTCCAAAATCAATGCTCATTTTATTACAGCATGGATGGTGGGCCTACCATGTAGTTCCAAGAAGAGATCATTCTGTCCACAGGTCAAAATTGGCAGCTTTCAAATTGTTGGTGAGATCATAGTCACATGGATGCAAGCACAGCAAAACAGTTTGGCAAGAGTAAGAAGGCATGATTGTATGGGGCAATTCCAATGAAGCATGATAAATAGAGGTTGCCCTTGGGAGAAGTCCCAGATAACTCTTGATCTTGACTTATTTCACTTCCTCAGGTCCTAAGGGTAGAAGTGAGATATTGGTGATCCAATTTCTCCTCATTCCCTCATTGGCTTTGAAAGGAAAGTTAGAAAGAACTTCTCTGAAAGGTACTTGGTTGTACCCTAGTCATACCCCCTAGTCAAAGACGGAGAGAAAGGAATGGAGACTTCATATTGCAACTGGAGTAGTACCACTGCTCAATTTTAATATTGCCTCTTTTTATTTTGGATTTTACTCAGTAAAAGTGACCTAATTTATGATGGGAGTTCTTTTGGATTATGCAAAATCAGGATGAGACTCTTAAAGGCATGTGGACAAAAGGAGCCAGTTTAGTTAAACTTATGAAATGCTCTGTAATAGTAATGTTTATATTTTAAACCTGAGATTGAGCCAGGTCAGAAAGTGGTTAGGTAATACGAAGCTTGGAATTCTTGGGGTTAGGTGCACAGTGGTACTGACAGTATGGTCTAAGAATCTGCTGAAGCCCAGACTGATGTCTTGAGCTCAGAGGGACACCTGGTGGTTGATGCTGTGATTACACTCAAGGTTTCTAGTGAAATCTCATTCTGGGAGGTGTGAGCATTGTAGATCTTTCCAATGAAGTGCCCATTCAAGTGAAGATAGGCATTTTGCATAGAAAACTTCTGTACTTTATTATTACATGATTACTTATTTGTGTAATGTTTTATTTCTATCTTTTTTGGTATCACTGATGTCTGAGGCCTGACTTTCCTCTCCCAAAAGACATTGGGTTCTTAGGGACCTAGGACCCTTATTTGATAGCAAGAGAATCAGGTTTTCTGTCCCTGCCTTGGAAGAATAGAGACTGCACCTATGATTTCATTTGGATAAGGAAATGGAAATTCTTACCAATACATATCTGTACTTTGTTCTATTAGAATACTTAGAACCTGAGACTTAGCCAGGATCTCTAACCAGGTATGAATCAGATACACTATTTGAACTCAGCTCTTCCTGGTTCCAAGATCAGATCTTTAGATACTTTGCCATGCTGCCTGTTCTAAATAAAGTTTATGTATAGTTCATACATAGTTCTCCCCAATGGGTCCTTTCCCACAAAAGTATTCCATCTATAATATAGGTGTCATATGTTGTTACTGTTTAGTTAGGTCTGACTCTTTTTGACCCTGTGGACCAAAGTACACCAGGACCTTCTATCCACCACTATCTACTGATATCTGTTCAAGATCATATTCATTGCTCCTATGGCACCATTACTCCATTTTATTCTCTACCATCCCCTTTTCCTTTTGCCTTCAATTTTTCCCAACATCAAGGTCTTTTCCAATGAGTCCTGTCTTTTCATTAGGTCAAAGTATTTAAGCTTCAGTTTTAGTATTTGACCCGCCATCGAATAGTCTGAATTAATTTAAGTATATACGGAGATGATCTCCTTATTTTTCAAAGAATTCTCAAAAGTCTTCTCTAGCACCACAATTCGTAAGTGTCAGTTCTGCAACACTCACTTTTTCTTACAATCCAACTCTCACAGCCATACATTACTACTGGAAAAACTATGACTTTGACTATACAGATATTTGCTGGCAAGGTGATATCTGCTTTTTAGTATGCTGTCTAGATTTGCCAGTTTTTCCAAGGATCAAGTGTCTTTTAATTTCATGGCTATAGTTGCATCTGCAGTGATCTTTGAGCCCAAGAATATAAAATCTGATAATGCTTCTAGTTCTTTCCTCTCTCTGTTTACCAGGAAGTGATCAGGTCAGTTGCCAAGATCTTAGTTTTTTTTATGTTGTTTCAAGACAGCTTTTATCTACTCTTCTTTCTTCCTCATCAAGAGGCTTCTACTCTGTACCTTCTGCCATTATAGTGGTATTGTCTGTATATCTGAGATTGTTGATAATTTTCCTGGCAATCTTAATTCTCACTTTTGATTCATCTAGTCTGATATTTCACATGATATAAGTAAATAAATGAAATTATAATATATATATATATATATCCTTGCCATATTCCTTTTCCAATCTTAGTCCACTAAGTTGTTTATGTTCAGTTCTAACTTGTTGCTTCTTGGTTTGCATATAGATTCCTCATTTTGTTATGATCCACACAATCAAAGGCTTTAGTGCAGTCAATGAAATGGAAGTAAATTTTTTGGGGAACTCCTTTGCTTTCTTCATAACCCAGCAAATGTTGGCAATTTGGTCTCTAATTCCTCAGCCTCTTTGAAAACCTGCCTCTGAAGCCTAATTTACAGAATCTTAAGCATAGTTATGCTGGCATGTGAAATGATTGCAATTATTTAGAAATGTGAATATTCTTTGGCATTGTCTTCCTTTAAGATTGGAATGTAAACTGATCTCATCCAATTTAGTGATCATTGTTGAGTTTTCCAAATTTGCTGGTTCATTGAGTGTAGCATTTTTTCTTAATTTATTTATTTATTTTGAATTTTACAATTTTTTCCCCTAATCTCACTTACCTCCCCTCACCCCCTCCCACAGAAAGCATTCTGTTAGTCTTTACATTGTTTCCATGATATACATTGATCTAAGTTGAATGTGATAAGAGAGAAATAATATCCTTAAGGAAAAAAATAAAGTAGAAGAGATAGCAAAATTACATAATAAGATAATAGTTTTTTTTTTAATTAAAGGTAATAGTCTTTGATTTTTGTTTAAACTCCACAATTCTTTCTCTGGATACAGATGGTATTCTCCATTGCAGATATCCCACAATTGTGACTGATTGTTGTACTGATGGAATGAGCAAGTTCATTAAGGTTGATCATCACCCCCATGCTGCTGTTAGGGTGTTCTGCTCATTTTGCTCAGCATCAGTTCATGCAAACCCTTCCAGGCTTCCCTGAATTCCCATCCCTCCTGGTTTCCAATAGAACAACAGTGTTCCATGACATACATATACCACAGTTTGTTAAGCCATTCCCCAATTGATGGACATTCAATCAATTTCCAATTCTTTGCCACCACAAACAGGGCTGCTATGAATATATATATATATATATATATATTTTGCAAGGCATTGGGGCTAAGTGGCTTGCCCAAGGCCACACAGCTAGGTAATTATTAAGTGTCTGAGACTGGATTTGAACCCAGGTAACTCTTGACTCCAGGGCCGGTGCTTTATCCACTGCACCACCTAGCCACACCACTATGAATATTTTTGTACAAGTGATGTTTTTACTTTTTTTTTCATCATCTCTTCAGGATATAGTAGTATAGTAGTGGCATTACTGGATCAAAGAGTGTGCACATTTTTGTTTGGGCATAATTCCAAATTGCTCTCCAGAAAGGTTGAATGAGTTCACAGCTCCACCAACAATGTATTAGTGTCGAAGATTTCCCACACTCCTTCCAAAATTGATCATTGTCCTTTCTGGTCATATTGGTGAGTCTGAGAGATGTGAAGTGGTACCTCAGAGATGCTTTAATTTGCATTTTTCTAATAAGTAGTGATTTAGAGCAATTTTTCATATGACTAGGGATCACTTTGATTTCCTCATCTGTAAACTGCTTTTGCATATCCTTTGACTATTTATCAATTGGGGGAATGGCTTGTTTTTTTAAAAATTTGACTCAGTTCTCTGTATATTTTAGAAATCAGTCCTTTGTCAGAAATACTAGTTGTAAAAATTGTTTCTCCAATTTACTACATTTCTTTTGATCTTGGTTCATAATTATGAAATACTTTGCATGGTATTTAATAAGTGCTTCATAAATACCAGCTATTATTCTTAAATAATAATTTTTTCTGACATAACATATATATTATTCTTAATTATTTTATTTTATATGCTAAATAGTAATATATTAATTAGAACAGTTGCTGGCTTATATTAACTGCTGTATGTTGTTGTACAGATTGGACTCTTAGTGACCCCATTTGGAATTTTCTTTGCAAGGATACTGGAGTGGTTTGCTATTTCCTTCTTCATCTTATTTTACAGGGTTAGGTGACTGTCCAAAATGACAATATTTTTTCTTTTTGTTTTTCCAGGCAATGGGGTTAGGTGATTTGCCCAAGGCCACACAGCTAGGTAATAATAATTACTGGGGTCTGAGGCCGGATTTGAACTCAGGTACTCCTGACTCCAGTGCTGCTGCTATTCACTACTCCACCTAGGTACCCCTTGAGTAATTTTCGAACTCAAGTCCTCATTCCGGGTCTAACTGCCCCTAAACGCTAAATAAATGTTAGCTATTACTATCCCTGACTCAATGTCCAGCGCTAGATCCAAGATGTGGATCTGGAATGGCCCCTAGAGCCCAACTGTCCAAGTCTTCCACTTCTTTCACAGTTAAGTATATTTAAAGCCAAAGGAAGTAAAAGGAAGTCACATGCAGAATTTGAACCCAGGTCCTGAGTTCAGAGTCTCCCTTCCAGCACTGACAGGGACAGCACAGCCTTCTCTCCTCTTTGTTCCCCTCTTAGGCCACACCTCAGTCTAAAGGTGGAGCTTGAAATTGACGGGTCCTTCCCTTCAAAAAAACTCCATTTCCCAGCACGGCTAGCGCCCAATGCCCGTCCAGGAGACGGGAGGTGGAAGGGGGCGGTACGATGGGATGGCGCATTGCCTCCTGGGAGTAGTAGTTCTCTCCGCAGCGTCCTCGACGCCGGGCACGTGTCTCCTCCCGAAGGACTGGAGATCCACAGCTCTAGCGAGGAAGGCTTCCCTGCCAGGGCCGGGGTGGGGCGCTTTCCGAGTCCTCTTAGGATGACGTCATCACCCCGAGACCGAAGCCGCCGGGCCCCGGCCCATGGCCGGGCGGAAATCGCCGAGACTGGGAGTTAGCGGTATTGTTGGGGAGCAGGGTCTCCAGTTTCCGCTTCCGGCACGGGGGGGGAGGGGTGGCCGCCGGCTGGGGTGGGGTGGGGGGACCCCATTAGAGAAACTAGAAGCGAGATGGTCCTGATCAAGGAGTTGTGAGTAGGGGGGTTCCGAGCCCGAATGGGAGGGGAGGGGGGGGTTCGGGAAGCGGCGGCGGGAGCGCCCCGGCCCCCGGGCGGGGGACTTTGCCCCAAAGGCTCCGCCGCTTCGGCCTTCCCGAGTAGCCTGAAGTGGGGGCGACCACGCCCGCGCTCCCCACCTGCCTCTCTGCGCATAGTCAGGGATGCACAAAGGCCCCCACGCCCCTCACTCACTCGGGGTCTCCCCTTTTTTTTCCAGTCGGGTGCTGCTGCCCTGCTCGGTGGAGGAGGTGAGGCCTTGGCCCTGGTTGGCCCTGGGGGGGGCAGGGGGCGCCCCGGGCCGGGCTCCCTCCTCACCCCTCGTTTCCTCTCCCCGCGCCCAGTATCAAGTGGGACAGCTCTACTCCGTGGCCCAGACCAGCAAGAACAATACCGGCGGCGGCGAGGGCATCGAGGTCCTCATCAATCAGCCCTACGAGGGGGGCCCCGGGGAGCGGGGCCAGTTCACCCACAAGATCTACCACCTGCAGAGGTGAGGGAGGCCGGGCCTGGAGAGACCCTGGGGGGGGGGGGTCTGGCCTGGCCTGGACTTTGGACCCCTGACCCTGGCTTCCTTCACACCCCAGCAAGGTCCCCGGATTTGTCCGTCTGTTCGCTCCCGAGGGTTCCCTGGTGTTTCACGAGAAGGCCTGGAACGCCTATCCTTACTGCCGGACTGGTGAGGACAGTTTAGGGGGCCGGGCAGGAGAGGGCTGGGCTCCGAAGAAAAGGGCAGCGGGCACCTGCGCCATCACAAACCAGAGTTTGGGTACTCTCTGCCTTGGCACCTTAAAGGGGAAGGGGAAGCTGGTGGCTGGGAGACCCCTGGTGGTATGGAGTTCTAATCTGTTCCTGTTCTTTCCCCCCCATCTCTTTACTTTTTTTTCTTCATTTCTCTAAAATTACTTGCCTTCCATCTGGCCATTGCTGTCTACCTTAGTCATCACGGTAAGAGCCCCTCTGGTCCCAATGGGGAGGGCTGACTGGGGTTTAGTTAAAACACAGCTTGTTTTCACTAAGTCTCTCCCCTCTTTTTGTATCCAGAACGAATATATGAAGGATGATTTCTTCATCAAGATTGAAACCTGGCACCATCCAGACATGGGGACTCAGGACAATGTGAGTGTGAAATTGAACCTTAGTGAGGTGTTCAGTGGTTAAAGAGTGGCCTGGAGTCAAAGAGACCCTAGTTCAATTCCTGCATTTATCATGTGAGGATCAAATGAGATGATATTAGTAAAGCTTTTAACCCTTGCACTTAGATATTTGACTGTATGTATTCCTCTCTAAAGCTTCATTCACTGGCCCTTTGTTTCCTTCCCTACTCACTGCTTGTCCTCCATCCCTAGAGAACTTAGGGGTCTTCTGTACTGGTTATTTTTTTTTTTTAGGTTTTTGCAAGGCAAATGGGGTTAAGTGGCTTGCCCAAGGCCACACAGCTAGGTAATTTTTAAGTGTCTGAGACCAGATTTGAACCCAGGTACTCCTGACTCCAGGGCCGGTGCTTTATCCACTGCACCACCTAGCCACCCCTTGTACTGGTTATTTCTTGTCCATCCTTATGTCCTCTATTTTGCAATAGAAATTTGGTATCTGTGCATGGTTCCCCAATCATGCCTCTATATTTTTCCTGTGCCTCTCCATCTCTCTCCCCACTTCAGAAATTTTTTTCTCCCTTTTCTCCTTCCATTCTGATTATCCTCTTTTTTTTTTTTGTCAAAGCCTAACTTGACTGAAGCTCTCCTTTTCATGAAGCCTTCTCTAGCTCTGCGGGCCCCTTTCTTCCCAGAGCTCAGAATTCCCCACAGAGCTTCCTACTTTATTGTTTTCTATTTTACCTGTAGTAGATTGCTTCTCACATTAGATGAAGGTCTTTGAAAGCTGCCAACACATCTTGTACTTCTCTTGCATCCCCACATAACACCTATTACAGTGCAAAGTACCTAGTAGGTGCTCAGTGCGTGCATGCTGATTGACTGGGCCTGCTGGGCCTGGACAACTGTTATCAAGCTCCTCCTTTGGTAATCTGACCTTCCTTTTCAGAGAGGAGGTGGAATGCTGAGTCTTCACCAAATAATGCAGTTCTTAATTACACATCTTGTTTGATGTATGCTTGACTAGACTTAAGCCTTTGGAGGGCATGGTGCCTTTTGCTTCTTAGATTCCTGTCAGTGCTGAGGATGTAGCAGGTGCTCATTAAACACTCACTCATTGACTTCCTTCAGCCTCTCATCACAAGCATCCTGTTCTCTCTCCACCCTTTCCCTAGGTTCACCATCTTGATGCAGAGACATGGAAGGAGGTAGAAGTGGTTCATATTGACATTGCTGATCGGACCCAAGTGTCTGATGAGGTCAGTGAAGTAGAACTGGGAACTGGAGAATGAAATACTTGAGTTTCAAGAGGATAGCAGGTTTTATGAGATAACCTAGGGGCTAGGAGGAACAATTCCTAGACCTCAGGAGGAGCAGAGGATTGGGAACAAGGGTACTAGACCCTTTGGGAGGAGATTGGAGTTTCTTTCACAGCTCCCTCTCTCCCTTCCAGGATTATAAACCAGAAGAAGACCCTGCTCTTTTCAGGTCTGTCAAAACAGGACGTGGCCCCTTGGGACCCAACTGGCAGGTATATTATTTCCCTATCTTTGTCCAAGCTGAGCAGGGCTAGACCAGGTAAAGGCTTGGTCCCCAAGGACTGTTGTGTTAGCAGTGTGTTTACATTTATATCTTTGTACAGAAGGAATTGTTGAAACATCCGCCCCACATGTGTGCCTACAAACTGGTGACTGTCAAGTTCCGATGGTGGGGGCTTCAGGGACGAGTGGAGAGCTTCATCCATAAGGTTGGAGGAGATGGATATACTGGCTCTGGGTTCTGATTCAGAGGGTGGGAGACAGGAGACCAAGCTTCAGACTCTGACATAAAGGATTGAGATAAAGATATAAAACTTTTTAGTTCTGACCCAAGTAGGGGCCTGGGAGCAATGAAACCTGGGTCTTTGTGACAGTGGGTCTCATGTTGGTATACTTTCAGAGTAGTGTTTTATACTTTGTAATGATAGAAAAACTATCATGTGATATCTCTTTTTGTTTTTTCCCCCTCCTATGGATGAAAGGAGGGGAGAAACCTAGTTAGATCATTAAAGTATCACATGTAGAATCAGTCGACTTCCCATTTGGCAGAGTGTGAGTCTTTGGTTGTAGAACAGCTGGATAAGTTCCACATTGGCTTTAGGACTTTCTTGGGCCACAAAAGAGCATCATATCTAGAGAGATTCATGACTCAATTTAGGCCATTGGGATTATGGTATAAGATAGGAGAATAAATGTAAACCCATCTGAGAATAAATCCACATCTTTATTTTACACTATCCTGGTGAATTACTTATGGTTTTGTGTATTCTCTAAATAGATTATCTTGTGGGGCAGCTAGGTAGGGTAGTGGATAAAGCACTGGCCCTGGAGTCAGGAGTACCTGGGTTCAAATCTGGTCTCAGACACTTAATAATCACCTAGCGGTGTGGCCTTGGGCAAGCCACTTAACCCCGTTTGCCTTGCAAAAACCTTAAAAAAAATAGGTTATCTTGTGATCTACAGTGTTAGGTTGATTGATTGGAAAGGAAAGAGGGCATGCATTCTAAAACCAGATGTCTGGTAAGATTTGCAAGTAAATGGGAAAAAAGTGTTGAGGATTGGATTTATGCACTCTACAGGGAACCAGACCTACTCTGCTGGGGATCAGGAAGTTACTAAATTAGGGCCTACTTAGCAATCAGACTTCCAAAAAAATTACTTTAATGAGCTGGGAAAAAATTGTAAATTCATAGGGAGAAACAAAATGTCAAGAATATCCAGGGATTTAATGAAAAAGAAAATGCAAAAGAAGTGGCTTAACTTTACCAGATCTAAAATTATTTTATAAAGCATCAGTCATCAAAACTATCTGTTAAGGGGCAGCTAGGTGGTGTAGTGGATGAAGCACTGGCCCTGGAGTCAGGAGTACCTGGGTTCAAATCCGGTCTCAGACACTTAATAATCACCTAGCTGTGTGGCCTTGGGCAAGCCACTTAACCCTGTTTGCCTTGCAAAAAAAACCAAAACAAAACAAAAACCTAAAAAACCCCCCAAACTATCTGGTATTGGCTAAGAAATAGAGTGGTGGATCAGTGGAATAGACTAGGTGCAATAGCAGGAAATGATTATAGTAATCTGCTGTTTGATAAACCCGAAGAGTCCAGCTTTTGGGATAACAACTCTCTTTGATAAAAACATTGGGAAAATTGGAAGTAAGTATGGCAGAAACTTGAATTGACCAATATCTCACATCCTATACCAAGGTATGATCAAAATGGGTACAGGATTAGACATAAAAGACAAAGTTATAAGCAAACTAGGAGATCAAGGAATAGTTTATTTGTCAGATATATGGAAAGGGAAACAGTTTATGTCCGGGGAAGAGATGAAAAGCATCATTAAAAACAAATTAGATATAATTTTGATTACATTAAATTAAAAAGCTTTTACACAAACAAAACCATCGTAACCAAGTTCAAAAGAAATGTTGTAAATTGTGAAACAGTTTTTACAACTAGTATTTCTGACAAAGGACTCATTTCCAAAATGTATAGAGAAGAGTCAAATTTATAATTCTTTTTTATCTTTTTAGGTTTTTGTAAGGCAAACAGGGTTAAAGTGGCTTGCCCAAGGCCACACAGCTAGGTGATTATTAAGTGTCTGAGACCGGATTTGAACCCAGGTACTCCTGACTCCAGGGCCAGTGCTTCATCCACTACGCCACCTAGCCGCCCCGAGTCAAATTTATAAAAAAAACAAAGCTATTCCCCCAATTGACAAATAGTCAAAGGATATGCCAAGGCAAGTTACAGATGAGGAAATCAAAGTGATCCATGGTCATACAAAAAATTGCTCTAAATTATTACTGACTAGAGAAATGCAAATTAAAGCATCTCTGAGATAGCATCTCACACCTCTCAGATTGACTAATATGACCTAAAAGGACAATGTTCAATGTTGGAGGGGATATAGGAAATCTGGAACACTAATACATTGTTGGTGGAACTCTCCAATCTTTTTGGAGAATTATTTGGAATTATGCCCAAAGGGCAATAAAAACGTACATATCCTTTGATCCAGCAATACCACCACTGAAGAGATCATGCAAAGGGTAAAACATCACTTGTACAAAAATATTAATAGCTGTTCAGTTTGTAGTGACAAAAATTGAAAATCAAGTGAATGTCCATCAATTGGGGAATGACTGAACAAGTGGTATATGTATGTTATGGAACACTGTTATTCTATTAGAAACCAGGAGGGATGAGAATTCAGAGAAGCCTGGAAAGACTTGTATGAACTGATGTTGAATGAGATGAGCAGAACCAGAAGAACATTGTACACTCTTAACAGCAACATGGGGTGATGATCAACCTTAATGGACTTGCTCATTCCATCAATGTAATAATCAGGGACAATTTTAGAGTACCTGTGATGAAGAATATCATCTGTATCCAGAAAAAGACTTGTGGAGTTTAAACAGAGACCAAAATCTATTACCTTCCGTTTTTTTTTTTTTTTTAAAGTGTCTTATGTACTACATAATTTTGCTATCTCTAGTATTTTATTTTCTCCTCAAGATTATGATTTCTTGGGGCAGCTAGGTGGTGCAGTGGATAGAGCACCGGCCCTGGAGTCAGGAGTACCTGAGTTCAAATCCAGCCTCAGACACTTAATAATTACCTAGCTCTGTGGCCTTGGGTAAGCCACTTAACCCCTTTGCCTTGCAAAAACATACATACATACATACATACATAAAATAAAAACATAAATAAAAAATTTAAAAATATTTTTTTAAAAAAGAATATTATTTCTCTCTCAACACATTCAATGTACAGTATGGAAATAATGTAAAGATTATCAGACTTCCTTCTGTTGGGGAGGTGAGGGGAAGGGAAGGAAGTTGGGGAAAGTTATAAAATTCAAAACCTTACAAAAATGATAGGTAGAAACTACTATTGTATATAATTATAAAACACATAACTTATTAAGAAAAAAACAAACCAAAAAAAAGAAATTAGAGCCTAGAGTCAAAAGTAAGATTCCCTTGGGCCAGGTCTGAAGAAGTGCTTTTGTTCCACGAAGCTGATCCCAGATCATTGGAACCTAAGGTCTATGGGGAACTGGGTCAGAACACTGCATGGATGGTAGATTCTTGCATTTCATTTATGTTTACTGCTTCTCATAGAACCCTCCTCCTTTTCCCACAGCAAGAAAAGCGGCTCTTCACCAACTTCCACAGGCAGCTGTTCTGTTGGCTGGATCAATGGGTTGACCTATCTATGGAGGACATCCGGAACCTAGAGGAGGAAACCCAGAAAGAATTGGACCAGGTAATAGTTCAACATCGTGGTTATACAGGGAGAAATGGGAAAATTGATCTATCAATCAGCAAGTATTAATGAGCCATTGCTATAATCTCAGCACCAAATCATTAACCTCATGGAATGTCAACTCATTGTGGAACGAGACCATTCTGGTTTTGTATTTTTATCTCTTGCACCTTGCACCTAATAAGCAATCAATAAATGTTTGAATTAATTGAATAGGGAAGAGTTAGGAGAAAGAAGATATGGGGAGTATACCTCGCTGTCACAGATTTTATAACTATAGATTGATAATTGACACATATGCTGTGTGATCTTACAGTAGATAGTCCTATGGATTTTTTTTAAGATTTTTTTTTTTTTTAGGTTTTTGCAAGGTAAACGGGGTTAAGTGGCTTGCCCAAGGCCACACAGCTAGGTAATTATTAAATGTCTGAGACGGGATTAGAACATAGGTACTCCTGACTCCAGGGCCGGTGCTTTATCCACTATGCCACCTAGCTGCCCCCATAGTCCTATGGATTTTGAAGAAGAGAAAATTGAGACTCAGGTTGTCTGTGATCATACAGCTAGTGAGTCTCTGAGGAAGTATTCAAACTCACATCTCCTTATTCCAAGGTTAGAAGTAGAATATTCTAAATGGAGAAAACAAAGGTGTCAACTAAGGCAAATGGATCTAGGACTGCTCTTCATACAATATCACTAAAGAGGGTTCTGAAATATGACAAGATAGGGTGAATAACAAGAGAATTGGTTTGGCAATTCTGAGAGCACTAGGTTTGAACCTGACTCTGCATTTTATGCTACATTGTTGGTCAGGCTACTTCTTTCAGACTTTAATTTCCTCCTCTGAAAATGATGCTTTTAGGGGTGGCTAGGTTGGTGCAGTGGATAAAGCACCGGCCCTGGAGTCAGGAGTACCTGGGTTCAAATCCCGTCTCAGATACTTAATAATTACCTAGCTGTGTGGCCTTGGGCAAGCCACTTAACCCCGTTTGCCTTGCAAAAAAAAAAATGATGCTTTTAGTTCTAATGTTCTGTGAGTATATTTCTTGTTATCCATCTGTACCGTGGTTCATTCTCCTTGCTCTTTGAGTTAGCCTCCAGACTTCCAATTATAGTATTAACTTCATTCCTTTGATTCAATCTCCTTTGAAGATTTGAGAAGAGAAAGTAAGGGGGGCGGGAATAAAGCTGAAGAGGAAGAAAAACTAGATAGGAATAGGAGGGTTGTGGTCACCAAACTAACAAAGGTACATATTGTTTATTTATTTTTTCATTATATGTAAAGATAGTTTTCAACATTCATTTTTTTTTAGGTTTTGTTTTGTTTTGTTTTTTTGCAAGGCAAATGGGGTTAAGTGGCTTGCCCAAGGCCACACAGCTAGGGAATTATTAAGTGTCTGAAGCCAGATTTGAACTCAGGTACTCCTGACTCCAGGGCTGGGTGCTCTATCCACTGTGCCACCTAGCTGCCCCCAACATTCATTTTTGTAAAAAAAAAAAATTTTCCCTCTCATCCTCCCCTCCCCCTTCCTAAAATAGCAAGTGATCTGATATAGGTTATATATTCACAGTCATGTTACATATTTCCATATTAATCATCCTGTGAAAGAAAAATCAGACCAAAAGGTAAAAAAACATGAGAAAGGGGGCGGCTAGGTGGCGTAGTGGATAGAGCACCGGTCCTGGAGTCAGGAGTACCTGGGTTCAAATCTGGTCTCAGACACTTAATAATTACTTAGCTGTGTGGCCTTGGGCAAGCCACTTAACCCCATTTGCCTTGCAAAAAACTTAAAAAACCAACAACAACAAAAAACATGAGAAAGAAAACACATAGAACAAATTTTAAAAAGTGAAAATAGTATGTTTTGATTTGCATTCAGACTCCATAGTTCTTTCTCTGGATGTGGATGGCATTTTCCATCACAAGTTTTTTGGAATTGTCTTTGATCACTGTATTGCTGAGAAGAGCTAAATCTATCATAGTTGATCATCTCACAATGCTGCTGTTGACTCTGTACAATGTTCTCCTGGTTCTACTCACTTCATTCAGCATCAGTTCATGTAAGTTGGAAAGATACATATTAGATTAGGTAAGGGATCCTGTTTCCTAGGGAGAATGAACATTTACCAGCTCCCATAGCCTCTATTCTCATTCTATCCTGGGTTTCAGATGCGGAAGACGGGGCCAGTGAGGGGGATGAGAGCCAGTGATGACTGAGGCCTTACCGAGACCTGGGCAGGTAAGGAGGGCCCTGGAAAGGTCTGCTTGGGACAGTCAAGGATTAGTGTTGCCTTTGAACATGATGGGTGCTGGTCAGTGGTGTCCTACTTGGTGAAATGCCAGGTTTCAGATACCTTTGTCCTTCTGGTCACCATTACCCAAGGACCTGGGGGGTTCTTTGTCCTGGGCTGAAAACTTGGTGCCTTATCTCCTCAGTATTCCTCCTCAGTAGTGAGTAATCAGCAAGACCATATTCAGGCCAGTTGTTTAGAGTGCAAGAGCCTACTTTAACTCCAGTGTGAGGATGCTCAGGGTGCAGACTCTACAGGTTGGTAATTACAAGTACACAGCATAGTTTCAGAGTTGCAATCTTGTCCAGCTTAGGAAGTAAGTTTTAGAGATTTCATAGTTTGCTATTATTCTTTAAAAATAGAAACATAATAGCTACCAATAAAACCAAATATTCATATATATACATATATATACATATATATATATATATGTATATATGAGAACAAATTTTTTTAATGAAATACCAAAAATTCCTGCCTACCAGACCTAGGTTCTTCTATCAAGTTTCCCTTATACCAGCCCCTTCATGACTTTTGTCATCTCTGGCTTGCTCCCTGAAAAGTTTGTTTGTTCTTCTTAGTTCCCCCTATTTTCTGCCCACCACAAAAGGCAGAGCTCTGCTTCTAAATTCTCTGTCCCTTAATCTCAGAGGAGATAGAACCTTTCTGCTGGGTCTCCAGGGCCAACCCTTTTGTTCAGGCAGTCTGTCCCAAAGGCATATCTCTGGTCAGTTAGTCCTCCATCCCTCCACCTCCCCCACCCCTTTCCTGCCAATTTCTTTTGCATTCTGTCTTTTTTCTCCCTTGTCCCCTGATCAATTCAAGTGTACCTTATTTCAGACTTAACTTTACACTGATTATTTAGCTAGTCCAGCCAATCTAAATACACTCTTTTCTGTGGCATATATTTATGTATGTGCAGTCTTTGGTAGGAAAGATTCAGGACAAACATGAATGGGAGAGTTATTCATTATGCCTCATCTTAGAAAAAACGGAACCCTCATCCAACCCTACCTACTCAACTTCTTCCTCTCTCACACCCAGGTACCTGCCCCTGAGATGGAATTTGGTGCAGTGTCGACCCAGTAGGCAGGAGGAAAGAGTGAAGCTGCTGCTTTGGGGTGGGCTGGCAGGGAAGTGATGCCTGTCTATTCCTTTCCGGCTCTGTCCCACCTACTCTCCTACCCTGGAGCTTTTCCCATTCCCAGAGATATCTGGGAACTGAGAGTTGGAGTAACATTCCAGGGCCAAACACTACAACCACTGCTCCCTTTCAAGCCTGGAAAGGACACAGGGAGTAGGGGCCACTTGACCTACCATCGTTCCTGATGCCAATGGAATCAACACTGCACAGTAATAAAGTCCACAT
The DNA here is from genome assembly GCF_037893015.1 of Macrotis lagotis. Taxonomy (NCBI): domain Eukaryota; kingdom Metazoa; phylum Chordata; class Mammalia; order Peramelemorphia; family Peramelidae; genus Macrotis; species Macrotis lagotis. The sequence continues at coordinate 60,972,192 of NC_133665.1, forward strand.
GGGCCCCTAGGCCTCACACTGTTGTCTGTGAGGGTGTGTGTACTTTGAGGGGTATAGGGAGGTGGGTCCTTACCTCCTGTCCTACTCTTGCCCTTCCTTGGGCCCTGGGCCTAATATTAATATATTATAGTATTCTATAGTTTTCATTTGATCTTCACTTTATGTTCTCATTTGGTCCTCACAGTTTCCATGAGAGGCAGGACAAAGAACATCTCTATTTTACAGATAACACAGAGTCAGAGAGGCTATGAGTTGGTCAAGTTCTTACAGAAGTAAGTAGTCAGCAGGGAGTAGAACTGAAATTTTATGACCACAAGTCCAGTGTCTTTCCCAAGCCCCCATCAGTTGGAAAGATATAGAACCCTACCTTCTCAGCTCCAAATCCTCAAGGACCCAGACTGGACTCTGATATTATTTCTCTAGGTGATTCAGGAGAACCCATTCCTGGCTTCTGATTTTCCTTGTGCGACAGGGTGAGTTATCCTTTCTGTCTTCCAGGTAGTAGATAAAACAGCTTTATCCCTTGGGACTTGACTCCATAAATGTTAAGAATTTGTCTCCCATTAGCAGGATTTTCAGGCACCCATGGGAATGTAGAAAGAGCACCTCTTTGGCTTCATGTGGAGCTCCATAGTTCATTGTAGAAACTCCTTAGGCGCCCAACATACCCAAGAAAAAATGTGGGGCTTTGTGGGGGAGGCGGAGACCTGGATTTGATTTCTCTACTCAGGACCCAGCCTTGTTAACTAAAGCAATGTCCAAAAGTTACCATTTGTTAGAACTGTATTGAGGAGAAAAGGAAATAAGATGCCTAGTAGAACAAAATTTTGGAAGAACCAAAATTCCCAGAAGTGAAAAATGTCCGGCTAAGCTCTAGTTCTGTGGTCTTTTCTTTGCCTGCTGAGAGCGGTCAGGCCAAGTGGTTTATAAGAAGGAAACTTAGTTCATTCTAAAGGTGAAGTCCAGTATCCCCTTGTACTGACCACTTTGTTGAACCCAACTTCTTTCTACTTTCTTTCCTCTTCATACTTCTATACCCTTCTTAATCACTCAGTGATCCCCATCTCTGATACTCAAACAGCTTCCCTTGACTGATTTCTTTGAAAAAATAGTGAATTCATAGGAAAAAAGAAAGAAGTCCTTCCTCCAACATCCCATTAGAGTTTAACTTGGAAAGAATACACCCTTCAGACAGCCCTGGGTCTCTCTTCCTCCAAGGCCATTGGTTCCTGGCAGCTCTTATTTCTCCCTTCAGAGTGACTAGGTTCCTGGAGAAGAAATTGGTATTTCCCTTGCCTGGCCACAAACTCTTGGAGCACCAGCTCCAATGATGCCAATTCTAAAGGACTTGGGGGGGGGGGAGGGGAGGCAGGGGAAGCTCCCTCTGGTTTCTTTCTCACTGCCAGGGACCTAGCTGGGAAATCCCAAAGGCTGTAAATGGAAAGTGGCAACAACTGCAGTCTCGAAGAATAAGAAACCCCCAATTCTGCCTCCCCTCTCAAAGATGGGAAATCTAGGGGAAGAGAAGGACAGGAAGATGAAAGCAATCCTAGAATGTTAGTGGACTAGCAAGCCTAACAACCATAAGGGTCATTTTCACTGAGGACAGTTCTCATGTGTTCCATCCATGCCCCTAATTTTGATCATGCTCTGAATCTTTTACACCAGACATTCCACTGATTTTGTAATCCCACAGATTTTCTTTTAATGTCAGCCACAGACTAAACCCTCATTTTGGTCACATAGTGACTCCAACTCTGGCCACAGATTGACTCAGTCCTAGCTTCAAATTGATCTGGGCTCCAACCGCTGACCCCTAATTTGACCATAGACAGATGTCAGTCATGAATTAATTCCCTAACATTAGCCATATCCTGATTCCCTAACCAAGCACAAAGTCTTATACAACTGTCCAAATAGAGTGAATCTTTCAGTACAACTTGTTTCTTCCCACTCTTGGTGGCAGGGTGTATGTGTGTGGCATGGATAAGCCCTTAAAACTATTTTCTCATGGCTGACTGATCAGTGTCATGTGTTGGAAAAGAGACTCATTCTAGAAATATGCAAAAAAGGGCAGGTAAATTATGGGGGAAACAGATGGACATACCATGCTGCTAATGTCTCAAGTGTTCTGCAAGTAGTCTGAACTAGTTAAAAAATTCGGAGAGAATGAGATGATCGAGAATCAAATTGGAGATGGTAAATGGAGAGAGGAAGAGCTGAGTCTAGCTACCTAAGGAGGAAGCTGGTCCATGATTCCAACCCCTATGTTGCCAAAAAAACTCCGACCCCCTGACTATGGGAAGGGAAATTACATTTCCCCATTTCAGAGGAGATTGAGAGCAAAGCCGAAAGTGTAAGTAGGAGGGAAACTGAAAGTGGGGGCTGGCCCCCCGTATAAGAACCCCAAGGGGGGGATGGCTGGTAAGAAAGACATTGCTAGAAGATGAGAAACAGGAGCTGGCGTGAGTCAATGGAATAGGGAATAGACTAATTGAGCCTCTGGAATTGAGGGATTTGGGGGTGAGGGATGGATTTGAGAATGTGGGAATTAAAGGACTTGTGGTATAAAGCAAGGGCCAAGGGAAAAGATTGCCTGAAAGAAACGAGAATTGAAGAAGAGGGAAGACTTTGGGAAGCAAGAAGGTGGGATCCTAATTGTAGTGGGGATTGGAAGTGGGGTAGGGTGCCTTGCTCCCAATAGAGGAGTGTTGAGTTGGGAGCAGGAGGTGAGTAAGATCTGTACTGAAACTATAGCCCAAGACTGAAGGGAAGAAGCTATTTTTCTTGGCATCATTAAGTCTAGGGGTCTGGAGTAGGAATGGGCTATTTAGGGACCAGTTCAGCTTCTAGTCATAAGATCCCTAGGTAAGCAGGTTTCTTCATTGAATTTCAAGCTGTATTACTGTCATTTCACAAACTTGATTGTGTGTGTGTGTGGGGGGGGGGGGGGGGGAGTAGTGCTAGATTTCTTCCAGAACAGTACTAAACTGGGACCTAAGAACTAAGAGGCAGAGTGGTCCCTCATTTCAAATGTAGGACTGTCTCTTGTAGACCAAAGGGACTGATATTACTTCAGTTCTCTTGATCCCATTCTCTGAAGGGCTTTCCACATAACTGAGATGGGAAAAGTAAGTCATCTTGGGTACTGGATTCCAGAATGAATTAGAAAATGGAAGGGGCAGAAACAGAGGAGAAAAGTTAGATTAAGGTATAAGAGGTGGGGGTATTCCTTAACTGGGGAGAGGTATGGTTAGAACATGGACAAGAATGAGATCAAGGGCAGAGTTTTGGTTTGTGTTTCGAGGAGAGTTGGTTAACTCCAATAATTATAAGATTTCCTTTTCCTGAAAGAGAAGCCCCAGACTACTAATTCTTTCAGATTCCCATCTCTCTCCCACTACTCTCCATTCCTGCCCCCCCTTCTTCTGTCCCTCTAACCTTTATTCCTCTTTGCCATCACCTAATTCTGTCCTTCCAAACTTTTCCCTTCCTCAATCCTTTCCCCTAACTTCCATCTTGTCTCTCCCTCTGACATACATCTCTACCCTTCCTTACCTTTAATCCTCTATTTTTACTGACCATGTTCCCATTATCCCTCTGTTCAGTTCCATACCTCTGTGCCCCTCTCCAACTCTCATCCATTTTCCAAACCTTCATTCATTCTTCCGTCCTTACAAGGTTCACTCAAAAATAGCATCCTCCTCTTTGACCTCCACTCTTTGTCCTTTTTTTTGCCCAAGGTCACACAGTTAAGTATTAAGTGTCTAAGGCTGTATTTGAACTCAGGACTTCCTGATTCCAGGATTGGTGTTCTATACCGCCTAGTTGCCCCCTCTTTTCCTTCTAATCTTTTTCTTTGGCTTTAACATCCACTCATTTCCTCTTTAAACTCAACCCTCATTCCTCTGTCTCTCATCTACTGATATTCTCCTCTTCCTGGTCTGTCAATTTAAAAATTTAGCGGACATTAAAGTACCTTCTCTGGACAGCACCTGTACTAGGTACTGAGTGAAATATAAAAATTAAATAAAGCACACCTTGCTGTTATTCATGGAGCTCACAACTTGCACACATACATGCACACTCATATGAGTGGATACTTCACATTTCTGAATTCTTGCTCCTCTATTCCCATCTATCTTTTCTATTTCTCAAACATCATTCCTTTCTCCTTCAGCCCGTTCCCTACCACTGCCCATTCTATCTGTTCCCTAATTCTTTATCCTTGTTCCTTTTCAACCTCTGGTGTTCTAGTTCAGAAAGGAATCCAATATATTCTGGGAAGTCTGAGTGGTCCCTATCCTACAGAATCCCCAGACTTATGCTCCCCCCACCTATCAAGACAGGTAAAAAGGAGCTCACACTTAATGGTTTCTTGGGAGTGGGCTACCCTAGAAGCCTGTGATGCCTTTATACTTTGGGAGCCCTGGGCCAGGCTAGTCTTTGTCCAAGTCCATTAGAATTGGGGCCAGCTGCGTCGGGCATCACCGGTACTTCTCTTCAACTGCTCACTCACTTCCTTCAACCTTATTCTACTTTCCCATGATCTCATGTTCTCCTCCCTTTTTTAAGGGTTTTATCTCTTGCTGCTGTTCTTGCTCCTGAACAAGGCTGCCATCTGGGGGTTCCCATGGCCTCGAGGGCAACCTCCCCATGGTTTGGTGGACATGAGGAGTGAGTTCAAGATCAGCCTGAGGCTTACAAGGAAGCTGCTTTCAGAGATCCGGGGTATTGCCCACCTCTTTGTGAGTCATCAGAATCCAATTGACTAGGGAATGGAAAAACTCACTGAGGCTTGGTTGGCAAGGGAAGCCACCTTGGAGAGCTCCTCCCATTAATCTTTTGCTTCTACAGGCAGATATACACCTGGCTGGAGTGTCCTTGGACTTCCTTCCCCTGAGGGAACAGCTTCCCAATGTCACCATGACATTTAAGACCTGGCTTCATCTTTCAGTGAGTCAGGAAAGAGGAGATAATTGATGAGGGATTGAGGAAGAGAGAAGGTAGGGGATAATACTGAGATGGATAGGATAGAGTGGAGAAGGGATGTGGAGGGCTGGAACATGGCATGAGGATAATGATGAAGATATAATATGTGATTGGGAATAAAGGATAACCAGGAGTTTGAGGGAATTGTGTGGATGGGGGAATAAAGAAAATGGTTAGGTTAGAAATGGAGTTGAATCTGAGATGATCTCATGATTGAGTCAAGGCTTGGGCCTTAGGGTTTCATATTGAGAACTTTGGATCCCCTGCCTTAACCCTCTTTCCCTATCTGATTCTTCTTTTACCAGGACTCAGATCGACTTTGCTCCCTTTCTAGACTTCTGGGCCACTTCCAGGTGCCTCTAGGAGAACTAGAGGGCCACCAGGGCTGGAAGGGTTCCCTGAGAAAACAGCTGTGGCTTGCTCAACTGGACCTTAGGGACCTACAGTCACATCTACAGTTCCAGGTATGGTCACCCCTTCCTCTGGTCTCTTGGTTCACTGATTTCCTGAGGAATTCCCTGTTTTTATCCTGGTCTGATATCATAGCTTAACTGTTTTCCCTTGTCTCTTTTAGATGAAAGCTACAGGATACAGTGCTCTAGAGGATAAAGAAACACAGGGTGTGGAAGAGACAGTCTTAAGAAGGCACCAGACCTCCTGGACACAACTCCTGAGTACCTACCAGCTTCTCCGATCTCTGGAACTTGTTCTTGTTCGAGCTGTCCGGGATTTCCTTCTGCTCTCAAAAGGGATTATTCACACACAGTCCCTGGCTACTTAAGAAGTATAATCTTCAACCAAGAAGCAATAAGCCCCTACTACCTGTACCATTTTCCAGGATTGTTTTTCTCCCTCCCTTATATTTGGTTTCCAACCAGAGACCAATCCCCCAGCTCTGAGCCATTTGGGAGGGAGAGATTCCAGATTTCAGCTTAAGTACCCTTGCCCTGCCAATGATATCATCTCTGGTTAGAAGACAAAGGTATGTGCCCTTCTGGTTCTCCCACCTCACTTGCTGAGCCCATTCCCTTTGCATAATTTAAGAATCCTTCAAGTTCAGAGAAGATATTTATTTCTTGGATATTTATTTATTTTTCAGGAAAATATTGATTGTATTTATTCTTTTTTTCAAAAAAAAAATAAATTGGGGGATAGTCCTCCTTCTGCTCCTTTGAGGAACCCAGAGAGTGAGATCAGATACTCATTCTTGGGCAACCTAATAATAAAAACTCACAATCCCTCCTCCTCTCTTTTTTCCCTGAGCACTCAAGTCCTCTGGATAGGCCCTACAGTAATAAGTATGGTTATCTGGGAACAGGAAAATGGGGGGGGGGGGGCAAAAGGAGACAAAAGCAGATAGACAGCCTTCAGAGGCAAAGTACCCATGATCATCTGCCACCCCTTTTTGCCAATGCTTGGAGTTCTTCCTTCTCTTTGGTGCAGAACCAGCCTTATCTTAACTCAGCTGTGGAGGCTGCTGTGGCAACTAACCCTTCAAAGATTTTAACCATTGTCTTAGTGCTTCACTCTCTTAGTGCCTTGGGGATGGGAGTATGTTTAGTGTCCCTGCCTAGATCTCTTCCCTAGTCCTTCCCTGAAGCTACTTAAATCAACTCAGCTCTGGGTAGCCTAGGCTGAAGTTGGTTCTAGGACCCCTAGGCTTCTAGTACTCTCTCCCCCATTTCTTGTCTGGACTGTATGGAGGTAATAACTGATCTCTGGGCCCAATATCTTGAGGGGAAGTAGGGTTTCCTAAAGTAATAGGTATGATAGGCAGATAACACAAATGAAAGTTGAAATCACCTTTCTTTCAGATTTGCTTCAGATCTGTTGAGAGATCCTAAAATAGCTTTCTAAAGGTCTAGGTTTTTGTGTTCAAGGATGGGGGGTACTTCATGGTGGTGGTAAAGGTTTCAAGTCCATGAGACAAATGAATGAAAGTCTCTAATTCTTCCTTCAAGCTGCTTCTTTTTTTTTTCTTCCCCAAATCCATATCATCTGAATGAGATAGGTAAAGCTACCAAGGCCTGAGGCTTCCCATCTAGAGACCAGGACTCATGATTAGAAGTCACCATGAGGTAGGAAGAGCATCCCAGGCTTGCAGGTAGGGTTGTGGCCAGAGAGCAAAGTAAGGGTGGGGAATGGTGGAAGAGAGATGAGCTATTAGGTTCATTGGACTTCAGGTCACTGGGGCTTGGGCCGTCCCAGACGAGCCTGTAACTCCTGCATCATGCTGGGGTGAGCAAGGCCAAACCTGAAGGAGTAAAGAGAATTATGAAAAATTAATAGGTTATGATTAGATCCTAGGGATGGTTCTTTTTCTCCTTCCTCATCCTCACCCACATTGCCTTACCCATGACCCAGGGGCCGTTTCCTTGCTGTAACTGGGGTCCCCTCTGGCTTAGGAGGACTTTGTACTGCAGTTTCTTCAGACTGAAGTAGTCTCAGTTTTGGGGCTGGGGTCCCTTCATTGAGAGGGACACCCAGAGACTCATCATCATTATCACTGTCATCCTTTTTTGGTTCTGGTGCCCTTCGAAAAGAAGGTCGTGATCGGCGTTGGGAGGCATTCCTGGAGAGGAGAACTCGACTTCTGGGAATGGAGAGATCCAGACATGGACCAGGAATGGGAGCCTGTGGGAAAGAAAGAAAAAGGGAAATTTTGAGGTCATGTCCAAGGTTTGACCTTAACTGGACCTTGGAATCTTTATGATGTCACTAGGTACTTTATCATTAACATCAATAATGGTAATTTAAATTTTACATATACTTTACAATTTATATAGCACTTTATAGTTTTCAAAGTGCTTTCACATTCTCTTACCTCATTCCAACTGCTCTGGGCTTTATCAGCAAAATCAGAGGCAGGAGACAGTCTTAGTGCTATCAAATTGGTGGGGGCTGGGGCTTCTGTCTCCTTGTTTTCTGTAGCCTCCGGGGCTCTAGAGCCTGTATGTATAGCTTCTTCTGTTCCTCTACCATAGTCAGGCTCCAAGACTCTTCCAGTCTTCTCATTGGATTCACAGGCTCCAGAAGTTTCTGAGTTTTTGTCTCCATTTTTCCAACCTGCTGCTTTCTCAGGGTCAGAGCATCCATCAGGCTCCAACTCTTTCCTGTTTCCTGCTCCTTGACTGCCTGCCTCTTCTATGTTGTCACTGCCTTCCATCTTCTCTGTCTCCAGCCTCCTAGCTCCATTAACTTCTACTTTCTCTATATATAGGTCATCCATAGAACTTTCCCCCTCTACTGCATGGCTCCCCCCAGCTTTGGCTTCTGTCTGGGTGTCTTCACTATGCTGTGTCTCTTCTTCCAGGAGATAGGTACTCTCAGAGTTCACACCCTGATCTCCATCAACAACCTCCTCTGTTTCCCTTTTTTCCTTGCTCTCTTCAGACTTTTTCTCTGACTTGATTTGCATCTCCTTCATTTCTTCTTCCCTCCCAAACTCCACTACCTTGTTGGTCATAACCATCTGTATCTCTACTCCTAGACAGAAGGCAGATTTCTCTTTTTCACAGTTGTTCCCTGCCTCTTCTTTCTTAACTATCCAGGATTCTTCAGGATCTGATGAGCCTGTTTCTTTCTCTTCTTCAGATTTTCTCTCCTCCCTCTCCCAGGTTCTCCCAGCCTCTGATTTTTCTGCTACTTGGTCTCTTTCAGTCATTCCCTGTCTTTGGCATTCAGTTCCTTCAACCTCCCAGAAGTCTTTATTTTCTTCTTCCAATACTTTCCTGACTCCAATCTCTAATAAATTTGAACCTGGACTTTTTCTTGCCTTTTTTTCCCCCTGGCTCTCTGCCTCTTCTGAGTTCCAATCTCTTTTGATTTCCTTCTGATCTCTTTTCATCTTCTGTACTGTGTCCTGGCCTCTTCCTGCCTCAATCTCCTTGAAATTCAGCCCCACTTTCTCATTTACTATCTCAGTATTCCATGGGCTTCCAGCATTTCCTTCCCAGACTTCTTTAGCCTCTCTATCCAATGCTTTGCCACTTTTATCCTCCCTCTCCTGATTTCCCTCCACCTTCATCTCCTGACTTCTTAGGACCTCTCCCTCTGCCTCCCAGTATTCTTTAGCTTCCATTACTTCCCTTTCCTGGAGTTTTCTGGCTTTAGACTCTTCCAGTTTATGGCCTCTGTCAGCTTGTACCTCTTGGCCTCCCTCAAGCTCCTTCTCCCAAACTCCCTTGACTTCTTCCTGCTCCATCTCTGGTTCTATTGTTCCAGCCTCTTTGGTACCCCAGCCTGTTTTAACTTTTACCCTTGGGACCTCTTGCTGTTTAAATTCTTGGCTTCCTTTAGGCTCCCAGTTTTTCTTGTCTTCTCCAGTCGGGAATATGAAAACTTCTTCCTCACCCTTACAACCTCCCTTATCTTCTGTCTCTGTCACTTGACCACTCTCAGCCTTCCCTTCCACTATCTTCCAACCTTCCATTACAACTAAATCCTGTTTTTTCACCTCTTGGACATTTTCATTCTCTGTATTTTGGACACTATAGACTTCTATCTCATAGCCCTCCAAAGTCTCTCTCTCTGGATTTATAAATGATTCTTCCTCTCTTCCTTTACCTTCATCCTCCATTAGGTCCTGGATTTTCTTAGGCTTTTTCTCTATCTCTTGGGATCTCCAAGTTTCTGCTTCCATGTTCCAATTTTCCCCAATCTCCTCCAGGTTCTGATTTTCCCTGACCTCTTCTGTCCCATGGCTTACTTTGTCTTCTGTCTCCATCTCTTGGCTTTTCCCCACCTCTCTCATTAACTTGACTCCCTCTACCTCTTTTTCTTGCCCTGTTACTGAGGTCTCATCTGAGTTGTCTATTTCTGTTCCCTCGACCTCCTGGGGCCTCCTAAATTTTGTCTCCCAACCTCCTGTGACTTCCTTAGTTTCTAATGACTCTGATTTATTGATCCTACTAAAATTATCAAGTGTTCCCTCCCAGACCATAATTTCCTGAATGTCCTGGCCTCCCTTTTGCCCCAACTGATTCTCACAGTTTCCCCCAGCTTCTCCCTCCAAGCCCCAACTTCCTTCAGCTTCTATCCCTGATTCTAGAACTTTCATACTCTCCTTTTTTCCCAGGATCCAGAAGTTGGCCTGTTCTTCTTCTCTCTCTGTTTTTTGGGTTTGAACTTGCTCTGGGAAAGGGTTTTCCTCAGTCTCTCTCTCTTCATCTTTCTTCCTCTCTAAATCTTCCCCATCTGCTGCTTCTATGCCTGAACCTCCTTTAATCACCTCCATGTTCCATTCTCTACTGATTTCTATATCTTCTGCATTCCAGGCTTCCTCAGCTTCTTTTTTTGGATTTATTTCTGCTGTCTTTGACTTTACAGCTTCCCTGGCCTTAGCTTCTTCCATGACTGAAGTTATCCAAGCCTCAGATTTTACATCTCTCTCAGTCTTTTCTCCTAGTTCCTGGACTCCTTGTAGTTTTTCTGTATCTATATCCAATGGTTTTATATCTAGGACTTCCCAAATTGCTTCACTTTTTGCACATCTGATCCCCGTCCTCTCTGCCTCCCAAACTTCCTTGACCTCATGCTTCTCCAACTCCTGTTTTTCAGGAGTTTCTCTTTTCCCATCTTTCCTATATCCTCTCCCCACATCAGGTGCCATCTTGGGCTCATGACTTCTTCTGGTTTCCATTTCTATCTTCGGGTCATTCCCTGCCTCTCCTTTTTTCATACTCTGACCTTTCTCAACTTCTCTTGCCTCCTGCAAGTCTCTTTCAGTCTTTTCTGTCTCCTGTGTTTGCCTGTCCTCTTCTTTTTCCTGCTCCTGGATTATTCCACTCTCAGACTCTACCCCAAAGGCTTTCAAATCTCCCTTTTCAAGATCTCCTGACTTTATCTCCTTCACTTCTTCCTTCTGTTCTCCCACAGGTTCAATTTCCTCCCCTTTCCAGTAGTTTTCAGACTTCCCCTTACTGACTTCCTTCTCACTGGGCTCTTGGTTTTTCTTGCCCTGTGCTTTCAGCTCTCTGCCACTCTTTTCTTCTGAGGCAAATTCTTCTGTCTCCACATATCCTTCAGCCAAGATCCCTTCTTTTTTGCATTCTCTGGCCTCTGCTACATCTATCTTTTGACCTTGGTTGGTCTCTGTTTCCATCATACACCAAGTTCCTTGGACATCTATTTTGTAATTACCTCTTATTTTTCCTTTAATCTCTTTGGAATTTTTGTTGCTACTGTCCCAAGTTGTACAGACCTTGGTCATCTCATTCGGGCATACTGCAACATCTTTTCCTATCTCCCAGTTTCCCTCAACTTCTGATATTTGGATTTCCCTGACCTTTTTTTCTTTCCCTTCCTCCAAAACCTCCCTTGACTCTGACCCTCTAGAGGTAAAAGTAACTTCCAGATCTCTGGAATTAATCATTTCTTCTTTCAGTGCTTTCTTAGACTCTTCAGCTTGCTGGCTCCCTTCTGCATTCATTTCCCCAAGCTCTTCTCCACTCCTCCCATCACTCCTGCTCAGATTTTCCCCCCTCTCCTCTGCAGAGGGAACTGTGTCCCCTAAGAGGTAAGAAGCAAAGTTGTTTATGGAGTCCTGGAATGAGAAAAGGAGTTAGGGGTGAGTTCTGAGAGCAGAGAATAGAGGAGTGTCATGACCCTCCCTCACCTCAACTTTTTCTTCCAGCTACATCATGATTCCAGGGGAGAAGAGAAACCATGGGTACTAGGGCAAGAAGAGTGTAGAACTCAAATGAGAGGTATTTCAATAGGAAGGACAGACAGAGACAGAAACACAGAGACACATACATAGTCAAAGAAAGGGAGGAGGAAAAGAGGGAGGAGGGAGAGAGACTGAAGGGAAGATAACAGAGATCTTTAGAAAGTGGGAGAAGGAATTAGGTACAGCAAGTCCTGCAGGAAGAAAAAAAACACAGAGTAGGCATAAAAATAAAAGTATCTATATTGAAGGTGAAAGTGATGGTATCAGGGAAGTTGGAAGAAAGAAGAGAGAGGAGAAAAAGAATCTTTTACCCGGGACTGGGATCAGGGCTCTTGTAGGGGCAAGAAATCTGATCCCCCAGAAACAAAGATCTAAGATTCTGGGTTGGGGAAAGGGTGTTCGATCTCACATCTTAAGGAAAGTGATCTAAAACCCTGGTATCTCCTTGCCCCCTCTCACCAGAGCCTCCCTCAGGGCACGGTGCACCCCAGGGAAGTGAAGCCTCAGGAGTTCCATCTCTCTGTCCTTTGTCCATCCAGAAAGCTGCAATGACCTTCCCCTCCCCAGTCATCCTGCCTTCCCCTGGTGTTACTTCCTTTTCTGCTCTGACCCCTCCCATTCACCCCAACACCACAGGCTATAAAGCCCTTTACTTCAACGAATAAAAACCTGTACAACCCGCCCCCCCCACACACACTTTAAATCTGGAAGCTGTAAGTGTATGAAGAGCAGGTTGTAGAATGAAAACTGGGGAGGAGACCTAGCATTGAAGGGAAAAGAACAGAAAGTTATCAAGATTAGAGAGGGTGGGGATAAGGAACATGGAAACTAAAGCTTTGGTGACTCAAGGCCTGTGCTAATACACCTCAGCTGTTTCAGCACCCCCTATCCCCAACTCAAACCACAGGCCCCTCTGGGAGAGGAAGTTGGGGTTTGTGGTTCCTGCTTCCATCTAAGATGAGGGTCAGTGAGTGGGGGAAGGGGAAACAGAACAGTACATTTATAGTCGGAAGTCAAAGCAAAGGTTACCAGCTCCATCTTATCCCTCCAATCTGACTGGGTGAAGTTTCCAGGTTGACCCTCGTTGAACCATGCTACCTAGCTAGCTAGTATCTAGGGTACTGATGGGAGTTGAGAGACATGCTCACTCAAGTCAAATAGAAGACTGAGTTCAGGAAAGGACAGCTTAAATAGAAGCAAGGTACTTCAAGAAACATATCACATTAGCCCAAGGGCTTCTCCTGACTACTTGGTTGCCAATGTTGGTCTGACACAAAGGGACTGAATGGTTTTGGGATTGTAAACTGAGTAGAGTCCCCTTCCCTAGTGGTCAAAGAACACCAACAGATGGCAGTAGAACTCAAGGGAGTGTAGCCCAACAGGCTTTTTTTTTATCAAGTTGATGACATCACTAGAACAATTAAGGGGGGGGGCTCGGGAAGCAAATGGTAGGTTTAGAGGCTGAGAATCGTAATAGGATGGCTTAGGAGTGTATTGCTATGTGGGCTCCCTCTCTAAACAGTAGGAAAAATAGATGTGAAAATCTATATATCCTTGAATATGGGCAAGGCTGATTTACCTTTTTATCTTGCTAGGCTATTTAAATTTCTTTTAAACTAATGTTTCTTCTGGTTGGTCTAATTAAAAAAAAAGAACATTGGTATATAAGTAATGATTTTGAATAGATGCTGACTCAAAGCATGCTTTCATCCTGGGGTTGTTTTCTTGGGACCCTCCAAGAGAATTCTGGATCACACAAAGTGGTAGGGAGCAATCAAGGGGAAGTCAAGAGTTGGGAGCACTGAGCTCTTTTGAGGGATGCTTAGAACACTTCCTGGGGCAGAGTGAGGAATTAGTATGGCCATTGGTAAATATTGTAACTCATGTTTTCACTGTGGGAGGCAGGGTCTTTTTGGTAGAGTTTTAAGTCAGATTAACTGGGGGGAGAGAGGCTGAGGACAGAAACTTAGTGAAAGGCATCTTAATATAATAAAAAGTGACTCGGGGGATTTATTTTTTTTGCATGATTTCATATTTGCTTTACGGATTCTGTTTTGTTTTTCTAAGGGACATGTGGAAAGAAATCATTTTCCTTAGAAATATTACAATTCATTAGATTTGGAGTCAGAAGGCCTATTAAATGGTACCTCTGTGATCCCAAACAAACTACTCTGGGAAAGTTCATCTTTATGACAAGGGGCTGCAGGACCTCTGAAGACTCTCTAAATCCAAATCTATGATCCTCTGATCCATCTCTGAGTACTGAGGTCATCGACAAAGCAGGGTTAGATTTTTTTTGGTGGGGGGAGGGATGAGAGAAGCAGGATTCCTATACCAGCTTGGGAGCGTCTGTTTAACTTATGAATTGCAGCCTCTGTTAGTGTATTCCAATTGGAGCACTGTCGCAGTAACACCCAAGTTTTCTTCCAGTTACAATTCAACTTTGTCTCTCTGTCTCTCTCTCATCAGATTAAAATCTTTGCAGTGGGGCTAAGAGACTTGCCCAGATATTGCCAGGCTAAACTGGAACTCGGGGTTCGGATGCAGGGTTGCGCTCCATCCCCCGCGCCACCCGGCCGCCCCTCCAGATTCACTTCTTAGCACTGGCCGGCGAGGCAGCTTGGCTCGGAGTCCGCTCCAGGCGTCCGGGCGGCATCGGCCCACCCCAGCCCGATACGGAATGCGGCGTGAGGAGAGGCCGAGGCCGAGGCGGAGGGTCCGGGGAGCCGCTGAGCGAGCTCGCTGTGAAGTCCGGGGGAGCGACTTAGCCACGGGGACACGGGGGGCGGGGCGGGCGGAGGCGGCGCGGCCATCTTTGTTCCGGGCAAGCGGCAACGGGGACCGACTCCAAGGGGCGAAGGACACACCGGCGGCAGCGTCGCAGCGAGGCCCGGCGGAGCTCCCGGTCCGATCCCGCCGGGACGCCCGTGAGCTCGGCTTCGCCGCTAGCTGGCTGCCCTCTCGGGGCCCCTCCATCCCGGGCCCAGGCCGCCCCGCGTCCCGGGAGGAGCCGGAAGAGAGCGTCCACCTGACAGGAAGCGCCTCGCGAAGATCACATGACACCGAGATTGGTGTTTGTGCCTGGCTCGGGCCGCTGGCTCCGGCCGCTGGCCCCGTAGGCCGTCCGCGGCCGGGGCACTCTGTTCTGCAGCCTTTGGGAGGAAGGACGACGCCCGAGAGCTGAGCGGGTGCCCCCTCCGGCCTGGCCCCGGACGCCATGGCTCCCCCGGACCCCTGGCAGCAGCAGCCCGCAGATTCAGAGAGTGAGTGTCTCCCGACGGGGGGCGAGGGGCCGGAGGCGCCGGGGCTACCGGCGAGTGATGGGCCCGTGCTGCCGATACACACGGAGCGCTGAGGTTGTGGTCCGGAGAGATCCGAGTTCGAATCCTCCCCCAGCCCCCGGGGCCACCTGCGGGAAGCGAAGAATGTTGCTTCATCTCACAGGGCTCCCTAAAAGGGTGGGGGGGGACATTATAGCCCCAAGTACCTCCAGCTCCAAAGCTACAATTTTCGGAATGCGGTTACGTTCTTGACTTGTCCGGTTTCATCTAGCTGGGGGAATGATAGGGCCAGAATATGAACCCACATCTCCAATACAAACCCAGCAGTCTTTCCTTTTTACTGTAGTTAGTCTTTGCTAGGCAGGCGGGTGATTGCCCTTTCCCATCTCCTCATCTGTCAAATGGTTATGCTGATAGGGCAAAGTTGTTTTAAGGAAAGTGCTTTCAAACTTAGGACTTCATAAGATTTATAACAATTCCTTTAGTACCCATATGTCTCCCAGTACAAAGGCAGGCTTAATTTTGATAGATGGCTATGATGAGATTATGTGTATAAAGCACCTGATAAGCGTTTAAAACCAAAATATTAGTGACCCAGCTATTATATATGAAGTGAACCATTCCAAGCTCTTGATATTGAGATGCAAGTGAGGGAATTTAAGGACCGAAGCACGTATCACACACTTTCCTATTATTTGTGATTTGGGGTTTGTATTGTTTGGGGGTTTTTTTTTAGGTTTTTTGCAAGGCAATGGGGTTAAGTGGCCCCGGTTTCTTTTTTTTTTTTTGAAAAGCAATGGGGTTAAATGACTTGCTCAAGGTCACAGAGCTAGGTAATTATTTAAAGTGTCTGGGTCACATTTGAACTCAGGTCCACCTGACTCCGGGGGCGGTGCTGTGCCCACTGCGCCACCTAGCTGCCCCAGGGATATATATTCTGGACATCCCTCTGTCACCTTCTAGCTTTGTGTGAAAAATGCAATTTTCAATTTTCTTTCTGAAGCCTTTTTTTAGGTTTCCCACAGTTGGAAAATATTTTTTTAGCCTTCACATATGTTTTTGTTCCCTTCTTGTGCATTTATCAATTTTTTACATTACAGTTATTTGTATATACATTGCAGTTTTTTTCTTAGTTCCATGAGAACAAGGACAATTTCTCATTTTTATTCCTCCATAAAACCTACCACTGGATATTGTATATAATCGGTGTTGAATAAATGTTGATACATTGAATTAAAGATTCTTTTTGTCCTTTCTGTTCCAGGAGAGGAGCTTCTCCCTATCAAGCCCCATCAGCCAGGGACTCAGTCTGTCCACTGGAGAAATCTGGTGGGTTTTTGGTGAGTGACTATGGGAGAAATCAGAGGAGATAGAGGAAGAGGGCCAGAGTAGCCTCCAGGTCCTTAGGAAGAAGAGACAAATGGACAAAGAAATGGGGTTAGGAAGAGAAAAAGTAGAGAGATAAAGGAATAAATTGGATGAGAGATGGGAAGGACAGAATTTGTCTGGCTACTAGGTCCAGTGAAGAATGCCTTGCGTAAGAAACAATTCTTACCCTGAAGCAGCTTATGGTTTAGATAGAATGAATGAATGGGGGAGCATTTCTTCAGTACAAACACTACAGATTAAAAAACAAGACATTCCCTGCTTTCAGAGAATTTACATTCTAAATGGAGTGGGGGGGGAACAACACAATATAAATACATAAAAAGTTGACTTACACTTGAAGATTTTGTATAGCATGTTGTACAGTATGATTTTGTAGAGCATGCTGAGTCATTTAACTGAATCCATTAATTTTACAGATCAGGAAATCCATAGAGAAACTTAGTGGCAGAATCAAGACTTACTGCAGTGTTTTGCACTTAGTAGGCTCTTTATGTAAAATTATGAATAATGAGTAAACAGGGGCTAAGACTCAGGTCTCCGACTCCAAATCTAATCTTTTTCTATACTACCCAGATCTTAGAAATTTCTTTACATAATCCACCCTTTTATAGTTGAGGCTGATGTGTGGAAAGATTAAGTAGTTTTGCCAAATGTGTTGCAGTAGAACTAAGTCTGCAACTCTATAGGAAAGTAATAGAATATTTGTCAAAAGCAATATATTCTGAGAATTAAATGAGTAGTAGGACAGACAAGTACCCTGTGTTGTTGGAGTGTGAAACAGATAGTTCAGGGTTGAGTTGTCCAGGGAACCTTCATGGAAGAGTAGGGATTCAGTCTGAGCCTTTGAAAAATTGGAGGAAAGGACAGGAAAATTGGAGAAGAGAAAAGAAGTCACTTTGTATATAGTGACATGTTGGCACCTGGGTTGTGACAAGGAGGTGCAGTCTAGTCAGAGAGTACAGGTAGCAGGAGGGATCCTGGGGAAGTGGAAGGGGAAAGCTGTCTTCTGAGCAACGTTCTCCTTTTCACCTCTAGGCTCCTGGGTCTCTGCAACAACTTTTCCTATGTGGTAATGCTCAGTGCTGCCCATGATATCCTCAAGCACCAGAGAACCCCTGAAAATAACAGCCATGTGAGTTACTGATAAGTATATGGTTTTCAGTTTAAAACTGGAAGGAACCTTAAACATAGGTTTTGGAGACAATGGAGCATCATCCTTAACTTTTAGACGAAGAAGCTGTGGTCCACAGAGGCTAACCCACAGTTACAACTTGAGTCACAGGCAAGAAGAGCATTCATTCATTCGTTCTTTCATTGATGTAGCAAATTGAGCACTGATTATGCTTTGGAGTTATGTACAGATAATTAGGGCTGCTAGTTGGTACAGTAGATGGAGTGCTGGGCCTGGAGTCAGGAAGATTTATCTTCCTGAGTTTAAATCTGGCTTCAGATACTTGAGTGACCCTAGGCAAGTCATTTGACCATTTCATGAAAAAAAATAAAATAAAACTTGCAATACATGTATTTTTCTCAACAAGATATGTTCCCACACTGAAAGAATTAAGTTCTGTTTGCCTTAATGCACTGGAGAAGTAAATAACAAACCACTCTAGGATCTTTGCCAAGAAAACCCCACATGGAGTCAGGAAGAGTTGGACATTCATGATATTTGTTCTTCATTTTTGAAGATGACCATGAAATCAGGGAGGTGATGCCATGACAAGCATGTGAATTAGATTTGAGTGAGGGGTTCTGTACTAAGTCAGCAGACTCACTTTCTCCTCTGGAACTGTCTGGATCCAGTAGTCTGATATGAAGATGCCCTGGATGCGAGGCAGTCTGGGTTAAGTGACTTGCCCCAGTCATTTGCCCAGCTAGTAAGTGTCAAGTGTCTAAGGCTGGATTCAAACTCCCATCCTCCTGACTTCAAAGTCAGTGCTCTATCCACTGTGACCTATTCAAACACTAATCAATGACTGAACAACAACAGGGGGAGAAGAGTGAAGTTGTAATATGAAAGGCAATTTCTTAATAATCGTGTGAAGGTTCCAAAGAGCACAGTGCAATGTTAGGATAGAATGTGATAAGGACATGGCAAGGATGGATATGAAGGGGAATGGAGAGTGGTGACCAAAAAAAGGAGTTTTCCACCTAGGCAGCCTTAGATTCACAACATAAGAGGCTGAGGAGATACATAGAACAGTTAAATGGTTAGTTGTCACACCTTTCTCTGTAGTAATGATATTTTATTATTCCCTCTGTAAGAGGTGGAACACTTAAGTAATAGAGGGGGAAAGTATGACAAATTCCTAGTCCTTCCCAATGGTCAGGGTAGAAATGAGGGAGTGCTTGGACTTGGCTAAATGGAAAAGGGTGAGGGTTTGAGGAACTTAACCTTCCGTCTTCAGACTTCTCCCTTTGTCCCAGTTTTCGATCTACTGTTTAGAAGATTACCTATCCCAGGGTTGGGGAGTATTTCCCAGGAAGGTTACTCTGAGATAATTTCTTTGTAATTTAAACTTTGAAATACTCAACAAAGGAGTAGCAGTTATTAAGATACTGGATAACTGAAATTTTTCCTTCGTTCAGGTGGATCCAGAGCCAACACTCACTCCTCACAACAGTACATCTCGATATGATTGCAATCCTGTGTCTACAGCTGTGAGTGTTGTTCATGATTCCTGAACTCTTTCTACTCCAGCTCCCATTTCACCTTATTTTTAAGATCCTCTAGATCTGAGTGTCCTGCCCTTGAGGCAACAAAAAGAAGTCTGTCTACCCACTCTATACAAGACAGCCTTTTTTACTTTACGGGCTCCACTGGGCTCTGCTTCATTGGATAAATCTTTGATCTCTAGGGCCCTGATCCTGGATTATCGTTGGATTGAGAATAAGGTCTTATTTATAATTTCTATCCTAGGCTGTCCTCCTAGCTGACATTCTGCCTACGTTCATTATCAAGCTGCTTGCTCCTCTTGGCCTTCACTTGATGCCCTACAGGTCTGAAGCAAATGGGGGTAGGGTATGAAATTAAATGAAAAGGGGGAAATAAGAGAAGATGGTGTAGATTAGTATGACTTTAGGCCAGTCATGTATTTTCTTTAGGCCTCAGTTTCTTCATTTGTGAAATAAGGTTGAAGCACATGATCTCTTTTGTTCCTTTCCACTCTAAAATCTATAATTCCATGGACGAGCACAGTGGCCTAGAGACCTGCTCTGTGTCTAGTTGTATGATCTTGAGCAAATTACTTGTTTATGTCCTTCATTTTTCACTTTAAAATAGGTTTGTGCTAGGTAATAACTAGGTAATAACTCTTCTATTTCTAAGTGATTTTAAGATAGAATGTGGGGGAGATAAAGGGGAAGAAGAGAAGCAGAATACTGGAAACAGGCAAAAAAAGGTGATAATCTAAGTGTTAAGTGAGGCTAGACTTGAATTGGGAGAAAGACTAACTGGCCTTCTTCCTTTCTAGCCCTCGAGTTATCCTTTGCGGGGCTTGTGCTGCTGGTAGCTTCCTTCTTGTTGCCTTCTCCCAGGAAGTTATGACCAGCTTAAGTGGTGAGTTGTGTGGTTGGGAGACTAGTCCATAAAGAGGGTTTAGTTGTATGATTGGGGGTGTTGGGATTGGGGCAAGATGACACATGGTCAGGGCTACATGAAGAGAAAGATTTGGTCAGGTCCATGGAACTGATCTCTTCTCTGTCCCTACCTTCCTGTCTCTAGGTGTGGTCCTGGCCAGTATTTCCTCGGGGCTGGGGGAGATAACCTTTCTAGCTCTTACTGCCTTTTACCCCAGGTAAACTGAGGGAAGGGAAAGAGTCTGGGGCAAAGATTTTGTTTTTTGAGGGGATGCAGGGAGTGAGGGTCATAGCAGTCTTGTTGATCTTGCTACTCTCTCTTTTCTTCTTGGTTGTCTTTTCAGTGAAGTGGTTTCCTGGTGGTCCTCAGGCACTGGTGGGGCAGGGCTACTGGGGGCATTGTCTTACCTTGGTCTGACCCTGGTTGGTCTTTCCCCTGGAAACACATTAATCTCTATGTTGGGCATCCCTGTTCTCCTACTGGCCACGTGAGTGTCTCTTCTGTATCAACTTCTATTTTCTCCTATGGGGAGTGGGGAAAGAATATGAGTCAGGGAAAGGGAAGAGATTTTTAGGCTTTATCCTTTTCTTTTTTCCTTTCTCCAGTTACTTTCTGCTGCTGAAGTCCCCAGATTCATTGGGTTCCGAAGAGGCCTCAGTTCAGCAGCCCCTCATAGAAGGAGAGAGCTCAAAGCCCTGTGAGTGAATTGGTTGTCTCACCAAGCCCAGGAAGCAGTCTGGTAGATGAACTTGTTCTGTGATGTTGGTCATATCACTTAGGTTATTGGGGTATTATTTTCTTCCCTTTGTGAATAGGAATAATAAGCTCTGGTTCACTGGAATTTGGTAGAAGGGGGTATCAAATAAGGTCAAACATAGGAAAACACTGTGGAAGAGATAAATCATTGCCTGAAATTAGGAATTACTATTTTGACTAATAATAACTTACAGTATAGCATAGTGAAAAGAGCATTAGCTTTGAAGTCAGTTGATCTGAGTTTTTTTTTTTTTTTTTTTGCAAGGCAATGGGGTTAAGTGGCTTGCCCAAGGCCACACAGCTAGGTAATTATTAAGTGTCTGAGACTGTATTTGAACCCAGGTACTCCTGACTCCAGGGCCGGTGCTTTATCTACTGCGCCACCTAGCCGCCCCTGATCTGAGTTTTTAATCCCAGTTGTCATAACCTTGGGTTTCTTCATATATAAAATGAGAGAGTTGAACTGGCTGATCTCTAAGGTTACTTTTAGTACTTTAGATTTTCTTTTAAAAAAAATTTTAATTACTGATAAACTTCAACAAATTCAGTTTGCATAGGAAAAAAAGGGAATTGTAAATGAAACTGTGTACTTCTGTTAAATACACTTTGTCTTTTTTCCCCCACTAATGGACATCTTGAGTTTTTAAAAAAAACTTCAAATTTACCATGGCAGTACTGACATTGTCTTGCTTGTCTATGGAGCCCTTTTCCTGGGCCTCCTCATCAAAAAGATCAAGGACGAAATTCTCTCTAATTTCCTCCTCTTTTTTCAGCAGACTCCAACTTCAATGTGAGCCTCTCTTTCAGTGACAGGTGGAATGTCTTCAAGGTATGGGGAAACGAGAGAGGATAAGGCTATATTACTTCTGATGCAGGGATAGGTAGGGAATGGATTTTGGGGGTTGTTGCTCTAGTGTCTGGCAAGAGAATTGTCTGGCCTAGAGCTGAATTTAACTTTGTATCAAAAGATCACCCTCTTAACTTCTGAACCTTTCAGGGTCTCCTGAAATACATTGTGCCCTTGG
Source organism: Macrotis lagotis (assembly GCF_037893015.1). Taxonomy (NCBI): domain Eukaryota; kingdom Metazoa; phylum Chordata; class Mammalia; order Peramelemorphia; family Peramelidae; genus Macrotis; species Macrotis lagotis. The sequence goes on from NC_133665.1 coordinate 60,993,885, forward strand.
CTCTGGTTTATTTTGCAGAGTATTTTATCAACCAAGGATTGGTGAGTAAGTAGATAATGGGGAAAAAATTAGAAGGGAGTGTGAGGATTGGGATACAGGAATAAGGAGGCAGCAGTCATAACTCCCTTTAATCTGCTTTTCTACCTAGTTTGAGCTCCTTTTCTTCCGAAACACATCTTTGAACCATGCTCAGCAATACCGATGGTGAGAATAGGAATGGGGGGAGGGTGTCTGAAGGGGGCAGTGTCCTCTGAGAAACTGGACTGTTCAAATAGAAGAGAGCCTTTTTTACCACTCAGTTCTTCACCAGGTACCAGATGCTGTACCAAGCCGGAGTCTTTGTCTCCCGATCCTCCCTCCACTGCTGCCGTTTCCGGTTCATTTGGATATTGGCAGCACTTCAGGTATGGTTCCCGTTTCTCTCTTGGAATCCGTCTGTTCCTTCATTCTTCCCATTTAAGGAAGTCTCCAGTGCATTTATTATTCACTTGATGCTTAGAGAGACACCTGTTGGTAGAATAAAGAGCCTTAGGCAAACTTTGGGTGTTATAATGAAAAGAGCCCTAACCTTTGATTTATTTTTTTTAATTTTTTTTTAATTTATTTTTTTATTCTCATTTTGTACAAATTTTTTTTACATTAATAAAATATTCTTGTTTACAAGTAAACAAAATGTCCCTCCTCCCCCATGAATATAGATAGACTTGCTTGAGCAAAAAAAAGTAAAGGGGAAGAGAAAAAATTAAAATTAAAAAAAAGTAATAGTAATAATTGTAGCTATGGCCAGGTGCGCAATGGACGAAGCACCAGCCCTGGAGCCACGAGCACCCGAGCCCATATCCAGCCTCATAAACCCAACAATCACCCAGCCATGTGACATGCAAGCCACCCGATCCCCACTGCCCTGCAAAAACCAAAAAAAAGAAAAAAAAGACCCAAAATAAAATAAAATAGTAATAATAGTAAGGGTGGCTGGGTGGCAGACAGAGCATTGGCCCTTGAGCCAGGAACACCCGGGTCCAAATTCGGCCCCCGACACCCAAAGATCACCTTTTTATGTGGCCCCAGGCAGGCCACCCAGCCCCACTTGCCCTGCACCCTCCCCCAAATAATAACAAAAAATGTGCTTGAGTCTTTGTTCCAACACCAACAACTCTGTCATGGGTGGATCTCATTCTTTATGGTAAGTCCATCACAAAAGTTACTTCCATATTTTTCCAATGTTGCCATTGCTGATCGCAACTCCCTCCTTTCATATTTCTCCACTACCATGTACTATATTTTCTTTCTCCTTTCACTCTGACTCTGCTATAGGGTCGCTGAGTGGCACAGCAGACAGATCCCTGGTCCTGGGGCCAAGAAGCCTTGAGCCCCCCATACCACCCCTTAGGCCCAGAATCCACCTGGCCCCATGGTCCTGGACAGGACTTCCAATCCCAGCCCCTTGCAAGAAGTAAGAAAGAAAATGTATTATATCTGACCACTCTCCCCCCATGGTCCATCCTCTCCTCCTTTATTCACATCCCCACCCCTTCCCCCTGCTCCCCCCTCCTTCTTACTCCAGATGCCTATACCCCATTGAGTATATATGCTGTTTCCTCTCCTAGCCATCTCTGATGAGAGCAAAGGTTCCCTCATTCCCCCTTGCCTCCCCCCTTCCATATCATTGCAATAGCTCATTGTATTAAAAAAAATCTTATGTGAAATATCTTGGACTATTCCCCCTCTCCTTTTTCTTTCTCCTATTCCATTTCCCTTTTTTTCTATTGACTAGATTTTTACACCATATTTTATCTTCGAATTCAGCTTTCTCCTGTGCTTCAACTATATCAGCTCCCTCTACCTACTCTATTAATTGAGAAGGTTCATATGAGTATTATCAGTGTCATTTTTTCTATGCAGGAATGCATGTAGTTCATCCTCATTAAGTCCCTCATATTCCCCCCTCTCCTCCAATCTCCATGCCTCACCTGAGTCCTGTATCTGAAGATCAAACCTTCTGTTCAGATCTGGCCATTCCAAAAGGAACATTTGAAATTCCCCTGGTTCATTGAAAGTCCATCTTTTTCCCTGGAAGAGGACATTCAGCCTTGCTGGGTAGTTCATTCTTGGCTGCATTCTAAGCTCTTTTGCCTTCCAGTATATTATATTCCAAGCCCTACGAGCTTCCAGTGTAGTTGCTGCTAAGTCCTGTGTGATCCTGATTGCAGCTCCACAGTATTTGAATTGTGTCCTTCTGGCTGCTTGTAATATTTTCTCTTGGACTTGGGAGTTCTGGAACTTGGCTATAATATTCCTAGGGGTTGTTTTTTTGGGATCTCTTTCTCTGGGGGATCGGTGGATTCTCTCCATTTCTATTTTGCCCTCTGCTTCTAGAATATCAGGGAAATTTTCCTGTAGTAATTCTTTGAAAATGATGTCAAGGCTCTTTTCCTGATCATGACTTTCAGGTATTCCAATAATTTTTAAATTATCTTTCCTAAGTCTGTTTTCCATATCAGTTGTTTTTTCAATGAGATATTTCACATTTTCTTCTAATTTTTCATTTTTTTTTTGTTTTGAAGTATTGATTCCTGATTTCTGGTAAATTCATCAATCTCCCTGAATTCTATTCTTTGTCTGAAGGATTTGTTCTTCTCAGAGAGTTTTCTTATCTCTTTTTCCATCTGGTCAATTTTGCTTTTTAAAGCATTCTTCTCCTCAATAACTTTTTGAACTGTTTTATCCATTTGACCTAAGCTGGTTTTTAGCATGCTATTTTCTTCAGCATTTTTTTGGATTTCCTTGACTAAGCTGCTGACTTCATTTTCATGTTTTTCCTGCATCTCTCTCCTTTCTTTTCCCAGTTTTTCTTCCAACTCCCTCATTTGATTTTCAAAGTCTTTTTTGAGCTCTGTCATAGCCTGAGCCCAATTTCTGTTTTTCTTGGAGTCTTTACATGCAGGAGCTTGTGCTTCCTCATCTTCAGACTGAGTATTTTGGTCCTTTTTGGGCTCATTTGCAAAATATTTCTCAATAGTCTTTTTGTTTCTCTGCTTGCTCATTTTCCCAGCCTGGGCCTGGTTTGGGGTGTTTCTTGAGCTTTTGGGACACTCCCACAAGGGTCTCAGTGTGTGAGGCTCTGTCCTCCCTCCTGGTCTGTGAATGACCATAAGCACCTCCCTCTGCCACGGGGCTGAGGTGGAGGGGGCCCTGCTGTTCTATTGGGGGGGCCTAGACTGCAATCAGGATCTTAATGTGGTCAGAGCCCCAAAGTCCTGTTCCAGGGGCAGAGGACAGAGCTCTGCAGTCTCTCTTCACTCCCCTCCCTCAGCTCAATGGGCTCATGCCCTGGGGGCTCCTGTTTACCGGCTCTGCCTGCTTCTGTTTCTGGCTCTGGGCTGCAGAAAGACCAAGCTGCTCTCTGTGTGCCCTGAGGGCTGGCCTCCACATGCTCGCTCTGGCAGAGGTTCCCCGCTGTTCCCCCACTTTGTGCCCAGTGCTCCTCGGGGTGCAGCTCTAGAGACTCCCCCGCTGCTGTGAGCTGAGGCTCCCAGCACCCTGGGGCTGCCTTCAGGAGGCTGAAGTTCTTTGGCTCTGGCAGGTCGCCTCTCTGATCCCAGGGAGCAGAGCCTTTCTGCTCTTTTCCAGGTTACCTTGAGTAGGAGAACTGCCTCACTGGGTCCCTTTGTGGGTTCTGTCTCTTGAAAGTTTAGTTAGAGTCCTTAGCTGATGAGTTTTATCAGAGAGCTCCTAAGACTCGATCCCTTCTTGTCACCATCTTGGCTCCTTGTGTAACCTTTGATTTAGAACTCCAGCTGTACTAGGTACTTGCTATGAAACCATCAAAAAAGTCACAGAGATTCTTTTTTTTTTTTTATAGATTCTATTCTCCAGGACAAGAATTGCATTTCCACTTGTTTACAGGACTGATAGAAGTGCAATGTTGTTCACTTCTCTCCCTCTGCACATATTTAAGTATTCAGAATGCCTAGATTTTCACAGTAGCTTAAATGTTACTTTTTTATTTTTTTTAGTTTTTGCAAGGCAATGGGGTTAAGTGGCTTGCCCAAGGCCACACAGCTAGGTAATTATTAAGTGTCTGAGGCTGGATTTGAACTCAGGCACTCCTGATTCCAGGGCTGGTGCTCTATCCACTGCGCCACCTAGCCACCCCAGTCACAGAGATTCTTTTTGCCTTTTTATTCACCTTGAAAAAGGGAAAAATAATCCTTGTATCACCCACATCAGAGGGTTGTTGTGGGAAGAGTATTTAAGCTTTACAAAAATGTGCCATATCTGAGATTGGTATCAGGGAGAAGTTTCTTTTGTTTAACCTCTTTTTTTTCTAACTCTGGGAAACTTATTGAAGTTCATTACTAGGGTATATCCCTTCCCCAGGGTTATACCTTTTCCTACTCATTGTGTTACTGACAGCTAGTTCTTTTTCTCAACTTGTTCCTGAACAGTTCCTGAATCTTGGCTTCCTGATGACCGAAGTTTCCTTCAGTTTCCTTCCCAGCATCTATATTGTTTTCCTGATCATTTTGTATGAGGGATTCTTGGGTGGGGCTGCCTACGTCAACTCCTTCCACAACATCGCAGTTGAGGTCAGCTGGAGCAGAATGGGGACCGGGAAGGGGGAGGAAATAGACAGTCCCTTAGAATGTAAGGGATTGAGGGTTCAAAGTCTCCTAGTCTGATTCATCAAGTGGTCAGAGGCTGCTCCTTAGTTTTGTGTGAGTCCCTGATCCTAAGGAGGGAAGGGTAAAGCCAGGAGTGGGGGAGGGGAAGGAGAGAATGAGAATTCTTTGGATTGACCTTTCCTTTGCTCTTTCTAGACCCAGGAGGAGCACCGAGAATTTGCCATGGCTACTGCTTGCATAGCAGATACCTTGGGGATCTCTCTATCAGGGGCTTTGGCCTTGCCTCTGCATGATTTCCTATGCCAGAATCATTGACATCTGACCCATCTTGGAGCCCTTCCTTTAGCCTGGGAACAGAATCAGCTAGAGGATATACTCCCCTGTGACTTCTATGGAACTTTCCCCTGGAATTGGGTGCAAGAGAGACTTAATGAATATATTTGTTACATTGGGGCCAAGTGGATGATTGGGAGCCCTGGAAGAATGTCTGGAAAATCTATATAATTTATCTTCTAACTTCAAACTGAGCTTTTGACATCAGGCTGCACATTGAGTGCTGCAATTTGACATTCATGCCCTCCCATTAACAATTTTATTGTTAATATTTTATCAAATAGCTTCCTGTCCTGTTTCTGCAGAAGGAATGTAGATGTGTATGAAGCATAACATGGGTCAGCAGATACATTTGAGAGTTAAGGGATATTTGAGGTTCTTGAATGTACTCTGCTAAGGGGAACCAATGAGGATTAGACTGCCATCTGAAAGCTGATGTGTGGTAGGTTTTCATGATACTAGCTAGGTCTTTGGAGAGAGACTTCCCCAGCAGAGACTCAAAATAATCTTTCCCTTCCAACGAATAGTATAAATTTATGTTTGCTTCATTAAAGGATAGGATATACAATGGTTTCTAGGTACCATAAAGTTGTGAGTTATCAACAACACCCTTCTACCCCTAGTTCCTCTTCTACTATTAACACTACAGGAATAGTCCTATTGACAGGACTATTAATATAGTCTTCATCTCCCTAGTGAGGTGCATTAAATTATCTAAGATTCTACTTTGGACTGTTTTGCCATGGGGGAAAAAACTATAAATGTTGTTTTTTTGTAGCTATATTTTTCTTATCTCTTCTTGTCCCAAAGGAAATATCTAAAAATCATCCATAACTGCTTTTAATACTTGCATTTGATTTTGTTAAGCATGGAGATTCAACTAACATCTCACTTTTTACATTCACCAGACAAATTTAGCTGTGGCTAAAAAGGCCACATTGACCAGTCTTCTTTTAAATGAGCTTCTCTTACCTTAGTTCAGCTGATGCTCTGTTGCTCAGCCCATGCTGCACCTCTTTTTAGTTTACCAGAACCTGTATTCTGATGGCCTGAGTTTTGGGATCCCTGGGCATCTTCAGCTGATAATAATAGTTCATATTTATATGGCACTTTATAAATCGCTAATCTGCAATCTTGTGAGGGCCTGTCCAAGTTATGAGTAAGAGCATTAAAGCTTCTAGAAGATTAGGGCCTTGACCATCATCATAGCTTATAAGCTTTAGAGTCAGGGCTGGAATTCAAATCCTCCAATTCCAAAGTTGAATACTCCGTCTCTGATACCATGGTGTCTTCCTAACTAGTCATGTTTTTGCTCTTTTTCACACACAAAAAGCCTTATTTATATTGCAATGTTTATATTATATATTTGTTAGGTAAAGAAATTTTGATGAATGAAATTGATATTCCTTTATGAACTGGAAATTTTAATCAGATAAAAGTCCTCATATTCAACAGATTATTTTTTTTTTTTGCAAGGCAATGGGGTTAAGTGGCTTGCCCAAGGCCACAGCTAGGTCATTATTAAGTGTCTGAGGCTGGGTTTGAACTCAGGTACTCCTGACTCCAGGGCTGGTTCTCTATCCACTGCGCCAACTAGCTGCCCCATGACAGATACTTTCAATGACTTTGTCCTGGTGTTAATTTCATAACGATTTTAAGGTTTGCAAAACTCTTATGCCAACCTTTTGATGTAAGGAATCATCACAAAGGTTGAAGTTCTAAAGCAATTTTTAGTCTTTCTCTCTTCATACTTAATCTGAGTAGAAAATACAAGTTTGATAGGGGAAGCTGGAGATTAGGTCAGTGGAGTGTTATAGAAAGAGTACTGGACTTGGTGTTATGCTAGGGGTGACCCTAGGTATGGCACGTAACATTCCTGTGTTTGCTCTTCTGTAAAATGAAGGGATTGGAAGAAATGCTCTCTTAAGATGATCAGTTCTAAATCTCATAAAAACCTATAACAAGAAATAATGATGAAAAGTTTGATTTTAAAATACAAACAACATACAGTTATAATAATTTTCCTAAGCCTATCCTACAGTGTGGCAGATATTTTTCTGGACACTGGAATTCCAAGACAAATGAAATTGTCCCCCACCATTTTGTCAGGCCAAGAAACACATTTGGAGGAGGTGTGTGTGTGAATTGAGGGCCTAGGTTCAAATTCCCCTGTAACTTTGAGACAAGTCACTTTCCTCTTCTGCCAAATGAAGGGTTTGGTTGGCCCCTGAGATCTAGATTTATATTAGTGACATAAATAAATGTTTATTAAATAAGTACAAGTTTATGAATGTTTTGGAGAGTTTTGGTAGTGGTTCTATAAAGTAGCTTAGGAACAGCATCATCAATGAGGTGGCTTTGAAGGGGGAAGAGAAAAAACCTTTACCATAGTAAATAGTCCAAAGTACTGGGCTAAGTTCTTTATAAATATCTCATGTGACCCTCATGATAACATCACCAGGTAGCTGCTCTGAATAGTAAGTAACTTGCCCAGGATCACACAGTGTCTGAGGTCATATTTGAACTTGGATCTTTCTGATTCCAGGGCTGAACTTCAAAGCAAATTAGGGATGCTAAGAGGCAAAGGGGAAGTAATATTCATTTCCATTAGGGTACGGCTACCCTCTGCAAAGGTAAGAAGATAGAAGCTGTAATATTCTGTGATGACTAGCAAGTAGGACCAAAGACTACGTGACAGTAACTTATAAGATTGGAAAGGAGGTTGGAGCTAGATTGTCAAGATTGCATTTTATCCTAGAGGTAACAAAGAGCTATCAGAGCTTTTTTGAGAGGAGTGACATGGTCAGATTCATGCTTTAGGAAAATCACTTTGGCAACCAGGTGAAGGATAGATTGGAAAGAGAAGAGTCAGGGAATCCTGAATCGAGAAATTATTGCATTACATGAGTGAGAGGTGATAAGGGTGTCTCAACTAGGATGGTGGCCATTTGAGTAGAGAGAACAGGACAAATGGGAGAAGATATATAAATAGAATTAATAAGATTTGATATTTGGATGGATATCAAATTGTGAGAAGTAGTTGATGACTACTTTCACTTGCTTCTGAATCCTCTGTAGTCTAACTTCTGACCTCTTCATTCAACTGTAATTGCTCTTTCCAAAGTTAGCATTACCAAAGCTAATGGTTTCTCCTCAAACCTTGTCCTTCTTGACCTCTTTGCAGTCTTTGACAGTGGCAACCATTCTCTCTTCCCAGACATACTCTCCTTGCTAGGTTTTCTTGGTTCTCCTTATCTATCTGGCCCCTCCTGCATTGCTGGGTCTTCATCCAGTAACAATGGATGTCCTCCAAGACTTTGTCTTGGGCCTTTTTCTCCTCTGTGCTATCTTGATGATCTCATCAATTTTCAATCTTCTACTCTCCACTCTATGCCTACCATTCTCAGATCTACTATCATCCAGATGCCTTCTGTGCATCTCAAATCGAATACAGCTTTCTCAATCTCAACATGTCCAAAATAGAACTCGGCTTTCCTTCAAACTCCTCTTCCCAGTTTCCAAGGGTGCCACCAACCTCCCAGTCACCTGGGCTCACAACTTGTGTCATCCTCCATGCCTTACAGTAATCTCACATTCAATCTGCCAACCTTGTCATTTCCACTTCACAGCCATCTCTCAAATACATTCCCTTATCTCTACTCACATACTCTCTTAGCCCATGGCATTAGTCTTCCAATGGAGTTTCTTATGGCTCTCCCCAGGCCAATTCATCCTCCACTGAACCAGTAAAGTGATTTCTGAAGTGTTGGTCTGACTATATGAACCTCTGCACCCATACAGTTCAGGAGCTTCCTATTAATACTAATAGTATTCAAATCTAAAATTGCTTAGCATATAAAATTCTTCACAACTTGGCCTCTTCCTTCTTTCACAGTCTTATTATACTTTTACTTCCTTCCATACACTCTTCAATTTAGCATCACTTGTTCTAATTTAGCTTCTCTGAATTTGCAAGGCACGTCCCCTATGCTTGGAACGCTCTTCGCCTCAGCCTCCTAGCTTCTCAGATATCCAAGACTGATCAAATCCTACCTTAAGAAGTCCTTCCCCATTCTTTCCTTTTATGACTAATTCTGCCCTCAGATTTTTTTTTTTAGGTTTTTGCAAGGCAATGGAGTTAAGCGGCTTGCCCAAGGCCACACAGCTAGGTCATTATTAAGTGTCTGAGGCCGGATTTGAACCCAGGTCCTCCTGACGCCAGGGCTGGTGCTCTATCTACTGTGCCACCTAGCTGCCGCCCTCAGATATTTTCCAGTCTTTGTATATAAGTGTATATACACACATAGTGTAATATGTGCACTTTTTTGCCGTCTCCTCCATTGGAGTATGAACTTGAGAGTAGGGACTGTGATTTTACTTTTTTTTATTTCCAGTGCCTAGTAAACAAAGAAGTACATATCCCATAGCTCGCTGACTGACCGGTGTGGGTAGGGGTGACAGTGCCCTGTTTCTGTTTTGGAAGTTTGAGATGCCCATAGAACGTGCGGTCAAAATTTCCAACTGGGCGGTTGCTAATGGACTCAGGATTTCGTGCAGACCCAGGCTAGACATGTCAGTCTGGTGGTCGCAAGGCAGTTAGGTGGACAAGTGGCTCAGGAAGATGAGTCTTCCTGAATTCAAATTTGTCCTCAGACCCTGGGCGAGTCACTCGTCCGTCCTCGTCTGGAACATGAGCTGGGAGGTCTTGGCCGAGGAAAGCCCAGACGAGGCTTGGTCCTGCCGGGCCCATCTCGCCAGCCCCGGGGTCCCTTGCCCACGTTCTGGCCCTTCCACGCTCCGTCGCACGGTCCGAGGCTTCGCGTTTCCACGTCCAGGCCGCTAGGCGGCGCCGCGGCTCAAGCCCCGGGCCGCGGGCGCTCCGGGAGGCGGAAGTCGAGCTCGGGCCGAGCCGCGCTATGGGCTCCCTCCTCAGAAGCCTGCGGGTGCGGAATGAGCAGCGCCGCCGCTCAGGGCCGCGGCTAGGCTGCCCCTCCCGCCTCCCCTCGGCCGCGCCTTTCCGGCAGAAGCGACGCGAGGCCTTCCGCCGGAAGTGACGCGGGACGGCGGCCCTTCGGCGGCGTCTCGGCCGGCGCGTCAGCGCGATCTTCCTCCGGCGCCCGATCCGGTAAGGGGCGCTTTCCGCCTCGTGCTCCCGGAGCGCAGGCCCGGGCCGGGGGCCGGAGTGCGGGGACCCCCCTCCCGAGCCCCGCGTCCTCCTGGTCGCCCCGGGGGGCGGCGGGGGGCGGCCGTTCTGACCTCCGCGTTTTCTCCCATCCGCAGGCCCAAGCCCGCCGCGTCCTCAGCGCCCGCCGCCATGTCGCGGTTTTTCACCACCGGCTCGGACAGCGAGTCCGAGTCCTCCCTGTCCGGGGAGGAGTTGGCGCCCAAGCCCGTGGGGGGCAACTACGGCAAGCAGTGAGAGTCCGGGGAGCCTGGGGGGTCGGGGGTGGGGGGGATGCCCTGGGGACAGGAAGGGGCTGGAGAAGCGCCTGGGGGGAGTGAAGCGGAGGGGGCCCAGGAGGTTTGCTCCGGTGGGCTGTGCGAGCTGTGCGAGCGAAGAAGCCAGGTTTGTGGGGTCTCGGATGCTCAGGAGGACCCAGCCTCGTCTGTAGTTCCGGCCCCTCCTTTTCCAGAGGAAGAAACTGGGACCCAGGCTTGCTCCGTCATGGTCACCCCAGGCGTGGCAGCATCTAGTGGAACCCGGTTCGCCTGGGAGCAGGAAGACCTTTTTGGTCCTCCACCGTGTACTTCCACTTAGGGTGGGGTTGTCAAGAAAGGCGAAGTGAATCTCAAGGGTTATGTTAGTACCACTACTACATATTGGGGGACTTCCACTTCGCAGCAGTAGTGATTAAGTGAACCCAAGAAGGACCTACAAGGAAGGCATGGGAAAAATTTGAGGGGGAAAAGGAGTCTGTCTCGGAACAAGTATTTATTAAGGAGCTGTTGGGTGTCAGACACAAGAGACTACAGTTAGGTGGTAAAGCTTTCCAGAGGAAACAGCCTGTAGAAAGCACAGGTATGGGAGCCAGTGTCATAAAAGGGCCCAACGAGCAAATCAATTTGGCTGGAACATAAAAGAGGAACAATATGTAACAAGTCTGGAAAGATATATCAAAGTCGGATTATTCAAAGGTTTTAAATGCCAAACAAATTTGAAGTTGATCCTAATCAGGAAGAAACTATTAAAGTTTGAACAAGAGCGTACTGACACGTAAAATCTACTTTGAAGCCTGTCAGGCAACTGTATAGAAAATGAATTATGGAGAGTCATGCTGGATGTAGGGAGACCAGTCAGAAGGCTGACATTTTACCTAAGGTGAAAAGAAGTAGGATGCTTACTGTGTGTGGACCAAGAGGTTGTGATATGCTGTTAGGAAGATAGTGGTGATGGAATGGACCAGACTTGCCAACCAAAGGGATGAATATGAGGAGTGAGGAAGAGAGAAGATACAGAGATAAATGACTTGAGTTGTGAACCTCAGATAAGGATCTTGCATACATTTAGATTTAAAGGATATTTAGGAAAAATCTGGACCAACTCCTTCATTTTTACAAATGAGACAGATTCAGGGAAGTTAAGTGACCTCTTGTCACACAGATTGTAAGCATCAGCAGTTAGATTAAGTTTGAAGCCACAGGAAAGGACAAAATGAACAAGTAGAGAATTTTGCCTTGAAAGTGGATTTTAATTTGCAGAGAAAGGAAATGTATAAAGGATCAGGAAGAGGTTTGGGTGAACTATAAAGTTTTTAAAGGGAATATAGTATGAAATTAAGCTTCAAAAGAGATTAGTTTTTGATTATACTATATGTAGTTCAATGTACATAGTTATTTTTATACTCTATTAGAATATGACTTCATTTTCTGTATCCAGAGAAAAACTTAGGAGTCTGAATGCAGACCAAAGCATACTATGATCACTTTTTAAAAAGTTGTTTTATGTTTTGTTTTTTCTTTCTCATGGTTTTTTTTTCTTTGAGTTCTGTTTTTAATTTTAAGGCAGTGGAGCTAAGTGACTTGCCCAAGGTCACACAGCTAAGCACTTATTAAGTGTCTGAGACTGGACTTGAACTCAAGTCTCCTGACTCCAGGGCCAGTGCTCTATCCCCTGCACCACCTAGCTGCCCTTGAGTTCTGATTCTTCTTTCACAGCATAACTAATATGGAAATGTTAAAAAAATGGTCATACATGTATAACCTATATTAGATTACTTGCTAACATAGGGAGGGGGGAGAAAAGGGAGGATGGTAGAAAAATGTAGAACTCATTGTGAAAGGAGAAATAAATATTGAAAACTCTTTGTATGTAATTGGGGAAAAATAAAATAACATTTAAAAAAAGAATATGAACTTTGTGAAGGCAGAGACTTTTTACATATAGTCACGGTGTTTGACCTTAGAGCCTGAAATGAAATTGTATATTATAGAATTCTAAGTTTGACAGTCTTGGTGGCTCAGATGATGGTGGTTCCCTTGGCAGTAATAGGGAATTCAGAAGAGGAGAGGTTTGGAAGGAAGGAAACCTATGAGTTCTATTTTGGATATGTTGATGATGTTTGGAACTTAGGGAGAGAAATTAAGACTGGATATTGAGATTTGGATCATCTTTATATAGATTACAACTGAACCAGTAGGAGCTGATGAGATTACCAAGTGATGTATAGTGTAGTATAGATGGAAAAGAGAAAAACCCAAGTAGAACCTGGGGAGTATACACTATTAGTAGACATGTTCTGGAGGAAGATCCAGTAGAAGAGACTGAAAAAGAAAAGGTTTACTTACTCTTTGGGGGTATTGCATTAATCCTAGTGAGGCTCCCTACTAGCAGTTTTTCCTCTGCACACAGTCAGATTGGAAAATTGATGTCACCTTGATGGTTAAAACCTTGCAATGGTATCCCACTATTTAGTGTCCCAAGCTTTAGCTTGTCATCCAAAGTCTGTTACCTGACCTCAAATGACCTTTCTAACCTTATTGCCTTCATGGGCATATGTTCTTTATATCATACATACCTATAGAAATCTAAGCAGTTCTCTTGAGATTCCTAGTTTCAAGATGCCATTAATTCCATGAAAACTCTTTTGACTTCAGCAGGAAGTTGCCTTCCCTATTTCCATTTTTTACCTCTTGTATCCACTTAGTGTTTGGTGTTCATTAACTTTGAACAGCAGCTATTTGTATCTATTGCAAGCTTTTTGAGGGTAAGACTCTTACCTTACTCATTTTTGCAAGTCCCCCGGATAGCTAAAACAGGCCTTTGCATATTGTGGATCTGCTGGTACATTGATGCGCCTGTGTGCGTACACACACATACACACAGACAGCATTGGCTCGGGGAGGGAGTGATGAATGTAATGGCATATAATTCATGAGTCTGTAGTGAAGAGAAAGCATAGGATAGGAGAGCTTAAAGGTTCATCCAGCTCTACTGACCTGCATTTACCTTTTAATGCTTCCTTTTTTCTTTCTGCTTCAATCAAAAGATATGGGAGTGTTTTCAAGACTTCTGTGAATAAAGTCATCTCTTTTTCCCCACAGGCCATTGCTGCTGAGTGAAGATGAAGAGGACACTAAGCGGGTTGTTAGGAGTGCCAAGGACAAAAGGTAGTTAGGATAAAAATCCTAAAGATGGAGGTGTCAAAGGAGTTTTTTATGTAGGTAGTTGATGGACAGGATGGGGGGACATCTGATTTTTTGATTCAGGGTTTTAAAAAGAATAATTTGCAGGGGTAGGGAATCTTTTCTCTGCCAAGGGCCATTTGGATAATTCTTGGGCTATATGTGATCAAACTAATTCACCCCTAAAAAGCTCTTAGATTTACTGAATTTTGAGTTTTGTCTGTAGTTGCCTTGGCAACACCAAACTAATATGGCTCTTGGGCCTGAGAATCCCCACCTTTAAACCCATTTAAGGACTTGTTTGTGATGTTGGACTTCTTCCTCCATCTTAGGTTTGAGGAGCTGACCAATCTTATCCGCACCATCCGGAATGCCATGAAAATTCGGGATGTCACTAAATGTCTTGAAGAATTTGAGCTCCTGGGAAAGGCATTTGGAAAAGCTAAGAGCATTGTGGACAAAGAGGGTGTCCCCCGATTCTACATCCGCATCTTAGCTGATCTGGAGGACTATCTCAATGAGGTTTGAGGCTGGGGTGGGGATTTTAGTGGAACAAAAGAGACTTAAGAACTAGGATCCTGTTTCTGTCATGAAACTGGGATTGGAAAAGCATTTTATCCTCACTGCCTTACCCTCTTGTTTCAAACTTTTATTTTCCTTATCCTTTTACTTTTATTTCTAATCCCTTAGCTTTGGGAGGACAAGGAGGGAAAGAAGAAGATGAACAAGAACAATGCAAAGGCTCTGAGCACCCTGCGTCAGAAGATCCGTAAATATAATCGGGATTATGAAGCCCAGATCACCAGTTATAAGCAGGTCAGGAAAATTGTAGTGCACTGTAGTATTTTGTAATTCATTTCGTTCATTGAGCATTTATTAAGTGACTATGGCAATATTGTGCTTGATGTTGGGATTAGACCATATGACATATAAAAAGAACTGGGGGATAGTTTATTGGGGTTTGTTGGAGCCAGGTGTTTTCAAGGAATGGTAGCATCCTCACTCCTCTGCCATTCTCCACCTCCAGAATCCCGAACAGTCTGCAGATGAGGACGCTGAGAAAAATGAGGAGGACTCAGAAGGTAAGAGTGAAGTGCTGATTGGAAAGAATGAAGGCAGAAGCTGGAGGTGGGGGTGTTATTCCTTACTTTGGTTTCTTTTTTATCCCATAGTCTTATTCGCACTTGTTTAACCTCACTTTGACTTCTTTCCAGGTTCTTCCTCTTCAGATGAGGATGAGGATGGTCTTAGTGCCACAAGTTTCTTGAAGAAGAAGTCTGAGGCACCATCTGGGGAAAGTCGCAAATTCCTCAAGAAGATGGAGGTGAGAGCTGGGGGAAGAAGATAGGGACAAGAGAAGTCTGTCTGCTGTAGGTCATATTTTGGTCCATGGAGAAACCTCATAAAATTTGGCTCCACATACTAGAAATTATTCTATAAAAATATCAGAAATATACCTGCCACTTGAAACTGTTTATTGCTTTTTGTTCATCTCCTGTTTTTCTTTCCCTTAAGGATGAAGATGAGGACTCTGAAGATTCAGATGATGATGAAGACTGGGGTTCAGATTCCACTTCCTCTGACTCTGACTCAGAGGAGGATGATGGGAAATATACCTTGTTGGCTTCCAAATTCCTTAAAAAGTGAGTAAAGCAAAGGAAATTATGGAGCTAATTTAGGGCAGTTCCACAGAAATAGTGTTTATGAATGGGGGCTAAATTGCAAAAATCCAACATTGTTTAATGATGAATTAATCCTGTCACTGTAAAAGAATGTTTTCTTTGACACTTGTGTAGGTCATGTCTGTTAGTAGTTCAGTATTCAGATCTCAGTTTCTTTTGTGATTGAGGGTGAGCAGTAGCTCCTCCAAATCCAGCTCGAGCCTTGAATTAGGTCAGTAGAGACAAGGGAAACTGAGGAATGGTAGAATGGCAGAGCTGAGTGTGGAGGCTCTTTAAGGGCAGTAGGTCTAATTTCATGTCTTCCTCGGTGCAGAGAGAGCACCACAGACAAAAAGGCTGCAGAAAAGAAGCGAGAGGACAAAGCCAAGAAGAAGCATGACCGAAAATCCAAGCGCCTGGATGAGGAGGAGGAGGATAATGAAGGCGGGGAGTGGGAGAGGGTTCGAGGAGGGGCACCTCTCGTCAAGGTGAGGTTTTCAGGGCTGGAGTGAAGTATATGGGGCATTATGGGGATCAGTAAGGGAGTGGGAGGAGCCAAGGCAATGAGGGTACCTTGATGGCCGTGGGTGTGACGGGGGCATGTGTTGCCTAGGAGAAGCCTAAAATGTTTGCCAAGGGAACAGAGATTACCCATGCAATTGTAGTCAAGAAGCTGAATGAGATCCTGCAAGCTCGTGGCAAGAAAGGAACTGACCGGTGAGACTTGTCACTGTATTTTATTCTATCCACCACATAGAGGAAGGGTTGGTGGGAGGGAACTTTGGATTTAGAAATGGCTGAGAGAAGATATTCACCAAAGTGATTCTAGTAGGAAGTGTGTGTGTGTGGGGGGCGGGGGTTAGTGCTCAAAGAAAGGTGTTGTATTGGATTGGAGTTTGAAGTTTGGCCTATAAACCTTCTTTTCTGTCCCTACACAGAGCAGCCCAAATTGAGCTGTTGCAACTGCTGGTTCAGATCGTAGCAGAAAATAATCTAGGTGAAGGGGTGATTGTTAAGATCAAATTCAACATCATTGCTTCCCTTTATGACTACAACCCCAATCTGGCCACATATATGAAGGTGAGAATCAAAGTATTTTGGGATTTAAAAATTGGGACTAATTTTAAGGAAAGAACATTGAAAATTTGTCTGTGAAGACTTTGCTGCTGTAGGAATAGCCAGAAGAACAGAAAAGCACAATCTTATATAAGTTTTTTAAAAGTACTGGTTAAAGTAACATGTTAGAAAAATGAAAGTTCTTAAAAGGAAGAAAGTTGGGTTCCTACTCTATGGTAACTTCTTTTTCCCCTTCCTCACCTCTTGGCAGCCAGAGATGTGGCAGAAGTGCTTAGATTGCATCAATGAATTGATGGATATCTTGTTTGCAAATCCTAACATCTTCGTGGGAGAGAATATTTTGGAAGAGAGTGAGAACCTATCCAATTTTGAACAGGTAATTAGGAAAAAGAGAATGAGAAACTGATGGTATGGAGAAAAGCAAAGTGATTTCAATTGGAGTAGAGACCTGGTGGATCTTGTTCTTGGATTGGAGTTTGATTCCTTTAAACTGTTATTTACTTTTCCTTCTTTCTTCCCACCTCAGCCACTTCGTGTTCGTGGTTGTATCCTAACTCTGGTGGAAAGGATGGATGAAGAGTTTACCAAGATCATGCAGAACACAGATCCTCATTCCCAAGGTAAGACGGGATCTATATGCTTAGGGTAACTGAATACATGAAAATGATGTAAAATGCTTCCAATGGAAAATTCAGATGTCACTGCCTTCCTTTCAAATGGGTAAATCAGAGCTTGAAATTTCTGATTACTATTTGGGGTCAAAATCTTCTGGTTGACTGGTGGGAGGAATTGTCCATTGATGTCTTGTTGAGTGAGTGAGTAGTATCATCACCAACAAAAGTCATTTGTCTGGTGGGTGACCTTTCCCTAATTAGTCTGTTTTAGAAGTTAACCAGTGACTCATTCATCAAATAGTGATCACTTACTTATTCACCAGACTGTGAGGGACTCTACAAAGAAATACAACAAACCCTGTATTTTAGGAACAGGAAAAATAAAAAAAAAACTTGCATGAATAACCAGGATATAAAGTTCTATTTAAGTTCAGCATGGGGGAAAGGATACCAGTAGTCAGCTTTGTAATGGTTCAGAGGAGAGAGTAATAGGGTAATGAAGAAAGGTTTCAGAAGTAAAGGTGGCAATGTTTGTAGCTAGCCTTTGAATGTTAATATTTTAATAGATGTATTCGGGTTATTTGTAAGCATTCATTTCCTAATATTTGAAGAACTTTGAGACTAAGAAGGGAAGTTGAGTATGAAGTGTGTGTGTGTGTGTGTGTGTGTGTGTGTGTGTGTGTGTGTGTGTGTATGCATGCGCATGTGTGCGCAAAATGCTGGGGATCAGGGAAAGGAAAGCCTTCATAAATACTATACTTGAGCTGAGTTTTAAAGGATGGAATGATGAGGCTGAGTACATTCTAGCTTATGCAGAGACCTGGAGACGAGAGAGAGAAAACTGAGAAACTGAAACACAGCCAGCTTGACTTGGATCAGAGTACTGTGTAAAAATTCTCAAAATAGGTATTCATTTTACTTTATTGAGTAAAGTAAATCATGTTCACTAATAATGAGTGGGAAGCCAAAAAACCCCCAAAACTCCTATACTACTTTGATGCTGAGTTATCCCGTTGTAAAATGATGAAAGGGTAACTAAATGTGGCACAGTGGAATAGCGTGCTGGACCTGGAGTCACATCAACTTATCTTCCTGAATTCAGATCTGGCCTAGGACACTAGCTGGTGACCCTGGGCATGTCACTTAATTGTGTTTCCTTCAGGGCTTTTTTTTTTTTTTTTTTTTTTTTAAGATTTTTGCAAGGCAAATGGGGGTTAAGTGGCTTGCTCAAGGCCACACAGCTAGGTAATTATTAAGTGTCTGAGACCAGATTTGAACCCAGGTACTCTTGACTCCAGGGCCGGTGCTTTATCCACTGCTCCACCTAGCCGCCCATTGAAGGGCTTTCAATGTCAGATGAGAAGTTTATTTTATCCTAGAGGTAAGATGGACCCATTGGAGTTTGATTTAGGGGACAGATAAGAATCAGGATGATTGGAGATGGCTCTGGATGTGTGGCAATCTGTTAAGTGACTTTTCCAAAGTCATACAGCCTAATAACTGTCCGAGGCTGAATTGGACTCCTGACTCCAAAGACAGTACTCTATGCACTGTGCCAGCTAGCAGACTGGAGGTAGAGCTACTTAGGATACTATTTTTTATAGCATTTTCACTGATTACTAAACCTAAAATATAGAAACTCTCCTTGGATCTTCCTGGTTTTTTACCTGTCTTCCTTATCTTCTCATGTCTGAGGGCACCTATCCTAGGTTACAAAGAGACTTGTAAACAAATTTAGGGCAGAGGCGATACTATCCTGAACCAGAGGGTAATTTTTTTTTCTTTTTGGGCAAAGCAGTGGAGTTAAGTGATTTGCCCAAGGTCACACAGATAGGTAGTTAAGAGTCTGAGCACTGGATTTGAACTCGGGTCCTCCTGTCTCGTGGGCTGGTGCTCTATCCATTATGTCACCTAGCTGTCCCAAGAGGGATAATTCTTCAAATAGAAGGAGACAAGTCATACTGGTAACTCCAGTTTTAGGCAAAATTATATGCATTGGTTGAGACAAAGATCTGTGGGAGGAAAGCTTTTACATAACGGATTGTTATTTGTCCTTCTAGAAAAGTACCAATGATTTCAAGAAGGTGATATCTTGAATTTGTAAAGTAGTTAGATTTACATGAAGCAGCTCTGTGCAAAGTCACTGCTTCACTTTCTTCTCCAGACCAGGGAAGAAATAAGGGGGAAATGTCCTCCCTTACTCAGTTTAAACAAACCAATCTGGGAGGGCAAGGCTCTGGCAAAAACAGAAACATACTATTCACATTCAATCTGAACCATCAAAACCCAAACAGTGACCAACTGTGGCTTGGGCTGGGACCTATTGTTGGTCAATCAGTGAGAGCCAGTGGGTTTTGGATTTGAGGCATGGTTAAATAGTTCCATTTGAATCCCAATGGACTTTATTAAAGCTTGGTTTTCCAATATGTATTTCAAAAAACAATAAATGAAATAACATGAGGCAAAAGAGTGAATTGTCCCAGTTTTTTTTTAATGATAGCATAAATAAGTAACGAAGAGCAAAAAAGAAATCTAATCTGTAAACTTCAGGATTTCTTGTGAGGTTTCAGCAATCAAAATTTACATTCCTTTGGGCAAAGTACCCACAGGTAAGGTTATGATTCCCTATGTGGACAGAAAGAGGAGGAAAGAAGAAAGGAGCAGCATTGCCCAACTAGAACTGGCTACTTGGGTCCCTAATGGGGTTGTTGCTGTTACTCCTCACAGATTGTTGTTTGTCTTTCATTCTTGGAGAGCTGTGACATCCAGAAGGTGATTTTTTTTTTTAAAGAAAGATTTTATTTTGATTTTTACAGTTTTTACCCCTATTCTTGCTTCCCCCCAAAGAAGTAGTCTGTTAGTCTTTACATTGTTTCCATGGTACACATTGATCTAAGCTGAATGTGATGAGAAAGAAATCAGATCCTTAAGGAAGAAAAATAAAATACAAGAGATAGCAAAATTACATATTAAGATAATGGGTTTTTTTTTTCTTAATTAAAGGTAATAGTCTTTGGTCTTTGTTCAAACTCCACAGTTCTTTCTCTGGATACAGATGGTTTTCTCCATTGCAGTTAGCCCAAAATGGTCCCTGGTTGCTGCACTGATGGGAATGAGCAAGGCCATCAAGGTTGATCATCACCCCTGTGTTGCTGTTAGGGTGTACAATGTTTTTTTTGGTTCTGCTCATCTCGCTCAGCATCAATTCATGAAAATCCTTCTAGGCTTTCCTGAATTCCCATCCCTCCTGGTTTCTAATAGAACATTAGTGTTCCATTACATTCATATACCACAATTTGGTTATTTCTCAGTTGATGGATATTCACTTAATTTCCAATTCTTTGCCACCACAAACAGGGCTGCTGTGAATATTTTTGTACAAGTGATGCTTTTACCCTTTTCCATAATCTCTTCAGGATATAGACTCAGTAGTGGTATTGCTGAATCAAAGGATATTCACATTTTTGTTGCCCTTTGGGCATAATTCCTGATTTCTCTCCAGAAGGAGTTGGATGAGTTCACAGCTCCACCAACAATGCATTAGTGTCCCAGATTTCCCATATCTGGAAGGTGATGTTTTGACAAGTGAATTGGATCAAAGTGAGTTAGGGTTGTGCAGTGACCAGCCTCACCCTCTCCTCCAAAGCTATCTGGGTCAAGTGGCAAGATATGATCAGGACAACTGGGCAATAGAGGAATATTTGGGAAAGACAGATCTAGGCAGTGGGACCAAGGATGGACTGGGGAGCAAGAATGCCTGGGTTCATATTGTGCATCTGGAATTTCCTGTTGTATTATTTTATTTTAAAATCACTTTTAACCTCTCAGAGATTTAAATTTTCTCATTGTAATGTAGAGTTAATGAAACTATTTCAGAGGATTGTTGGAAGATCAAATGACAATAAGTGGCTGGAAAGCACTTTTTAAATCTAAAAAGAGTTTAAGTTGCTTCTGTTTCTTTGAGATCTTTTGGTAAGAAACAAAAACCTTTTTTTCAATATACCAGAATATGTGGAACATCTCAAGGATGAGGCCCGTGTCTGTGCCATCATTGAGCGTGTTCAGCGCTACCTGCAGGAAAAAGGAACAACTGAGGAGATCTGTCGCATCTACCTTCGCCGTGTACTCCATACTTACTACAAGTTTGACTATAAGGCCCATCAGCGGCAGCTTGCACCCCCAGAAGGGTCCTCAAAGGTACGAGAATGGGGGAGAAAAGACATTCAGGAAGTTTCCTATTAACTTTCACATTTATCATAGAGAGAGACTCATTTTTCTGGGATGAGTGAGGAATAGACTTTGATGACAAGTATTTCTTCGAAATTACAGGGAAATCTAGTGTTTATAAAGATGGTACTGAGAGACCATGCTCTGCCTGCAATTTCTTATGTTCTTTGTTGTTGTTTCCAGTCAGAACAAGATCAGGCTGAAAATGAGGGGGAGGATTCAGCTGTATTGATGGAAAGGCTATGCAAGTACATATATGCCAAGGATCGGACAGACAGAATTCGGACATGTGCAATCCTCTGCCATATCTACCACCATGCTCTTCACTCTCGCTGGTACCAAGCTCGGGACCTCATGCTCATGAGTCACCTACAGGACAACATTCAGCATGCAGACCCTCCTGTGCAGGTGGGAGGGCAGAGTGGATGGAGAGGGCCTGGGGATCCATGAGTTGGTGGGGGGGATGTTCTCTATTCCTCTTCAGTTACAGACTGGTTTAACCAGAAGAACCACCTGTCTGGCTCATGAACATTTAAATTAGAGACTCAAGAGTGTCTTAATTCCTCATGTCTTTGCTCTGGTTTGTCATCCATCAAGAAAGATGGAGTGACCAGCAGGTAGAACACTGCTAGGTGCCCAGGAGACTTTGTACTTGAAAAACTTAAGTCTAGTTGGGTAGTCAAGAATGTAAAGGAATCCTTGGTTTAGGGCTCTCTGAACTGAGTCAGCTTCCTCAGAAATCTCAGTTTTTCCTTGGAACACCTGGAGAGGACCTTGCCTTTAGCCATAGAGCTTTTGCTTTTCCTTTTCACTGGTTATTTCAAATAAATTTAGAGCTGATATTCCAGGGTAGTAAGGTTGTTA
This sequence comes from Macrotis lagotis, assembly GCF_037893015.1. Lineage (NCBI taxonomy): Eukaryota > Metazoa > Chordata > Mammalia > Peramelemorphia > Peramelidae > Macrotis > Macrotis lagotis. The sequence continues at coordinate 61,015,908 of NC_133665.1, forward strand.
GGAGGATATATTTTAAAACACTACTAAATTTCAAATTGAATGGTATTTCTAGCCATAGCTACCTAGATTTTGCTTGTCTTGTGCTTCTCTTTAGATCTTAAGTTTCCATATCCTTCAAGGTCCCCCATTTTGTCTTAAAATATCCCTTTGAAGCTTTAGAACAAGTGATCTGTAGTGTTGAACACAAATAAAATGATCATCCCTACAAAATATTCAGTGACTTAGAAAAACCACAATTTGACACCTATGTCAAATCTGAGGTCTTTGAAATTTGAAATATGGCTAGCTATAAAAAACAAAGTGATCTTTGATCTGCTAGATCAACATATTAAAATATTTAATTCATGATATACAAAATTAATAATACTATTACATTAACCATAATATTTGTGGAACCAATAGTTTCATACACTATTTGCATATCTCATCCTTTTCTAGTAGCTTCTCTAGCAACAGCATCTATGGTCAGGGTTGCTACTTCTAGGATCACCATATTCTTCAAAGCCTACAGACTTCTCCAACTGCATAGGGGAAGCAACCTGTCATTCCCTGACATTCTGAATTGGGTTAAGTAGTGCATTTTCAGTAGAAGGAGGAGTAAGTAGTAGAGTCAGGAACCATTTGCAAGATAACTTATTCAGCAGAGTTTAAGTGAGGAATTCTTAGCTGTATTTTAATATATCTGGGGTTCATAAGCTTCACTGCACTGCTAGAGGATTCCAGAAAACAAAAAAGGTAAAGACTTCCCTGGTGTGTTGGGAAAAGTATTTGTCTTCCAGCTCTGATACTCAGTAGTTGTGGGGCTAAGGTCACTTCTTTCTGAACTTCTTCCCTCATTTTTAAAATGGGGATAATAACATTGCAGATGGTGGTTGTCAGGAAAGGGCTATGTGGATGTGAGGTGCCAAAATTACTTGAGGATTGGGACAGAGTGAAGGTCAGTCATCAGATATGCTTTATGTTGTAGTAGAGGGAAATAGAAGAAGCTAGAACAAATAGACTTCTATCCTTGATGGATTCACAGCTTCTGCAGAAAAAGAGCTAACTTCACATCCAGAAGACCCAGTTCTGACCCATGTTGTCTTGGTGACCCTCAACTAGTCACTCAATATACCCAGTGCCCAAGGCAATTCTGTTAAGATGCTGAGAAAACCTTGAGCTGCACTAGATTAATAATAGCACAGGTCTTTATCCCTGTTCATCAAATAGGAAGTCCTGGGTTAGCAATGTTGTGTGAGATTGTGGAGTTTATTCTCACCAGAGCTTAAGTTGGATGTTGGGTGTGAGAACTCCCCTGTCTCCTTTTCCTTCTTATGGGCTGTATTTTTCTCTCCCTCTAGATCCTTTATAATCGTACCATGGTGCAGTTGGGCATCTGTGCTTTCCGCCAGGGCCTAACCAAGGATGCACACAATGCCCTGCTGGACATTCAGTCCAGTGGTCGGGCTAAGGAACTGCTGGGGCAGGGTCTACTGCTCAGGAGCCTACAGGAGCGAAACCAGGAGCAGGAGAAGGTGGAGCGACGACGCCAGGTGCCCTTCCACTTGCATATCAACCTGGAACTGCTTGAATGTGTCTATTTGGTATCTGCTATGCTTCTGGAGATCCCATACATGGCAGCTCACGAAAGTGATGCTCGGAGGCGCATGATTAGCAAACAGTTTCATCACCAACTACGAGTGGGAGAGCGGCAGCCCCTGCTTGGTGAGCTACAGCATCTTGGGGTACTCATCCTGGTTGTGGTCTTGCTCCTGCTTATCTAGTCTTAATAGGAAGATTCTTTACCACACTTACATTTATTTTCTCTGAGTGATGATTATAATAGTATGATAAAGTTCTTTCATAGTGTAGCTGCAAATGCAGAAGTGTTTCCTAGAATATGTTCACTGGCTCGCTTTCGAGTTTTTCCTTGTGTCCATGATGATTTTACACATTGTATTACAGCAGAAAGTTTTCCCAGGTTCCACTCTCAGAATATTAGAGGTGAAAAAATATTTTATAGATATCTCTTCTCATTTTATAAATGAAAGGGGGAGTGATTTATTTACCTCAGGTAGTTAGGGCTAGAACCAAACTAGAACCTAGTATTTTCTATCCTCTTAGCTGAATGGTTGCCCATTAATACTTAAAGGAGTTATCCTGCTTCTAGAAGTTCTATCTCATTCTAGTACTGCATCTTTAAAGTCATACCAGGCCTCATTTTACTACTTGTCCAATTCTCTAGGTCCACCTGAGTCAATGAGGGAACATGTAGTAGCAGCTTCTAAAGCCATGAAGATGGGAGACTGGAAGACTTGCCACAGCTTTATTATTAATGAGAAGATGAATGGGAAAGTCTGGGATTTGTTCCCTGAGGCCAACAAAGTCCGTACCATGCTAGTTAGGTAAAAATGGGAATGAGGAGACCTTGATGTTGTGCTGCTGGGGAGGAGGGATCACTAGAGTCCATTTGGTTGGTGGGGAGAATAGAAAATAATAGTTACCTTTCTTCTTTTTCCCCCCACAGAAAGATCCAGGAAGAGTCATTGCGTACCTATCTTTTCACCTACAGTAGTGTCTACGACTCTATTAGGTTTGAGGGTATAGGGATTCTGAGTCTTGGGAGGGAAAAGGGCCTGGGCTTAGTTGATAAATAGCTTTGCTTTTCTAATTTTTTCCTACCTTCTTTCCAGCATGGAGACCTTGTCTGATATGTTCCAGCTGGATCTGCCCACAGTTCATTCCATAATCAGCAAAATGATCATTAGTGAGGAGCTTATGGTAAAGAGGGAAGGAGGGTGGTAGATCCTTAAGAGAGGGGATAGCAGTTCTTTTCAGAGGAAAGTAACCAAAGAAAGGGAAATGGATTTCATTCTGACTCTGTCTAATCCCATCTATTTCTTTCTGTGCTCCTCAAAAACTAAGGCCTCTCTGGACCAGCCAACACAAACAGTGGTGATGCATCGCACTGAGCCCACTGCCCAGCAGAACCTGGCCCTGCAGCTGGCAGAAAAACTGGGCAGCTTGGTAGAAAACAATGAGCGTGTCTTCGACCATAAGCAGGGTACCTATGGAGGCTATTTTAGAGGTGAGACTCCTACATTATCTTCCATTTTTTATGCCACTCCCATTCACTGTCTTCTGATATCACTACACAATTTTTTCCCTTTCTATTTTGACCTTTTTCCTCTTCCCCTTCCAGATCAGAAAGATGGCTACCGAAAAAATGAGGGAGGCTACATGCGTCGGGGAGGCTACCGCCAACAGCAGTCACAGACTTCCTACTGACCACCTCAGGAACTGCAGAGTAATTAAACTGAAATGTAACTTCCATGCAGAGTAATTAAAAGTCTACATTGTGTTGATGTGATTCTGGAAGTGAGCAGTGCAGGCACTGCCAGTGTGGATTGTGTTCACTGGGGTGGAGTTCCTTTGAGCTTGGCTCAAGTCACTTGTGGCTCAGGTGTGGGGAGGAAGGTCCCCAGACCTGAAGGATGAACCACAGATTTGCAAGCTATTGCAGTATTGTCTCCAGGAGACACTGTCGGGATCACATTAGTGTGTGGGAAGGGAGAGCACATATACCTTGAACTTCTTGGAATTTGTGTAAAGCAAACTTCCTAATGGGGAGAAAGTAATTTAGTCTTCAAGATTCCTGCTTAGTGTTGGTCAATTGAGCTATGTGGAGCCATCAACATTAATGTTCATTGAAAGAATACTCATCACTTATTAAGAGCCAGCCACTGTGGCTGTGTGCCCCAACTGTTGTGATGTGATGATACACAAGTGGCACATTCTCTGCCTATGATTTTGCCTGGGAGATAACAAGTAAATGAAATACTTGTGTGATCAGGAAGTTGAAATGAAAGTCCATAGACTGGAGGGGTAAGGAGAAGGTGGGATGTGACTGGAACTTTTCTGTTTCATGGAAATTTGAAGAATTGGTCAGTGTGACCCTGAGATTAGGTGCAAGCTAACTGGTTTTAAAATATGCACTTGTGGGGCAGCTAGGTGGTGTAGTGGATAGAGCACTGGCCTTGGAGTCAGGAGTACCTGAGTTCAAATCCGGCCTCAGACACTTAATAATTACCTAGTCGTGTGGCCTTGGGCAAGTCACTTAACCCCATTGCCTTGCAAAATCTAAAAAAAAATATGCACTTGTATTGCAGGTGTCCACAATCGTTGTCAAGGTCTAGGGGAGGAGAGGGATACTTACACCTGCTTCTCTTTAATTTTTGGCCATTTAGTGACTCCATTCCTAAATGGTGTAATGCTAGACTTTTGCTTAACTTAAGGGCTCAGGATTTGGGGACTGGACCATGCAGGGTTACTAGTCAATAATGAGCATTCCCTTCTCTCATGCATACAAGATCAAATAATCTAGCTCTACAGAGTAGGGGCTATGTGAGTGAGGGATACCCTGATCTATATTGATCAGGCGATGATCCTGTGAAGATCCCTGACTTCTCATTTCTCAGTAGATGCCTCTCCTCCTCAGAAAACCCTCTCATAACAGGATTTAAAAAAAACCAATCCCAACACTGAGCAAAATTATAAAGAAAGTCTAACTCTGTTGCAGAATTGCACTCCCATAGTTCCCTCCCACTCCTAAAAAGGAGGATGATCTATTCTCAGATCTTGTTGAAGTTAAGTTTGGCTTGATCTACTTTCCAGGGTCCACTGACAATGGTGCTGCAGCCTTCAGTAGGACCCTTGAGTTACTTCCCAAGATAATATTGAAATTGGAGTCAGGACAATAGAATCAGGTCTTGGCCCTTTCTCTTAGCTATGTGTGACTCCTATGTCTGAGTAGCTTAATCTCTTTTGGTTTGACTTTACTCATCTGTAGCATACCTCTGACTAGGCCTCTGAAATCCCTTCAAGTGTAAATACTGGTCAGGCACCTAGCTATTATGAGCCCCTGCACATAGATACTGAAGAAACAAAAACAAGTAAGATAGTTTGGGCAATTAAGCTGAAGGTATGGGTCTAAATAAAGAATCTATCATCTGAGTAGAATTGACTTAGTAGGAATTCATAAGAGGGAGAGTTCACTTCTAGCTAAGGGAGAGGTGGCATTTGAACTGGACCTTAAAGATAAAAAAAAATCCTTTTATAGTTACATCAAATTCAAATGTCAGAAGTGTCCGTTGGGGCAGATTATCCATCAAAGATGGTGTCCTCAGAATCATCTGATCTTAAAAGGACCTTTGAGGGATGGATTGATATGATATGGGAAGACTTCCTGGAGGAGTGGTTTAGTCGAACCTCGAAGAATTTCCATATTAAATTTATTTTTCTCTGCAGGTCAAAAATGTAGGTCCAGTTTTATTGGTGCATAGATTTCTTACTTATGAAAATAAGTAGCACAATTATCTTCTCCTATTTTACTGATTAGGAAAACGGACTAAGATACCTTGTCTGTGGTTGGTGATTGAAACTTAGAATATCTAACTCATTTGTCCTGAAGTCAAATGTCACTATTATACCACCCTAGGAAACAATCTAAGCCTAATCATCAAAGCAGTTCAAGCCCATAGTTTGTTCTGGTTTATTTTGTAAAGGGCAGTGGTCTAAGACAAAGCTGATAATGTTGATTAGGTCTAGATGAAGGAGGCCTTAATCTCCAGAAGGGAGCTGAAAATCTTTCTCATATGCAGCAACTATGGAAAGTTTGAACAGGACATATAAAAAGCTGATAGAGATTTGGCTGCAGAAGATTAGGGGGAAGGGAAGTGTGGGGAATGATTATTGTCTCCAAATAAAAGGAGGTCTATAATGCTGAAGATGAATTAATTGGAATGGACAGAAGTTACAAAGCAGCAGATAAAGAATTTCCAACAAAACTATTGTCATGAATTAGGTTGCCTCACTATATAGTGATCTTTCCATGTTTTCAAGTAGAAACTGCATTAATTGATGTTTATATAAGATAATGCAAGTGTTTTTCAACACTCAGCATGGTGTGCCCTCATCATTGAGGGTCTATGAGGAAGGCAGAATGGAAGCAGCTGAAAGGAAATGTGACATACATAAGTTTAGAGTAGGCAGCCAGGTGTTCACATGGGCTACTTGTGCCCAACCTGTGGTAGAGTATTCCAAGCTCCTCTGATCAGTCACAGTCAGACAGTTACTTGTCTTAAACATAGTGATGTCATTTTGGTTTTTGGGTTACTTGTTTCAAACATAGTGATATTTTGGTTTTTCATTAATGAAGGACAAGAAGTAATGATATATGTATTAGCCCATTTATAGGGAATAGCCCATTTTAAGGAAACTTAAGTTAATTTAGGGATGTTTGTCCATGGCCACATCAATTAAGTGTCCTAGGATTCAAATCTAGGTCACTTGACTTAGGTCCAGTGTTTAGTCACCATATGACCTCTTAAGAGATGCTGCTACCAACTACTTGGAGATGATAAGTAGTTGGAGTAGATGATCATTTAAAATCTTCCAGCTCTGATTTTGCAGCTCAACATTTTTTTCCATGTTGCTTAGTGAATCTGTTGGACAGGCTGATACCAAAGGAACTGAAATGGCAGGAATGCCATAAGATCATATAGCTAGAAGTTGATTGGAAAACCAGTCTTCCTAGATAGGGTAATCATTTAATACCTACTATGTGTAGCTCACTGGATGAAATATCAGGTCTGTCTTGCTTTTTGTCTTAAGTACAACCAAAGAACCCCTTCAGTGTTATTATCACAGATTTCATTGATCATCTTATAAGTCAACATGATGCCCCTTTTAAGTGAATCTGGTGTAGTCACAGCAACAATTAATCATGGATCCATGTCAGCAGATAGGTTCCACCCAAATAAATCAATTCTGCTTTTCCTTTCCAGTGGGTCTCCAAGATAATTAATTGGCCGGTTTGGATTTGGGTGAGTGCACTTTTCCCTGAGCAGGCCTAGGGAGCATCAAGGAGCATAAGAATGGTTAGGTAGCATTAGTGGTAGGTGAAGTCTGAGGAAAAATCTGGTGGATAGGTGAATAAATGCTTTGTGACTCAAGGGATAGACTATTCTTTTGAACAAGTTGACAAAGTGCTTCAAACTCCCTTGTCTCTGTTAGGGGAAAAAATGTTTGTCCTTTGTTCTCAGAGGAGACCATGACATCAGGGAGGGTGGATGCCTTAATAAGCACATGAATTAGATTTGAGTGAGGGGATACTGTGCTAAGTCATCAGCCCCCTTTCTCCTCCAGAGCCATCTGGGTCCTGTCAGATAGGAATCAAGACAACTGGAGATGGCCCTGGATGAGAGGCAATCAGGTTAAGTGAGTTGCCCAAGGTCACATCTAGCAAGTGTCTCAGGCCGTATTTGAACTCTGACTCCAAGGTCAGTGTTGCATCATCAGTGTTGCACTGCATCATCTAGCTATCCTTAGGGAAAATGAGTATTGGTTTTATATGGCAGCGACCAAGTATTTAGCCACTATGCAGCTCTGAGCAATTAATCACAGCCATTGAATACTTGACCTTTGAGACCCCTGCCCCCCTGACCTTTCCCCTTCCTCACCTGGGCCGGGTGCAGCCCGCAGACATGTTGGTTTGGGGAAGGATACCCCAGGGTCATTCTCGGCGGCTGTAACCATCTTGGTTACTCCAGAGCTCTCCGGATTTGGATTCGGGTATAAATATACCAACCACAAAAGAGGATGAACAACAGTAAAAAAAGGAATAAAAAATAAGGTGTGATTGGCCCGGTTTTGGGGGCCCTACTGGTGTAAGACATGGCACGAGCCGGTCTGCAAGTTCGGCCGGAGCCGGACGCTCGGCCCGGCAACCTTCCTCTTCTGCTCCGCGCCTGGCCCGCGGCCAATCAGCGGGCACGGCCTCTCTGGCCCCGCCCCCGGGCGCCGCGGCGCGTGCGCAGCGCACCTCCCCGGCCGTTCCCACCCCTCAGCTTGGGGCGGCGGCGGCGGATTGGGGGTGGGGGTGGGGGGTGGGGGTGGGGGTGGGGGCGGGGGCGGCGGGAAAGCTTCCGCTGCGCGAGTCGGCGCCGTTACGAGGGGCGAGGGGCCGAGGGGGCGTGCGAGAGCCCGGGCGGAGGAGCCTCTTCGTGTCTCCGCCCCCGCGGCCTCAGCCCCTCGCCCCCTCCCCGCCCCCGGCTCTGCTGTAGCCCGGGTCCCTGCTGAAGGCGGCCAAGGAGCCGGGAGTGGGGGGCGGTGCGGGGCAGCTGCACCCCGTGGACTCCGGGGTTCGGGCTGGAGCCCCCGGGGTTCGCCAGCAGGGGGGGCGGCCGGTGTCTGCGTGGTGCCGGGGAAGACAGCCTGAGGGCGAGCCCAGCTCTGGTCGCTCACCTCGGGGGGACCTTGGTGGCTGAGCAGCCCCCGGGGCCTCTAAGTGAGGAGGTTGTCTAAGGGTCCTTTCAGGTCTGACATGCTTTGATTCCATAGGAATCCCACAGGAGACTGAGCCCAGAAGGGAACGGGGGAAATAGCGCTAACTTTGAAGGTATACTTTGTGGCTTCGCTCCCCTGTCAGGTGTTGGAAAAGCACTCTGGAGCAGGTGGTCCAGGGATTCCCTGGCAGTTGCATCACTGCTTTACACATGGTGAGTTTCCTTTCCTGATCCAGCTTCTTTCCACACTTCCATGGACCCTTCTCTGTGCTGGTCTCCCTGGGGTCAGATGTGCTCCTGTGGCACATTTTCTCAGCTGTCAGTCAATAAGGACATGCCAACTCCCACTGTGTCCCGGCGCTGTGGCCAGAGTGCCTGGCAGGTTATGATGGGATCTTGGTGACCCAGTGCCCAGGCACAGAGCTACCAGAAAGTACAGAGGGTCTGCAGAAGGGCAATGCTTCCCTTCTGCTCCATCATGTGGCTATGGCAGATCTGGACTCTCACTACTGAACTGTGACAGTTGGGAAACAGCAGGCAGAAGCCAGAGTCCTCAAGATTTCAGGTAAGGGTACCACATCCTTAAAGAGGTATTGTGGTTCAGTTGAGAGTACAGGATTTGAAGTTAGAAGACCTGAGTTTATATCCTGGATCCCACCTCTTAGTGATTACCTGATCTTGGCCTCAATTTTTTTATGTGGTAAATATATAAGCCAAGAAAACTTAGTTCAAATCCTACATCACTAGCCGATTGACACTGGGCAAGTCAGTAACCTCTAAGCCTCAGTTTCTATATCTGTTAAGTGAGGTTTTGACTTAAGGGCATTTCCAATTCTAAATCCATGATATCTTATGATATCTATCTAGGCAGAGTCTGATAACCCTAGGAATAATAAAGTATAACCCGATATCAACTAATTTTCTTTTTTGAGAGTTGTTAAACACATTTATCCCATTCCTTAAGCCTACAGAGACAGCCTGCCTTTTTTGCTTACTTCCATGGAATTGATGTAGGATAGGGAAAGAAGACTTGACAAGGAATTAGAAGACCTGGATTCTAGTCTTAGTATTGCCACCACTATTGCTGTGACTTGAGCAAGTCAAAAATTATTTGAATCCAGTTTAATGTAAAAAAATTGGACCAATGTCTACCTTACATTGTTGTTGTTGAAGTGAGAATAATATATGTGAAACTGCTTTGGTACATTTGCCTAGATCTTTATAGATTACATTCATTATATGGCCAAATATGTTTTTTCTCCCAACTTGTGAACCCAAAGCCATCTTGCCAACAGATAATCTACTGCCAAGAAGCAGTAGTTTTCTATTGAAAACTAGGCACTGGTAGCTTTCTATAACTTATCCTTGTGCAGAGTGAATTTCCTTCTATTCTCCAAGAACTTGAATATTTGGAACCCCTGGATCTTTCTATCCTAAAGGTAGTAACTGGGACTCTCATTATGAGGGAGAGGAGGTCCCTGAACCTGAGTGACTTTAAATACCCTTGATATTTAGAGACTCTTCAGGTAGTTGGGAAGGATTCTAAAGTTTGGTCTCCTAATTCTGCCAATATGAAAAACTAGTCAGCAGCTTCTTACTGTTCATGTTATCCCAACTCAGAAGAAGAAACTGATTTGTATTAGAAAGCCAGTGACTGACATTGTTTAAATTTTTCAATTGTTTTTTTCTGCTCCTGAGCTATCAAGCACTGCTAGGGGAAAAAAGCATAAACCCAAAGTTTATTTCATTCTTTATAAATTATTGCTTCTTAACATTCATCTAGGGGCAGCTAGGTGGTTCAGTGGATAGAGCATTGACCCTGGAGTCAAGAGGACCTGTATTCAAATTCGCCTCAGACACTTAATAATTAACTAGCTTTGTGATCTTGGGCAAATCACTTTAACCACATTGCCTTGCAAAAAGAAAAAAAAAATCATCTGAGATCCTTACTTCTTGGGCAGTCTTTATATCACATTCCCTATCTCATTCCTTATAGCATCTGTTCTAATTCCTCTCTTTGCTCAAATTTTCATTCTCAGTCTTATCAGACCTCATCTCTTACTTTACTGTGATTTTTTTTTTTAAAATGGGAACTCTTCCTGCTACTTTCCCGTGTCCCTCAAAAACTTTTATCTTCATTCACATTTCCCTCCTTTTTGTGGAAGAAGAGGTTTTATTCAACCTGGAATGAAAAACTAAAAAAAAAAAAGTTCCTGCAGGTAGGGTGGATGTGAGTGTGATCTGTTGATATTTACAAAGATAAGTGTAATAATACAAAGTATGTAACTGGAGGATAAGGAGAGAAAATTAGACAAAATGGTCTAGGCATTTTGAGGGATTTGAAACTTTTAGCTAGGGGATGAAATGAGATTTTGTTCTTTAAAAAAAAAAAGACACCTGGGGCAGCTAGGTGGCGCAGTGGATAGAACACTGGCCCTGGAGTCAGGAGTACCTGAGTTCAAATCCAACCTCAGACACTTATTTACAGCTGTGTGGCCTTGGGCAAGCCACTTAACCCCATTGCCTTGCAAAAAACTAAAAAAAAAACCACGACACCTATGCTGTTCTTTGAAGGAAGATGAGGATTCTAAAAGACCTTAATGAGCATGCCTTCTCTGGGGACAGTTTATACAATAAATGTATGAGAGGTTGGAGTCAGAATTGTGGAGGGACTGTAAAGCCAGGCTGAGGAGTTTGTAGTTAGCTGAGAGGTTAAGGCTGCTGAGAATGGGAATGGCATGTCAGGGCCTTGAAGAGAAAGACTGGCAGCAGAATGACTTTTATAATAATTCAGTGAAGAGTATGAGGAGTTGAACTCTTGTAGTGGCAAGGTAAATTGTGAGAATCAATCAGTAAACATTAAATATGTTTATGTATAGCTAGGTGGCATGGTGGTTAGAATGCTGGCCCTAGAGGCAGGAGGACCAGAATTTGAATCCAATCTCAGATACTTGACACTTAATAGCCGTGTGACCTTGGAGAAGTCACTTGACCCTGCTTGCCTCTCATCCAGCTCCAGTTGTACTGATATATATCTGACTACTGGACCCAGATGGCTTTTTAGAGAAAGTGAGGCTGTTGATTAGCACAGCACCTCCTTACTCATGGTCTTGTGATGGTCTTCTTAGAGAAAGGACAAACATGATCATCTTCATCAAGTATGTGTGAGACACTGATGAGGGTACAGAAGGAGATAAAATAGCAACCCTGCCTTCAAGAAGCTTACACACTTATAGATGACATGTAAATATATACAAAATAATCTAGGTGCAGGATAAAGAGGAAATAATGAATGGAAGAACAGATTCTTAGAATTAAGAGGGTCTGGAGCAGGCTTCCTGTGAAATATGGGATTTAGTTGAAGCTTAAAGGAAGCCAGGGAACTCAGTTGGTGGAGTGGAGGAAGAAGAGCATTTCAGGAATGGGGAGCTAGCCAGGGAGCATCTTGTTTGTGGAACAGGCAGGAGGCCAATATCACTGGGTCAGGAAGCAAGGTGTGAGAACAAAGATGGGGGGGCGGAATGAGTTGGATTTTGAAGGGGTTTGAATTACAAATAGGCCATTTTGTATTTGATCCTGAAGGCAATAGATTGCCTGAGTAGAGATTGATAGCATACTACTTTCTGGAACACCACTTTAGTGGCTGAATGCATGATTCAATGGGAGAGATGTGTGGCAGGTGCCCACCAGCAGGCTGTTGCAATAGTCTTGAGTGTGCAGTGATGAGGGCTTGAACTAGAGAGTTGGTGATGTCAGGAGATGGGGGGGGGGCAAATTTGAGAAATGTTGCAAAGGTGAAATCAGTAGGCCTTGGTAATTGCTTGGCTAGGAGAGTTGAGATATGAGGAACCCAGGATGATGCCTAGGCCTGAGGGATTGGGAGGATAGTGGTGTCCTCATATGGTAATAGTGAAAGGGGGGTGGAGGAGGCCTTAGTGGTATAGATAATAAGTTCTACTTTGGACATAGTGAGTTTAAGATACCTTCTCAACAACTGGTTTGAGATGTCTGAAAGACAGTTAGTTGGAGATGCAAAATTAGAACCAATATAGATTTAGGGTAGTAACATTTATTTAAGACTCATCAGCATAGACATTAAATCCATGGGAGCTGATGAGATCACCAAGTGAAGTAGTATAAAGAAAGGGACAGTTAGGAAAGATGGGAAGGAAGCAATAGTCTCTGATGACAGACTGTTAAGCAGAGTGAGAGAAAGGACAAAGTCAAAACTGCTTCAAGTGTTATCTGGATGACTTGAGAAGTTGGTGCTATGAACAGAAATGAGGTGTTGATTTAGGAGGAGTTAATTTAGGAAACATGATCATGATCAGGTCTGCTTTGGACATGTTGAGTTTAAGGTGCTGGTAGGCTATTCAGGTGAATTTGTGGGTTTGTCTGTAGTTCAAGAAAGATTTGGGAATTATTTGAAGTGATAATTGAATCAATCAAAGCAGTTGCTGTCACCCAAGGTTGGAGTATTGAAAAAAGATTTAGGGGGCAGCTAGGTGGCACAGTAGATAGAGCACCAGCCTTGGAGTCAGGAGGACCTGAGTTCAAATCCAGCCTTAGACACTTCATAATTACCTAGCTGTGTGGCCTTGGGCAAGCCACTGCCTTGCAAAAACCTAAAAAAAAAAAAATAAGATTCAGGACACATTCTTGAGGGATATTTGTGCTTAAGGAGTAGAATTTATTTGTTGACCCAACAAAGGACACAGAAGAACAAGAACAGTGTCATTCATAAAAAACAAAGGAAAGGAGATTATTAAAGATGAAAACTGGTATGCAATGGAAAGGTCAAGGAAGATAAGGAATGATAAAATACTAAAGTATTTAACAAGAGGCCATTGGTTAGCTACAATTATATAAATCAAAATGATCAAAAAACCCTGAGTGAATGTAATTGTCATGACCAAAATGCTTGGACCTGAAGAATTGAAAAAATGTACTGTTCTTTGTAGAGGATGGAGACAATGATTAGAATGTTGCATTTATCATCAGATTTAGTTAATGTGTTGATACATGTTTTTTTTTTCTTTATTGCATGGGATGGACTCTTGATGGGAAATAAATGCATTAGTGAAGAATGTAAAAACATATTAATTTTCTTTAAAAATGTTGAGACGTATTGAGAAAGTCTGACTGTAATGATAGAATCAGGAGTCAAATCATGAGAGTTGAGGAGTAAGCCAAATGAGGATATAAGATTGGGTAGTAATTGAGAAGTAGGGAAAAATAGGATTCTGCCTCAGCAAATGACAGATTGGGGAGTAAGAAGCAGGATGGTGAGGGGTTTCTCAGTCAAGAGGAAAAGTCAGGATAAGATAAATGGATTTGGAATAAAGGAAAGGATGGGGAGACTAGTAATACTGGTGAGGCTAAAGGTTTAGGAGAACTAAGAGGTGGAAGGACATTATTTTGATGTCAAGAAAGGAAATTTCAGAATTAGGGGAGAGTAATTTATATGTGACATTTGAAGTCTGAGAACATCTTGGAGAGCTAAAAAAGAGAAGATAGAGATGTGGGGAATTGAAGAGGTTGATGACTTGGTAAAGGATTATTGATGTTAAAAATTAAAAGTCTCAAAAATGAGACACCCAGATGTTCAGGTAGAGAGGGGAAAATTGTAAACCAAATACTAGCCTGGATCAGTAGATGGCAACAAGAAGGATTTGGACAGAGTGTTCTAGTTACTTAAATTCCAAAGGAAGTTGGGTTATTGAATGATGGTGACAGAGGAAGAATCTGGAAGTATTAGTGGGGAATAAGGAGTAAAAACATGGTAAAAGTGTGAGTGGACATCTTGGAAGAGGGAGAATTTTCTAAGAATTGGATTTAGAGAGCTGATTCTTTCCTCTTTGGAAAACAGAAGTGGAATATAGGTATAGAAGGACACATGTTCAGACATAGCCAACATGTTTTTTTTTTGTTTGATAGTTTTTCATTACAAAGGATTATTGGAAGAGATGGATGGAAAGTTATTGGGAAGTAACTGACTTTTTAAAAGCATCAATAAAACATAAAAGGGAGGAGGAAGTAGAGATGAAATAGTAAGTGGGAACTGAGGAAATGGTTGCAGAAAAAAGTTTTTTGCCTGAGCAAATCATAGAAATTAGGGAGCAAGACATAGAAATTTACTAGTGATGGTCAGGGGAAATGACCAAATATTGAGAAATGTGTGGATTAAATCAGCCCGAAGGTTCTAATTAGAATTTTGATGTGAAGCTATCTGCTGATTTTGTTTTTCAGGTAGAACTTGAGTTGCTTATACACAGGATTGCCATTAGCAATGATGGCACTGAAGGTCTTTTGGTGAAAGAAAGCTCTGATTTCAAGCAACAAATAGCAGGAGCAGCCACTTCAAGGCTGCTCATCATAAATACCTGCCTGGGTTTGATGGAGCACCTAAATAGGTCCAAACTGGTTTAGTCTTCTTACAACATACCCCCCACATGACTAGAATGGGAAGAGAAGGTGGATGGGAAAGACAGCCAGGAAGGTTATGGATTCATCTTTGCTAATTCTGCTTCAGCTTAGTAACCTTCAGGGATTCCCTGAAGATTAAAGTACAGATGCATGTGTATCATTCAAGATGCTCCATAATCTGGTGCTGCTCTGTCTGGTCTGCTGTTGCTCCCCTCAATATACTCATCACTGGGTATTTCATATTCTGTTCCCTTTACCTGTAATCTTTTCTTTTCTATAGCCTAATTCAAGCCTTTCTTGATCTCCCTTGTCTGTAATAAACTTCCCTCTTGGATCCTCCTTGGTTTTGCATCTTATTCACGGCTATCATGCAATGTTGTATATTGGCAATAATATCTGGCACACTCTGTAAGTGCTAAACTAAATGCTTTATATATTGTAATCTGTTTTTGTTTTATTCCTCTACCAAACTATAAACCCAGGAAAGCAGGATCCATGTCCTATTTGGATACTGTACCTACCTTTATCTTACAGTGTTTTGCATACACTAGTTATTTAATAAGAACTGAATGTATAAAACATATGTGTGTTTTTCTCCTATGAAAGAAAACAAAATTTTCTGTGCCCTAGGGCTTGTTGCCCTATTGTTCTCCCTCTTGCAGCCAAACTTCTGGAAAGAGTTGACTATGATGATTTTTGCTTTTCAAAACCCATTCTGCACATCCTATAATTTTATTGAAATTGTTCTCTCAGAAGTGGCCCAAAAGCATCTTTTCCTTCTGTCTTTGTTTCAGTCTTCAGCCTCTCTTCTCTAGTATTTGACATTTTGGACTCCTTTTCTTTTGGATTTGTTTTGATCTTTTTTCTTGACTTTAATGATACCATACTTCCCTAGATTCTACTGATCAGTCTTCATATCTATTTCTTTTATTCCTATTTTTTCTTCTACCAATCTAATAAAGGTATTTCCCGAGACTCTCCCTGACCTTCTCCTATCCCAAAGTAATTTTATCCAATCTTAACACTTTAACTGGCATATTGAAAAGGGTTGAGAGGATGACACCAATCCGTCTACTGGATATCTCTCCACCTAGAGGTCTTACTTGAACCTCAAGCACAGCATAGCTAAAAACACATAATCATTTTAACTATAAAATTTGTTTCTCCTGTCTTTCATAATCTATTGATGATACATTCTATCTCCATGCACCCCAACCATCTGTTTTTCATTTTCTTATTGCTACCCTCTTATTGTATTTCTCCCCTTTGTCTTCCTTTGGTCCATCCTTCATACCATACCCCTTGTGAGGTGGTCTTGCTGTGGTGTCATTCCAGTTCATTGGTTCCTTCTGGTCTGCTTCACGTGGCAGCAGTCTCAGTTTTTTAGACTGGTATTCCAGTCTTCCACAGTAGGCTTCAAGCTTCCTTTTCCTTCTGACAGAAGTAGTCTGTCTGCTCATCAATGCCAATGTAGATTGTGTCCTGTAACTTGTAGCTTTGCTTATTTCCTTCCCTTCTTTCCATCTTTCATTCTAGCTTAACTCCATAGTTTATATTCACTGTAGCTTTGTGTCTTTTGTAGCACATAGGGTTTTGCCCTATACCAAGTACTTACTGAAGAAAGGAAGGTGTGAAGAGAGATTTCTTTCCCTTTTTGGGAAAATAAATTAAGTCAATGAGGTTGATTGGTAAGTTGGGTCTTAGACTTAGTGCTCAAAAGGAGTGTGGAAGTTGTAGAACCTCTTTAACTAAGAGGGAAATGGAAGCCTCAAGCAACAACGTGATGAGACCAGTCCCACTAGCAGGAAAGTCAGAAACCAACTCCAGATATTTGGATCCAAACCCTCTGACTCTGCAGTTGATGCTTTTTTTCACAGGATCATGTTGCAGTAGTGAGGAAGACCCTCTACTTCAGGTAATCATTGTCCTAAGAGCTAGGAAAGACCCTAGAGGAGATAGGCTCTGTCCTGTCAGCTGCCCTGCCAGTGTTTATAGACCTCTCTTTGTCCTGAATACATTTCCCCTCCTTCTTGCACTTTCAACTGCTCTTTCTGATTATTTTAAAATTGGAAGACCCTTTAGCAGCTTGGCTTATTAATTTAAGCAAAGAAAAAGTTGTTATAGAATTAAGGTTTATCTTATTTTTCAAGTTTATCTGATTTTTCAAGGCACATTCACAAATATTATCTTACTAGATATCAGTAGCAACAGCCCTGTGATGTAGAGTTGTTGTATATCTAACAATCTATCTATCACTCTATTTATGTGTGGTTCTTTTTGCAAGGCAGTGGGGTTAAATGACTTGCCCAAGGTCACACAGCTAGATAATTATTGTCTGAGGCAGGATTTGAACTCAGGTACTCCTGATTCCAGGGCCAGTGCTTTAAACACTGTGCCACCTAGCCACCCCAAGTTGTTTTCTATTTGTTGAGGAAACTGAACTCAGGGAAAATAAGTTAGCCTTTGTATCACTGCCAATCAATGGCATGCCCAAGTAGAAAATATATGTTGATTTCTAGGCTAATGTTCCTTCCAAATTTTGATTTTGTTCCTGAAACTGTTATCTAGGAAACTTGTTTACCTCCTGTGATATCTGTTTTGGGGGGTGTGGTGGGGGGAGTAAGGTTGGGGCTATGAATATATTCTGATTTTAATCTCTTACCCCCCACCCCATTTCCATGTTTGGATCTCTATTTCTTTTCCTTTTCTGTTATTTTCTCATCCTTGGAATTTTTTTTTTATCTCCTATCTCATACTTTCTCCTTTAGGTTCTGACCTGCAGATGTACACAGAACCTTCTCTTGGGTGACAATGGGCTCTACAGCACTGCCCAAATGTCGCTTCAGCATAGGGGATGTGATTGAATTGAGTTCAATCACGATATGGGATGAATTGTAGCCCAATTTCCACCAAAGGAGGAAGAGGAGAATGTAGGTGAAGGGTCTGGAAGGCTAACGACCTTAGGTTCTTTTTCTGAGGCACAGCTGCTTTTGGGCAATGTCTCCATGATAATACTCAGAGCCTAACCTAAGGATGCAGGGCTCTACAGTTGCAGTGTGGTATATGGAGGTGGGAAGCCTCCTCAGTGTTATGAGTGAAAAAGGGTAATCACTGTAATTATAAACCTTTTAGTTTTGTCCTTGATTATTTCTGAAATTAAGCCATGCAGATCTATTTCTTTCCCCCACACCTTAGGCTAGCACCCTGGCAAAAATTCTCTTGTGACTTCTGGTCCCTGAAGTACATGGGATAGGCATCCCTCATCTGTGTCTGTAGATTGCTGTAGTATCCTATGGACACTGCTCATGAGAGTCTGCCTCTTTAATGTGTGCAAATCTTTCTTAATACATTCTGGTGGCTCTTGTTTTGCAATGAAAAATCCTTTTATGCTTTCATTTAACTTCCTGCCTCCAGTGTTTGAGATTCTAGGCTTCAGGCCAAG
Organism: Macrotis lagotis; assembly: GCF_037893015.1. Lineage (NCBI taxonomy): Eukaryota > Metazoa > Chordata > Mammalia > Peramelemorphia > Peramelidae > Macrotis > Macrotis lagotis. Next base: position 61,034,100 of record NC_133665.1, read on the forward strand.
TCAATTTAAATATTAATATTAGTATTTCTCACTCTCTTCCTTACATGGCTCTAGCTGCCCCCCACATCTCCTTGTTTCCAGTCCAAATCTCTCTAGGAGAGGAGACCACTCTGCTGTGCCAGATCAAAGGTTTCTACCCTGCAGGGGTAGGTGGCTATGGAATGGGCAGAAGTTACCACAGGCCATTGTTATGGGGCCCTCACACCAAACCCTGATGGAACATTTGATTTGAAGCTGATCTTAAATTTGACCCTGGAATCCCATGACTTAGATGCCAACTTTACCTATTATGTGACTCACTCAGCTCTGGAACATCCCCTGCAACAGATATTAGATTTGGAGGTCAAAGAAGGTGAGGGAGATACAGGAACTATATGAAACAAGAAGGCCTAAAATTGGTAATGGTAAAATACATGAGAAGCAACTTGAAAGGCCATATGATGTCCTGGAAAAGTACTGAAGTTAGAATGAATCCTGTTCAAACATGGATAAAATTAATTCCTTTGAACCTCAGTTTCTTAACTTTAAAATGAGAAGGTTGGGTTAAATTCCTTCTCAAGTCCCTTCCTACTCTTTTAAGTCCTATGATGTGATGATATTACAATCTGAGATTTTTCAAAGATTTGGGGAGGGATGTTTGATTGTGTAGAGATAAGGAAAGGGCATCAAAGAATTCACTAGTAGGGGAATGACAAGACTAGGAGAGTAGAAAGATAAAGTTGAGGAATATATAGGAAGAAATGAATGAACTTTGGGTAAAATATGACTAATGGGATGTAAAGGGGGGCATATGGAAAGAGTGGTATCTAAATCCTTTAGAATCTGAAGTTCAGAAGCTGGGGAGATGAAAAGAATTCCCGGAAGGAAGAAGGTTATGGAAATGATGAAAGGATATATATTTATGTGTGTGTATATATATGTACATATATATACATATATATATATACATACATACAGAGAAGTTAAGGAGAGTCTCCAGACACTTAATGCTTAGCTGTGTAACCTTGGGCAAGTCACTTAACAACATTGCTAAAATAAAAAAAAGTTGAGAGCTGAGTAGTAGGTAGGTATGAAGCTATCTTTAAGGGACTGAATCTTAGGATTGATTTATGGGAAAAATTAAGGGAAGTTAGAGCATCAATGGGAGAACAAGAGGTAAAGAAAATGACTTCTATCTCCCATTGTTTAGAAAAGTGGTGGGAAGATATTCAGAAAAACAATAGGTCATCAATTAGCATCCTGATCACTACCCTGTGTATTACTGTTTTATGTTTTTGCCATCATCCACAGCTTGAGGAGGAACAGAGGTGACTGGGGAACAGGGAGGATTAGAAATCAAGAAATATGAGAGAAGGAAGATGGGAGGAATGAAAGGGAAAACTGAGTATCCTGGAAAAGATGGAAAAAGGAAGAAGATTGAGGTGAAAAAGGAAAAGTCAATCCAGAAGATCTGGAATTTTTGGAAGTTGTAAGAGGAAATGGGAAGGTTGTTTCCTCTGTAGAGAGAAATTTCCCTATTTGAGCAGCCTTATGTATTACTTAGGCCTAGTGGAAGAAGAGCAGGAGCAGGGAGAGGTCCAGACAGCAGCAGATGGAGAGAACAGGGAACAACTTCAAGAAAAATCTGACTTCCAGTCCCCAGGAAGAAACTGGGAGGTGGAGAAATTGTTACCAAGGGAGCAAACTGAGTCTGAGGAAGAAATTCTTCAGGGAGGCAAAAAAGCTGGATTCCTACTGAGCTATAGAAAGACTGCGGGGGTGATGGAAGTGAGGTATGTGAGGATATAGAGACAAATCATTGTAGAATGTAACTGAGGATAAGATTTTTGTATTAATGGAATGATAGGGAGAACCAGTAGTGGAGACAGGCAAAAGGCAGGGGGCAGCTGGGTGGTGTAGTGGATAGAGCACCAGCCCTGGAATCAGGAGGACCTGAGTTCAAATCCAACCTCAGACACTTAATAATTACCTAGCTGTGTGATCTTGGGCAACTCACTTGACCCCATTGCCTTGCAAAAAACAAAAAAAGAGGGGCAGAACCCAGAAGTATATAAAGAGAGTGAGGGATTTGTTCTGGCAGAAGTTGAATTGGATGTTGAGAGTTTCAGGAGGCAGATGCAGTAAGAACTGAAGTACAGATCATTAAAGGAAATTTAAAGATAGAGGATCACAAGAGAGATAAAGAAGTCACTGAACAGTCCTGGGGAGGGGATAGTGAAAGACAGATCAAGGAAAGGATGATGAAGGATAAATCTGAGGAGGGGATAGTGAAAGACCCAGGGAAGGGATGCTGAAGGACAGACTTGGGAGTGAAGGACAGGCCCAGGGAATAGATATTGAAGGACAGACCCAAGGAATGGATGCTGAAGCACAGACCCAGGGAGGGGATAGTGAAGGATAAACTGAGGAAAGGGATATAAAAAAGAAGTCCAGGGAGGGGAGGCTATAACACAGGTCCACAGAGGGAATGAAGAGGCCACTGAAGGCCACGTCTCTAAGGAAGTTGGAGAAAACAATAAGACCCATAGGAGGGGAGGGAGAGACCATGGAGTATATCCCAAGTGAACGTGAAGGAGTGGAGAAATGGATCTCAAGTGGAAAGATTGATACTCAACCATTGAGAATAGATGAGAATCTTTCAGAGCAGTAGCCAGGGGCAGTTGGAGACAAAGTTCTCCCCCAAAATGAAGATACTGTCCAGTCCCAGGGACAGATGAAGAGGTCAGAGGAGCAGAAATAGTAAGAGGAGGAATATGAAGTTCAATTCTTGTGACTCCCAACTTTGTGACCATAAGTTCTAGATAAATTGATCTGACTGGCCATCTTTAATCTCTTGAACTTCTGGTGACGTTAACAGAGCAACTTAATTTTGGGGTAGGGGGTTGTATGGGGGAAAGAAATACCAGTTTGGGTTCTGGAAAAAATGAGACAACTTACTGTTTCAGATCTGAAGGATTCAACCAGTAGAACCATAGGGCAGGGAAGCCGTTTGAGAAAGGGGTGGAAGGCTATTTAAAAAAAAAAAACTAGAAATTGAAAATTTAAAATCCTGGCACATAAGGTTGTAGGAAGATGCATGGAAAAAAGTGAATATGCTTTTCATCAAGTGATTTTAGGGAACTGGAACATCCTTGTTTCTTAGAGATTGAGGGATTTGGGGTCTGAATGTAATAATTGAAGAATAATTTAGGAAATGTCCCCAGTTCATGGCAATTCAGTACATAGTAGTTAACAATTAAGTCCTTACTCTAGCCATTCTGTATATTATCAAGGAGATGGTTCCATTATTTTACATGAATTTGAGGTTCCTTCTAGCACTTGCCTGCCTGATTGCTTCAGGTACATTTGTTTATAATTTGGTTTGAATGGTGGGATTTTGCCAAAAAATTAATTTATCCCATACATCATTTCTACAAGTTTAAAACTGTTTACTTAATTTATCAATACTTGGTAAGTATAATGAGAATGATTTACTTCACGCCTTCCCTGAGGCACTATGTGATATTCCTATTCATGCCATTCATGAAATGAGAATTCAAGAAATATTTGTTGACTAGAATTAGAAAGCATGGTGGGGGGGGGCAGCCTAGAGGCCTAGCTACCTTACCCGTTGGTCACAGAAGCTTTACAGAGGCCATACTCCCAACAAAAACACTTTTCCACAACCTATCATATAGATTGCTCATCCAGTTTTTGTGTGATGACATCTAAAGAGGAAGAGTTCATTACCTCCAGAGGCAGACAAATCATTTCTCAAGCTCTCACAAAGCTTATCAGGAAGGTTCTCTTTTACTAGGCATAACCTTGCCTCTGTACTTTGCATCCATTGCTTTTAGTGCTGTCCTTCCACATGACACCCATCAAAGTACTTCAGAACAGCTTATGTTCACCTGCCTTATTGTTCTGCTCTTTCAGCCAGTCTACATAGTATGATCTTTACTGTCCAGACATGAACCCCAGATGTCCTACCCTTTCCTGGTCCTGGTTTTATCTCAATACAGTTTCATTAATTTTTTTCCCCCATAGTCTATTATGGCATATTGAAATTGGCAATTTACTAAAGCATCTAAATCTTTATCAGAACAACTACTGTCTAGCACTGCCTTCTCTACCTTGCACTTGAGATTTGACATTTTTAACCTAAATTTGAGATTTTATATTTATCCTTATTTAATTTCATCTTAAAATATTTTGGTTTTTCCATTATAGACTCCTTTGGGATTCTGGTGAAGCTTTGGAATTATGAATTTAAAATATATAAGATTACAGAGAAATTAGACTTATCAAAAAATTAAGTTTACAAAACCCAATAAAAAGTTAAGAATTACTGCATCATATTTAGCCCAGTAGTCTAGTCTTTTTTTGATCCTGAGTTTGTTAACCCTAGCCCTAGAAGCTCTCTACTTTGTAATGCAGATTCAATAAGCAGACTATCTATGCCTTTTCCCAAATCAATAAAAATGTTAAACAGCACAGGAATAACTTCCACAGGACTAAGCACAGTGAAACTTCCTGAAATTTAACACAGAACCATTAATGACCTCTTTGGGTCTAGCTATTCAACTAGTCCTGAATCCACCCAACTAAATATCTAGTTCTTATTTTACCTTGTTCACAAGAATAGCATGATAGACATTTTCTGATAAACTATATGCACCTTTACTAGTCTAGTTACCCCCCTCAGAAAAGGAAATGTTGTGGTATTACCTGTTCTCAATGACACCATTCTGATGCTTACTAACTATTTACTATCCCTTTGATATATTTTAGCTCTTAATAAAGATTGAAATAGGATTCATTGACCTTTGTTTTAGGATTTCCACTGTGATCTCCAGTTGAGGTTCTGGATCTTGACTGGTTCTCACTTTCCTCATCTGTATGTGGGATGACTTAGATGACTTTAAATGACTTAGATCACTTAGGTGACCTTTAAAGTCTCTTCCAGCTCCAAACTGATTAACCTAAAATGTTTAATGGCAAATCACTTTTTTAATCACTTTTTGCCTTAGGCTCCTAACTGTTTTCATTCTTTTTCTCAAGATGTAACTGTTGCCTTATATGTAACTATCTGGACAAAGTCCATTTGTATAATTTGTGCTCATATTGTTGCCTTCCTTGCTTGCTGAGATCACTTTCCCTTCTAGCTTTCAAGGTTGAAATTGTGAAACACTTTGTAAATCTTAAAATGAAATTTTACCCCAGTACCTTAAAACTATTTGGAAGATATTAAAAGCTGTGTACATATACATCTTTTTTTCATTAGTGATGGTGACGTTACCATTCTTTCACTCTCCTTGACCCTATAAACCTACATAAAGATAGGTCTTAAGTATTTAGAAAGTGAAAAAATAAAATGTCAAAGATCATCTTGTCCAGTGCTTCCCCAACTCCATTTATACCTAAGGAAAAACCAAGTTGTCAACATGATTGTGGTTTTTTTGCTTCATCCCCTTTCTACATTGTTTTCATTTTCCTCCTAGGAGAGAGTTTAGTCTTCCAATTTTTACTAAGAAAAGATGGGGAAGAATAGGAAACCGGTAGGTTTCCTTTCAAATGGTAGCCTGAAGTTTAGGAACAAGAACTCTTAAACAAAAGCGTTTTTCCGACCTCCAGAGCCTTGATGACTTGGGAAAAGCCTACTGCCAAACAAATATGTATAGATAATTGATCTTACAGTAGATTCGAACCATCTATTAACCAGTGACTTCAAGAGACAACCTTGCCACCCATTTTTTTCCATCGGAGCTGTTAATAAAGGAACAAAACCTTGTAAAAATAGTTTTATCTTATTGAATTTAAGACATTTAAAGTTATTAAATTAACGAGACTAAACGTGGGACGAAGGGACAGGAAACAAAAGCCTCGATGAACTCCGCACGGTGGAACAAATTGCATAGGAAATGTCAATACTCTTCCCCCCCCCCCGGATCTCTTTGCCCTCAAACCGAGCCCTTAGCTGAGTCCCGGTAAGGCGGAGGGATCAGGGATGGCTCGGCGGTGCTGTGACGTTGCACATGCGGCGCTGCTTGTCCGAGGCAGGGAGATCGGGCATGCGCAGTGGCTGCCTATAGCCAGCCTCCCTTCTCGCCCCTCCCCCAGCACTTCACACGCTCATTGTCAAGCGACGGCGGCGAGCGGGCGGTCACGGGGCGCGCTAGAGCCTCCGATGCCTTGTGCGCGTGCGCCTTTCTCTTCCTTTCCCCCTCCGAGCTCGGCTCCCATTCCCCGCCGAGTCTTCTCAGTGTGCCAGGAGCGCCGGCCTCACCTTCCTTTGCTCTTCCTCCTCCCAACCCAGAGCCGCCCGCCCAGGTGCCAGGCATCTTTCCCCGCTCGCTCCCGGGGGCTCTCCGCCGCGCGCGCACTCCCGCCGCCCCCCCTCTGCGTACCGTTCCTTTCGCGCACGCGCGCCGGCTCGCGCCCTCTCTCTCTCGCTTTCCTCAAGCCCGCGAGATCCCCCCTTCCGCCTCGCGGCGCCTTCTCGCGCCGCCGCCTCCTCGTATCCCTCACACATCGGCCCCCCCCCCGCTAACGGCGGCGCCCCCTCTCCCCAACCCCCTTTGCTCCCCGCGCGCTCGGGCGGGCCCGGCCCCAGCCCATTCCTCCCCCCCCAGCTCCCCTTCCGGACGCCGCCACCATGTTGAAGCCGCAGCCGCCTCAGCCATCTCAGCCCCAGCAGACACCCATCCAGCAGCCGGCACCGGCACGCCGGCCTCCTGGGGGGACCAGCCCCCCCAACGGAAGCCTCGGGGGGACCCCAGCCTCAGCCTCGGCCCCCGGGCCGCCCGCCGCCGCCTCGCCGGGCCTGGGGCCTCCCGCCGGAGGCAGTGGGATCCGCCGGGCAGCTGAGGGGGTCCTGCCGCCCCAGCCGCCGACACATCAGCACCAGGAGCGTCCCGGGGGCGCTGCCACCGGCAGTACCAGGTGACGAGGGGCCGGACCGGGGGGCGGCCGGGGAAGCCCGAGGCCGGGCGGTGGGCTGCAGCCATGCCGGGGGGAGCAGCGCCAGGGGACGCCGCGCCAACTTTCAGGAGGGGTTCGGCGGGGGCTCTCGGGTTCAGCCAATGGGGATGAAAGAGGAAGCGGCGTGTGCCCCTAGGTCTGGCCAATGGAGGAGATGGGGTCCCTGAATCGAACCAATACAGGGTGGGGGAGCCTTCGTCTGATCCCGTCTGGGATCCGGGGGATCCCTCCACCAGGCTTCCTGAGGGAACACGGAGGGGAAAGGGGTGGCCCTTGTGCTGACAGGCAGCTTGCTCGGGGGAAGGGGCCGCGTCCTGGTGGGCTCCACTAGGTGGGAGAAGGATTAGACCGGGCCAGGACGGAGTGCCCCCCAACACACACACACACACACACACACACACACGGAGGCAGTGCCAGACCCGGGCGTGTGTGTGTGTATCATGTATGTGTGTGTGTGTCAGTGTCTGTGTTGGAGGGGTTTCATCAATGGCCTGCGCGGGGGAGGGGGAAGAGAGGAGGGAGGTAAAGGTGAATAGGGTCTCCGGCTCAATTGATGTGAAGGGTCTCGCGGTCCCAGAGCTCAGCCAATGGGTGGGAAGAGGCGGGAAGGGGTCCCTAGTTATAGCCAATGGGGGGGGCGTGGAGTCTACAGTTGGGCCAATGGGTAGAGAAGAAATAGGCTGCGCCTCCCCCCCCCCCCCCGGAGGGAACTGCAGACCCTGTATAACCCCCTGTGCGCGCGCGCGCCCTGGTACGTGCGCGTGAAGAAGGTGCCGTCTCATGACAGGCTATTAGGACGGCGCTCCGGGCAGCTCCGGGCGGCTCCGGGAGGAGAGCTGGAGCCGGCACCGTCTAGTGCAGTCTCGGGCTCTGCCTGTTTGCTAAGGTCAGGGCGGGGGTGGGGGCTCGGCGGACCACACATCCTTCTCGTGTAGCTTATTGAGGCTGCACGCAGGCGCTCTGGGGCCAGGAAGGCGAGCGAGCGTGAAGGAAGCCTCAGGGCTTTAATGCGCAAGCGCTGAATGGGTGAGGCCTCCCTGTGGATAGTGTCTGCGTCTGCGCGGTCCCCTCACCCCGCCAAACGGCCCCCCTCCCCCCAACGGCCAGTTACATCAGCCTGTGAGGACCCTGGTAGAGACGGCGGTTAGTTCTCCCCAGAATGGGTAATGGGGCTTCTCAGTAGGGGTGGAGACAAATGTCTTCCACGGGCGACTTAGGGGTTTCTTGCTAAAGGTGCCTTTATAAGGTGATGGGTTTACATTGACTAGTTTTAGATCGGCTCCATGTGCTTGGTGTGTTTGACCATTGGTTCCTTGTTCTCATTGGTGTTTGAAGCCCTTAGTTCTGCTCCCTTGACTTTTGGGGAGAACTGCAGGACGATTGCCCGTTTATCTCTTGTTTCACAGAACAGTTTGGACAAGAGATTAGGCCATGGGCTCTGAGGTGAAAAATAATACACCTCACTACTTTGCCTCTTCGAGATGAGGACAAGCCTGGTTTTGTTGATTTATAGGCTTTCATTGCTCTCTCCCCGAAAAGGCACAGGGATGTCTCTTATCCAACTCTTCTTTATTCCTTCTTTCCTATAAAAGAAGTAGATTCTTCTTCTATGGTTTTATGTTATGTTAAACATTCCTGACCCTTTCTTTGTGGGTAGGGGCGTAGGAGGGACTTGGGAGAACATAAATAACTAAAAGTACCTTTGATATTTTCTTTTATAGGGGACAGAGCACAGGAAAGGGGCCCCCACCGTCACCTGTGAGTGCCTTTCCAATAGTCAAAATTAGTGATATAAAAAGATTGAAGTGGGAACAGATGGGATGGTACACAAAATAGGGATCATTGGGCAAAACAAATGTCAGAAAAGTAGGGTAGGATAGAATATCTGATTTCTGATTCTACTTATTAAATTGTCACCTTTGTGTTATTTTCAGGTATTTGAGGGTGTTTATAATAATTCTAGGATGCTGCACTTCCTTACTGCTGTTGTGGTACGTACTGTCTTCTAGAATAATTTGGCGTGGGGGCTCTAGATAAGTGTAACATATAGTCTTGAAGTATCACTCTTTCTGCTAGGGCTCCACTTGTGATGTAAAGGTGAAAAATGGTACCACATATGAAGGTATCTTCAAGACTCTGAGTTCAAAGGTAAGTGTGTGTATTCATTGACCCAGTTTGGAAGTTGAAATCAATTGGAAAGGGAGGTATGTGGGCAAGTCAATGCAGTTAGTCTTAAACATAGACTTAAAAACTATCATTCTGTACTGATTCTTCCCAGCCTACCATTGCTTGTTATCGTTTTTTCTATTTCATCATAAGCACTTTTCCTCTGAAAAAAATATTGATGTTGGGCATGTATGCATTTTTATATTAAAATAGTTCTAACCTGATTTTTTTTTAAAACTGTAAAATATGTGGTTGGTGTTAGGAAAAAATTGGGAGTTAGGAAGTATAATAGGAAATATTTGGGAAGAAGATAGGAAGGGTGGGGGTACTACAGCAACTAGCAAACTTCTGTGGAAATCTCAGACTGGATTTTACCTTCTCTAGTCCTGACCTGAGGTCTTGGGGGGGGGGGGGGTCTTGCAGTTTGAACTAGCAGTGGATGCGGTTCATAGGAAGGCTTCTGAGCCAGCAGGTGGTCCCCGTCGAGAGGACATCGTGGATACCATGGTGTTTAAACCAAGTGATGTGATGATGGTTCACTTCCGAAACGTTGACTTCAATTATGCCACTAAGGGTAATGTGTTGGGGAACTTATTTTAAGTATTGGTAGGGGAGGAAAATGATTTCTTCCTTCCATTTGCTGCTGCCCAAAGTGGCAGCATGAGGGAAATTTTTTTGTTTTCTTTACGTCTGAGTTTTCTTTGTGCCTGTTCATGAAGAGTGGGGTTATGGGACAGTTAGGTAGTTCAGTAGATAAAAATGGCCTTGGATGAAGGAGGACCTAAGTTCAAATCATACTAGCATTTGTGACCAGGTTAAGTCACTTTAACCCCTTCCATAGTAAGTTAGGTTAAGATTCTGACTTTCCCAGACTTGGTATCTCCATTCTCCCTTTTTCTGAGATTTTGAGAGGTAGAAGGAAGTCTGTGAGATGTCATGTAACTCTTGATCTCAAACCCTATTCCCACAGATAAGTTTACAGACTCTGCCATTGCTATGAACTCAAAGGTGAATGGTGAACACAAAGAGAAGGTGCTACAACGCTGGGAAGGGGGCGATGGCAACAGTGATGACTACGACCTTGAATCTGATATGGTACAGTATGTTTTTTGAGGGCTTCTATAATCTGAGAGTCAAGGAGTCCAAGTGGTAGGATTGTAGAAGGCTGGACATCTTATATTGGTGTGGGCTTAAAGACAATTTTAGATGTTGTCTGTAGAAAGAGGTACTATGGAGATACAATTACTGATTCTTTCTGAAGTATTATGTTCTTATTTCTTCCTCTTCCTTAACATCTGTCTTTTTTCCCTTATAGTCTAATGGATGGGACCCTAATGAAATGTTCAAGTTCAACGAGGAAAACTATGGAGTAAAAACAACTTATGACAGTAGCCTCTCTTCTTATACGTGAGTGTCTGAATACTCTCCAGAGGTAGAAATAGGAGGTAGGGTGAGGTGTCAAAACAGGCTCTGTCCAAGGGGAGGGGGAAGACCACATTTGATACTGAACTTTATTCTTCCCCTTTTTCCTCCCCCCATCCCCATTTTTTCCCTCTCTTGCTTCTCTTGGCCTCGTGTTATGGTTGTGGAATACTCTAGGGTCCCCCTGGAGAAGGACAATTCAGAGGAATTTCGTCTGCGAGAGCTCCGTGCAGCCCAGCTGGCTAGAGAAATAGAGTCCAGTCCCCAGTACCGCTTGCGAATTGCTATGGAGAACGACGATGGACGGACAGAGGAGGAGAAGCATAGCTCTGTGCAGCGACAGGGCTCAGGTCGAGATAGTCCAAGTTTAGTGTCCAGGTCAGTATGTTATTAAGGGCCCCAGGGATGGGGCAAGAGGTGGAAGAGTGGTACTGGCTTAGAAAATAGATGTTCTTATTGGCAGTGTTTGGATGGAAGTGAGATTATATACATAATTCTGTAGCAGTAGGTCTTTGTCTGCAAACAAACATCCTTAGATAGTATCAGAAAGGAAATTAGAAAAAGGAGCCTAGGTAAAGGCCTTGGAAAAAGGATTTAGGGAAACAAGACACCTCTGGTTCTTGGTTTTGATTTGGTTTTTTTTGTATAATTTTATTTACTTCCTTTTCCTAGGGAAGGGAAGTATATTCCTCTGCCCCAGAGGATGCGGGAGGGAGGCCCCCGAGGAGGAGTTCGCTGCAGCAGCTCCAGGGGAGGTCGACCTGGCATTGGTTCCTTGCCCCCTCGGGGTGGCCCCCACCACTCTGACAGTAGTGGTCCCAGTCCTGGTCCTGAGCCCCGTGGCATCAATGGAGGTGAATTGGGACTGCGGAGGGGAAAGGGGAATCAAGCAAGTGGGACTGAAATAGGGCCAGAAGGGTAATGTTAGTGCTCTTCCTTGGTAACTCTATTTTACCTTTTTTTTTTGTTAGATCATTTTTCTTACCTTTTATTACTTTTAGGTCCTTCCCGCATGTCCCCGAAAGCCCAGAGGCCCCTTAGAGGTGCAAAGACTATGTCTTCCCCTAGCAGCCGACCTCCTGGGGAAGCTTCTGCCCCACCTCCTACAGGTAAGACTTCTGATATGTGTTATATTAAGGAAGTAAAAATTATAGCTAGAGAGAAGCTGGGGGAAGAGGGGAAGAACCAGTTGTGAAAAATTGTCCTGGATGGGATTAAAGAGAAATGGATGGGAAGAATACCAGGAAAGCTTTGGAAAGAGATGATAGAATAATAAGGAATTCTGCTTTCTTGGGATGGGAAAGCTGTGTATTTATGAAACTCTGGGATTAAATGTTTGTTGAATAAGTGAAAAAGAAACATAAATTGCCTGGAAGTACTTTTTAACAGTTCAGTTCAATAAAGTATCCAAATCTACTGTTTTAACTTGTCTTAAAATATTTTCTCCCCACTCTGGTAGTTGGTCGGATGTATCCCCCTCGTTCCCCTAAGTCAGCTGCTCCTGCCCCAGCCTCAGCTTCCTGTCCAGAGGCACCTATAGGTTCTGCAGTTCCCACCTCCACGGCCTCCATTCCTCCAGTTCCTTCAGCTATGGAACCTGGAGCTGGCCCCATTTCCCCATCCTCCCCAAAGGTTACAGCTCCTAATGATGGTAAGGGGAATGGTTGGGAGAAAAGGGCAAGACTCTTTGTTGGGGGGTGGCTAGGTGGCTCAGTGGATAGAGCACCAGCCCTGGAGTCAGGAGGACCTGAGTTCAAATCTGGCCTCAGACACTTAATAATTACCTAGCTGTATAGCCTTGGGCAAGTCACTTAATTAACCCCATTGCCTTGCAAAAACCTAAAGAAAAAAAAAAGAAAGGTCCTTGGTTGGTTCTTATAATGTATTTCTTTTCCCTAAGGGAAAGAACTACCCCAAAAGGAACCTGGGAGGACTTTGGAGCCACCAGAGCTAGCCCGAGTAACTGGGAAAGGTGAAGATTAATTTCTGCCTCCTCATCTTTGAACATTAGGTGTCTTTTTTCTCATCCTTGAATGTTACGTGACTTTTTTTCCCAAATATAGAGTAATGGGGAAGGGATGAGAGCTATTAAGGATTTCATTCTAATATACCTCATTACATTCTCAAGATTCCTCTTAAACCCCCCCCACCCCAAGTCTCTGTTTCTGCATTTAGGCCCTAAATTTAGTTTTTCTAGAGAGGGGAGCTAATTCCCTATAATATCTTATTCCCTTTTCCATTGTTCTCCTATAGCCCCTGGTCTTCAGAATGAGCAAAAACGTTATCAGTTGGAAGAACTGAAGAAGTTTGGGGCTCAGTTTAAGGTGAGGATTGGGAAATTATAGGGGAATAAGTTGTGAATTTTAAACAGACAAAGGGATTTTGGAGGTTGAAACTACAAATGAGGGATATGTAGAAAGACATAAATAGGACAAAATTTGGAAGAGGGGTAAGGTACAGATAATTTTGAGGAGAATTTAGAGACATCAGCTGGAGTGTGGAGCATTGAATATAAAGTCTGTCTTTAATGTGTGTTTTTTTTTACCTGCAGCTCCAGTCTAGCAGTTCTCCTGAGGCCAGCCTGGACCCTTTCTCTCCCCGGGGTCCCAAGGAAGGTGGGGTGGAAGCCAAAGGAAAGGAAAAGGAGGTGGAGGGTCTTCTGGTTCCAGAACCCTTGGTATCCTCCAAAACAGAATCACCACCTGATAAGGAAGAAAAGCTGTCCCTCCCCTCAACGGGAGGGACTGAGGGACCAGAGCAGTCCCAAACACCTCGACAGAACCAAATGGGCAGTCCTCCTGGGGGCATCAGCAAGGGGGATGACAAGGAAGAAGGACCTGTCACTGAGTAAGTGGGATAGGGACCTGGGGTAACATGCTTGGAGGAGGGGGGGGAGAAAAGGAAGGATTCCAAGAAGAATGCAAAAAATGGGTGTATTAAGCCAATAAAAGACTGTAAATTATTAATTTTGTTTTTTCTCTCTCATAGTCAAGTGAAGAAGTCAACACTGAACCCCAATGCCAAGGAGTTTAACCCTTCAAAGCCTCTGTTGTCTGTGGTAAGATGGGGGCAGAAGAAAGAAGAGATTTTAGAGACCTGAGAGGACAGGGATGAAAAATTCTGTAGGTCATGGGGGCAGTCTGGGTCAATGGCAGTTTACAGCATTTATTTCTTCCCTAGAAGTAGGCAGTGATGAGAAGGGACAAGGAGGGAAATATCTTGGGGAAACCACAGAGGCGCAGAGTATTTTAAGAATATTGGAATATCGTGGGTAACAGACAGGGCAGAAGAGTGAAGTATAAATGGTATGTGAGAGACTGAGGTGTCTCACTGTTCAGGTCAGCAAATCTCTGTACTTGAGAGCTGTTAGGGAACTGGTTAACTTCCCTCCCCTTTTATTTGTCATAGAACAAGTCAACCAGCACCCCAACTTCCCCAGGTCCCCGGACTCATTCAACTCCTTCAATCCCAGTGCTGACAGCAGGCCAGAGTGGGATGTACAGCCCCCAGTACATCTCCTATATACCTCAGATCCACATGGGGCCGGCCGTGCAGGTGAGCAGTGGGTGGGAGCAGAGCCTCCCTAGAGTCTGGGATCCTCAGGAAACACCCTGAACAGCAGTGATTGGATGACATAAGAGGGAATCACAGCCCTGCTCATTCTGCTCTCTCCAGGCTCCTCAGATGTACCCATATCCTGTATCTAATTCTGTGCCTGGTCAGCAGGGCAAGTACCGGGGAGCAAAAGGTAAAAGAGTGGGGGAAGTAGGACTGAACTGATGTGCAGCATATAAATTGTCCTGGGATTGGGAGATGTTGGGTTATCAATTCGTGGTGAATTAGAAATACTCCATTCAGTCTTCAACTTTCACTCTCTTTCCTTGTTAACATTGAGTTTCAGCTGGCTGTCTTCTCATCTACAGGTTCTTTGCCCCCTCAACGCTCAGACCAGCATCAGCCAGCCTCAGCACCCCCTATCATGCAGGCGGCAGCAGCTGCAGGGCCCCCTTTGGTGGCAGCCACACCATATTCTTCTTATATATCCTACAATCCCCAACAATTCCCAGGCCAACCTGCCATGATGCAGCCCATGGCCCACTATCCTTCACAGGTAATTGGAGATGGGACCAATGGAAGAGAATTGCTTTGAGTATTTGTTGACCTTTCATCCTACTCTTGATGAGATCATATGCAAACTGGCATTTTTCAGGGGAATACAAAGTATCAAGAAGAAAATACAAGCCTTCCCTCAGACTCCCTTTTTTTTCTCTTCTCTAGCCGGTCTTTGCCCCAATGCTTCAGAGTAACCCAAGGATGCTGACATCGGGCAGTCACCCCCAGGCCATTGTCTCATCTTCTACCCCTCAGTACCCTCCAGCAGAGCAGCCTACTCCCCAAGCCCTTTATGGTAAGTCCTTTAAATTTTTAGATTCTTTTCCTGAAATAAGCTCCCTGCCCTTTTCATGCATTCTTTCCGCTGATTCTCTCTCGTTCTTACCTGCTGCAGCCACCGTTCACCAGTCCTATCCACACCATGCCACGCAGCTCCATGCCCACCAGCCGCAGCCAGCCACCACCCCTACTGGGAGCCAGCCGCA
Source organism: Macrotis lagotis (assembly GCF_037893015.1). Lineage (NCBI taxonomy): Eukaryota > Metazoa > Chordata > Mammalia > Peramelemorphia > Peramelidae > Macrotis > Macrotis lagotis. The sequence continues at coordinate 61,049,246 of NC_133665.1, forward strand.
ATCCCAGCATGCGGCCCCTAGCCCTGTCCAGGTGCCTGACATGGGAGAGGAATAAGAGTTGAGGCAAAATAATTGGGTGATAAAATGATATAGGGGTAGAACTGGGAAGAAAGAGGGATGGATGGAGAATGGATCTATCATCAGAATGGGTCTAGGGTTTGAGGTGGCACAAAGTAGATCCTAGATATGGAAATAGCTGCTTGCCTGACTTTGGAACTCATCCTCTTTTCTCTAACAGCATCAGGCAGGGCAGCCACCACACTTGGGTAGTGGGCAACCACAACAGAACTTGTACCATCCAGGTGCCTTAACAGGCACACCACCATCTCTGCCACCGGGACCCTCTGCCCAGTCTCCTCAGAGCAGCTTCCCTCAGCCAGCTGCAGTCTATGCCATCCATGCCCACCAGCAGCTCCCCCATGGCTTCACCAATATGGCCCATGTCACCCAGGTAACTATTCCAAAATGAACACTTTCTAAACTTACTCTCTGGTATATTTATATTATAGGAGTTGATTATTTTGGCCACCACTGTAGTTTTCCCGACCTTGTTAAATATCCCACTGATTCCCCTATTGTGATTTTTTTTTTTATGTGATCTACGTTATTTAGGTCCATGATAGTCATTCCTATTTTATAAATTTCTTTTCCAAATCTGTCTTCTCTGAATAGCTTGGAATGGAATAAAGAAGCTAATAGAAATCTTACTCCTTTGATAATGATTGTATATGTAGCTCTCTGAATTGGGGGGTTTTCTGTGTTACTTGTTAAGTCCTCACATCTGCTTCTTTTCTGAAGGCCCATGTCCAGACTGGAATCACAGCAGCCCCACCCCCTCATCCTGGGGCTCCCCACCCACCCCAGGTGATGCTGCTGCACCCACCCCAGAGCCATGGGGGCCCACCTCAAGGGGGTGTGCCTCAGAGTGGTGTGCCTGCTCTTTCTGCTTCCACACCTTCACCCTACACCTACATCGGACACCACCAAGGTGAGCAGACAGGCCATGTTAACCTGCCTTTCCAGGAAGGGGGGGATAAATATACAAGAGGGGAGGTAGATGAAAGGATTCATGAAATCCAATTAAATGAGAGAATTTGGCAAGGAAGATTTTAATCTGATGGCAAGGAAAAACTATGAGACTGAATAGGAAGGAAACATCCTGATAGATGCTGCTTGTATGCTGCATCTGGTCTGCAAAAGGTTTATTTAATGTGATTTGTAGGCCGGAGCTGCTGTTTGACTTTGATTAGTTTGTTGCTCCATTCTTTGCATTCTGTCCTTAAGTTTGTCACCTAATAACCTGTCTAATGACTTATCAAGCCATGGTTAACTGTAGTAGTGTACCATTAGGAAGGGTAAAAACAGTCATGAGGCTGATAAGGTGGGGGAATGAGAGGCTGTGAGAAATGAAAACTAACTTGAGGAACAGGTATGTGTTTTGAAAGGACCAGTTAATATTGGATTTTGTAGTTTGTTGTTTTTATATAAATGTGGTCTCCTCCTTCAGAATATTTGGACAGCACTGGTCTAAAGGATAGATGGCTAGGTTCTAATGTTCCTGATCTCTTCTCTTTCCCCTTCAACCAGTTCAATCTCATCCCTCCCAGCAGCTCCCCTTCCACCCCTCGGGGAACTGAAGATGGTCCTGGCCGTCACTTGAGAGACTTCCTTGAGTGGAGGGAAGAGTGACCTATGTCTCTTCCCCCAGCAGCTTGGACCAGTTCTCTAGCCCTCCACTCCCCTCCCCAGCCCAACCCCACGGGGGAGTAAGGAACTCCTACCAAGCACCTTGAATGGGGCAGGGGGTGGGATGGGGGGAGGGACCTCAAGGCGGGGCCAGGGTCCAGAGGGAGTGGAGGGTTCCTGCTTGGCCCATCCTTCCTCCTACCCCTCTCCTTCATTCCCTCCCATCCCCGCTGGAGACGGAAGATCTTTTATTTTCTATTATTTATAACCTCAGACTTGGGCTCCCCTACCCTTCTTTCCCATTAACCTGAGACAGACACATAGACAGATGCCCCAACAAGGATGGTTGACAAGGACTTTTACTTTTTATTACATAAAAATATTTAAAAAAAAAAACAGAAAAAAAATAAAATTTTAAACTAACTCAACATGCCTGGAATTCCCTCTCTGGGGAAAAGGACAAAAGATGCAACCCTAGTCTGCCACAAGACCAGGGCATCAAGGAAATACAGAGGTAAGAGATGGGGGACCAGACTCTTTGAGGGGAAAGGGGCAAATGTCACTAATAACCTTTGTCTGCTAATTTTCTTGATTCGATACACGTGTGTGCACATGAGAGAAAGTGAGAGACACTTTCTCTGACACAGAAGCAGGGTGTTACTATGGAAAAAGTACTAGATTATAGGTTTGTTGTCCATCACTATTATTACCTCTGTGATCTTTCAGGCCCTCTGTTTCCTCATCCATAAAATGGTGTTGGGGGAAAGGGAAGGGTGGCAGTGAGGGATGTCTGAACTAGATGAGCTTAAATGATGGCTCTCTGGTAGTTTATAATACAAAAATCTTATGATGCTGCACTCCAAATGAAAATTTTATTTTTCTCTTGGGCTACTAGCTAGAGTGAAGAGAACCAGCTTGCCTGTAACTTGTAGCTCTTGGCAAGAATGACCCTTTGTTCTGATCCTGTATAACTATTGTGAGGGTCTAGGTCACCAGTTTGAAATTATTTAGTCTCATTTATACCTTGAATGTTTAGTGGAGTCCTAGGCCTGGTCTAGTCTCAGCCTAGGTCAAGCAGGCTTATTTCCCATCATTAATAAATAGATAGTAATAATCTAGTTTGTGGATCAGATAGGGTAATATGTGAAATATTTTGAAAAATTATTGCCATGATCCATATTTTTGAGTATGGAAAGTAAGGTTCTGAAAGAGCTGGGAAGGGTGTCATGGGTAAAAGGGGACTGGATTTAGTTTTTAGAAAGAGTAAACACTAATTGATAAGATGTGTCAGACATTTCATGGTGCTTTTTGGCATGTGATAAAAACATAGCTAGACACAGGGTTTTTACTTTATTGGAGAGTGTGGTTGTGGATATTGTATTTTTGTATTGCTTCTATGATTGCTGCTTCAGGAAATGAAAGCAGATGGCTGTGTAATATCATTTTCATTCTCTTGACAATATTCCAGAGAGCTACTCTAGGGAAGTTGGGAAAACTTGCCTGGCATCATGGAACCACATCTGTAGTAACTAGTACTGAGAAGGTTGAGGTTGGTGGATTATTTGAATTTGGGAATTCTCAGCTGCAGTAAAGGCTGAAGCTGATCAGGCTTCCAAAAGAAGTTCCACACCAATGTGGTGAAACTCTGAGAAGCAAAGGCAGACCAGGTTACCTAAGGATAGGTAAATCAGCACAGAAATGAAGCAGGTCAGAGTTTCCATTGTCCATTCCACTAAGCAGGTTAGTCAGCATTTGGCTTGGGCCCCATGAGTGGCCATTGCACTTCTAGACTGGGTGAGACAGGGAGACCAATTAGTTTGTGGTCATTTTGTTTTTCTTTTACTGTCTTTCTATCCCTGTGGGGAATTTCTTTTTAAACATTCAAAGGTTTATCAATCATATTTCCTCTCTGTGCACATTTTAAATAATAGATAGAACCTGATTGATTATACATTGAGGCAGCCTCTTCCCTCCTGCCCCTTTGCATTGTTTCTGTCTTACTACATGAATCTCTTATTCCATCAATTTGGAAGTTCCCTTCAGTGATCCTGATTGCAGTCCATTTGCCTGATGTATGACTTCTTGTCCTCTCATAAAGTTTAGCACAAAAGGTATGTAACCCAATGTTCTGGGAGCCTTTCTTGCTTTCACTTAACCAGATGAGGATACCAGTGGAACATTCTGGCTTTCTGCCTTAATATATATACCCATCTCTTCTTCCTGTTAGACATTTTTAATGCTTATTCTTTTTTGAAATTTCTTATTGGTTACATATTACAATTTGCTCACAGTGACTGTGCCCTCTCAATCATCTTTGTGACATTCATTTTTGTTTGACCTCTGACTGCCAAATAGCACTAATTAATATGTTGACATTCAAAAAAGATTTACCTATGTTTCTGTGATTAGATTTGGGGCAATTTCCTGAAGGTAATTCCATGTATTGTTTTCCCTGTCCATTGTTCTGATGCACAAGTGCTAGGATGTTGAGCCAAGTGCATACCAAATATAATCTGGGCAACACATTGTACATCCACTTTAGGCTTTGCTGTGTAGATGGTCCAAACCATATTCTTGGAGGTTTTAGATTTCTTCCAGTTGCTCTTAGGTTTTTCAGAACTTAACTATCCACATCAAATCTCTCTTCAGTTTGGACTCTCAAAAGGTGAATGTATTTGACAGGTATTTATTCTCTCCATTTCATCCCTTGCTTAACATTTATAATCAGAGGGGTATAGTTCAACAAGATGGTTATAAGTAACAATAAAAAGTAATTGCCCTAATCATTAAGGAATTTTGATAGATGGATTGGTAGAGATGAATTATGGGAAAATATTCTAGTTTTTAGTCAACAAAGTGTAATGTGGGATCTTATATTTTCCATATATTTCATTTGTGAAATTTTATTCATGAAAGTGTTCATTCCCTACCCATTCTCTCATTAGGCTGCCTTCATTTTGTGTTTAAGATAACTCATTTTGTAAAGATGAGAGAGTAGTTTTATGGTTACTAGTTTGATGGTATTGTGAGGGATTTTTGGTTGGTTGGTTTTTGTATTAGTAATCTTTCCTCATCTTTGATATCTCCTCTCTAGCAGATACCTTGTATATAGATTCCTTCACACCCTCAGTTATTTGTCCCTTCTAGTATAGGTTCATTCTGGGCAGCTAGATGGCACAGTTGATTGAACACTGGCCTTGGAATCAGGAGGACAAGAGTTCAAATCCAGCCACATTAGCTGTGTGACCTTGGGGCAAGTCATTTAACCCTGATTGCCTTCTCGTCCAGGGCCACCTCCAGTTGTCTTCCTGATTCATATCTGGTCACTGAACCCAGATGGCTCTGGAGGAGAAAATGAGGCTGGTGATTTAGCACAGCCCCCACCCCCCCCAAATCCAATTCAATTCAAGTGCTTGTCATGGCATTGCCCCCCTGATGTCATGGTCATCTTCAAAAATGAAGGACAAACATTATTATAGGTTCGTTCTGGTTGGTTTCCCCATGTTGGTTCTTCAGTAGTGCTATTTCTCTCTTTCTCTGTATAGTTGGACATATTAAGCACTTAATAAATGCTTTTTTTCATTCTGTGAATATGTTCATCTTGGGAATGGGATGTCAGGGTCCAAGTTTTGGTGGTTCTAATGTCCTTGAATGGGGAAAGATTTGTTAAAATATTTTCAAATCTTTTTCATTTTTCTTATGGTTGTTTTTCTCATTCTATTTTCATTCTTAAATATTCTTGGGCTGGCTTGGCTGACTTGGATTTCTTGCAAAGCTTTCTTTAAATAGGTTCTCCTTTCTTTGAGAGAAATAGTGTTCGTAATCATAATTCTTAACAGTTTTGCTTTTAGATGATTTCTTGGCAAGTACAATGTTTGATGATGAAGGGATTTTCTTGGCTCTTAATTTACATTTATTAAACTTTTGCATAATAATTGGTGTCAATATTATTTCTGATGCTTATTTTCCTTTTTTGGTCAATCTTCCCCCCCCCATATTCATCTTGCTTTTTACTAATTCTTATCTTTACTAGATATATAAGTTCTATGAGAGCAGAGACTTTTAATTTTGTCTTAATTCTCAACACTTGTGACAATGTCTGCCATAGTAGGCACTTAATGATTAATTGCTGTGTTATATCAGCTAAGTCACTTTGCTTTTTTAGACCTTAAGACTTCTTATTTGTAAAGTGAAATAATTATTATCATTGTAAGGAAAAGAACTTTAGAAATCTTGGAGGGCAGTATAGCTAGCAGCTGGGGACTATTCATTCAGTCAACCACATTTATTGAGCATCATCTGTTTTGTGCTATGAAAGAAGTTTCTATGAAAATCCTGCCCTTAGGCTGCTTACAGTTTAACTGCCTTTATAAAAGTAGAGGCTGCGAATGGAGTAAGTGGTCAAGAGGGCCCAACCTCAAAGCCAGAAAAACTTTTGAGTTCAAGAACCATTTCTGACATATCCTGGCTGGACAAATAAAACACTTAATAATCTTTATTTTTTTTTTGTTTTTGTTTTTGGTTTTTGCAAGGCAACGGGGTAAAAGTGACTTGCCCAAGGCCATACAGCCAGAGATTTATTAAGTGTCTGCAGTAGGATTTGAGCTCAGGTCTTCCTGATTCCAGGACTGGTGCTCTATTTACTGCACCACCTAGCTGCCCCCTTAATAATCTTTCAGTGTTCTAGGTCATATTGTGTCCATAGAAACATAGTGACTTAGAAAAGGACAAGTTAATATTTTGTTGCATTGTATTGCAACAGTTAATATTCTGTTGCATTATAGTTTGTTAAACATTACTCGAATTATATTTACATCTGGTTCTGGAAGATGTTAGAGTTATGGACAATTCTGTTTTAGGCAATTCTCTTGTTACAGAAGAAAGTATCAGTCTGCCCTATCCAGACCTCCCTCCAATCTTATAGTGGAGTAGTTGTAAGAGTAATTAATTTAATTTGCCTCATTCTAGCCTATTAAGATCCCACTTCCATCATTCAGTATATAGTTTTTCCTTCAGTCTCTGTCATTTTTGTTGGAATTTTTTATCATCATCATTTCTGAATGTATCCCTGCCCAAGAAGCCATCCTTCATAACATTTTTAAAAAATAGTTCAGATAAATCACAAAAATACCTACATACCCTGTCTGGCTGCATATGTAATATTCCACATCCCATGGACCTCTTCCATTAGGGTAGTTTAGTCATTGTGTCATTTTTTTGGTTCTGCTTACTTCACTGTGCATCAGTTTTTATCTTAATACATTTCCTGAATTTTTCATGTTGCAGTATATTTTGTTACATTTCATATGCCATGATTTCATTTACTTAATTTCCACCTGGTATAACAAAAGGAATTATTATGAATTACTCTGTTTACAGATCTTTTATCTTTGACCTACATGTGATATATGCTTTAACAGTTAGATTTTGGGGGAAAAGGATGTAGCCATTTTAACATTATTTCAAATTAAGTCCCCTCATGTTTGAGGAAAAAGAAACTGAATCAGAAAAGTTCAGTAATTTATCTGAAAATATGACCTTGTTGCCATTAAAAATTGAGTGTACTTTCAACCAAATAATCTTTTAAGTACCCCCCATGTGGAAGGCACTAGAAGAAAACAAACATTCCCTGCCCTTAAGCATTATCCATGTATGTTTATAAATAAATAAATACAAAGCAGGTGAAGTCAAAAGGAGTGGCAGGCGGAAAGGTCTCATGTGAAAAGTTAATACATGAACCAAACTTTGAATGTAAACTAGAAATTCTGGGAAGTAGAAGTAAGGATATGAAGTGAATTGCAGGGATGGGGGGGATGGCAAGTTTGCAAAAATTCAGAGATGAGATTGTGTGAGGAAACAACTCTAAGAAAGTCAATTTGACTAGATTTAGAACCTCAGGAATGACATGATTGAACCTGTGCTTTTAAGATATAACTGGTAGCTTATGTGAAGGCAAGAAGGAAGAGTCCAATTAGGAAACTGTTTTAAAAGTCCAGGTAAGAAGTGAGTCAGGATGATGATGGGTTATAAATGCAGGTGACTAAAAGGTTAGTGGTCTTCATTGAAATAGAGGGAAGCATAACATCTGGATGTTTTTTCTTTATATAAATATTTAAATCAACTGGAGCTGGGGGCGTAGAGTGGAGAAAAGACCCAGTATACCAACATTTTAGGTGATCAAACAAGGGAGATAAATTGACCAAACAGGAATACAAAGAGTGGCACCAGGAAAAACTAGGTGAAGAGAGACTATCTGAAAGGAAATAAAGAGGTCAAAAGAATTGTTCATTTGACAGAAGACAACAAAAAGACTTGTAAAGGATTAGAGAAAGGGATAAAAGAGACAAAGATACCTTTGAATGTTTTAGTTATATGAATGGAAGTTCGCTCTGGTTAATGCCTAGAAATTACTAAAAGTCATCTTTCTGAATACGGTGTTCAGGATAGGTATCACGTTGACTTTTTATTTATTTAATGCAATGGGGTTAAGTGACTTGCCCAAGGTCACACAGCTAGGCAGTTATTAACTGTTACCTCACAGAGGAGTTGGAAGCAGGTACCTAAGCAATATCCAGCATCAAGACAAGATAGTAGTTGGAGTGGAATATTACATGTGTAGGACAATTTTGATGGTCCCTCTGACAGAAGTTTAATACTTTACCGTGATAAATCAGGCTTACTAGTCTAATTGAATTTGCCTAAGAAAATCCAGTGACTTTGGAGTCATCAAAAAGGTCTTAAGGAATATTGGAAGTGGTTGGTTGGATAGTGATCTAAGTAGCCATGAAAAAAGATAAAATTACAAATTGGCTACATCCATTCCTCTCTCTTTCCTGGTATATTCTGGCAGGAAAGGCTTAAGTATGATTTTTCTCATTTCCTAAACTGTGTTTCACACCAGTCATGAGGGAAAGGATAGTTAAGAATACCATCATGCCATAATTAATGTCCTTGTCTTCAGTCATATCAGATATGCTAGTGCTGATGGTTGATTCTACTTGTAAGTTTAGAATTCTGTTTAATAAGTATACCCAACAGATATAGTTTCTCCCATGTGAGAGACAGCCCCATATAACTGACATGTCCCTTCCTTGCAGAGAATGTAAACCAGACAAATGAGAAAATAATAAAAAAATCACCCTGCCCCATCACTTTTGTGACTTCCTGAAAGGACAAGTGTAAGGTCTGCAAAAGTAATGCTGTTGGGAGCAGGAGATATGGGGGGGGGGGGTCTAATGTGAACAAAGAAAATGCAGGAAGAGTTCAAAGTATTGATTATGCCAGTGACCAATAACCACAAAAATCTTGTAGACCAGGAATTCATGTACAGTTCCTCTCCATGTTCCTGTCTCTACTGTACCATACCCTAGAATTGAATTAATTTAAAATGGGAGTGGGAAGAGATGGAAGATTACCAAGGGAGACAGGAAGAAAAATGAAGATTTACACAGCAGCAGAAGGGAAGGAGGTAGATGGCCTGAAGTTCCTATCCAGCCACTTCTCCATAAGATCTTGGGTCAAGGCCTATGATCAACAGCTCAGATTATTTTGTATCACTGGGAGCAGTTGGACAAAGTGGAGTTGTTCTCTGTGATATTCTCAAACAGATTCATTCAAGGAATTGATAAATAAAGAGCCCAGGAAGAATTGGTCCCTCCAGCCTGTGAAAGGCACTGGGAGCTGAACCATCAATGAGAGGTGTCTTCTTCCAAACATAACCAAACTCAGTGAACAGCTCCCATATTTCTAGTTCTGCTAACCACACCATCTCATTGTTGTGGATAGCATCTACCTTGTTCACACTACCATGATCTCCACACCAATTTGGTGGAAGAAAATTGCTCCATACAGGATTAGGAAAGAACATTAACATGTAGCAATGATCCTGACTCCAATGAATCCCATGCCACAGCTTAGTGCCCTGCTTCCTTTCATTTTTCTGGTCTCTTGAAAGTCTGGTACCTATTTGACTAGTTGCTGGTGTGAGGAACAGAGCTATCATTGGCTGCCATCACAAGGATGCTGCCTTCCAAATGGGGCTTCTGCAGACATGATAGTAGAGCATGTTCATACTGACTTTTACTCTTCCCCCTGCCAGTCCTTCCAAGTGTTGTGTGGTGTATTCAGTACTCACTTTATCCCATTATCTTCCTTTTTCCTTGGCTCCTTATTTTTTTAGTTTCTAACTTCTTTTTCTACTCTTTTCTTACCAATACCCCAGATTACAACCATGATAACTCTGTATCTTCTCCAGATACAGAGCTCCCAGGCCCTTTAGCCACCTCAAGCCCTGGTGTTGCCTAGGTGTGCCCCCCTCATTTTGAAATAGGATCCCAAGATGGTCAGTGTAAACAATGTGTCCAATGACTGTGCTAAAACATGGAACCAGAGGGGAAGAGAACAGTTGTTGGGAATATCGAGTCCTATAGGTGGTAAGTACACTATCCCTTCCTGACCAACTTCTACGCCACTTCAGTGCTAGAAAACAGGGTTTTGACTGCCTACCCACAGGACTCTCATTAGGAGGCTAGTGACTAAGCTGCTGATTCAAACTGGTTCCTAGACTGGTTACCTATGAGCACAGTGGCCAGCTAGGTCTTGAAATGGATAGAACACTGCCCTTAAGAGTTAGGAAGAGGGAGTTGGAACTCAACCTCAGACACTTGCCACTTAGGGCTGTGTGACCTTGGGCAAGAAACTGAATCCTGATTGCCTTGCATCTAGGGCCATCTCCAGTCCTGATTCACTTCTGGCCATTGGACCCAGAGGCTCTGGAGAAAGTGAAGTTGTTGACAGCAACACTTCACTCCATATGGTAATTATGGCATCACCTCCCTGATGTTGAGGTCTTATAAATGAAGGACAAAAACAAGCACAGTGAGCTGAGGTCACGTTTCAGGTTGGCAGAGTAACATCTCAAAACTTTGAAATAGTTCACTTGATTGTGTTTTTCTTTCCACCCTTGATAAGGGTCAAAAGGCCCTTCTATTTGCAAATACGCTATAGGCAAGTAGAGTCAGGCACTGGCTACGTGACCTTAGGCCAGTCATTTCACCTCTAGCTGTATCTACCACACTGGGTTGTTATGAGATTAAATAAAGAGTATTTGTAAAGGTGCCTCACATCATTAGGCACTTAACAGCTGCTCCCTTTCCTCTTGGCAATCTTGGGGGTGGCTGCTGTCAGCATATTCCAGAGTTCTCAGATTCTAGTATGTATGTGACTGATGGTGGCAACTAGCACTGTGGGGTTTGAATCCGCCCTTAAAGTCTTCAAAATGGGAAGGAGTTTCTATCTGGAATAGGTCCTGGGTAGAGTCGCCTGAGAAGAAAAGCCTCGTGATGGGGCGCTGGGAAGAGACGCCAGAATGTTCCAAACCAAACTTATACCTTTTTCTCAATTGCTCATTTTCACTGACCTTGATCAGGCTCGGGATCTGGAGCATTCCCTTAAGCACTTGAAAAAGTTGTGCTGCAGTGGGCAAACCCGAGTGAGGACGCGGGGCCATTTATTAGGCTTGCGTTTGCGTTCCCCGGGCCTGGAAGGCTACACTAACCACGGGGACGGTGTCCCTCCAGCACCCCTGCCCCCTCCTGGCCCTTTTCTGGATCCCGGCCACGCTCTTGTCTTCCCCCAAAGCGGCCCGCGGCTTCGTCGTACTAAGTCATCCAACTGCTGGGGTCGGGGGGCGATGGGGGTCATTGCTGCCAGGACGAGAAGGTGGGGGATCACAGGAAAGAAGGAAGAGACGGGATGCCTCGGCGCGCAGGAAGCTAACGCCTGTACTCCTATTCGGAAGTGACATCTAAAGAAGCGCCAGAAGTACGTAGGCGAGACTTCCGGCGCAGCTGAGTACCCGGAAGAAACCCGAAGACTAGATCCCACAATGCATCAGGAAAACCAAGAACCCCGCCCCGTCCCTACCACAGCCTCACGGGATTTGTAGTCGTTTCCTGAGGACATGCTTAAAAGGAGGTGAAACAGTGGGCTCAGGCATTCACTTGAATACTGGAGTAGTGGAACTTTTTTTTTTTTTTTTTTTAGGTTTTTACAAAGCAATGGGGTTAAGTGGCTTGCCCAAGGGCGCACAGCTAGGCAATTGTCTGAAGTTGCATTTGAGCTCAGGTCCTCGTGGCTCCAGGGCCGGTGCTCTATCCACTAGGCACCTAGCCGCCCTTGAACTTTTTTTTTTTGTAGCTTAGCTTTTATTTCATAATCATAAACTTAACTCTGTTGTTTCTAACCAGACTTGTGGAAGGAAAAAGGAAATGAAATCCCAAGAGAATTTGCAGCAAGTGAGAGCACAAGGATTACAGGGTATAAGAGCAGATTGAATTGGGGTGCTCTCTCCAGCTACAGAGGAATGGTTTGGTGGTTACGACAGAAAACAAAACACACACAGTCAGCAATGGTGATGTTCTTGCTGGTCTTGCCATCCCGAGAACCGAAACGCTGCACGGCTTCCACGATGTTCATGCCTTCTTTCACTTGGCCAAAGACAACATGCTTGCCATCCAGCCAGTCTTAGAGTACAGATGAACAACTGGACCCAAGACACCAGGACCAGTATGCTTCAGGATGAAGTTCTCATCAGCAAATTTCTCCCCATAGATGGACTTGCCACCAGTGCCATTATGGCGTGTGAAGTCCCCACCCTGGCACATGAACCCAGGAATGATTCTGTGTGGAAGCAGGATCCCTTGTAACCAAATCCCTTCTCTCCAGTGCTCAGAGCATGGAAATTTTCTGTTGTCCTTGGAACCTTGTCTGCAGAGAGCTCGAAGGTAACTCGGCCCAGGGGCTCCTTATCGACGGCGATGTCGAAGTACACGCTGGGGTTGGCCATGGCCACAGATGCCTGGGCTGGGAGCTGAACGAGGACTCCCAGTAGCGGCGTCTGCCAAGTGCAGCTTTGTAAAACTCAAAATAATAATTCCCCCCATTCTTGCTTCCCCCCCTCCCACAGAAAGTAGACTGTTAGTCTTTACACTGGTTCCATGTTATACGTTGATCTCAGTTAAATGTGATGACAGAGAAATCTAGCGGAACTTTTTAAACCGAATACTACCTTAACTCAAGCTGGGTAATAACTATGTTATGCCAGAAGCAGGTATTAACTCCCTTTGGACTCCTCTACTGAACGAGCAGCAAATTTTGCACAGGTTACATCAATTCTTCAAGGGGAAATAAGGCCATTTTGAACTGGCCTAGGTACTGAGCATTCTTCCCAGTAGGATTCCTCACCCCCAACATCATCATCCTCTGAATACATCCATTCTTCATCCAGTGGGTTACTTTCCCGAATCCACCCATGATCTCTGGTAACTTTTTTCATCAAAAATCTTTGATGGATCTCCAAGTACCAAAGCAGGCTTTGTAGTGGGGAAATCCAAATTCTTTAGTTTGTTAGGTTATCTCCCACTTTCCCTGTTTTTAAGACCTAGACAAAATGGTTATCTTGTATTTTCCAGTTTCTATTTCTCCACCTGAAATGTCTTCATCTAACTTCATCTCTTTGAAGCAAAATCTAGCATCAGACCCAGCTAAAATTCACCTTCCTGACCCTTTCTACCAATTCCTCAACAGAAGAAGCTGAGAGTTCTCAAAAGTACTTTGAATCTTCTCTGACTTTCAGGATACAGATTGGACTTGTGACTACATAGATACAGGGAGCTTCCCCTACATGGAAACTCCCTCTACCAATGCTGGTCAGCACCTTAATCTGCAACTTACAGCTTTAGTGAATGGTTAAGGTCACACAGCCATTGTCCAGCTCTATCCTCTCTCACTTTGCCACTCTTCATATTCAGTTTTGTTACGATTAGATGTACATGGCTAATCAGCAAAAGAAATAGAACAAAGCTATAAATTCCCAAAGAAAAAAGCCCAGGACCAGATACAGTTACAAGTACATTCTAGCAAACATTCAAAGAACAATTTAAAATAACTTTCAATCATTGTTGTCACATTTTTTTGCCTTTAAAACTATTATTCTTAGAAGGGATCTATAGGCTTCATCAGACTATTGAGAGCCCTGAAAACCAAGGCCCCTGAGTTAGACTGAGTTACATTTATTTAAGCATTATTAATTACCCCTGTGAACCCCATCCCCCCCAAAAGAAATTTTGAGGAAGATGATCTGCCTTGAAAATATTTGTACCTGACAGCACTTATCACAGGGACTTTCACTTAAGTTAGGGTACTCACTATTCAATGAATTAATAAAAAAAAAACTTGAAAAATAGGAATCTATTTATTAGACAATTAATGCTGCTTTGGTGAAGGACCTTTCTTCCCACCCTCTCAAAAAAATAGCCAAGGGATACAGATTATACAATATGATGGGTCATTTTGACCTTTAACATCAGGTCTAGATGGGATGAGTGTGCCCCCCTCCTTACTATATACCAGAGAAACTTGGCTCATTTTTGCCCTGAGGGTTGGAGGGTGGAGTTGATTCATTAAAATTGTAATTGCAATTTCTAATTTATTTAATTGACTTAGGAAAAAGTTTCTCTCCTGGGATTCTGGGGAATGTTCCATAACTATACTTTGCCATCTACTTTTAAACCACATTTCTACCCTCATGTTCTACCAGAATCCAAAGTTATGTAGTGAAGAACAATCAATCGATTTAGCTTGGGGCTCACCTTTCTTTTACCTACCCTCAAGACCTCATCTTCTTTTAGCATACTGCACTTGAAGTCAGGAAAACTATGTCCCTTCTAACCTGTATGGGAATTTACCTTTTTGTAGTTTATCTGTACAGTGAAGCAGTTGGTCTAGATAGCCTCTGAGATACATTATAGCTCTAAATTTATAATGCTATTATCTTTTCCCTAAGGATGTTTTAGAAATAAGCTAGGTGGCGCAGTGGATAGAGCACTGACCTTGGAGTCAGGATTACCTGAGTTCAAATCCGGCCTCAGACACTTAATAATTACCAAGGCGTGTGACCTTGGTCAAGCCACTTAACCCCATTGCCTTGAAAAATAAAAAAAAAACACTTAAAAAATTTCTTGAGGCCATCCATTTATGAGAAAGATTCCTAGTAACTTGATATTATCCAAAGACTATCTTTCACACCTTACACTTGTGAACCTGGAAGTGATGGCTGACTCAGGTAATGAGTTTTAGAGGCAGTAATTTTCTGCCCTGACAGGTCTCTATTTTATGTAATCAAAAAGAGCTATTCTAAAACAGGAAAACATGATTTATCCTAGGGCTTCCAAACTCCCATTTTTCTACCACCCATGACCAAGGCATTTCAACCTGATCTTGTTTCCTTCCACTGTAAAAGGGAGTAATATATATATATTATCTACCCAACATAAGACTTCAGAAGTAACTCTCTCATCTTCTATCAGCAGCCCTGCTCGGTTTTGACTCCAAGGGAACATCATGCCTCACTCAGGATAAGCTGATCACCTGAAGACTCAGCATCACTGACTGAGTCTTTGATACACATCACTTCACCTCAAGTCCTGTTGTCACATCCCCCATTAGATTGTAAGCTCCATGAGGGCAGGGATTGTCTTTTTTCTTATTAATATGCTTAGCACAAAGCCTAGCATAGAGTAGATCCTTCATGTTTATTGAACTGTGTGAAGACCAAATTAGGTTTATACAGTGCTTTGCAAACCTTAAAGCACAATCAGTGTGGCTTAATGGACTGAAAGCCAGTCTTAGAATTGGTTCAGGGGCCTCTCATCACCTAGGCAGCTAGCTCTATGAGGCCATATGTTGCAAAGAGGGTGCTGATGTGCTTTGATAGAGAGGGTTTCCACATCTCACAAGTTCTCCACTCAAAAAACTAAAGGTCCCAATATCCAGAAATGTGTGTATATACATATATGTGTGTTTGTATGTGTATATACAGAGCATGAAATGTCCAACAAAATTTTAAATTCACATTCTGCAAATAAATATCAGTTATTTCTATTTAATGAGTGTTTCTCCATGTATATGAGAATTAATGGCTCTTACGTGTTTATTAAGGTTAAATTCCTTATTATCAATTAACACTACTTCATGTACTATAAACACTTTTAAGCAATTTTCAAAATTATGAAAGACAAAAATACAGTATCAAAAATTTAAGAGTTGGTAATTCTTATGCTCGAGGATGCACAGTACTAGCAAAAGGGGACTAGCAGTGCTCCTTTAGATGTAACGGACAAATTAGAGGAAAAACCCAAACTGAATAGTTTAGCTACATTTCTCGGTCTTGAGCTATCTTTATAGAATCATGATCTTAATTTTATGTCCACTGAGCTCCCATCCCATCAGATTTAATAAAACACAAAACAGGAGCATTAAGTATTTGATTCTGAAAATAAAAGAGCTAGCTGGCTTGAGGGATTCCAGGTCCTGCTGCATCCGTACTCTGTTGATAATGTGCACCTGATTAGAGATCAATATTAAAATCCCAGAAAGAAAACACCCTCAAAAGGAATCATTCATCTGAAGGTACAATATTAGTACCCAATCTTTTAATCTGTACAACAGCTAAGTTCCTCCACATGTTGTGTTCCACCATTCACACAACATTTTATTTTTCCATACAACTTTCAGGCCCCCTCAGTTCAGGAGACACCCTTGTGGGAGTTTGCAGGAAAAGCCTGAGGACTATTTTTTTCACTTCCTAAACTTGAACTTCTTGACTCAGGCTAGTGAGGTACCAAGGCTGGAAAGGCTAGAGTTGAGCTTAGCTCCACTTAATGTCTTTGTCCTCTTCAGTAAGAGCTGATATATTGGTGACCAGGCCAGTTCCAATAGTTTTGCCACCATCCCTCAGGGTAAACCGTTGACCTTTCTCCAAGACCATGGGTTGCCTTAAGATTAAATTTAGTTTCAGATCTTCCCCAGGCATGGCCATCTCCTGGAGAAAAAAATGGGGATTAAAAATGAATCATGGCCTCAATTAATGGTGTGAGTGGGAGGAGGGAAAAAGGAAAAAGGGAGGGTGGGAAATACAGAAGAAATCACCTCCTCCCACACACAACCTTAAAAGCATTAACAATGCTAGGCAACACCCCATAGGCTATTAACTATTTCTGAACTAGTTTGAATGGAGGTAAGTAGAGGGAAATCCATTAAGTTAACATGTGCAAAGCTGTGCTAAATAAATGCTGGGTTAAAAAGTCAAAGCTGCTCAGTCTCCTGAGCTACTCACTTTCTCTGGGGGCAGAAGGACCCGACAGGCCATGTCCCATGTGAGAGAGAACATGACAGGCATGAAGTGTGACACAAACGGCTTGTGGCGGCCACCTTCCTCCTTGCTGAGAACGTAAACCTGGGAAATGAAGCAAACAATCAGAAGCCTGCTGATGTGTCTTCCTAAAAACTAGACCAGAGCTAAGTAGGTATATAGTCCAGAGTCTCCTAGGATACTTCTTTTTTCTCTCCCAACTGTAACTTACCTGAGCCTCAACCTTCTGATGAGGTTGAATGGAGCCTGGTTTAACCATCACCATGCCCCGTCGAACATCCTCCCTCTTCAGCCCCCGAATTAATGCACCAAGGTTATCTCCAGCCTCAGCTCGATCCAGACTCTGGTGAAACATTTCAATTCCTGGAACAGAAGAATAATTTCAAGGCAGAAATGAGAAGAGGGAACAAGGCCTCAGTAACGTAAGCAAGAACAGAACAAGAAGTGTTTAATAATGGACCATGAGCTTTACCTGTCACCACAGACCGAATGTTCTTACTATGACCCAGGAATTCGCATTCATCTCCCTTTTTCACAGTTCCTCTCTCCAGAGTCCCTGTCACCACTGTGCCTCGGCCTAGAATAAAACAATTTAAAATGAAGAGAGGGTTTCATTTAGGTTAGAGAAATTAAAAATGCCAAGAAGGGATGACTCTAAACCAGGAACAAAAACTTTGCCAAGAGACAAAGAGCTGGGGGAAAATAATGCAGTAATCTCACCAGGGATGGAGTAAACAGACTCCACAGGCAGCAGGAAGGGCTTTTCTAGATCCCGATTGGGCACAGGAATATGTGTGTCCACAGCATCCAACAGTTTCATTACGGCATTCACACCTAACTCTGGCTGCCGCTGCTGTGGTCAAAGAAGAAGAACAAGGTCAGAAACAGGCCAGCTTTTCACTGAGAACAGCAGTACAGAGCAGCAGCAGCAGCAGAAGAAAGGAAGAGGTACGTGGCCTGAAGTTCCTATCCAGCCACCTCTCCATAAGATCTTGGGACAGTGGATCAAACCTATGGTCAACAGCACAGAGTTATATAATGTCCCTTTATGACAATCCTCTCTAAGATATTCCCAAACAGATTCACTACAGGAATTGGAGTGAATAAAGAACTTCAGGAAGAATTAGTTCCCCAGCCTGTGGACTTCTCCCACTTACCTCTAGAGCACAGAGGGCTGAACCAACAATGACAGGAGTCTTTTCCCCATCATAACCGAACTCAGTGAGCAGCTCCCGTATTTCTAGCTCCACTAGCTCCACCATCTCATTGTCCTGGACAGCATCTGCTTTGTTTACAAACACTACCATGTGTTCCACACCAATCTGGTGGAAGAAAACTGCTATTAAGAAAGTTCATACACAAGCTTAAGAAAGATGATTGAAAATGCTATATAGCAATAATCCAGATCCCAATGAAAGTATGCCCCACCTCAGAACTGCTTTAAAGACTGCTTCCCTCTCCATACATCATCCTCCCCCATTGAAGATTTAAGTTTCTAGCAAGGCTCCACCTGAAGAGACTGATACCTGTTTAGCAAGCAGTAGGTGCTCTCTTGTCTGGGGCATGGGGCCATCATTGGCTGCCACCACCAGGATACAACCATCCAGTGGAGCTGTACCAGTGATCATGTTCTGGAGACAGAAAATGATACTAGTGAGCATGAAAGTTCTTTTTGGCTTTCAAATTTTTCTGCCTTTCTCTTCTCTGAGGATGCAGTCATTCCTTTTTTATTATTCCTTCTTTTCCTGTGTCTGAAATCCTCCCCTCAAGCCTCCAACTTGCTTTGTCCTTTCTGCTGACTAGCACTCCACATTCTAAGACACTTTTGTTATCTTCCCCAGAACTTCAAGTTCCTTCAGCCCCCTCAGTGTCGAGACGCCCAGGTACGTCCCTCTCACCTTGACATAGTCAGCATGCCCAGGACAGTCAGTGTGAGCATAGTGTCGAGTGGCTGTACTATATTCCACATGAGCTGCATTGATGGTGATACCCCGGGCTCGTTCCTCTGGTGCATTGTCGATCTCCTCGTATTTCTTAAACTTGGCCCCACCACCCTCTGCCAGAACTTGGAACCAGAAGGAAGAAATAGTTGTAGTATATAGCCTTTATGAGAAACTTTGTTCTATCCCCCTTCTGATTGTCTCCTTAACTTGATAGGGGCTAGAACCCATACTCAAAGAAAGTCAAATGACATACAGGAAACTAAAATCCTCTGAGCTTCTATCTTTACCCTGTTTTTTTTTTTGCAAGGCAGTGGGGTCTGAGGCTGGATTTGAACCCAGGTACTCCTGACTTCAGGGCTGGTACTCTATCCATTGCACCACCTAGCCACCCCCTATCTTTACCCTGTTTCTACCCTACGGCCACCCCTACCCCCCACTCACAGGACATTCTCTGTCAGTGTCACTTCAAAATTCCCACTATATACACGTGTTTGTACGTGTATGTGCAGGTGGTGTGTATACACACGCTCACACATCCTCTCTGATAACTAAAACACCATCCTCCCCCCATACAAACGTCCCCCAGTTCTTACTCTTGGTGATGGCTGCTGTCAGTGTAGTCTTGCCGTGATCCACATGACCAATAGTGCCAACGTTAACATGGGGTTTGTCTCTCACATAAGTCTTCTTGGCCTCGACAGCAAGGCCCCGCAAAATGAGGGGCAGGGAGGGCTTCTGCGCTGGGTTAGAAAGTTGGGCCTGCGGAGAAAGTAAACCGGTCCTGGGGTTGGGGAGGGGGGAGATGCCACACCCCTTGATGAGTTAGGGGAGGAAACTGCTAGCGGGAGCTCCATCCGCACAGCTTTCCCCTTGTTCTCTTTGGTCGTGGTCAGCTTTGGGGTCGGGGCTGAGTCCTTACCCTTCTCAAAACCTTGTGTAGCAACTGGCAGCCCTGGAAGACTGAGCAAAGAGAAGGCATTAGAAGGGGGCTCCTTTCTCGCGGCCCCATCTTTCTTCCACGTTTCTCACAGAATCTCTCTTTTCTTTCTCCCGCCTCCAGCAGGCCCCTCCCGACTCCCGCCCCTCCTCCCTCCCCGTGGCTTCTCAAGGAGACCCGCAGCCCGGCTCCTCCCCGACCTCTTACCGCTGGGCCCGGGCCGAGCGCGGAACATCACGGCTGCGGCCATCACGTCTAGGACCGCGGGCAGGCGGAGAGGGGATGGGATGAAGGAGGAAGGGCCAGAGCGACGGGGACCGGGGCGGCGCGGCGCGTGCGGGGGTAAGGGCGCAGGGAACCGGAAAGCACTTCCGCCGGACGGAAGTGACGTAAAGGGGACGGGAGACCATAGAGAGGCCCCTCTAGGACTTGAGCGGCGGACTTCCTGCGCGGCGGAAACACCGGCCGGGGGCGGGGCTGAGTCTGAATGCCGGAGGCTGGAAACCTGCTAGCTCCCACAATGCACTGCCAAGAACAACCAAACTCCGCCCCCCCCCCCCCGCTTGCGTTGCTTTCTGGGATTTGTAGTCGTCGGAGGGGAGGGACTGTGAAGGTCGCATTCGAAGGGAGTTCTTGGAGGACTGGAAGCGCTTTGGGAATTTCCCCAGTTACGTGAAGTGATGGAGCTGGAGCCCTTTTCGTCTCAAATACGCCCTTGGCAATACAGGAATGGATGAAGAGAAGCACCTTCCAGAGAAGGGCCTGCTTGCACTGGCAGCTCTTTACATCAATGAAATCACACATCCAGTCCCTCCCGCTCTCTCTACTATGTCATGGGTAGTGACGGGCTAAGTCATGGGAACATAAAAGACAGTTCCTCTCCTTAAAGGATTTACAACCTAACTGGGGCAGACGACACATAAGGATGTTCTCTAGGAGGGGATGTTTTTGGTCTGGAAATTAATTGGAATGTGAGTTGGAGAAGGTATAAACCAATTAAATGACACGGCCTTCCCAGAAGCAACGGTAGTTTTGAGTTGCATATAGGGCCTGAAACAGAAAATGTAGACTAGAAGTTGGTTAGAAGATAGTGGTTTCCATGCAGAGCTGCATAGCAGGAAGATGGGAGGTTAAACATGATGGGGGTCTAAGATTACCTAGGAAGATTTGCTCTGCACAAAGCCTTCCCCAAGGAGCTACAAAGTTGAGTGGTTTATTTCTCCAAGGCAATATCCACCCTGGAGATCCATTCTGGTTTCTGTCTGAAATTCCCCTATTAAGGAGCTTCCTTTGGGTTCCCCTTTTTGGAAAAAAAAAAAAAAGTACTCCTAAATCAGAAACAAAGACAATTTACTTACTAGACCCTCTCTTCTTAATGGGAGATCACTGGCTATCCCCAAGTTTTAAAATGGGGAAGTTAAGGCCCCGAGTCCCAGATACTGCACAACTTTCCTAGCTGGTTTCCTTACTCCAACATCATCTTTCTCTGATCCATCCTGCAAACAGATTCTTTTGTAAAACACAGCTATGATCATGACACTTTCCTAATTAGGAACCTTCACTGGCTCTACAAGTTAATGGAAAGACTATTGATTGGTCTTGGGAGTCGGAAGACCTGAGTTCAGATACTCTTTCTGATATTAAATGTGTAAATTTGGGGGTGGCTAGGTGGCACAGTGGATAGAGCACTGGCCCTGGAGTCAGGAGGACCTGAGTTCAAATTCAACCTCAGACACTTAATAATTACCTAGCTGTGCAGCCTTGGGCAAGCCACTCAACCCCATTGCCTTGTAAAAAAGAAAAAGAAAAAGAAAAAATGTGTAAACTTGATAAGTATTTCTCCTAGTTTCAGTTTCTTCATTTGCAAAATGAGGGAAATGGGCCCATATTAATAAAGTTGTGAGAAAGTGTTTTGAAAAATCTTAAGGTTCTATAAAAATGTGAGCCATGGTTGGATTTTAAATTTTTGACCTACAATTCAAGACCCTCTACCATCTGACTTCTATTTACCTTACCTTTCCAACCCCAGTTCTCACTGTTGCTACCTTAAAGACAACTTGGTCAATGTTTCATCTAATGTCTCTATTCTTTTCATCTATTTGAACCATGCCTGCTTCAATACCTACCTCAAATTCCTTCTACTAGTGAATCTTCTGCCAAAACTTTCAGTCAGAAGTACTCTTTTCTTAGAATTTTCAAAGTACTTTGTACCCACCTATGACTCTTATATTTGTGACAGAAGTGATCAGGAGAACCCTAATCAATATAAGTCTCCCAATCAACTAGATAAGTTCTTTGTTGGAAGGGCATACCTAACAGAACTACAGAGAATTCTCCTGAGAGGACATAGCCATTTTCTCTTATTGGTCTTCAGTGACTGGGGGTGATGACTGGGTACTGATACTGAGGAAATATTGAGCAAAGAAATATGTAGTTTAATTAATCTGTTCCCTCTCCACTGACAATGTATCTGATTCCTATTCCATGATCTTAGGTTAAGGGACTCTAAGGAAGATGAAGTAATTTAACTTTTTAGTAAGGTACCTTGCCCCCTCCCTGGTAATTACCTTATCTTTGCTCTTTGAGCTACATCCCTTCATGGACATATCCTTCCTTACCTCATCTCTGCTTTCTGAGTTCCTGCCCCCATCAACATGTACCCAATTAGCTCATCTCCCTGCCCCTTTAAAAGCTCATCTCTCTTCAGTTGAGTTGCTCTCTTCCTTTGGGAGATGATCCTACTCTTGGGAAAAGTGAGTCCCCAAATAAACTCTCATGCCCCTATATCCTTCTTTACCATTTATTCCTTCTTGGGCTTCTTCTGGGTTAGAGTCAATCTTTTAAGTAAATTCAACTGAACCCCTGAAACCTCTGGCCTTACACATTTTTCAGAAAACACTGATTATCAGGGGATACATCTTTCTAGAGGTCTATAAAAATGAGTTGTGAAAGTCTACCTCTGAGTAGAATTCTAAGTAGAATTTATAACTAGACAAGGGTGAAAGGATTGTAGAAGAC
The DNA here is from genome assembly GCF_037893015.1 of Macrotis lagotis. NCBI lineage: Eukaryota > Metazoa > Chordata > Mammalia > Peramelemorphia > Peramelidae > Macrotis > Macrotis lagotis. Next base: position 61,072,041 of record NC_133665.1, read on the forward strand.
AAAATGGACAATTTTGATTATTTAAAATATAAAAGCTGTTGCACAAAAAAACTAATTTAGTTAGTAATACGGTAACTAGGGGAAAATCATAGTAACAACTTTTTTTTGATAGAGGTCTCATTTCCAAGATATAGAAGGAATTGAATCAAATTTATAAGAATAAGAACTATTTCCCCAAGAAGTAAACAGTCAAATGAGATTAACAAGTAGTTGTCAAAGGAAGACATCCAAGCTATCCACCATCATATGATAAAATGTTCAAAATCATTGAAAAATACAAATTAAACCAGGACTGAGATTTTATCTCATACTCAACAGATTGGCAAAAATGACAAAAAACCCAGATATGTTAATACCTAAAGGCCTAGTAAAATTTCTTTATTGGCCAACAGTGGGTCTCAGACTATGGTCAGATTTGGTCCAGAGTGAATGTAAATAGCTATTGTTTTCTGTTTGGGCCAGAAATCCTGAGGGTCTTGCCCTCTCATATTGATTTTTTAAATCTTCTTTTGAATTTTGCAAGAAAAGCTTTTTGTGGACTTCCGGCCAAGATGGCGGAGAGAGGACAGGCACAGTTCTGAAGTCTCCTGATCTCTTCCCCATCTATCACATGAAACAAACCTCTTAGAAGAAGTCCGATCCAGGAAACCCAGAGAGAAAAGCCAGGAGAAGGAACAGCTACCTCAGGATTTGTCTCCCGCAGCAGCCTTGGAGGAATCCGGGCGGGTGAGTCTGGGCTCCAAGGGAGGATCGCCCCGATCAGCCAGATTAACAGCTGAATTGGAACCCGAAGTCTGAGGGCCTGAGAGCTGGACCTGCTGGATCAGCGGTGGGGCTGGATGAAAGAGGCTTGGGTCCGAGGGGAAACAGAGACGCTGGTGTTGGTGCTGTCCCCCTGGAACTCGGGGACCAGGCTGGGGGAAGAGTTCTGGTGCAGAACAGCAGACACCATCCCTGGGCTTCTCAGGTCTGAGAAACTCTGAGGGCACGCCTCCATTGCACAGAGGCCTCTCCTCAAACAAAGGCAAATTACTTCTGCCTCAGGCCCAGGTGTGTGAGCAGAAGAACCAGCCCAGCTGAGGAATGACCTCAGGCCAGGGTAAAGCCCACCATTAATTGAAGGCAAAAGAATTCAATAGTTCCAACTCCTGCCTTCGGGCAAAGGGAGAAGGCCTCCCAACCAAGGTCACAGACACCCCAGAGAGGGCAACCAGCACCTCCTACCGGCCAGCCAGAGAAACTTCACTCAGTAAAGCCTTTGGCGATCCCAAGCCCAGGTGAACTAGCCCCGCCCCCCAACTCAAGGTCTTAGCATAATGAAGAAGGGTCAGCGGAAAGGTGGATCCATAGAAAAATTCCTGGAAGGGAAAGATCCTAACTCAGAGAGACTTGGAACCTCTGAGGAGAATACAATCTGGTCTCCAGCACAGAAAGACTTCCTTGAAGAAATAAGGAAGGAGCTTAAAAATTTGGGGGAAACAATTAATACCTTAGAAAGTACAATTGGACAAACACAAAAGGAGAATAAATCTCTCAGAACATCAATTGGATAATTACAAAATGAGAATAATTTTCTCAGATCCTCAAAGGAGCAAATGCAAAAAGAAATTAATTCTCTCAAAACCTCAATTGGTCAAATGGAAAGCTCTTTCAAAAGTAGAATTGACCAATTGGAAAAGGAGTTGCAAAAGGTTAATGAAGAAAACTCCTCCCCCCCAAAAATAATGGAGTCTACAGAACCTAATGACTCCATGAGACAGCAAGAGTCGAACAAAATCAAAAAACAGAAAAAATAGAAGCAAATGTAAAATACCTCATCAACAAAACCATTGACCTCGAGAATAAATCGAAGAGGAGCAACCTGGAAATTATAGGACTTCCTGAAAACATTGAAAAGAAAAAAAGCCTGGACTTAATATTACAGGATCTAGTGATGGAAAACTGCCCTGATATCATGGAATCAGAGGGCAAAGTAGTTATTGAAAGAGTACATCAATCCCCACCAGAAAAAGATCCTAAAATGAAAACACCAAGGAATGTTGTGGCCAAACTGCAGAACTATCAGATAAAAGAGAAAATCCTGCAAGCAGCCAGAAAGAAACAATTTAAATATCAAGGAGCCACAGTAAGGATCACGCAGGACCTGGCTGCATCGACTTTAAAGGGATTGAAGGGCCTGGAACGAAGAGCATGGGAGCTTGGAATGCAGCCAAGAATCTACTTTCCTGCAAAGCTGAGCCTTCTCTTCCAGGGAAAAAGATGGACATTTAGCGAAATGGAAGAATTCCAAAAATTTCTGATGAAAAAACCAGAGCTAAACAGAAAATCTGGACATCAAACGGGAGGTTCAAGAGACACATGAAAAGGTAAAAAAAGAAAGGGGGGGCGGTAAAAGGAAAAAAAAATGCAATCCAGTAAGTTGAAATTGGCTAGACCCCAGCATGGGGGTAAAAAAAAAATTCTCATAAACCTCGAGAAATGTAACTCTAACAGAAAGAATACACCTAGCCAGAAATGATGGACATTCATGACCTATCCATGAGACTAATATCTAATGGGATGTAAATGGCTTTAACCCCACTTGAAAGAAAGACTCTAATAACTCTCAGGAATTCTGACTCTATTCGACAGAATGTACAGAACTAGAAGGGACATACACTCAAAATTTTCTATGACTTAGACAGAAGGATCTAAAAAAACCAAAAACACTACCCCTCTAAAAAAGGGGGACAGGAAAGAGACGGGAGGAGGGAGAGGATTGAATGGGGTAAATCTCATTACACTAAGAGGTACAAAAAACCTATGGTAATAGTGGGAAAGTAGGGAGCAGAGGAGAAACACCTGAATCTTCTTCTCATCAGATTTGGCTTAAAGTCAACCTACACATACTCAGTTAACTTATAAAACATCTAACCTTTCAAGTATTAAAAGGGGAAAAGGGGAGGGGGGGGACGGAGAAAGGGAAGGGGAGTGGAGGAAATAAGGGGAAATAACAAAAGGAAGGGAAGGGAAAAGGGAAAGGGGAAAGAAAGGGGAGAGTGTGATATAGGAGGGCAAAAACACTGAAGGGGGTGGTTTTCAGAAACAAAAGACTGGGGAATATGGATAAAAGGGGGGGAAGGGGGAAAATACAAACAGAGGACAATAAAGAATTAGTAATCATAATCTTGAAAGAAAAGCTTTTTGCTTCTTTTTTTTAAAACCTATCTCAATCACTGGGAAACCAAGAGGTTCTTACCCTCTCAGCTTCAGTTTTGGTTGGTTGTTTGTGTTTTAAAGTAGTCTTTCTTTCCTCCTCCTCCTCCTCTCTCTCTCTCATCTAACCTTAACCTTTTGCTTCAGTAGAACAGAAAAACCCAATTTTAAAAGTCAAAGGTCTCAAGGGGCAGCTAGGTGGTGCAGTGGGTAGAGCACTGGTCCTGGAGTCAGGAGTACCTGAGTTCAAATCCAACCTCAGACACAGAATAATTACCTAGCCCTGTGGCCTTGGGCAAGCCACTTAACCCTGTTTGCCTTGCAAAAACCAAAAAAAGAAATAAAAAAGAAATAAAAAAGTCAAAGGTCTCTACTGTATCCAGAATCATTTCCATATCTGACCACCAGATGAAGATGACTCTGGAGGAGAAGGTGGGCTGATGACTTTGCACAGCACCCCCTCATTCAAATCCAACTCACTCGCATGCTATGGCATCACCTCCTTGAAGTCATTCGTGGTCTTCTTCCAGAAGGAGGGACAATCATCCCCATGGACGTGGCAAGAGACTGATGTAGTTTTTTTTTTTCCCAGTGAGGCACCAAGGATGGAGGTCTTCTTGAATGACCTCATCAAGACCATCACACTACCCTTGGTCTAATGTCAGCCCTTGAGTGGCTAAATACTCCTTCCCAAGAGTTTATGGAGAGAAGCCTCAAGGCATCTCTGGGGCTGCTGCAAAAGATTTTTTCCCCCAGAAAAAGGTCAAGGTTGCAAACTCAGGGCCAGGTAGCTGCTGGAATAAGGAAGACCTGAATTCAAATTAGATCTCAGATTGGGGGCGGCTAGGTGGCGCAGTGGCCCTGGAGTCAGGAGTACCCGAGTTCAAATCCATCTCAGACACTTAATAATTACCCAGCTGTGTGGTCTTGGGCAAGCCACTTAACCCCATTGCCTTGCAAAAAAAACCTAAAAAAAATAGATCTCAGATTAGTATTAGTTGTGTGACCTTAGGCGAGTCACTTAATACTGTCAGCCTCAGTTTCTTGAGCTGGGGAAATGGAAAAAATCGCTCCACCCCCATAAGGGGTCATAATGACAAAAATAAAGCAAAACGGGAGAACAGCATAAGCTGGGGCTCCAGCCTCCCCCAGCTGGTGGAAGGGGGGGGGGGGTTCTTTCTCAAGGTCACCTCAGCCGTCCGGCCTCCTGCCCCGAGGGGGCGCTGTCCGTGACTCCAGCACCGGGCGCTCTAGGAGGCGGCCTGACCCCTTGGTGACCCCCGGGCCGCTTCCCCGCCGCCCTCTCTCTGGCGTCGCGCCCCCAGCGGGAGCCGAGTCTCGCGGTGTTTGGGCCGCTCTAGCCAGGACGCCGTCTCTATGGCCGGCCGGCCCCCCGGCCCCGTCCCGCTCGCGGAAGCCGGCGGCGGAGCCGCGGCTCTGGAGCTCCCCGTGTCCGCGGGCCGCCCCGGATGCGCCCTCCCGCCTCCTTTCGGAGCCCGGCGGACGCTCTCTATGACCCCCGCGCCTCAGCCGGAGGACGCCGGCGGGAACCCGCCTTTCTCTCGCCGCCGCCTTATCTATGGTCTTTTTTTTTTTTCCTCGCTGGGAAAGGGGGTCCCGGCGCCTGCGCAGTAGCCGGCTGGTCCCTGGTCACTGGTTGTTGGGGGCGGGTGGGGAGCGGGAGCCGCCGCTGCTGCCGCCGGAGCAAACCGCGGGGACCGAGATGCAGGTGGGACCGGAACCGGAACCCCCCTCCTCATTCTCCTCTCCCCTCCCCCGGGCCTGGGGCTGGCGGGCCCGCGGCCGGGCCGGAGGGAGCCGGGGGCCGGAGCCGCGGGCTTGGCGGGGCCCGGCCCTTGAGCCCCCCGCAGCCAGGGCCGGGGGCCGGACGGAGCGGGGTCGGCCGGCCCTTTGTCCGGCGCGGCCGGCCGGAGCAGCCGGGCTCACCTGTGGTCGGGAAGCCCCGATGGCAGAATGCGCGGAATGCTCGGAAACCATAAAGCCTGCTATTTGCCGCCCAGTGATGCTGCAGATAGTGGCTAGCAGTCTGGTCCGAAAGAGGACGGCCTTGGTGGAACCCAGTTCTGAGCCTTGCCCTTCCCACAGCCCCATGGCTCTGGGCGATGGGGCTAAGGGCCCGGGTGCTAATTTTCACAGCTTATCCAACCTTTAGCCCCTTTTGCTTTTTTTTTTTTTATTCTTATTAACTAGAAAATAGCTCATCCCAGCCTTCTGGTAGTTGCTTATTTTTCTCGTGACTTGAGGTGAAAAAGGAGAAAGGTAGTAATACTCAGTGTTTTACGATGAGGACCGTTTGAGTGGGAATGATGCCTTCAAGGCAGTACTGCGTCAGTGAGCCTTTGCTGGTCTCCCTAATTAGGGACCCTGGGAGTAAGATATTGGATGACCATTGCTAAGAGGGGGGGGTGATTAGAAAGAAACCTTAATGTCTCTAAAGGGTTCCCTTTTGGAGGACGGGAACCAGCTTAACTCTGACTCTTCTGGGATCAAAGCCAAGGAATGTGGGCTGAGAGTACAGTAGGAAAGATGGAGGTTTAGATAGCTGGAAAAACCTACCAGTGTCTGAGAGGTGTGAGAACCTGGATATGAGAAAGAAGCTAGCATGTTTTGAAGGACTTTCTAGAGTCTCTCTGAATCAGAGAGGAGCAATGTGAATAGAAGGCATTGTGGAGAAGTAGATGGCTTCTCAGTAAGGGTATAACAATTGGGAATTTCTGGTACCTGGGAAAAGTCTAGAAATGAGTCTCTAAAGTTCTATCTCTAATACTGATTCTTATATATGTGCCTCTTTTTCCCTTCCACAGTTGCTGCAAATGACCCTGAGTCTTCTGGCCTCCCCCCCCACTTCCTTCCCTCCCCTTGGTCCCCCACTTTCCATTTCATCTGGCTCATCATGAATGGTGCCCCTTCCCCTGAGGATGGGGCTTCCCCTTCTCCTCCCCCTCTGCCACCACCACCACCACCACCACCTCCCCCAAGTTGGCGGGAGTTCTGTGAATCCCACGCTCGGGCAGCAGCCCTGGACTTTGCCCGACGTTTCCGCCTCTACTTGGCTTCCCATCCCCAATATGCAGGACCCGGGGCTGAGGCAGCCTTCTCCCGACGTTTTGCTGAGCTCTTCTTGCAGCACTTTGAAGCAGAGGTGGCCCGGGCCTCAGGTTCCCTTTTATCGTCTGGTTCAATGCCCCTGAGTCCTGGTACAGAAATCCCATCCCGTGATCTTTCCCTGGAGAGCTGCAGGAACAGTGGGCCTCTGACTGTTTTGGGTCCTTCTCGATCCTCCGAAGACCTGGCTGGCCCTCTCCCTTCCTCAGTCTCTTCATCCTCCTCAAAGCCTAAACTGAAGAAACGTTTTTCCCTCCGTTCTGTGGGCCGATCAGTACGAGGCTCAGTTCGAGGGATCTTGCAGTGGCGGGGAACTGGTGATCCTCCCTCTCCAGTGGGACCCTTGGAGACCTCTGCCTCTGGGCCACCTGTCTTGGGTGGAAACAGCAACTCCAACTCTTCTGGTGGGGGTGGTAGCACCAATGTGGGGCCAACAAGCGGTGGGACATCCCCTGGGGAAAGATGGACACACCGCTTTGAGAGGCTGAGACTAAGTAGGGGAGGGGGACTTTTAAAAGACAGCACAGGGACAGTGCAAAGGGAGGGACTGCTGAGCTTCATGGGAACAGAGGAGGCAGCTGTTGGTGGAGGAGAAGGTCGAGGGGGAGGAGGAACTGGAACCTCATCTGGGGGTGGGGGACCGTCAAGGTGGCAGAAGTGTCGCTTGCTGCTTCGGAGTGAGGGGGAAGGAGGAGGAGGAAATCGACTGGAGTTCTATATCCCACCTAAGGTGAGAGAGAAGGGGAAGTGTGACTGGGGATAAGTAATGTAAAAACCTTGCAGATATAACCCCCAGAAGTTTACGAGCCTACAGGCTTTTACTTTTTTTTTTTTTCTTTTGAAACTTGGACCCCTCTTGCTAACTCTTGACACTTGTTGAGTGTACAGGACTAGGTTGGTGATATCAACAGTCTTTCTGCCACCTCTCCATTACTTACAAGGTAGAGCAGGGAGCTATTGGGTTTGTGTTGACACCCCTTTGATGAGGTGGGAGGAGTTGGGAGACCAGGTTTCCCCCTGGGAAGTAGAGAAGTGTTTTTGAGCCTATATTGGGACTCCTATCGCCTCTTCTACTGCAGGCATCCCGGCCCCGGATCAACATCCTATGTTCTACCATCACAGATGTCCGGACAACCACAGCCCTGGAGATGCCCGACAGGGAGAACACCTTTGTGGTTAAGGTTAGAGACTTTTGACATTTTCATTATTACTACTCATTTCAAAGATATTCTGATGTATTGTGGGGAAGGGAGGGTGGATGAAGAATGGGGATGGGAAGGTTCTTGGTTTTTCCAAGGACTTGAAGCTGTGAGAAAGGTGCCGTGATCCCACAGCCAGGGGACTCTTCCCCCAAATGAAGATGTGCTGTATAAAAATATAACCTGCTTTGTCTTTATCCCCTCCCCCTTACATATCTATGTGTGTATGTGTATATATATATATATGTATATGTATGTATATATGTATATATGTATGTATTTGTTTGCATATGTATATACACATATAAGCATCTGTATACATGTATGCATGTATACACAAATACTTGGAAAGAGAAGCAAGAGGAGACAAAAAGACAGGAGAGAAAGTTCTTTTCATTGAGATTGAGTTAAAAGACCTAGGAAGGTCTCTTCTTATTGGTCTCCTTTTTCCCCCCATCTCCTATCTGAAGTGCCTTACCTTTGCTTCCATAGGTGGAGGGTTCTGTGGAATACATCCTAGAGACAACTGATGCCCTGAATATGAAGGCCTGGGTGTCTGATCTACAGGACTGCCTGAGCCCAGGGTGAGGGACCTGGAGGAGCAAGGGAGGGGAGGCGGTAGAAAAGGTGCTTCTCAGTTCACCTTGTGACTCTTCCCTCTCCCACTTCTTTTCCCTGAAATTTTCTGTGCCACCGAACTCCATTCTGATACCTATCTTTGGGACTTCATTCCTTACCAGGGAGAACGTTGATAGCCTGGATCTATCCTGCCTCAACCACTCAGAAAGCCTGCCCAGCCAGGAGCTACCCTTGGGACCTAGCGAGAGCAACGAGCACCTGTCTCAGGGTGAGGCAGGAGGGAAACTTGGGGGCATCTTTTGTTGTGTCAACTAGATATTAATCATAAAATGTTAGCACTAGAAGAGATACTATAGTCCAACCTCCTCATCTTACAGGTGGGGAAACTGAGTCAGAGAGGAGGAGTGGCTTGTCCAAGGTAACATAGCTAGTAAGTGACAGAGTTGGGATTAGAACCCAGATCTCCAAACTACTAATCTAGGTGCTATAGTTTTTGAGGATCTTATTAATTCATTCAGTTATTTAGTCTTACATTATTCAGTTAATCAATAATCAACAGATTATCAGGTTCAATGGCTCCTGAGCTGGTTCTAAGATTTAGATATTTCTTTAGTGTCCAGTAAATGCTTTGAACTCTGGACATAGAACTCTAAGGTATAACTCTTATTCTTAAAGTTCCATTGTAGGGGGAGGGGGAGGGGGAGATACTGTAAGATGAAACAAGCAGTAATATAGAGTAAGAACCAACAGGTGCAAGGTGAATGGCACTGGGGTCTCGTTCTATTGGATTTGAGGGGAGGAACGGGCCATTGGTGGCTGGAATAGTCAAAGAAGGCTTCCTGGAGGAGTTCTACCTGGATTTAGATAGTCACAGGTGAGGGGACTGTGTGAGTCATGATCCTTAGGTAAAGTTAAGATACATGTTCCAGGCCAACAAGTGATCAGTTGAGGTGGGGTGTCCATCTTAGGGGGACAAGTGGAAAGACTGGAGAGGTAGATAGGTTAGGCTAAAGGATTCAGTGGTAAGTCAAGTTCAGTCTTTATCCTTTAGGAAATGAACTAGAGAGGGTTTTGAGCAGCACGTTGGGTGATGAATATTGTGTTTTAGACAGATTTCTCTGGTATCCTCTTTGGATAGATATGAGGAAGAAATTCAAGTCATGGAGACATGTTAGGAAGCTATTGTCCCTTTGTCCTAGGGAGAAGGTCTCCATTTTCTCTAATTGGGAATAGATTGGGTTATGGGGGGTGTTGAATCTCAACATTCCCTACACCCTTGGTTTTTCTTTTAGGGGCATATGGGGGCCTTTCTGATCGTCCCTCAGCTTCTGTTTCCCCCAGCTCTGCCTCTATTGCTGCCTCCCATTTTGATTCAATGGAACTACTGCCCCCAGAGTTGCCCCCCCGAGTCCCTATTGAAGAGGTACCCCCAGTGGGGACAACTTACCCTCCACCAGCCCCTTATCCTCCTCCGGACACTCCAGACACCACAGGTATTGTGTTACTGTGTGTGTGTGTGTGTGTGTGTGTGTGTGTGTGTCCATATATTTATGCATGGAGGGGATTTCTGTCTTTGCCTTATAGGTCTTTCTAACTTTCTAACTACTTCTAATTCTAGTTTTCCTCTTTAAACTCCTTCTCTTGGGTCTTTTGGATCTGAGGGAATTGTGGGTGTCTGACCTAGGGAAAAGTGGAAAATACATAAGGGAAGGGCTTCAAGACAGAAGACTCTTGTCCTCAGGGATGGGGGAGGCTTCCCTGACACCCCGGTTTCCCCACTCTTTCCTCCCTGAAGGTTCGTTCCTGTTCCAGGGAGAGTCAGATGGAGGTGATGGGGACCACCCCCTTTCAGAGTACCCTTGGTTCCACGGGACCCTCTCCCGACTCAAAGCTGCCCAGCTAGTGTTGGCGGGGGGTGCTGGCAGCCATGGTGTCTTCCTGGTACGTCAAAGCGAGACGAGGAGGGGGGAGTATGTCCTCACGTTCAACTTCCAGGGCAAGGCCAAGGTGAGTGGCCCCATGGAAGGAAAGGGCTTCTTTCTTAAGAGAAAAGAAAACTTCAGGAGAGAAGACTGCAGTGTCCTGGGAAGAGGATTAGCTTAGGGAACTAGCTTATGGAAAGAGAGATCAAAGAAGGAAGGGAAGTTAAGGAAAAAGAAAGATTCCTAGGGAAATGAGAAATTGTTGGGGAAAAGATTTTAGATCCCAGGGGAAAGGGTAGGTAAGGAGAGATGACCGGGAAAAGGTGGCAGCCCTCAGACCCCAAGAAGAAAGCAGTCTTTCCCTTCCCCTCCTGGCCCCCAGCACCTTCGTCTGTCCCTGAATGAGGATGGGCAGTGTCGCGTGCAGCACCTCTGGTTCCAGACAGTCTTTGACATGCTGGAGCACTTTCGGGTCCATCCCATTCCTCTGGAGTCTGGGGGCTCCAGTGACGTTACCCTCGTCAGCTATGTTGTGGCCTCCCAGAGGTTGCAAGGTAAGTCATAGAGAAAAGGAGAGGGCTCTTATATGCAAGTTGTGGAGCATGTTTAGAGGGGATTGAGGGAGGGGCAGAGAAGGTAACCATACGTTTTGGAGGGGCTTAGCCATTCTTTGTTCCTTTTCATTTGGAGGTGGTGATACTCAAACCAGGTGGGAGGTAGGGAGGTGGTGAGAATGGGCTTGGAACATTTTCATGTCCATCAAAAGCCTCTGTCCATTGTCAGTCTCTGCTTCCCTTGTTCCTTACATTTCCCTTCCTCTCTCTTGTCCTCATCTCTACCCTGATCTTTCTCTGTCCCTTCTTGGCAATGCTTCTTTCTGTCCTCCCCCCCCCCTTTTGACCCCCTATGACTTTTACCCAAATCTCTGTTCCTCATCTTTACCTTTCCTAACCATCCTCCAACCCCTGCTGTCCTGTCTGTCCTCCCCTCCTCCCTCCCCCTCAGGCAGGGAACGGGCAGGGAGCCGAGCTGGGGTGTGTGAGGGAGATCGCTGCTACCCCGACGCCTCTTCCACCCTCATGCCCATCGGAGCGAGTGACTGTGTGTAAGTGTGCTTCCTCCCCATGTTCCATCCTCCATGAGGGGATTTGGAAGGTGTGGGAAGAAGGTACTTGGGTCCTGAGGATAATGGAGGTAAAAGGGAGGGGGTGCCAAGAAGACTGAAGTCATATATGCTCTGCCTGGGTTATCTTCCCTCCTACCTTTTCCAGAACCGAACATCTCCCATGATCCATCCCAACCTCTTGACCCTGATCCGAGGGCAGACCCTGCACACCCTGAGGAAGAGGAGGATATGGTGGAAGCATCAGAAGCTTCAGAGGAAGAGAAGGCAGGCAGTGGAGGGACCCCAGGAGAGCCGGGCCCTGTGGCTGAGCTTGAGGAGGCCACAGTCCTAAACAGGGAGACCATAGGGCTAGAGGGGCCTAGTGGGGAGGTGGGAGTGACCCCTTTTGTGCATTTCTTGCAGCTGCAGCCAGGGAATGCCGGGGAGGAAGGGGTCCGCTCCAGAGCCATCAATAACCAGTACTCCTTCCTATAAGGATGAATATCCCCACACAACCAATATCCCCTTTCTCCCAGGCCCTGGGCCAGGACCCAGGACAGATCCTCCTCAGAGAGGTACAAATGCTTCCCTTGCCCCTGTTTGTCTGGGGGGGTGGGAATGGTACAGGACAGAGGGACAGAGCCATTAGAAACTTCCCAGATGACACACTCCAAGCAGCCCACTCCCTGGGCAGGGGACTTGGATCCGTTACCTCCATTTGGGGGTGGGCCAATTGTGCTCAGCCTCGCCCCCTGGGGGCCATTTCTCCAGTACCTCTCACAGCACTCTGTGATGTATTGGGGAGGGGCTGTATCAGCTACATTAAGGATTTTTTTTTTAAGTGAAATGGTGAAATATAAATAAAAAGGTTTATCTCAGCTCTCTTCTGGTCATTGGCCCAATGTTTGTATCACAGAATGGAATTGAGACGAGGACATGATTGGTTTAGGAAGTGCATGTGTGTGTATATATATGTATGTGTATATATATATATATATATATATATATATATATATATATATATATATATATATATGCTTTTTAGTCCTGGATTGACCACTTCCTGCCTGACTTTGTACTTCTCACTTCCACTAGTTATCTCTGAAGTCTTTCTAATTCTTAACATTCTGATTCTGAAATTCCAGTTCCCCCAGGGAGAACTTCACAGTGGAGCCAGGGATGAGGGTGGCTTCATTTTCCAAAATAGGTTGTTCTAGGAGAGGTCAAAGGTAATAGCCATTGAACTGTACTAGAAAGTCCAGTCTTGGGACAGGTGGGCTTCAGTCTACCCTTCTGTAAATGAAGGGGTCTCAAGAATCTTTCCAGCACTGACATTTTTTTATCATCTTGAGTTGGGACAGCTTCCTGCCTTCCGGGGAGCATTTTTCCAGAAGAGGGCGCCCCCATGCCTTCTCGCTGCTCTGGCCCCCAGGAGGCGGTTGGAGGACTTAAGAGAGGAAAAAAAGAACTGGCCATCCAGTCAGACCCCAGGTTTTGGAGATAAGGAAGTGGATTCCTAAAAGGCAGATGCACAGGTCAGACTGGTCAAAGGATGCAAACCCAGGACCTCTGACTGTGAACGTCCTGTTCCTTGCTTTACAATATGCTAACTACTTCAGACCACCTCCAAATACTTAGTCTGTCTGCCTTGCCAGTTGTACACTTCCTCTTTCCTTTTCTCTTTTGTTCCTTCCCTATTACTGCCACCCCCATCCCCCAATCTGAAGGGGATGCTTGGGTCTGTAGTCTTCCCTTTCCTTTGGCCTTGCCACTCCCTTCTTTCCCAAATCCCCTCCTCCAGTAGGCCTGAGGCTCTTGTGACCTTGTTATTCTGAGCCTCTGGTTCTGACAGGAGATGGACAGGAGACAGCTGGAGTCTGCAACACACCCTAGGCTGGGAACTGCCTGGAGGTTGCTGATTTTTCCCACTTGGTCTTTTCTCTGGGACTCCCTCATTACCTAGTTGGGGGAACCTGAGGGGTGGAACCTTCCTTTGAAGAGGGAGAAAGTTGGGGGAATCTTGGTTTTATGAATGGAGAGCATGAGAATTCCACCACCTCAGAGATAAACAGGATCAGATTTTGGACCTAATCTGAAACAAATTATTTTCGATTGCTCCTTTTTGATCTTCAGAAAATTTGTAATGCAAAAGGGAATTCTTAGGGAATGGAGGGCACACAGGGTCCAAAGGCCTTCCTCATGTTTGGATGGTAATTATTCCTTTTTCCTTAGCACCTCCTCACAGACTGTGAGCTAAAATGTACCTGAGAATGTTGGTCCAACCGCTTATTTTATAGATGAGAAAATTAAGGTGCAGAAAGAAGTTATTTGCTAGGGTGACATGGGGAGTTGATGACTGAGCCCTTTTTTTCCCACCAACCCTTAGGGGATATGATGAGAAAATCTTCCTTGATCAAATCAGAAAGTATTTGGCCACCCTCAGGAGAAAAGAAACTTAGTCATTTCCTAAATCATTTTTCTTGTCCATCTTTTAGAGAGATGATACCTTTGACCACTCAAGTGTGATACTGGATAAAGTAGTTTTATCCCTGAATCTCTAGTTCTCTCTGTAAAATTAGGGGCTTTAGACTAGCATTCTAGAAACTAATCCCTTTTTAGTTTGTCCCTTAATATAATTCTGCACACTTATTTTATCCCGCATATAATGTTCTTTGCTCCCTTTCTCTCCCTCCCTCTCTCTCTCCATCCCTCCCTCTTTCCTTCCCTTCTTCATTCCCCCCCCTCTCCATGTTTGGTCACTCTTGCTCCTTCAAGACGGGCAGTGGCCCCTGTCACTCAACTAGGGTGGGGAAAAACTAGCCTGAGCAGTAGCTTAGGTTATGGTGAATTTGCCCTCTCACACCTCTCTCCTCAACCCAGATAATGTGGGATCACATGGGATAGGTCTGAAAGTCCCCTGATTCCTGTGGGTGTGATTCTCTCACCTAACCTGCCCCATTTTGTGTAGCCCCCACACTCCAACCTCCCACCCCACCCCACCCCCAGAGGTCAGGGAAGGACTCAGCTGTGGAGGAGAGACAGTGAAAGCTGTGAAAAAGGGGAGGGGGAGGAGAGCTATGTCCTCACCTCACCCTGGAGATTGCCCTTCCAGCCCAGGCAGAGGAGTGCTAAGGTACTGGAGAGTTCAGGGGGGAAACATTCTTAAACCTTTTCCCACCCCCACCAAGTCTTCTGGTTTTCCCAAGTGAGGGAGTTCCTTTTCCTCAGGCTCCTTTTTCCCTGTACCTTTCTTTAGACTATTAGAACCAAAATGGACCTTAAAAAGAGTCAACTAGTTTATCATCCTAATACAAATGGGAAAAGGACAGCACAGAGGAAGTGATTTGTCCAAGGTCACACAACTACCTTTCTATGACCTTCCCACCTCTAACCCTTCACTAGTTAGTCCTCATCCCCCTTCTGTTCTATTTCCACTTCTTCCTCTTTAGCTAATGCCTTCCTTACTCCCCCTTCTTCTCCACCTCTCCTTACCAGCTCTCCATACTCACACTCTCTCCTCCTGACCCCCAAGGTCCCCTCCTGCCTCCCCCATTCTTCAACAGTTGCCTAGTGGTAACCAGACGCTCCACCCTGGGGCAAGGGTGGGGGTTGGCTCTGAGCAGCTGCTACTCCTGGGAGGCTGACACCGAATCCAGGCTCAGAAACTTCTTGAGCCTTCAAATCCAGTCTTTCAGTACTGCCTGGCTTCTGATAACGGGCCTCCTGCTCCCTTCTCCTTAAGGTTCAGTTTGCTTCTTATTCCACTGTCATTTCACCTCTGGTTTGTTCCTTCAGCTATCTCCTTTAGGGCTTTGTGGCTTCTCCAGATAAGAAAGCTGTGGGGTTTTGGAGGGGAGGGGGAGAGTGATGGATTTGGAAGCTCTGTGATTGTGGACATCTTTCTTCAATCCAGTTTTCTCATCTATAAAATGGAAGAGTTGGAATGAATGGTCTCCAGAATCCCTTCCAGCTCACTTCCGTGATTTCTCCTACACCCTATCCCCATCCCCTCTTTCACCAGCTCTGACCTTCCCCAGTCACACCCACAACCATTCCCTTTGTCTATCTTGCTTTCCCTTGAAGATTCTGTCCAACTCTTGAGCACAATATAATCATGATCATTGTTCTCCACTGACCCTAGATATCTATCTTAACTTTTCCAGTCCTCACTTTGGCCTGACACCTATAGCCAGGTGTAGTAGTAGGAATTGCATATGTTGGCTATAGGGTTTTGAGTCAAGATCTGTCAATGTGGAGGAAGCCATGACTTATGAAGGCATCCTTGTTTCTCTCCATCCTTGTCTAGGAAGGTATCTCCGCCCACCCCCATTCTAAGCCTTCGGACCATATGTCTCTTCTCTCTGTTCCATCAGCACATTTTGTAGCCTCTTCGGTTACCCCTGTTGCCCGCTATCCCTTTTTCCTGGGGGAGGGGGGATGGAGTGGGGGGGATTCTCTATCAGGAGTGGTGGGGCAGGGACTTGTGTTTCCCATGGCTTTAGGAGGGCAGGTGGGGAGTTGGTGTTGGCAGGGGGTACACAGAGTCCTGGCTCTACTCACCAGCACTTGGACACTAAATCCCATGTTGATGGCTCCTGCTGCCCCCCTCCCTGGGTTCAGGTTACCACCTTCTGCCCTGCCCCTTTGACCCTCTCCCCTCCTCATTTCCATTTGCCCCTCTAGAGTTGCTCTCTCCTAGCCCACAATAGAAAATCTCCCCTCTAGTTTTGTCTTATATTTCCCTGGCCCTTTCACTTGGCTGCATAATTCCAGACTCTGTGTGTTTCTCCTTTATTTCATTAGGATGAAGGAGATGCTGAAAGTTATGACTGTAGGGACAGACTGGGTTGTCCAGGTGCGAGTTATGATGGAGGGAACAAATGGGCGAAAGGGAAAAAAAGGGAAAGGAGAAAAGGGATGGAAGGGTTGAAAGGAGGTTGTAATGGAATAGGATAAGATTGGGTTTGAGGAGGATAGAATTTGATGGAGAGAGGAAGCTAGGGAAGTTAGTTGGGGGGAAGATGAGCAACATAGGAGACAATCTTAGTCTCCCCCTGCCCCCTCTTTTCCTGGGGCAGGGGCCACTTTGGTCTTATGAGTGACATCTCAGGCTGCAGCCCCACTGTTCCCCCTCTGTCAGCAAAAATACCTCTCTCTTCTGGCCCCTCCTGTTAGGGTCTTGGCCAGCCAATCCTGAGGCTGGTGGGGGGGTTGGGCACCCCCTCAACTCACTCATAAGGGCCAGCTGGGGGTTGGGGGGGTGGCCGGCTGCTGTAGGTTGGACGGGGGTCAGAGTTGTGTGGAGGGGAGACAAGCCCATCAGGGGGGCTGAAGAGAGACAGACAGAAAAGCAGGTGGTGAGATTGAAGAGGAAATCCCCCACGTGTGAAAGAGACCCCCTAGAAAGAACGCACCGGCCCCTGGCCCCCAGGAAGGGAGCAAGATGGAGGCTGCACACTCCAAGTCAACGGAGGAATGCCTGGCCTATTTTGGGGTGAATGAGAACACTGGCCTCAGCCCTGACCAAGTTAAAAGACACCTAGAGAAATATGGACACAATGGTGAGTATTTGGAATTGGAGTTGATTATCTGTCTTCCTTAATATGGTCCCTTCCCTTTGATATGGGGGGTGGGGGGGGAAGTGAGGGATAGGATAACTGAATTCTGGAAGGGAAGTGGGAATTGGTAGGGGTAGCATCTCCAAGGCTCGAATCATCTGTAGTTTGTCTCACTTTCTCATTTTGTGGCCTAATTATTTCACTTTGGCCATAACATTATAGAAGAAATGTTGGGTAGAAGAGACTGGGTCCTAAATGAACTGTTTTATTCTCTTCTCTCCCAATCCTATCCCAGAACTTCCCGCAGAAGAAGGTGAGTCAAATACTCTCTGTATATCTTCCTCCCCTTCTCTCATCCCACCCTCCAGTCTTTCTGCCCCACTCCTTTTGTATTTAGGTTCTCTTGCTTAAAGTCCTTTCATCAATGATTAAAGTCCACCAGAAGGGTCTTTAGAGCTTCTCATTTCTGTTTTGTTCATTGTCCATCCTTTTATCACCAACCCTCCTCCTCCCCCCCAAAAATACAAAAGAAATTTCCACTCTTTCTCCCACTGAGGTCTGCCTCTTCTTCCTTAGGAAGAGTTGCTCAGAGCTGGGAATTTTCCCTTTCATCCCCCTCTCTCCTTGTCTCCCCAAATTTCTTAGCCTTTTTCTTCCTTAGCCCTAATCCCAAACATCCAGCATTTTTCTCTTTGATCATTTCCATCTGCCTGGATGCGGCTATCTTCTCCTTTCCCCTGCCTTCCTCTCCCAGGCAAGTCCCTGTGGGAGCTGGTGGTCGAGCAGTTTGAAGACCTTCTCGTTCGGATCCTTCTCTTGGCTGCCTGCATTTCCTTTGTAAGTTCAGCAAATGGCACTAGGGTAGGGGAAGAGGGTTGAGGGACCATGGGAGGAAAAGCACTTTCCATGAGGTAACAAAGAATTGGGGATAAGGGAGAAGCTATGGAAGTTAAGTTATTGAATTCCCTTCCCTCTCAGATCCTATTTCGTCTCAAAAAGGGTGATAATAATTGTTGAGAGGAAAAAGTGCTATGCAAAATCTTTTCTAGAGATTTGTCATTATTTTCATCAATATCATCACATGTACTGAAGAAGTGATGATAGGTTCATAGCACTGGCTCATACTATGAGGTTTTAGATCTGGAGAAGGAGGATGGATGATGATGGAGAGAGGGAGGGGCAATCATTCAGCTTAGTATTGGAAACCAAGACTCATCATCAACCATGTGGTCCAGAGCAGAGTTGAGGGAAGCCTGAAGGGTCTGTTCAGGGACCCTCGGGGAGGAGCAGGGACAGATGGCTGCAAACAGGGGGGATCAAGTGAGGGACTAGGGACACCTCCCCCTCCCCTTAGACTCTGGCTGCTTTTCCTGGGGAAATTCTCTGGAACTCAAATTCTACACCTCACACTGCCTGCAGCTTAAAGGGTGAAGGAAATAATAATAATAATAATAACAATAATAGCAAGAGCAGTAATAATAACAAAGCAGCTCTCCTCCCTGAACAGCAGGATAGACCCATCAGCTAGCACCCTGGATCTTTTCTTCCCTCATTTTCCAAGTGACCCACCCCTGATTTTCTTTTCTTCTCCACCCTCCCCAGGAGAGGGTCTGGCTCCCTGCAGCCTTCCATTAAGCTCCCACAACCTCCAGGTTTCTCCTCCAAATTAATCTGCAAAAACTCTGACCTTGGTGTCCCCCAAGCCTCTGTCTCTTTCCTCTTTGAAACAACTCCCTAGTCCTCCTGCCGTCACCCGGCATATCTCCTTCCCCATCCTACCATTCCCATATCCCCTCCCTATTTCTCCCTTGGCTATAGATTCCAGCGGCCCCCACCCACCCACCCTCCTGCCGGCCACTGCATCTCTGATTGGGGTCAAATCTCATCTTCCCTCCCCAGCCCTACAGCAGCTCCTCCCTCCCTCACATGCTCACTGATCATCCCTTCAGCCCCTGGAAATTTGTCCTCCAGGTCCCTTTCCCTCCTCACCCCGATTCCCTTTCTTCTTGGCTGTCAGGGCCCTCCTTTTCCCCTCTCAAGTTTATATCTTGACATTTGCTGAAGCTGTCGCTGGGTAGGGAAAACAGCTGGACCCGGGTGTGTGTGCACGAGGATCAGTAACCCTATCTCCCCAAAGCTCTCTTGAAATTGGAACCCCCACCCCCCCAACCCTGGGCTGGGGTTGGTGGGGAGGGCTTAGGCAGCCGGGTAGATTGAAATGTCTATTCAAATGGGGAGTGTTTTTGCAAAACAGTTTTCCTATTTGTAGGGAAGGAGTGTCAGGAGACTTTGGGTGGTCTCTGTGCAGAAATCTATCCTGGGTGTAGTTATGTAAAGAAACCTGAAATAAATCATCCATCCTTATGTATCTCCTGTCTGGAGAGGCATAGTGTTAGGAATGTTAGACTTAGAATCTAGAAACCTGGATTCAAAACCCAACCTCAAGACACTTGTGGAACCACAAGCAAAATTATTTAAATCCCACCAAACCTTAAGTTTCCTTGACTGTAAAATAGGGTTAACAATAATTGTAGTATCTATTTACCTCCCCCAGTAGTTAGAAGACAAGTACTTTAAGCCCTCAAAAGCTATATTACTATATAACTATGAGTTATTATTGGGTCCCCAATACCTGTAAGCAAGAATATCTGCATATGAGAGGTGGACACTGATGTGTAAGAATGATGCCAGCAGCCCTCTAGATAGTTGTAAGTGTGATTATGCATCTGTAATCCTAATTCCACCAACCTGGACAGCTGGTGGTATGTATTAAATTAACCCTTCTACTTCCTGCCCTTCTCTGGGGCAGTCTCATTGACGCTATCTCCTTCCCACAGGTGCTGGCCTGGTTTGAGGAAGGTGAGGAGACCATCACAGCTTTTGTTGAGCCCTTCGTTATCCTCCTCATTCTCATTGCCAATGCCATTGTTGGGGTTTGGCAGGTCAGGATTACTCTCACCCCCTCTCCCTCTCACCCCTTGTGTGTGGTACCATCTTGATTTCCAATTTCCAATTCCAATTCCCCTCCTTTAAGGGGGTCACTCCTAGCTTTTTGCCCTTCTCATTAATATTCTCTTATTCCAAAACCTTTTGACTCTCGATTTATGTTACCTTTCTTGTTGGTTCATGCAAGTATTTTTCCCCCATTCTAGTTTTTCATACTCAACCACCAAAGGCCTTGGTTTTTCTTGTCCATTTTTCCTATCCCCTTCTTTCTGACCTTCCCCTGGTCCTTGGTTGTTTCCTTTCTCTCCCTTTCACTCCTGTTCAGCCATCATTCTCTTTCTCTACATTTATTCCCCATTGATATTTCCTTCCCTCTTCATTTAGTTTCTTGGTCTTCCATTCCATCCCTGCAACCTGCAAATACTAACTGTTCTGTTATTCCTCTGTTTCCTCTAGATAACATTAATGACACCCCTCACACTTAGGTCTCAGACAATCCATTCTATAACTAGTCTCCTTCTATAAGTCTAATCTTTGAAGGGACCATTTTTCTTCCCTGACTCCTACTCCCCACCCGCTACTTGTCCCTCCTTTCCTTCTTGAAGTCCCTACTGATCATCTTGTTTCTTTCCCTGCTGTCTCCTCTACAGGAGCGTAATGCAGAAAATGCCATTGAAGCTCTTAAGGAGTATGAGCCTGAGATGGGCAAAGTGTACAGGGCTGACCGAAAGTCAGTGCAGCGGATTAAGGCCCGGGACATTGTTCCTGGAGACATCGTGGAGGTGGCTGGTGAGTTCTATGGCCTGGAACTGGAGGGGAGGAGAGGAAGAGAATGGGGAGCCTTGTGAATTATGTGTGTCTTTATGTGTACAGAGAGAATTTGTTCATCTTTTTGTGTCTGAATGAGGAGTTGTTAGCACTGAAAGGTTAAGATGGAGGCATTGAGGCCCAGGAGGTTGTGAGGGAGAGGTAGGAAGGTCTTAGCTCCTCCTTCCTAGACTCCTAAGGAGGTCACCCCAGGGCACTCAGTCTTCCCCCCTTCATCAGCGCCCCCCAGCAGCTGCCCCCTTCTAGAGTCTCAACAGGAACAGCCAGTCCTGTCCCTGTGGCTGAAAGCAGAACCCCCTGCCCCCCCTCTCACCCGGCACTTGTTAGCAACAGGTGGACCCAGGGCCTTGCCAATGGGCCCCATCATCCCCACCCCTTGCTTAGCTTCCCCCTCCTTCCCCCACCCCAAGCTTCGTCAGCTATAAATCTTGACCTCTCAGTGCCCTTGAGGAGTCTCAGAGGGGAAGGAGCGTGGGTGGCCCAGAGATCAAGCCCCCGGCCATGTATGGAAAACATGGGCGACTGAGAGAGCACGAGACCTGGTGTTGGGGTGGGGAGGGAGGGAGTTTGAGGAGTGTCCCCGCCTCTCAGAAACCGAGGGACACTTAATGCCTAACTGGGGAGGGGGTGGGGGCCAGGCGGCTAAGATTACGAAGATTCTGTCCCCTTCAGCGGTTTTTATATTTGCTCTTTTGACCAGGGCTTCCCTCCATCCCTCTGGGTCCTGTGGCATAGATAAATCCTCTCCCCTTTTCAGTACCCCAATATGAGAGTATGGAGACTCTAGGGAGAGTAGCCAAGTGAAGAGGTGGGTGCTGAGGATTTCCCTCCTGTGCCCCAACCCAGCGGCAACACAGTTTGGAGCCAGGGCCATGACCGTCTATAAATACTGCCTGGGATAGGGTGACATGGTGTCCCACTATCAGCCAGCCTCTTCCCTCCCTTGTTTCCTCTGTCCTCAAGAGGGATGGTCTCAGGGATGATTGGGGTAGACTTCCTGTACCCCAATAATGGAAGGAAGGTGAGGTAAGGATGTATCCTTCCCCCTCCCAGGACCATACAGAAGGATTGAATTTGTTAGACTGAGGTCTCAGAGAATGTTTTCCTGTTCCCTAAAAGGTCCTTAAATTGGAGAGGTCACCCCACAGCATGGCATCTGTCTGTTCAGCAATTAATTCCTAGTATTAATTGATCTACTTCTGGCTCTCTCCTACTTCTGAGTCTACAATCTCTATTCCCAGTTTGTATATATGCATCTCTCTTTTTTATTTCCCCTTCTTTCACTTCCTTCCCCCATTTTTCTATCTTGTTTCTCTATGTTACTCGCTCCTTTTCATATGATTTGCTGTCTCACATCCTTTTGGTCAGTCAGTTATTCAGTAAATATTAATAACCATTATGTGTACGTATTGGGCATTGTGTTAGGTAGTAGGGAAATTTGAAGACACTCCTAACTCTCATGGAGCTCATAGACAAAAATTCTTGATCTTTTTTTGTTATGGATCCCTTCAGCAGTCCGGTGAAGTCCACGGACCCCTTCTCCTAATAATATTTCTTTTTTTCTCATGCATTTCTAAATGCATAAAACAAAACACACAGGATTACAAAGAAATTAAATTATATTTGAAATTCTTGTATCTTTTTTTAAGTTCAAGATTAAGATTAAGACTCCCATAGACATTATCAGGAAGAGAAAACATAGATACTTTTAAAGAGGTTCAAAACCAAATACTGCCTCCATTCTGAGGAGGAAGGTTGATTCCAAGTAGAAGGGATCAGGGAAGACTTCCTGAAAGAAGTGACCTCTGTTGAGTGGGAATTCAATTTGCAAAAACAGGTGGCAAGAGGATAGAAGTGAGAAAGTGATGAATTTATCCTACTTTCCCCCTTCACTTTATTTCCTGGCATACTACTTCTCTTTCTCTCTTTACTATTCTCCTCCTGCCTTCATTCACTTTATTTATTTATCTGATCATGTCTGATCCTCCCCCCATCATTTTCTCTTTTTTTTCAACTTTTTCTTAGTCTTTCTGTTTCTCGCTTTCATGACTGTTTCAACCTCTTCTCTCTTCTCCCCATTTTCTTTTTCAAGCTCATTTGCCTCTCTCTTGTTTTTTCCCCCCCCTCTTTTTCTTGGCTACATTTTATCTTTCTTTCTCTGACCTTTTATACCTCCCCATCCTTGAGTCCTTT
Organism: Macrotis lagotis; assembly: GCF_037893015.1. Classification (NCBI taxonomy): domain Eukaryota; kingdom Metazoa; phylum Chordata; class Mammalia; order Peramelemorphia; family Peramelidae; genus Macrotis; species Macrotis lagotis. The sequence continues at coordinate 61,094,692 of NC_133665.1, forward strand.
TATCATACTGCTTCCTTATCAAATATATACATATATATATATATATATGTATTTACACACACACACACACACACACACACACATATATATATATATTTGTACATACACACACCCCACACATACATAGTGTTCCTATTCTCTACTTTTATATAATTGACACTCTTGAATATAATCCTTATCCATCTCTCACTCAGAGAGCCAACCCTCATAATGTAAAATTAAAAATTAAATATGAGAAAATAAACAATTCATCAAAATTAAAACACCTCAACCAAGTCATTCATTAGATGCACTGTACCTACAGGCCTCCACCTCTGCAAAGAAGTGAAGAAAACATATTCTCACACTTCTTCAGGGCCAAGTTCAGTCTGTATAATTATAAAGCTTTCATTTTGGTTTTTTTTTGGGGGGGTCCATTTACATGGTTTTAGTCATTGTATATACTGTTTTCTGGACTCCACTTATTTGGCTTTGCTTCATTCAATTAATCTGTCTTCCTGTGTTTCTCCATATTCATATTCATTTTTTCTTATACTCCAGTAATATTTCATTACATGCATGTACCATAATTTAGTTTTCCATTGCCTAATTAATGGACACCTATTTCATTTTCAGTTCTTTGCTATTACCAAAAAAATCAACATTTGTATATTAAATGGAACCTTCTTATTTTTGATTGGGATCTATGTCTTGTGGCAAGCATATCAGGAAGCAGAAAGTCTAGTCACTTTCTTAGTATAATTCCAAATTGCTTTCCAAAATGATTGGACCAATTTCTACCTCTGTCAATAGAGTTGTGAAATGGAGAGAGAACTGGGCCTGAAGTCAGGAAGACTCATCTTTCTGAGTTCAAAACTATTTTCAAACATCTACCAACTATGAGACCCTGGGCAAGTCACTTAATTCTGTTTGCTGCAGTTCCTCATATATATAAAATGAGCTGGAGAAGGAAACCACTCAAAAATCTTTGCCAAGAAAATCTCAAAAGGGTCATAAAGAGTCAATTACAATTGAAACGACTCATCATTAAGTGACTGTTTTTCCATAATGCTTCAAAAATGGGCTTATTCACATCTTTCATTATGCTAATATTCTGGGCATGAGGTGAATCTTTAGAATTGTTTTGGTTCACATGTCTTTTTATTATGTGTGATTAAGAACAATCTTTTATCTGGTTTTTAATAGTTTTCAGGTTTTTTTGAGAAATGTTTGTTCATCTTTTACCATCGGGAAATGGTTGTTGATCTTATCTATTTCTGTTAGTACCTTATATACCTTGGATTTCAGACCCTTATTAGAGATATTTAATACAAATTTTTTTTCCTTCAAATATTTCCTTTCTTATCCTAGATACAAATGTAGCCTGAATTTTGTTCATAGTGTACTGTTTCAGGTTCACTTTAGGCATCTTGTTACCAATAGTTTATCCTTTTGTCCTTACACATATCTATCTTTCTTTCTCCTCTTGTTCCTCCCACAGTTTCCAGGAGTAAAGAAACAAGCTTTCCTCTACATCTGACCTTTTTTTTCCCCCCTCCACAGTGGGTGACAAAGTGCCTGCAGATATCCGTATCCTGTCCATCAAATCTACTACCCTTCGGGTTGACCAGTCCATCCTGACAGGTGAGAATTTGCCTAGGTGGGAGGTTGCACTAGGTAGAAGAAGAGATATTGGGAAAAGGAGGAGGAGGAAGAGGTAGAGATCCTCAGAAAAGGAAAAGAATTACAAATGACTCTAAGCCCTTCTCAAGGTTTCTGGTAGACACTGCCCATTGTTTCATTGTTTTCCAAATTTTTCCAGTTCATGACATATGGGGATCTATTGGGATACAGTAGAAGTGTGGGGAGGAAGAAGGAATGTTAACTGCCCCCCCATTCTCAATTCATCTGCCCTTTATATTCAAATTTCCCCCTCCAAACTACATTAGATTTCATCCTGTCTTCTTTCTCAAAAACATCTACATCTCTCCTCACTGAAATGGAGAAAACCTAGGATGTTGTAACACCTCAAAGAATCCTGAAAAAATTGTTTAGGAAATAATATAATATTCTGTTTCTCATAGACAGTTAGAGCTATAAGGAACCTTAGAGATAATCTTGTCTGACTGCTTTCTCCTTGGAGAAAGTTCCTCTTTAGGCTAAGGGAGTCCAGGACTTAAGCAAAGGTGTCTCCCTATCAGACTTAGAACAGGCCTCTTTGCACCATGGAATGCAAAATGTAATGGAAAACAGGTGGGGAGTTCTTGGGGAAAAAAGACAAGTTTCTTAATTTCTGGAGCCATTTTTATTTAACAAGGGACACTGATGGAATGATGTTCCTTGGAATAGGCTGTTGGGAGGAGTAGAACACTGAAAGCCAGAAGGATGAAATATAATCAGCTTAATTTTCCTACCCTTCTCTTTAGGGGAATCTGTCTCTGTTATCAAGCATACAGATCCTGTCCCTGACCCACGAGCTGTCAACCAGGACAAGAAGAATATGCTTTTCTCGGTGAGTTCCTTAGGATCAGCTGTTGCTCATTTGTACTGGAGGAATAGTGGGTCAGGGCTGTCCTTTTAGAGAGTGGGATATGAGGGGATTGTGCCAGGGTGCAGATCAGAGAATCCTCACCAGCCCTACCCAGAGAGTGCCCATCTTCCCAGTGAGATCAGAGGTCTCTTTGGGGAATGAGAGATGTTGCCCTTCACTCAATTTACCTGTGTCTGGTCCCCACCTCCTAGGGCACCAACATTGCTGCAGGAAAGGCAGTAGGTATCGTGGCAACCACTGGAGTGAGTACAGAGATTGGGAAAATTCGGGACCAGATGGCAGCCACAGAGCAGGACAAGACGCCCTTGCAGCAAAAGCTCGATGAGTTTGGAGAGCAGCTATCTAAGGTTATCTCCATGATCTGTGTGGCCGTCTGGCTGATCAACATTGGCCACTTCAATGACCCTGTCCACGGAGGCTCCTGGTTCCGCGGGGCCATCTACTACTTTAAGATAGCTGTGGCCTTGGCTGTGGCTGCTATTCCTGAAGGTGCCAGAAACCTTTCTATCCTTTTCACTTCTCCATCACTCCATCTGCCTGCCTCTTGATTTCTGTCCCTTACCTGTTCCCTTTGCGCCCCCACCTGGTCCTAAGTGGAAGAACAACTGTTCCCTAATGTGCCAGCTTTGCCTCATTGTCTTGTTCTATCTTATTAGAATCGTTTCTTCCCAGGGTATCATGATGTACCTGGGTTGGCACCACAGTAGGCCCTCTGTTTTCCTATTATCTCTCATGACTGCCCCTTCCAGGGATTCCATTCACTCTTTACCCCCCCCCCCCCCCATCTGACCTCCAGGTCTGCCGGCCGTCATCACCACCTGTCTGGCTCTGGGTACCCGCCGGATGGCAAAAAAGAATGCTATTGTGAGGAGCCTGCCCTCTGTGGAAACTCTGGGCTGCACCTCAGTCATCTGTTCTGACAAGACAGGCACCCTCACTACTAACCAGATGTCTGTCTGCAAGGTCAGTGGACAGAAACCTGGGAGGGGGGCTGGAAGTAGAGTTAACCTTTGCCTCCCAGCAGATGACCCAGTGGTTGGGGGATGAGGTGTCAGACTAGCTCTCCTCACCTTACCCCTTATTAATTGTGTCCACTTATTTTGGCCTAGAAAAAACTCAAAGCATTAACTGAAGGTAGCACTGATGCTGGGTGTGCAGAGAGTCATCCTATGTCACCCTTTCTCTGTGTTCACTCCATAGAAGGAGAGGGCTTTTCCCTCTCAACCCAGCTGCTCTCACTGCCACTCCCTGGCTCAGCTTTTAAAATGGAATAGACTGTTGTTAACTTTAGAATATTCACTGTTATAAATAAGACTCCATCCTTGCCCTCATTATACAGTATAAGGAAAGCTTGAGGGAAATTTGATTGGGGAGGATTAAGGCAAGCTAAAAGCAGTTGCATACTGGAAGCCTGCTACTATCACCATTAGTCTGGGAAATATTGGGGGAGGGGAAGAAGTTAGAAAAATTAGTTTCCCCTTAATAGTGACAAATAACTTTTTTTATTGTATGTCTAATTCTAGGAGAGAGCTTAGGACATTTAAAGAGAAGGGAGGTGCCAAGAGTTAGATACCTGGCTAGATAGTGCAGGTTGCTCATCTTGCTGAATGCATCCAGCCTTGACTGCCTAATCAGATCTGAGAGAGACTTTTTCTTACCTTCCTCTCTCCTCTTTTACCTCCTGCAGATGTTTGTTATTGATAAGGTAGATGGGGATCTCTGCTCTCTGAATGAATTTTCCATCACTGGTTCCACATATGCCCCTGAGGGTGAAGTGTAAGTGGCCAAGATTTCCCTCCCCAGATTTTCCCTTTCTCCTTCAGCCTTGTCTTTCCTCCATATAATCCTTTTGACTAGCATCTCTCTCTCTTTCTCTCTCTGGGCCCTACATTCAATCACTGTTTCTTTTATCTTCCTCTGCTATTTTTGTCTTCTTCCCTTCCCCTCCAGACTTATTCCCTCCTACCTGTCCCATCCCATGTTCCATGGGTTACCCACCACTTTTCTTTACTATCCCTTTCTGACCACCTGTTCACTGCTTTTCCAATCCACCCCTTCCTTGTCCTCCTCTGCCTTTCCCTTTCCCTCTGTCTTTCCCCTTCATGCTCCTCCCCAAACCCCCACAGCTTGAAGAATGATAAGCCGATCCGGGCAGGTCAGTACGATGGACTGGTAGAGCTGGCCACCATCTGTGCCCTCTGCAATGACTCTTCCTTGGACTTCAATGAGGTAAGGAGCAAGAGTATCTTCTATTCCTAAACCAAACTCCCACTCAGTAATTGCCTCCCAGCTAGGACAAGGGAAAATCCTGGGGAAAAGTAGGAAAAGCAGAATCCTTTCCTGGTTTGGAGTGGGGATGAGAGGAAATAGCATTATTCTAAATCCTTTCTCTCTGTAGCAGTAGTTTGTGTGTGTGTGTGTGTGTGTGTGTGTGTGTGTGTGTGTGTGTGTGTGTGTAGGAATGTTAACCATTTCTGTTATTATTTCTACCCAGTCCAAAGGTGTTTATGAGAAGGTTGGGGAGGCTACTGAGACAGCACTCACCACCCTGGTGGAAAAGATGAATGTTTTCAACACAGATGTGAGAAGTCTCTCCAAGGTGGAGAGGGCCAATGCCTGCAACTCTGTGAGTCTAAGGGGCTTCTCTCATCTTGAATTGGGAATAATTATATTTGTCTCCCCTGACAGGGTCATTGTAAGGTGAACATTTTTTTTTTTACGTTTTTGCAAGGCAATGGGGTTACGTGGCTTGCCCAAGGCCACACAGCTAGGTAATTAAGTGTCTGAGACCAGATTTGAACTCAGGTACTCCTGACTCCAGGTCTGGTGCTCTATCCACTGCACCACCTAGCACCACCTAGGAGAACATTTTGTAAACCTTAAAGGGCACAGAACTATGAGCTATTATGATTGTTTCTAACCCCTTTCTGCCCCTCATATTATTGTTTTAAAGACTTATTTCCTCATGGAGATGGAGAGAATTGGTCTTCATTTTTCATTATGTTTAGCAGAGGAACATTATTTCCCAAATCATTTTTTACTTCCAGGCTGAATAATTTCATTTCCTTTCACTTTTACTCCTAGGTCATATTCTTAACTTGTTAAAGTATTTTTATGCCTCTCCTCTGGGCCTGCTCTATCCTGTTTATATTATGTTTCAAATGAGACATGATGATGATAGAGTGAGAGATTTTTTTCCCTTTTTATCCTATCTGCAGAGGCATCATTGCTCAATGGTTAGAGTGCTTAAATCTCATCTCTAAAACTTAGTAGTAAAAATCCCCACATGAAGGACCAAACTTAGTTCTACAATATTACTAACTGGCTGTGTTCTTTTGTGGTCACTAGACCTCTTTTTTCTCTAGTGTAATAGATATGATTTCAGGGTGCTATCTCATCCTCTTCCTCCCCACTTCACCCCAACCAATTTATGTCTAATCACCATCTAAACTGCAATCCAATCTCTTCTCTCCTCCACTTGTCCAGGTGATCCGCCAACTGATGAAGAAAGAATTCACCTTGGAGTTTTCCCGTGACAGGAAGTCCATGTCTGTCTATTGCTCCCCAGCCAAGTCTTCCCGGGCTGCTGTAGGAAACAAGATGTTTGTCAAGGTTAGAAACCAGAATAGTACTCCGAACTGCTCCCTGGACCTGAAAAAGACCCTCCTCTTCTTTTACCAAAAGCCCAACTGTTCTATCCTTTGTAGGGGCAGTCAGAGCTGTCACCTCTCTTTATCTCTTTCACATTCTGGAAGAAGAACAGAGGTTTCTAAGCTCTTTTTCTTTCCTTTTAGGGTGCTCCTGAGGGAGTCATTGATCGTTGTAATTATGTTAGGGTTGGCACAACAAGGGTGCCACTAACAACACCAGTTAAGGACAAAATCATGTCTGTGATCAAAGAGTGGGGCACAGGCCGGGATACCCTAAGATGCTTGGCTTTGGCCACACGGGATGCTCCACCCAGGCGAGAGGAAATGTCACTGGATGATTCTGCCAAGTTCATGGAGTATGAGGTGAGTTAGAGAGTGATAATTCCCTCCCCCAACCCCCCCCCCATCCTTTCTCACTTGGTTTGACCTACCCTCAAGCCACTATTAAAACCACAGAGTAAGAGGTGAGTGAAGTTTCTGTTTCACTTTTGGGTTCATATGTCACACCTCCTATCTCCTTTGTTTTCTCATCCTTCGGCTCACCCTGTCCCCTGGTAAATCTAGGCTCTCTGGAAGGTGTGTCAATCATCCATCCATTTCTTAAATGGACTAGTTAGGATGGGGTGCTCTCCTCACTTGGGATATCCTGAATCATTTCCCATCTCCTTTCTCCATTACTTTCTGTCTGAGCTCATCTCTGTGTTTGATCTCCTCAGACGGATCTGACATTTGTCGGAGTAGTGGGGATGTTGGATCCACCCCGCAAGGAAGTCACGGGCTCTATACAGCTGTGCCGTGATGCAGGAATCAGAGTCATCATGATCACAGGTGACAACAAGGGCACAGCTATCGCCATCTGCCGGCGCATTGGTATCTTTGGGGAGAATGAGGAGGTGACAGGTCGAGCCTATACCGGCCGAGAATTTGATGATCTGCCCCAGGGAGAGCAGCGGGATGCCTGCCGCCGTGCCTGCTGCTTTGCCCGGGTGGAACCTTCCCACAAGTCTAAGATTGTTGAATTCCTGCAGTCCTTTGATGAGATCACTGCAATGGTGAGAACTTGGGGGGCAAAGTGAGGAGGTAGTGAGAGGGAGACAGATAAGGAATTGATTCAGAGACTTGGGGGAGGTACAGTAAGTATAGTCTACTCTACTATAGTAGACTATAGTGAAAGGGTGCAGAGAAGGGTCATGAGAATGAAGGTCCCTACAATCTTAATGAGAGAGGGACTAGCATGAGGAAAAGGGAGGATACCATAGGAGCAATGAAGTGGGATGTACAATACAGTTGAAGAAGCGTGGTGTGTGGGCTGCCTGAAGCTAGTCAGTTCTGGATTCCTCTGACTAGACACTCATCTCTTTACCCTACAGACAGGGGATGGGGTGAATGATGCCCCAGCTCTAAAGAAGGCTGAGATTGGTATTGCCATGGGCTCTGGTACTGCTGTGGCTAAGACTGCATCTGAGATGGTGCTTGCAGATGACAATTTCTCCACCATCGTGGCTGCTGTAGAGGAGGGGCGGGCCATTTACAACAATATGAAGCAATTTATCCGATACCTCATTTCTTCCAACGTTGGGGAGGTTGTCTGGTGAGCTACATTGGGGGGGGCAAGGGGAGAGTCAGGAGCTGGGGAAATGGCACCTCTTCAAATGCCGTAGTTGGGGGAAAAAGAGGCGCATCCTCCTCTCCTCAAAAGAAGAGGACCGGAAATCAGAGTGATCCCCTTTTCTCTTCTTCAGTATCTTCCTGACAGCAGCCCTGGGACTGCCCGAGGCCCTGATCCCTGTACAACTGTTGTGGGTAAATCTGGTGACTGATGGGCTTCCAGCCACAGCCCTGGGCTTCAACCCTCCAGATCTGGACATCATGGACCGACCCCCAAGAAGCCCTAAGGAACCCCTTATTAGTGGCTGGCTCTTCTTCCGCTACATGGCTATTGGAGGTGAGGAACATTTTTCCTATGACCTTCTCTTTTCTTCCTTATCACCAAGTCCCAATGCTTTCTGTCAGTAACACCTTCTCTGCCCCATAGGATTTAACTCCAACCCCCATTGTTTCTAACTCCCGTTTGTTCTCATATGGCTCATCACTGTATTTCTGAATCTTCAGCCATTTGTCTCTCTCTTGATGTGTATCCCCTGGTCTGATTTTCCATTCCTTTCTCTAAAGGACCTTTTCTGTCTCCCCCTTTCCCTCCAGGTTATGTGGGTGCAGCCACGGTGGGAGCAGCGGCTTGGTGGTTTATGTATGCAGAAGATGGGCCTCATGTCAACTACAGTCAACTGGTAAGGGGGGCAGTGGCTCACTGGTGGAGGGTGGAGGCTCCCTAGGAGGTGGAAGGGCCAAGGGAGACTACCACATGAATCAGAAAAGGGATGTTATGAGCAGCTGGGGTTCTCTCACTTGCAATAAGGAAATAACCTCCAGTGCCCAACTCTGATCCATACTTCACTCTGCAGACTCACTTCATGCAGTGCACTGAGGGAAATCCTGACTTTGAGGGTCTGGACTGTGAGGTCTTTGAAGCTCCAGAGCCCATGACCATGGCCTTGTCTGTGCTGGTCACCATTGAGATGTGCAATGCTCTCAACAGGTGAGGATGCTGCTCCTTTCAAGTCTCATTCCCTAGCCCCACATTCTCTTCACTGAACATTCTCCTCTTTGTCCATTTTTCTGAATTGTTCCTCTTTCTCTGATCTCTTCCCTATCACTACTGTCTTCCTACTTCAGCCTTTCAGAGAACCAGTCCCTAATTCGGATGCCCCCCTGGGTGAACATCTGGCTCCTTGGGTCCATTTGCCTTTCCATGTCTCTCCATTTCCTCATCCTTTATGTTGATCCCCTACCGGTGAGAAAAGTCCTGTGCCCTGACATCACCAGTAATCTACTTCCTTGAGGTCTTAGGTCCTTGGGCTGGGGTTCAGATGAAGATCATAGGTTTGTCAAGGGGATGAACATAGGGACTAGATGGAGATTTAGTCTCAGCCTGGGTCCTATATAAGGATGTGGTTGGGTTTTTCATCCTTCCTCCTGGGATTCCTTAGTCAGCCCCAGAATAGTATCACAGGATATATCATAGTATCTCACTCACTCTGGGCCCACCCACAGATGATTTTCAAACTGCGGGCATTGGATTTAACTCAATGGTTGATGGTCCTCAAGATCTCATTGCCAGTTATTGGTCTGGATGAAATCCTCAAGTTTGTTGCCCGGAACTACCTGGAGGGTAAGTTGTCTCTCCTTTGTAGGAACTCTGCGCTGCTCCATGTCCCATCCCCCCCTCCAAAAAACCCCCCCAAAACTTCCGAAAAATTCAACACTTTCCTTTCCAGGTGGAAATATGCCTCCCAAGCACTGATCAGACCTGTCTGCCAAGGAACAATTCCAATCTCTTCCTTCTTCTGTACCCTCCTAGACTTGAACTGTTGGTGTGTCTCAGTCCTGTCCTCTACCCTCTTCTCTTGATAACTCATTTCTCTCTGTCCTCTCTGGCTGTAGGGTAACCTGTTTTTCCCTCCTTCATCTCTTTGAATCCGTGTCACAGGTATCACCCCCTCCTCCACGCTGCTGTCCCCCTGCCTGCCCCTTCCCACCTCCCTTGATCCTTTCAATCTCCTGCGCCTGCTGCGCCATGCTGGAGCCTAATCTGCTGCTGTCCAAGAGAATGGGGTTGCTGACCCATTTTGTGGAAGTTTAAGACTTCCTTGATCTTACATGGAAGTTTTCCTCTTCTCCCAAACTTGGAAGTTCTGTGACTGCGCTCAGCGGGGCAGGGCTAAGAGCTGCTAATGGGGATGCATGGGGGATGGCTGCGAGGGGTGGTAAAAAAAGTTGACAGGGAGAGGTGAGTATTGGGAGAGGAAGGAGGAGGGGAAGAGTGTGGGAAAAAGGAACCTGAGTCTAAGACCCTCTTCAAGAAGGGGTCACACCTGAAGGTGAGTGCTGTTCACTCTTAAGAGAGGGCCCCAGGGAGTGCAAAGGTGGGTAGAAATAACTCTAGGGTAGTGGGTAGAATCTTTTCTCCCCCAATTCCCCTTATCCCTATGTCTTCCTCCATCCTTTTCCATTCTTTTTCTAGATCCAGAAGATGAAAGAAGGAAATAACCAGCCCCCTGGTCCCCAATACCCTTCACAGCCACCTTCTCCCCACCCTGGTAGAGAAATATATCTTCAGCCGGTGATGTGGCACAACCTCCCAGGATCTGTTCCCCAAAGTCATCCCTCCCTCATTCTTTCCTCTGCTCCTTCCCTCCCAAAACCCCTTTCATTTTCCTGTTTATAAAACACAACCTCAACCCTATCTCCTTCCTCCCCCTTTTTACCCACCCACTGGCCCTGCTGCAGGGGCTGTAGGGACAAGGTGACCCTCTGAGCTGCTAATTTATTGACATTAAAGGAGAGCAAACTCTGGTCTAGACTTCTGTGTGGAAAAAAAAAAAGCAAGTCTGGTTAAGTCATACATGACCCCTGTGAGAGCATGTTAGTGTTACGCACACACGAAAGCGGCTATGACCAGGGTACATACAGCACATGTGCTGAGGCTACACCATTAGACCCAGGACACTGTGGAGGGGTGAGATCAGAAGCTGAATTAGTGTCAGAACCAGCTGAAGGGCAGTGTGGATGTGGGGGGGGTCTCACAGAATGAGTTTCAGGAATATGCTCTTGTGCCTTTGGCTGGGGGAGGAGGTCACACCCTTCTCTCGTGCATCATCCCTGAGAGCAAAAAGGCCCAGTTCCCTGCTACAAGGGGGTGGTGGGACTCGATGGGAGAGAACCCCTCTACTGCTGGCCTAGGGGCTAGGGGACAGTTTTCCTGAGGGGGCGGAAGGCTATGTTTCATTATCCCCAAACCCCAGAAATTCTTGATTACTGGAGTGAGTCTTAAAAGGCAGATTCTTTCCCCAGAGATATGTCGGAGGGAGGGGGGCTGGCCTCTGTCTGCTACATTCAGGTGTCCTTTATGTCTTTCACATCTCTGAGGGGGGTCTCATCCACAATATTTCGCACTTGGTCCAGGGTCTCTGCCTGGCGGATCCTCTCCAGGCGCACCTGTGGGGAAGGAGGGTTGTATATGAGGTAGAGAAGTGCTCAACTCTCCTCCTATGTCCAATCGATGACTCTCTTTTCCCTAGTGTAGGGAGTATATGGTATATAATAACCATCAAGGGAAGTCTAGGGATGGAAGGCAAGCCATCACAAAATAGCGCTTCCTGTTTGGGTCATCCCAGTAGGAAGAAAGGAGCTGTCAAAGGTCCACTCCAGCTCGGACATCCAGTATTCTCTATGTCCAGATGTAAGCAGGAACTGTTTTCCTCTCAGCAACAGCTGGGGGGGGCACAGTGGTGGAGGGAGGTCTAGGTGCTGCCTCCTGCCTGGAGACACTTCTCAGTATGGACACCCAGGTCAGGGCACCCTCCCCAGAGTGCCTGCTCAGTCTGGAGCCCCTGTATACCTGCAGGGCCTGGGACAGCCGGACAAAGTCCCTCTGCACTTGTTCACTGGTCTCCAGTTCAGCCTGAAGCCGTAGCACTTTTGCCCTTTGTTCTGAGAGAAGGTTTGTGAGCTGAGCCTGGTAGGGGTGGGAGCAAAAGAAAATCTGAAGCCCTAGATTAGTCAGGTCATTTACCTTCCCACCCTGCAGCACCATGGTGGGGCGGGGGGAAGGAGAGGAGATCCAGGCAAAGCCTGTGGCTGAGGGAACAGCAGCAGCACAACCTCCCGTCCCCGCTCTATAGCCACAGTAGGTAGAGAAAAGAACAGGATAGGAAAACCAGAACAGCCTCCCTCTGCTCATGAACATAAGCTGCCTGCTGCTCAGACCTTCTCCTCAGTCCATCCCACAGGTGGGGGTGGGGGCTGCCTCTGGGATGCCTGCAGCTGCAGCAGCTCCTCCTGTGGGGGGCAGGGGAGAAATGGGTGAGGAGAAAAGTTGGTCAACTTTTCTAGAAGCCTCTCTCTCCCATATTCCCATCCATCCAGAGCCCTCACCTTACTCCGCTCCTGCTGGATCCGTTCCATCTCTGTCCTTAGGCTACACAGGGAGGCTGGGAGGTCAGGGGGTGGAAATCAGATCCATTTCTCCCCATCGCCCCCTTCTCCCTTTTCCCATCCTCCCCTTCTAGCCCAGCCTCCATCTTCTTATACTTACCCTCTAAAACCTCTGTGTTGTCATGGCAATGGTGAGTGGGGGGGGGAAAGAAGAGAAGAGGTCAGGTCTCAGGTCTTTCCCTGGTCAGCTGCCCTGGGATTTGTTAATCCATTTTGCCCACCCTCCTCACCTGTTTCCTCTTGCTGGACCCTCAACTCCCTCCCCAGACCAGCCCTGGAGGTGGTCTCCTCTTCCAGGGCCTCCCTCAGAGTTACAATCTCGATTCGCAGGCGCTCGGCTTCATGCTCCTGAGCACGGCGACGTTCCCGAGCTTCTTGCCTGGTGCTCCGCACCAGCTGCTGGAGTTCCTGGAAAAGAGATGCCAGAACCTAGGGTGGGGAGCAGTGTGAAAGGCCACCAGCTGACCACATGGACTAGAGTAGCCAGTTAAGTGGACACCTCAGCAAGTGGAAGGGCTAGAAAGGGCTTGAGAGAGGAATCGTCCATTCTCATTTATCAAGGAGGGAACTGACACCACAGAGAGGAAGTGATTTCTCTGCCTGAGATTCCAGAGGTCCCCTCCTGAATTTTTCCAGATTAGTTTCTTTTAGTCAGGTCAGATTCTCCATTGCAAAAGGTCACAGAGCAAATTCTCCCTCTCACCTTGGGAACCAAACTAGAGAAGAGTGACTCCCCTGGCTTCCCCAGCCCCCATCCATACCAGGGTAGATGTGGGCAGGGGCAGCTCATCCTCTTCTCCATGCTCTGGCTCCTGAACTTGGGGGCCAAAAGACAAGGGCTGCTGGCACCGAAGTCCTTGGTTCTCTTCATGTAGCCGCTTTATTTCATAGCAGACACGCTTGTGAGAGGCAGCCAGCTCTGCCTGGGGCCAGATGAGAGACATTATTAAAAGGGGGTTAATTCCTACTCTTAAGGCAGCTGCAGTAGTCTGAGGCCCAAGCCCATCCCAATACTCAGAAACTTTTCTCAGAAATGCTCCCTAACACCAACTAGTTTCAGTTTCCGAAGGCCTGCCCCAACCAGTGCCCCCCCCCCATTAGCTTCTCTCCTAACTCACCCCATATTAAGACTCTTGGGCCTACTCTATGCTCCCCCTGGGTCGAGGCCTGGGACTGTAGAAAGAAAGGTTTCTCCTTTTCCCCGGTGGTCCATGCTCCTACCCCAAAGCCTCCTCACCATTTGTTGCTGAGCCCTCTCTTGAGCCTGGCTCACGGTCCCCTGTAAAGTGTGTAGAAGCTGCTCAGAGTTCTGTACCTGAGCCAGCAGCACTTGAACCTGAGCAAGAAGAGATCATATCAAAGAGGCAACTGTCCCCAGGGTTGACCTGTTGATAAGGCTGGAAAAGGATAGTGAGCCCACTGGGGGCCCATGGACTCAGCTGACCCCCTACCTGCTTGGCACAGTCTTCACTGCTCCGCTTCAGGGCCTCCTGGAGCTCATCCCGTTCTCGCCCAGCACCCTCCAGCTGCCTCTGAAGCTGCTGCAAAGCCTCCTGCTGTTGCCGCCCCTGGCACAGAAATTCCCATCACACAGAAGATGAAGGGATGCCTGAACACTCAGAAGGCACTTGAGAAATCTTATCATCTGAAGCTAAAAGACTCAGAGATCATTAGATTCAATGCCTCACTGACAGAAGAAACTGATGCCCTGAGAAGGGAAGTCATTTGCCTAGCGACTGAACAGTTGTTCCTTCCACTGCCCCCCACATCCCTCCACAGCTCCAAGCTGCCTCACCTCAAGTTGTAGCTGTTCCCATTGTTGGTCTGACACAAGCTGATAGCCGGGGGGAGGGAGGTAGATGCCCTCAGGAACCAAGGTCCCCGTAGAGACGAGAGATGCGGTCTCCTCCTGCTCAGGGCTCATTCCCCGGCGTCCTCTGGGCAGGGAGGCACTGTTGCCGGCCCCTCCCAATGAGAAGGAAGAGATGGAGGCACTGTCATCACAGTTTCGGGCAAAGACCTCAGCAGCAGCACCCCCATCCACACCCAGATCTTCTGGTGGCTCCAGGGGAGGTGATGGGTTCCGGGGCACAGGGAGCAGATCGGTGGAGCCATGCAAAGTGTTTTGGGAATGAGGACGACCCTAAGGAGATGGGAAAAGAAAGAAGAGAAGTTTGGGTGTGAGGCTTCTTTTTGGATTTTCTCCACTGACCACTAGGCCCACTTTCCCTGAGCCCCCTCCACTCCTTCACCTGGCCTCCCTGGATTTCCTGGATCAGCTCCTCTGCCCTTAGGAGCTTCCCCTTCAACTCTGCAATCTCCTGCTCCATGGGGAGCACAATCTCCCGAAGTTTCTCTGAATCCTCATGAGCCTAGGAACACAAGAGGATGGCGTAGATCATTGCCAATAAGTGACCAAACCACCCAAATCCCTCCTCCTCCACCTGTCCCTGATTACCACCTGCTTGAAAATCTCCAGTGGCCCTCAGTGCTTATCAAGTAAAGTTCAAACAACTGGGCCTGGAACAAAGACCTCCACATCTGACGCCTTTTTCGATCTGTCTTATTTCCCTTTGTGAACGATTATATTTAGAGAGTACTTTAGGGCTTACAAAGTACCTTCCTCACAATGACCCTGTGAGGAAGAAGTGAAAATATTATCCCCATTTTACAGGTGGGGGAATTGAGGCTCTAAGAAATTGATATGGTCACAAAGTGATTAGCTATTTGAGAATCCAAGTCTAAATCAGCACTGTACCCCTGAACTAGGCCACTTTCTCCCATTACCATACCCAGCCCCCTTCTTGAATTCCTACAAATCTGTTAAATCTCAACTCTAATGACATTCCTTCCAAGAATTTCCCTAGGACACCTCTGGCTTTTAATGACTTTCCCCCTGGGTTTCATACAACACCAGCCAAACACACTGGCCTCACATTAAAGTGCAACTGGGAAATAGTTAATAATAAATCTAGACAATATTAAAATTGAAATGTTATAAACAGATTTCTAATTGAGTGGGAAGGCACTCTAGTGCCCATGACCTGAACATCACCTTTGGTGGTTATTTGTGTTCAGGCCTCATTCTTTGCTATACTGAAATCTCTATGAGTGTCTTTAAGCTTTGTGCCTGGGTCCTTTTCCACCTTGTCTATCTGGGGGTTTATCCAGGCTTAACCAAGCTCTGTTTGATTAACTGCCCTATGGTCCTTCTTCCCTGTCAAGCTTCCTCTCTTCCCCCAAGACTCTACAAACTGGGCTCTTATGCTTCCTCTTGGGATACCCAAAGGCTTCCTAGAGTCCCTGGTTCTAACCTTTTCCATTTGCTTCTCCAAGGAGTCCAGAGGGTTAGAACGAGAAAGAAGCTGCTTCAGCCGGCTCAGCTCCCTCTCTCTTGCCTCCTGGTCTTGCAGCTGCTGTTTCCGTTCTTGCTCCAGAGAAGAAATTCGAGTCTCATAGCTACTAATGGAGTCTTGAAAGAAGGAAGGGAAATCAGTGTGGGATGAGAGAAGAACCCAGGAAACCTGGGGACAGATTTCCTCTCTTCTCCTTACTACTAGAATGACCTGGGGCAAGCCACTCCATCTTTTCAGTTCCTTCATTTTTAAAATGCTAGGGCTTGACCAGAGAGATGGTCCATGAGGTCCCTTCTAGTTCTCTGTGTTGGAATCCCATGAAAGGGGATGGTGGAACAGGGACAGTCAAACTTGGAATCATTGAAATGGAATTTCTTCACCTTTAATGGCTGAACGGGTTAGGAGTGGGGGGAGATTAGGGAAGTCCTAAGGAAAAGAGAATGCATTGGGCTAAAGAGGTCTTGAAGGGGAAAGAGTAAAGGAAAAAGAGGGTAAGAGGAGAAAATAGTTTCCTGGAATATGATGGTATCAGGGGTGATAGGAGAAAGTGGTAGAAAGGGAGCCCTGGGACAAAGGTGACTGGAGAGAAAAGTGAAAAGATATTTCCAGGGGTTAAAA
The DNA here is from genome assembly GCF_037893015.1 of Macrotis lagotis. Lineage (NCBI taxonomy): Eukaryota > Metazoa > Chordata > Mammalia > Peramelemorphia > Peramelidae > Macrotis > Macrotis lagotis. The sequence goes on from NC_133665.1 coordinate 61,110,900, forward strand.
GGAAAGGAACCCTGAAGGGGGAAAAAAGCATAAAGGAAGTTACCTACTTGCCCAACTGTTGCACAGAGGGGTTGGATTAGAGGTGATTGAGAGCTAATGACTGAAATGACTGTCACAATGAAGACAGAAATCTCTAAATAACAATAATTATAGCTGACAGATATATATATTGCTTTTGAATTTGCAAGGTACTTTATATATATATATATATATATATATATATATATATATATATATATATCTTATTTGAAATGAGTAGTTAGAAGGATTGAAGCTCAGGTTTTTTTCCTGACACCAAGGTTGACTCTTTTCTATCCCCTCTGAGGAACAATCAGATCAGCAACAAGGGCTGAAAAATGAAGAAGAAAAGAGGTTCTGGCAAGTGCAGAACCTGGAGGCAGCCATTTAAAAAGATGAAGGATTCGGTTTGGGTTGAGTCTCCTAGGCTGACCAGAATAACAACAGCTGCCACTCTGACAGTCCTTGAAGGTGTACAAAGGCTTCTTTTCTAACAGTTTGAAGCTGGCAGTATGGACATGGCCATCCAGCCTCTAGTTTACCAGGCCCAGAGCTGATTTGAAATGAGCGGTCCTCAGCTTTGCTCTTTCAGGCTCATCTGAGCTCCGTAGGCCAGCCTGGTTAAAGGTAACTTGAGAGAGAGAGAGGGCAAAGAGGACTCAAGCTGGACTTGGGGGAGCCCGGTTTTGAAATCAAGCTTTGGACACATACTAGCTAAGTCACCATAAGCAAATTCCATAATTTCTCTGAAACTGAGGCAACCCTAAGTTACAAAATTACTTGCATTTCAGTTGGTACAGTGGTAAAAATCATGGTAAAGCCAGAGTTATTGTAACTGTAATGCTTCAAAAGGCTGCTGTGAGAAGCTAATGAGATTCTGTGTATAAAGTGGTTAAATTTATAACATTTGGTCCTATGAATCCCAGAGACCGCTCTTCTGTAAAGGTGACTTTCTATAGCCACATCCCAAGAAAAACCATCTCCTTAGGACATGTTGCTAGGAAAGGAGCAATGCAAAAGGCTGGGGTTGGGGGGGGGGGGGCTCGGCTCAAGAGCCGGGGTGTCCCGAGGAAGCAGCGGGCAGGGCGGGGGGCTCACCTTTGAGGATGGTCTGCAGGGATGCCACCTCCTCCCGGCACTGCCTGCGCACCTCGGCCACGGCCTCGGCCTTGGTGCTCTCGCTCACCTCGGCCACGGCCTTCATGTTCTCCATCTCCGCCAGGGCGGCCCCGAGCTGGGCTTTCAGCCTTGCCAGCTCTCCGGCCTCGGCCTCCCAGCCATCGCCCCTCATGGTGGGGCTCGGTTCTGCAACGACCAGGCTGCGCCTCAGCTTCCCGGAGACCCCAAAGCATCCCACCCATGTCTAAGCCCATTCTGCATCTTTTTTACATCATCCCTTTAAGTCCTGCCCCAAAGTTCCAACTTTATCAAGAGCTCCACTCACTCTCGAGCCCCCACCCTCTCTCTCTCTCTCTCCCTAGAAATGTTCTTTTTGTCCAAAGCCTCCCTTTCTCCGGGAACCCCACTTTTCCCCCAAAGCTCCGCCCATCGCTGGAAGCCTCACCCACTTCCCAACTCTGCCCCCTCAAAGCCCCGCCCACAAACCAGCCAAACTTTCCCAAACTCCGCCCCCTTCCACAGCCCCGCCCACTTCTCCACTAAGTTAATTTCCGCTCCTTATCCACGCCTCCAATTCCCACAAGCCCCCCAAACTTTCCCAAACTCCGCCCCCTTGCAAAGCCCCACCCACAGGCCCCACAAGCTCCACCTCCCCGCGCTCACAGCTCCACTCACTGGTATTTTCCCCCAAAGCCCCGCCCCCAAACACAAGCCCCACCCACTTTCCCCGACAAATCCCGCCCTTTCCCCCTTCCTCCCCCCTCGGAGCCTGACCTTCAACCCTTTCTCAACGCCCGACCCCGCCCCCTCTTCCCCCCCCCCGGAGAGCTCCGCCCCCTCCTTCCTTCCCAATCTGCCCCCCGTTCCCGGGGCTCTTCCCGCCTTCTCCCCGCAGTCGCCAGGCCCGGGGCCTCCAGCCGCTCGCTCCCTCCCGTACCGGCCGGTGGTTGCCGCTGGCCGTCCTCGCCCGCGGCTGCACTTGTGGCCGCCGCCGCCGCCATTGCCGGAGCCCAAAGCCCGGGCTTTCTCTCCCAGGCTGCGCCCGGCGCTCCTTCCGGGTCCGCTCGCGCGTCTCCGGATGCACTCGGGTGTTTCCGGGTCCGCTCGGGAGGTTCCGGATGGTGCGGGCGCCCGGCGCGGGGCGGCGCGGGTTCCTGGGCCGCATCCAGGCCCATCTCCCGGAGGGAGCGGGTGCTTCCAAGCGGGCACGGCTCGCTTTCGTAGACCTACTCACAGCGCAGCCTCCGCGGCCATTCCAGCGCGCCGAGACTTTGTGAAAGGGCATTGAATGGAGACCTGGGTTCGAATTCTGCCCCGTCGCCACACCGCGCGCTGCCATGCAGTCTCTTTCTTCTGCTGATTTTTTCCAACTTAACCTGTATTCTAGTGTATCTCTGACCCCAGTAGATTGCGAGCTGTTTGAGAGTAGGAGCTATTTTTTGCCTTTGCCCCAAGGACTGCCACCCACTAATAGCTTCATAAATAATTTGTTTTAGGTTTTTGCAAGGCAGTGGGGTTAAGTGGCTTGCCCAAGGCCACACAGCTAGGTCATTACGTGTCTGAGGTTGGATTTGAACTCAGGTACTCCTGCCTTCAGGGCTGGTGCTCTATCCACTGCGCCACCTAGCCGCCCCGATAAATACATACTTATCAAGGACTTACTGTCCTCTTCCAGGAAGTTTTCTTTGGAGCTCAGTTTTAATAACTTTACCCTTTTGACTTCATATAGAATAGAGATGGGCTTTAGATGCTGGGAAAAGTAGGGCGAAGGAAGGCATTCCCAAGCATAAGAAACATCATGGACAAAGAAAGGCAATGAAGTAGGAAGACAGGACAGAAAAGGTCTAGTTGACTCAGAGTGGAAGGAAATGCAATAAGGCTGAAGGATTGAGTGAGGCCAAATTGCAGATGTTTTTGAATGACAATCAAAGGAGACTGAAATTTAATCCATGGGCAATAGAGTCATTGAAGATTTTTTTGAGGAGTGACATGATCAGGTCAATACAAAAACGAGGTTAGTTCTGGCAGTTGTATGAAGCTGGGCTATTGAGGAGGGATCAGGGAAGGCTTCATAGAGGAACTGACATTTGAACATTTAAAATGAAATTTCAAATCGAAGAGATGTGAAGGGAAGTTTTTGAATTATTTTATCTAATAACATGCAAAGATAGTTTTGAACTTTCATTTTTTTGGCACGATTTTGAGTTCCATATTTTTCTACCTCCTTCCTTCCTCTCCCCCTTCCCCAGTGAGTGGAAAATTCCCTCTTAAGATTTAATATTCCTAGTGAAGTCCTCTCAGGGATAAAAATCATTTGTGAGACTTGGAGTGTGCCCTTTTCTCAAGAAAAGCCAAAATAATTATTTGCTCAGAGGAGTCTCTGTATTTTTTAAGGTGGATTTTTATCCCACACACCAATGACAGCAAATAGTTTGATATAGGATATATATGTACAATCATGTTACACATATTTCCATTTTAGTCATGTTGTGAAAGGAGAATCAGAACTAAAAGGAAAAAATGAGAAAGAAAAAATAAAACAAGTTTTAAAAAGTGAAAATGATATATTGTTTGGTTTGCATTCAAACTCTCTGGATGTGGATGGCATTTTCCAATCCAAGTCTTTTAGAATTGTCCTTGATCATTGAACTATTGAGAGAAGCTAAGTCCATCATAGCTAATCATCACACAATATTGCTTTAATATATACAATGTTCTCCTGGTTGTGCTCACTTCACTCAGCATCAGTTTATGCAAGTTTTTCCAGGCTTTTCTGAAATTCACCCACTCATGATTTCTTTTTTTTTGTTTTTGTTTTTTTTAGGTTTTTGCAAGGCAATTGGGGTTAAGTAGCTTGCCCAAGGCCACACAGATAGGTAATTATTAGGTGTCTGAGACTGAATTTGAACCCAGGTACTCCTGACTCCAGGGCCGGTGCTTTATCCACAACACCACCTAGCCGCCCCCCCCCCACTCATGATTTCTTACAGAACAATAGTACTCATCACATTCAACCATTTGTTCAGCCATTCTCCAATTGATGGGCATCGGTGAGGGGAAGGTATTGAAGGGACAAGATGTTCAGAAAACAATATAAGGAGTTCAGTGTGACCAGAGAATAGGTTTTTATGCATGGAAGTAATGGGAAATGAGTCTTAAAAGTTATGTTGGGATCTCATCATATAAGAGCCCTTGTTAAACCACCCTTGTATTTAAGTAGATAAATATAATGGGGCCAGGGGAGCATGCTCAAGAATCTAGCCCTAGGTTACATAAAGGAATTAATGCCACAGGTGAGTTATCAGTTTTTATCTGACAAAGACTGATCCACTGATGGAATATACTGGACCAAGAATTCAGAATTCCTCTAGTTATCTGCATTCCTTCACAGGAAGTTGCCAGTGGAAGGACCTAGTTGGTGCTTAATATTTTTTGTGTGTTGTTGGTGTGGTCCTTTGCTCTGGAAGAGGACCAATGAGATCAGGAGCATGGTGTCTTGACTTGCAAGTGAATTGGATTTAAGTGAGGCAGAACTGTGCAAAGTTATCAGCTCCAATCTCTCTTCTAGAGTCATCAGAGTCCAGTGGCAAGACATGGGTCAGGACAACTAGTAATGGCCCAAAATATTTTTGTTAATTCACGAATAAGAGAGTGAAAGTTGTTTTCAAATGCTACCCCATGCTTCCACATGGGCCCAGTACCCACTTCTCCTATCCCCTGTCCTCCTTCCTCTCTTAAAGTCTTGACAGTCTGGACTCACTTCACCTCACTCATGACCAGAAGGAAGGCCAGGGTTGGCCACCTGTGGTGGTCTCCTGAGGGTTGTCTGTCACAAACAGGAAGCTGTGGGTTGGGGAAGTGGGAGGGGGCAGCCTCAGGTCAGGAAATAATAGCAACAGAGGTATGAAGCCTCACTAGGCCAGCTCTTACTCTCTCTGAGGCTTGTTGTGCAAATAATGGAAGGAGGAAAAAAAAAGACAAACCACCAACCACAGGTTTGGAGTCTGGATACTGGGGTTGTAGTCTTGTACATCCCTGATGCTCTATGTGACCTTGGGCAAGTTATTTTTACCTTGAGTCTTAGTTTCCTTTTCTGTAAAATGAGATTCTTGAGAAAAATGACCAGCCATGATTCCAGATAACTGATGAGGAAGCTTGTTATCCATTTCCTAACTGAAAGGTTATAGACTCACAGTACAGAATGATTCACATTTTCGGATAGGAATCTCCCTGTATGGAAATTTGTTTTGACTAGGCATATTTATTATAAGGGTTTTCCTTTTCTTTTTTTCAATGGGGTGGTGGGAGGATGTGAGAGGGATTGTAAAAAAAGGGGGGTCATTGAAATAGTTTAAAGAACATAAGGAAGGTCCAAAAGGAACAGATAAATCTGACAAATTTGAAAGCTATATGATGAATTTATAATGTACTTAAAAGGAAAAGCAAGCTATACATACATGATACACAATACTTGCAGTTATGATATGATCCTTTTTTTTCCTGAGTCATCTTATTTGACATTTAAGTGCAGATAGTTTGATTAAATAAGTGCAGGAAGTTTGATTAAATCAATGGTTCTCAAAGTATCATCTTGGAACCCCTGGACCTTCTCAGGTGGGTCTATGAAATCAAAATTATTTTCATAGTTATGCTAAAATATTTAAAGTTCTGATACAGTAAATGTTGGTAAACATAACCACATAAGCAAAAACTTTGTGGTCCTCAATGAGTTTTTAGAATGTAAAGAGGACCAAAAAGTTTGAGAACCACTGCATTAAATGTCTAGCATTCCTTCCAGTTCTAATATGCTGTGTTGTAAGTTCTAAGTTTTTTAGCTCTAATATTGTTTGTTTTTTTTTTTCAAAATATATTTTCAAGACACTCTTGACATCTCTTGACTCCAGGCATTCTCTCTGGCTAAATTCCATGCCTGGAATGTTACCCCTCTTCCCCTCTGACATCTGACTTCCCTGGTTTCCTTTTAATTTCCAATTTAAATCTCTGCTTTGACTGGAAGCTTTCCCCAGCTTTTCCTAATTCCCTTTGTTAATCATTTCCTATTTATTCTTTATATAGCATACTTTCTATATATGTATTTGCACATTAGAGCATTACTCCTTGAGGGCAGGGATTGTATTTTGCTTCTTTATGTCCCTCCAGCACTCAGGCTCCTTGCCTAGCTCAGAGTAGGCATTTAATAAATGTTTATCGATTGATTAATCTTTGTACCCCTAGTGACCAGATAGTGCCTAGGACTTTGTAGACCCCTGATAAATATTTCTTGACCTGAAATTAGTCTGAAAAGGCAGATCATTGGGCTGTCTGGTAGTGAGGAAAAAGTCCTGATACTAGCAATCATATTTCTCCAAAACCTGCAATGCTTCCAAAATGTCAACTCATGGAGTGTGATTATATTGTCTAACCTAGATCCTTTTCCTGTGTTTTGAGTGTGTTTGGTCTTTGAATTGAACAGTCTGTTAAACCATGTACCAGCTTTAAAAGGGAAAAGTAAAGGTATAAGGTATAAGGTATATAGGGTCTAAGAAGAGACGGACCCTGTGGGCAAGGGCTCTTCTTCAGTTTGTTTTTTTTTAATCCTCTGTCTCTAGTGTAGTGCATTGATTATTGAATCAAATTGAGATGGATGGTGAGACAGACTACATTTGATAAATTCATGGATTCTCATAGGTTTCTGTATAAATACATACACACACATATATACATACACATATATACTCTTCTATGTTTGTATGAATGTAGGGAAGTGAAGAGAAGCCTGGGGTTATTTGGGGAGAAGTGTGTGTCCCCTAGGGGACCTGGCTGTGGGCAGCCTCCCTTCCTCCCTGGGACAACGGGGTAGGCAGGCTGCCTCTGACAAGGCAACCATGGTCTTGGTTCAGCAACTCCCACCAGCCCCTGCCTACGCCAGCATCCACCTTGCTGATCTGGGCACCCAGCGGAGCTATAACCCTACTCGCCATGCAGCAGCCCCTTTTCATCTTTTTCCTCCTCTTTTTCTTTCTTACCCCACAGCATGCTGAGCCCCAAGACCCATTGAGTGTGGAGACTGAAGGTAGGAAGTAGAGATGTGGGGGGTGTTCGTCCCAGCTTGGCCCCTATTATTGTGTGACCTTAGACAGTTTACCTCTCCCTGGGCTTCATTTTCTTCCTTTACAAAATGAGACTGGAGAACAGATGAGATGATCCACAGAAAGGACCTTCTGTGGACCTTTCCAATCTAAACAGTGTTTTATTGGGAAGGAACCAAGGGAACCATTGTATTCTGGGCTTAAGGTAGGGTTGGATTGATTATGGGGGGGGAAAGAAATGGAGATGATGAAAAAAACTCATATTTTGATTTTAATTTTTTTGAACCAGTTAATAGCAACCCTGGGACATAGTATAGTGCAAATGTTTCTCACCTTCTTAGATAGATGAGGAAATTAAAGCTTAGAGAAAAAAATGATGTTAACAGGACCTGTGATCTTGTAACTTGTGAAAGATTAAGCTTGTTCTTAGGCTTCAGACTCACACCACCTCTTCCTCACCCTTTCTCTCCGATTCTGCTCTCTTGCTCTCTCTCCATAGAGGGGATGAATGCAGTGCTCCCATGTCTGACTGGACCCCGACATGGATCCTTTGAGCCCATCACCTGGTCTGGAGGAGGGCAGCTGTCCTCTTTGCAGCAACTAACCCTGAAAGGCCCAGGGCTGGGGGCCCAGGTGGGACCCTTGAATGTCTCCCTCTTCATCTATAACATCTCAGTCAAGTCTGGGGGCTTCTACCTCTGTGAATGGGGACACCTCCCAAAGCAAGAGTCGAATCTGAGGGCTGCAATCAGTGTCAAAGACAGTGGTGAGGGGCCAGACTGGGGATTGGGGGGTAGGGGGTGGGGTGAGGGGAACCTGAAGTTTTGGGCTCAGTAGAGAGAAGAAGGGCTGGGGAAGGGATTGACTCTAGGTCTCAGTCTCCTATTCTGCTGAGAAACGATATGGATGGTATCATGGAAGGAACATTAGAATTGGGGTAAAAAGATAAGGGTTTGAATCTAGATTCAGTCACTTCCTCCTTGTGGGCTCGTGAGCTAGTCATATTTTCTCTTTTATTTTGGGTCTCAGTTTCATCATCTGTAAAATGAGGAGGTTCAGACTGGATGATTGAGAAGGTCTTTGTCAGCTCTACATCTTAGGATTCCTAGATGGCTTGTTGTTGGGAGACTGAAGGAAAAGAGTTTGTTATTGTTAGCGGGCAGAATAGATGGGAGAATGACCAAGGAGGCTAATGGAGTCATTAAAACTAGGTCTGAGGGAGATACTCTGGGATATAAAGATCAGACTAGGAGTGATCTCCCTCCAGAGGGGGGTGAATGACCTTGGGCTCAGCTCCCAGTCATCCTTGACCTCTCTCTGTGTTCATCTCTCTCCATCATTGTGTTTCCAGGTGAACTCTTCCGGTGGAATGCTACAGGCCTAAAGGGCTGTGGTCTTAGGAAGGCATCCTCCATACCTTCTCATTTTTCAAAATTGAGGGTCCAGCCTGATCTTTCCACTCAACTATATGTATGGGCTGAGGGCAAACCTGAGCTATGGATTCCCTTCACTCCATGTGCTGATCACAACCAAACAGAGGGTAAGTGTGGGGGTGTGGGAAGGAAAGGTAAGAGGCAGCTAAGCAAATGTGATCTAGGTCAAGTACACCGGGTGGAGGTCAATAGGAGGGAAAGTGGATAGAACCCTGGGTCTGGAGTCAGGAAGACCTGGGTTCAAATCCAACTGCAGACACGTACTAGCTGTGTGATCTTGGCCAAGTTGCTTGATCTCTGTTTGCCTCACTTTCCTCACCTATAAAGATGGGGATAACAGCACCTACCCACAAAAGTTGCTGTGAGGATCAAATAAGGTATTATTTGTGAAATGCTTAATATGAAGCACATAAATACTACTTAATATTATTAATGATTAAACAACAGGAGCTGCTTTCTTAATATTCCACAGTATAGAAGCACTGGAGATTCAGAAAGATATGAATTCAAATCCAGCCTTAGATACCTATTAGTTGTGTCATTTTTGGGCAAGTCACTTTATCTCCACCCATAATAATAGCATCTACCTCTAAGGGTTATTGTAAGGATCAAGTGAGATAATATCTATAAAGCATTTCACAATGCTTGCTTGGGGCAGTTACGTGGATAGAGCATTGGTTCTGGAGTCAGGAGGACCTGAATTCAAATCTGATATCAGACATTTGACACTAACTAGCTGTGTGTCCTTGGGCAAGCCACTTAATCCCATTGCTTTGCCAAATAAATAAATAAAAATAAATACTTGCTTCCTTCCCATGTTGACATCATATTGATCCTTCCAAACATTTCTGGTACCTCCTTTATGAAACCTTCCTTGGTTCCCAGGTCTCTCCTTTATCTGATCTGTATTCAAGCTTTGAAGGGCTTCTGATGGAAGAGAGGCAAATTATAGGCTTTGATATAATGAAAAACTTCTTGAATAATTAGAAATGCTCTAGAGGTGGAAAGGATTACCTCAAGAAGTAAGGAGTAGGGTGTTCCTCACTGGAAATCTTCAAGTAGATGCTGAATAACCACTTTGGGTATGTTTTAGTGGTTTTTTTCTTTTTGGAATATGAATTGACCCTGATGGCTGACTAAATTTCCTGTGATCCTGTAATCTCCTAGTACTTTGTATGTAATTTACTATGTCCTAATTTGTCCCTAGGTTTTCAGGTTCAGGAAGCATTTGCTTCATGATAATCCTGTAAGGTAGGAAGTAATGGTGACTGTATTCCCCTTTTACAGACTTAGGAACTGAGGCTCAGAGAATTCATGTGACTTCCCATGGTCATACAACTGGTATTAGAATCAAAACTAGAACTAGAATTTAAACCTAGAACCCCAGATTCTAAGTCCAATGCATTCTCTAGACTGCTCCCTCATTTCCTACATCTTTGCTTTATCACATCTGAACTATCTTGTGTTTTAGCAAGAATTTTTATAAATATGGAATACTTCCATATGTCAAAAGGTCTACTGCTTTGATGATGTCTGGGAGGCACTTTCTCCATCAAAACAGCCAACAATGTGGCAGAAGAATGTACAAAGACACTGGAGTTTATTATGAGAAGATCTAGGTTCAGATTCCAACCTAGATAAATCTCTTCAATTGCCTCTGTGCCTTTTAGGCTTGTTTCTTCTTTTGTAAAATGAAGGACTATGTGTTTTTTTAAATCTTTGTTTATTTAAGGCAACAGGGTTAAGAGTAATTTACCAAAGGTCAGAGAGCTAGGCAATTTTTAAAGGTCTGAGGTCAAATTTGAACTCAGGTTCTCCTGATTCTAGGGCTGGTGCGCTATCCACTGAGCCTCCTAGTGGCTCCAGGATTATGTATTGTTAAGGGGGGATACATGTGGGGAGTATGGGAGGTGGCTGTAGGTCTGTAAGCTTGTTTTTTAAATATTTCAATAACTATAATCCAGTATAATTGTTTTCCTATGAAAGGTTCTGTAATGATTTTATGCATTTAAAACCATTATTCTGAGAAAGGATCAGAAAGTGTTACTAAACTGCTAAAGGACTCCAAAGGAATAAAAGGTTAAGAGCCCTTGGGTTTGACAGTCTTTGAAATTTTTTAGGGCTCTAACATTTTGTGATTTTAGGAGTGGGTGTGACCCAAACAACTCATCACCTGCTCACTAATCTTGCTATGAGGAGTCAGATTTCAGTGAACTAGACTGGGTTCTGGGATGGCAAACATAAAGTTTGTGGCTGGGCCTGTTTGCTAAGCTTTTCCAGCTTGGCAGGACCTGACAGGATAGTACTCCATTAGCATGGCTTCAAGAAACCAGGACCATCTCCATACCAGGCTTCTAAGGAGGACTTTTATGGAGGTTACAAAAGAAAAAAATATAAATTCACAATGCTGTTATGGAAAGAGCACTGAATTTGGAATTGAGCGGGTATGAATCCTGGCTTGATATATATTAGCTCTATGACCATCTTATTTCCTCTGAACCTTAGTTTCCTCATGTGTCAAATGTAGATAATAATAGACTTCCTATCTTGTGGGTTTATTATGGAGAAAATGCTTTGTAAACTTTAAGGGGCCATAAAAATATGAGTTTTTATTAAATAAAAGAGAAGGTGAAGGCAATTGAAAGCACAGGTAAAATAAAGCAGCTTAGTACAGACTGGGGGATACCAAATCTAGAGAAAATTCTCCAGAGTCTTCCTGGGTTCTGTGGTTCTCTAAACCTGAAGATCATTCCTAGGGTTATTCCCATCTTGGCTTCTTGTATTTGGTCCTATAACACTCTTTTATAACCTATCCCATCTCCATTATGAATGGTAAATCTAAGTCTGTAGACCAGTGGTCTCCTGAGGGATCCATTGCATGACCCTAAGAGGTACAGCTGTTAGAACATGGGAAGATAGGTGGTAGATCTGACTGTATCAGTAAATTCCATTGACTTTCTATTGACTTTGGTATCAAACACTATTTTACTGCTTACCTCATCTTTTTTTTTTCCAGTATCTATTTTTGTGCAAGTTTTATAATGTAGAAGCATTAATACGGTAGCAAACACACACATACACACACAGATATATACATATATATTTATAATTTATAAATAAATAAATGTAGTTCTATTTGGTGGTACATGATCAAATTTTTTTGATAGGCTGTCCACTGTATAAGATTAAGTAAATTCTCTGACTCTACAATAAGAATTTTTGCTTAGTCCATCAGGAGTCCTTTACATTGACTTGAGGAAGGAGGTTTTGTCCTCTTTTCATATTCACAGGGTTATAGATTTAGATCTGGATGGAACCTTAAAGGCTATCTTGACCAATCTTTTCATTTTTATCAGATGTAGAAACTGAGACCTGGAGTGGTTGAGTGACTTGCCCAAGGTCTCATACAGCTACAGTAGAAAGTAATTCAGTGAGCATTTCAATGTAGTTCTGATTCCAAATCAATATTCTTTTCATTTCACTGTGCTACTTGGAAAGAATCTTAGTGATTATCTATAGTTTTCAGGACCCTTTCTTCTCAGGACTCTTAAGAAGTCTTTAAAATTATTGGGGACACCCCTCCCCCACCAGAGATTTTGTTTATTTGGATTATATCTGTTGATGTTTACCATGTTTAGAAAGTAAAGCATTTTAGCATTATTATAAAAATAATTTTGACTTTATAATCTTCCTGAAATAGTATTGAGGACCCCCAGGGCTGTGGGATTACACTAAGCCCCCTTATTTTTACTAGGTTACAATAAATTTTCTTCACATCCCCCTTGACTTGGTCCAGAGAGGGAATGGGGGAAAACTAAATATTAGAAAATATCAGCTATGCTTCATAACCACCCCCGCAAATAAATTCCAGTATTCCAAGTTTACAACAAACATCCTTTTTATTCTTACCCCTTCAATATACTCTAAACCCTGTGAGGGCAAACCCTTTGTCTTATGTCTCTCCCAGTGGCAGGTACAATGGTTTACACACACATATATCTCCTCTCTCTCTCTCTCTCTCTCTCTCTCTCCATATATATATATATATATATATATATATATATATATATATAATGTATGTATATATGGACATAGGGAAAATGTTGATACACTGAAGAGTGTCCAGAGGAAGGTGACCAAAAAGGTGAAGAGTGTGGACATTATGCCATAAGAATATAAGTTGAAGGAACTGGAGATACTTAGCCTGGAGAAGAGAAGACTTAGGGAAGACATGATAGCTGTCCTCAAGTATTTGAAGATCTGTCCTATAAATAATAATTACATCTTGTAAGGAATGTTTAAACTAAATCCAAGCCCATTTGAGGTTTCCTGGCAAAGGTACTGGAGTAGTCTGACATTTCCTTCTCTAGCTTATTTTACTGATGAGGAAATTGAGGCAAATAGGGTTAAGTGAATTGCCTGGGAGTAAGGGTCTGAGACTGGATTTGAACTCAGGTCTTTCTTTCTCAAGGCCTAGAACTCAGGTCCTTCTGACTTCAGAGCCAGTGCTCTATCCTAGCTGCCCCACAAGGCTAGAACTCCAACCACTATACCACCTAACTTCCCCAAAAGATATTAGAGTGGTTTGTCATTTCCTTCTCTAGCTTATGAACTAGGTGTAGTGAGTGTGAACTAAGAGTAATGGGTGAGTTATACTGTGACTTAATAGTAAGGAAAACTTTTCAACAATTATTGCTGTCCAAAATGAAGTGGACTGACTTGGAAGATATTGGATTCCTCCTTACTTGAACTTTTGTTTGTTTATGTTGATAAAACAAATAATTTCATCTGGTTTGGGAAGTTGTTATTGCTTTTTATTTGTTTTATTGATAAATATGGTTTCTAAAATTTTTCATTTCATTTTTGTTGCTTTATTTTGTTTTTTACAGCCCTTTTATTACTGAATGCCTCTCCTCCTTATTACAAAGATTAGAAAAAAAATGGGGTAGGAGGATGAATAGTTTAGCAAAACCAGTGAACACATCACTTGTGTCTGATAATGTTTATAATATTCCACATGCTTATTTCCTCTACCCTCTCTTTAAGTTCCTCTGTAAGAGCAAAGTGTGTTTTATGAATTCTTCTCTAAGGTAATGATCAGTCATTATAATTATACAGCAATATTTCCTTTGTGTATGCCTTTTCTAGTTATCCTGATATAATCACTCTGCAAATTATTTTCTTGGTTTGTGTATACTTTATTCTCATGCTACTCTGTATTCTCCATATTCATCATTGCTTATGGGTCAGAAGCATTCTATTTGTTCATGTAGCATGATTTCCCAATGAATCTGTCCACATTATTTTCAGCTCTTTGCTACAATAAAATTGTTGCTATGAATATTTAGGTGTAAATAGGATCTTTGTGTCATTTACTTCCTTAAAGTATATGATAGCAGTGGTATCTTTGCATTAAAGGGTATGGTTTTGTTAGTCATTTAGAAACTGAATTTTTTCTTTTAGGTTTTTTGCAAGGCAATGGGGTTAAGTGGCTTGCCCAAGGCCACACGACTAGGTAATTATTAAGTGTCTGAGGCCAGATTTGAACTCATGTACTCCTGACTCCAGGGCTGGTACTCTATCCACTGTGCCACCTAGCTGCCCCATAGAAACCAAAATTTTGCAAAAAGTGCAACATCCTATTTGAAAATATCAGCTGAGAAAGTAAGAAATTACCTTTGCAGAAATTAAATTTATTGAATTCTATGGTTTCTTATTCTTCCTTACTTAGTTCTCTCTGCTGATCCTTGCTTTTTATTTGTAACCAAATGGTTTTGGTTGTTGCATTTTGTTCCTTACATTTTATTTTTATAAGAGAGGCAAACTCAGGCAAAAAACCCCAAACCTACAAAGTATATTTCCTCCCTGCAGCTGAGAAAGACACCAGACTCTTAGAGGGCTTACCCAATGATAATTCTGCAATTTTATACTTCTGAAATTTATTGATTGTTTAAAAAATTAAATAAGGAATTTAAATTTGACCAGTTGATACCATCAAACCTAACCTGAGTTTTTTCATCATTTAATATATTCTTTTGGGAACTTGGTAACTAACCGTGAGGATCTGCTGTCGTTATCTCAGAGTAGGGACACATCACTCATTGCCCATTCTGTCCTTAGGTATGCAGTTGAACCAGGTTCAGTTCTGGGAGGAGTTCTCACATTCAGTGACTCATTAAATCCCCTTCCTCAGACACCCCAAGAGATGATTTTAATTATTAGCTTGTATCTAGGATCTTCCCTCAAATGGGAAGAATAAAAAATATTTATTGTACAATATGAATCAAGTAGGGAATATAAACAACTCTAGACACTAAAAAATGTCATAAAAGATTCACATGTACATTAGCAGAACAGAATTTAGCATCTACTGGAACAGTTGTTTTTCCTAGTACTTAAACTTCCTCAGATCATTTAGTAGTTTGCAAGACATTAGACATTTTTCACTTCATTGTCTAAACAACTCCTCCTATATATCTATTGGTAAAATGGCAAGGTTTGGATTAATCCTGTTGTCAGTGACTGTCTTCTTCACTGAAGAAATTTTACTTTCTATGAGTCAGTTCCAACTAGAATGAGACCCTAGTCCTCTAAAGTTAAGTGACCTACTCAAAGTCACACAGTTAGTAAATGTTTGAAGTTGGATTTAAATCAAGTCTTCCTGACTCGAGTTCCATCTCTCTATCACTGAGCCATCTAGCTACCTTAAGTCCCTTAACTTGTCTGGTTATACCTCCATGTCAATAATCATTTGTATAAATTCATTGTTGTTCAATTGTGTTTAATTCTTTGCAATCCCATTTGAGATTTTCTTGGCAAAGATACTGGATTGACATACCACTTCTTTCACCAGCTCATTTTACAGATGAAGAAAGTGAGGCAAAAAGGGTTAGGTGACTTCCCCTGGGGCATTCAGCTAGCAAGTGTCTGTTATCAGATTTGGCCTCAGGAAGATAAATCTTCCTGACTCCAGGGCCAACAAGCTTCCCCTAAAGTTTGCTTAAGTTTAAGAAAGAACCAAAACACAAGAGGCAGGTTATGTCTTTTAGCTTCCATGTACTTGTGGCCACACTAAGTCTGGGGAAGGACAATGGAACCTGACCCAACTCTCCAGATAAACATTGAAACATGACTTGAAATTGAAAAAGGGGAGAGATCCTCTCCTACTTTTAGTACATTCACTAAGTCCTCAGATCTTGTTCCGTAACCAATAAACACTCATCTCACAATGCAAGGCTCTTAAAGATGTCATATTTGTCCAGAATATGGCCCCAAACTCCCATCCCAAAGCTTCCATATGGAGCTAGGAATCATGACTCTAACTAGGCATGTTCTATCAAGGTAGATGGGGGGAGGGGGAGAAAGGATGGCTCCTACTATAAAGGAATCATATATTTGGGGCTTAAATGGGTCTTACAGATGATCTAGCCTAGTGCCTTCATTCTATAGATAAGGAACCCGAGGCTTAGATGATTAAGGGACTTAGATGGTGCAGTGGATAGAGTAGGTCTCTATTAAGGAAGATATGAATTTAGAGTAGGTCTCTATCAAGGAAGATATGAATTTAAATCGTCTCAGACATTCTCTTAGATATGTGACTTTGAGCTGTTACTTAGAAACCTCTGTTTGCCTCAGTCTTCTTAACTATAAAATGGGCATGATAACAGCACCTACCTCACAAGGTCGTTGTGAGATAATATTTATAAAGTATATAATATATAAATTATATATATATTATACAAAATAATATAGTATAAAATATGTAATATAATAGATGCTATACAAATGCTAGCTATTATTGATATTTTTATGGCAAGACTGAGTCAGGATCCTAATTTGTGGTACCATTAACTTCAGGACTTCTGACTCCAAAACCAGGATCCTTTTTACTACTCTTACTTGCATTGTTTCCTTTACTCTGTATCACTTCATCTAAGCCTTACTACCTTATGGCAAATCACTTAACCTCTCAGTGTACCAGCCAATTCTCTAAGAAAGCTACCAACCTGTATCAATGAAATCCCTATCCCCATCCCTATGTTCCCATATCATCCTAAAGTGCTTTATTTGACTGTTCTCCCATCACTGAGTACAATTTGCATCCAACTTTTTGCTATTACCAATGGGACTACTCTGTGAGAAAAGTCACTAAATTGTTCATAACCTCTGACATTTTTGTATGTAAACTCAATGAAGTCAAAGAGAAAGATTCCCTTGATCTTCAATCCTGCATCACCAATAGCCTATTGCACATTTCAAATTTATTTTCAATTTGTATGTCAAAATTATATGAGACGTTTTAGATTCAACATGTCTAAAACTGAGCTCATCATCACTAAACCCTTATCTCCTCCAAACTCCTCTGTTTTTGTTGAAGATATCACTATCCTACTAGTCATCTCGTTTCATAATATTGGTATTTTCCTGTACTCTTCACTTCCTCCCCACATCCATTCAATAACTAAATCTTTCCATTTCTACCTTCACAACATCTCTTCTATCCTACTCCTCTCTATTCACAGAGCTACCACCTTAGTTCAGGCCTTCATTACCTTTCTCTGTGTTGCCCAGGGTCATATAGCTAGAAAATACCTAAGGCTGAACTTGAACTCAGATCTTCCTGACTCCAGAAAGAGCATTTCATTCACTGCACCACCCAACTGTCATACTTCTCTCCTGTATTTTTGCATGAGCTTTCCTGCCTCTAGTGTCTCTCCACTCTGCTCCATTTTACAAAGCAATACCAAAGTGATTTTCTTTAAGACCATATCTGATCATGTAACTCTCTTATTCAACCAGTAATAGTGACTTTCTATTGGTTTTTAGGATAAAATATAAGCTCTTTTATTTAGATTTTAAAAACCTTTTGTAGTCCTATTTTATTTCTCTGGTCTCATTGGAAATTACTTCTGCTATCCATTCTGAGTTCTAAAGTGGCCTTCTTTCTTATCCTCACACATAGCACCCCATTTCTTATTTCTGTCTCTCTGGCCTTAGAATGCACTCCTTTCCTTCATCTCATAGATTCTCTCTTTTCATGTAGATGCAATTCAAATACCATACTTGGCCCCATCTCCTCCCAACCCCCAACTTACCCAGGTCCAACCACCCTGTAAATGTTCTCTGAGTATCAGCTTCAAAAAGAGAACTGATGCCTTGCAGTTTTGAGACTTGCCTTGGTTAAATATTTTCCCTACATGAATGTATCATTGCTTTTGTATTTTTTAGTTTATGCCCATTCTTTTCCCTCTACTGGATTTTAGATATGTTTATGGGAAAGTGTACCCCAAGTATTTGAGGGAAATTATTTGTAACACTATTCTTACTTTGACTGAATATATTTGAATAAACACATTTGCTAAAAGATTCGGTCTACTAACTGACTAAAGGGAAGCACAGTGGTGGGGGCTTTTGAACTAGTCTCAGGAGGGTTTATCTCAAGCCCTGGGGCTAGGAAAAGTCATCTTTCTGAGAACCCAATCATCCAGTGATAATATGAATTAGGTTAGTGAGTTTTGAGGGAAATATTACATATGGAAACAGGGATGTATTGGTAAATGTTCAATAACTGGCTAACAGGAAAACAACATACACACATATGAGGCAATTTTAATTTAATCTGATTAGCATTTTCTCAATCACTTTCTTGAATTTAATATTCAGCAAAATAATAACTCAAGTCCTGATTTGTAGCATTTGCCAGTTTTTGAGATAAAAATTTTTACTGAAAATTTACTCAAATTTAAAATTAAATAAATTAATAATAATAAAAATTAAACCATTTGTTCAAGCAAGCTTATATGAGCTCACTTCAACACACTTGTGCTTGTAAAATGAATGTGCCCATTCATATCTTGTATGATACATATATCCCCATAGGTTATCTTTTCATATAGATGTATGGCTCATGGGTAGGCAGGATAGATATCCCTAGAATCTTGCCTACTTCTCTATAAGGGAATCTGTCATTTTTCTTTTTGGGGGGAATAGGAGGAAGGCTGTGGCTAGGTGTTTGTTCCTTCTTTTGTCTACTTTTGAGAGTGATATCAGACTAGAATTAATCCAATTTCTCTCTCCAATACAACTCGGCAAGGGATATAATAGGTTTAAAACAAAAACTCCTGAATATATTTGTCAGTTTACTATTTTCTTACTTGATGCTTTCCCCCTTTCTACGGGTGTGTGTGTGTGTGTGTGTGTGTTTCTTCTATTACTTTTTAATTCAATTGTTTTTTTATATTTGTATCATTTAGTATTTTGGGTTATATTATGATTTATGGTATAAAATGTTAGTTTAAACTCATTTTCTTCCAAGCTATTGAATTGTTTCAGTGGTTTTTGTTGAATAATGAGTTCCTTTTTTAGGGTAAAAGTATTCTAGTCTATAATGTGAGTAGGTAGATTTGGTTGTTTTGTTTTGTTTTTGGTAGGACATATAGAATGGATATAGAAGAAAAATGAGACACAAGTTATATTTTTTTAGTTATTTTCCCTTGAGTTCTGGATGGGATCAAAATTAGTGAGCTGGTTATGCCAGATTTATGAAGTATTCTATACAAATGAAGATTTTTTTTTTTAGCATTTTTAAAACCCTAGAATGAACCTGGCAGACTTTCTCCTTTCCTTCTCTCTCTCAGCAGAGGACTTCAAATACTTAACTAAAAAAAAAATTGGAGCTAAGAGCCAATTTCCCCCCTTCTTCCCAGTTCTAAATCATACCAACATCTGTTGATGTCTCCTCCTTTCCTCCAGTTTTTAGGGGAGAGGTAGCCCTCCTTCTTGAAAATGCAAATCCATCTATTTGGGCTCTTGATCCTTTTTTCTTTTTTTAATTCACTTTTTATTTATTTATTTTGAATTTTACAATTTCCCCCCTAATCCCACTTCCCTCCTCCCACCCCCCTTGGAAGGCAGTCTGTTAGTCTTTACATTGCTTCCATGGTATACATTGATCTAAGTTGAATGTGACGAGAGAAATCGTATCCTTAAGGAAGAAAAATGAAGTATAAGAGACAGCAAAATTATATAATAAGATAACGTGTTTTTAAAAATTAAAGGTAATAGTCTTTGGTCTTTGTTCAAACCCCACAATTCTTTGTGCCTGATGGTTGCACTGATGGAATGAGCAAGTCCATTAAGGTTGTTGATCCTTTTTTCCTAAGAAAGAGTGCAAATGACAAGTTTGAGGAAGGGTTGAGAAATGACAATGCAGAGAGATAGTGGGATTCAAGACAGCTGAAGCTAATAGAGACCTCAGATCAATATCAATTCAGGATGTTCAGTTATATATTACTTAGTAATAAACTTCAGTATTCCACTGCTCAGGAAAGGAGCCATCTCCATTGTCTGGGAGAAGCTGCTACTTCAGTTTTTGGTAAACAAATTTATTTTAGAGGAAAGAAGTTACCCTAAAGCTTCACATTAAAATTCATATTAATTCCTTTCATTCCTCATTCAGAGTGGAGATAAGAGATAACATGGAGACAAGGTCTACTCTCATAGCAGTTATATAAATTATTTTATGATTTTATTATACAAATGCTAGTTGTATCCTAGTATGTTAGTTCTTAGATATTTAATGTATGTTGTTGTTATTATAAGACAAGTTGTTTTCTATTTTCCCTGTTGATTTTTAGTGATATGTGGAAGTACTGATTATTTTTGTAGAATTATTTTGTATTGTGGTTCTATGCTGAAACTATTATCTCAATTAATTTTCTGATCATTTTCAAGAATTTTCTAAATAAACCATTATTTTGTTCTCAGATGGGTTTGTTTTTGCTTCTGCTTTGTTAATGCTTATTTCACTAATTTCTTTTCCTTGTCTTATTGCGACAATCAGATTTTATAGTATTATATCAGTTATTGATAATACAGGCATCTTTGCTTTACCCCTGATCTTTTAGGGAAAACTTTTTGTGTCTCTCCATTACAATACAATACTATCTCTTTTGGTTTTAACCAATTTTAATTTGGTTTTAACCAACTAAATAATCATATTGAAGAAAGATCATTCCAGTACTATTTTTAAGTCATAAATGAATTATTGCAGTTTGCTGAAGGCTTTTCCAGATGTTAGTGATACAATTATGTGGTTTTCTTTCTTTTTGTTTGTTTTTGTCACTCTGGTTCTGGGTTCCTTGAAAGACTGGGCCCACACAGACTAGACTAAATCCTAACCTCAATAGAAAAGTTTATCCCTTTGACTTGTTATGCCCCAACTAAAATCTTAGGGAAATCTCAAAAACAAAGCCTAGACATAACCTGTTTCCCCTAAAGTAGATAATAGGCTGCTCAACTTCTATACTTTTATTAATGGACATTATAGGTGCTAAGAAAATAAAATCCTTTATATCACCTATCATAACAAAGGACTTACATCTGTGAGTAAATACAGGAGACATAAAACAATCAAATAGCTAATTAGACTCTTTTTGAGAAAGTAAAGACACTTTGGGGAACTGTTAAACAAATATTGTCCATTTACTTCAGATTTGCACTGAGTAACTCACAATGTCATGGAGGGTTGACATGGCCTCTTGGCCAGATTTAGCTACTGAATTTTTTTCTTTTCTGAGAAGTGAGCAGTTAAGGAAATCTCCATTTGGGAGATCAGTGCCTAACTCTCAAATTCATGAACTTTGAAATTCAGAATTAGCCATGAGGTAATCCCCAGGTCTGGAAATACTATAGTCAGGATTGTTAATCTTTGACTTGTACTCAGAAAGTGAAACAGAAAGGCTGTAAACGGAGTGGAACTGGAGGTTCAAAAATTCCCCTTTCAAACCCATCTGGGGAAGCACAAGATGCTTACCATGTGCTTTTCCCCACCCAGTTTTTGTTTTTTGCCAGGCAATGGGGTTAAGTGATTTGCTCAAGGTCAAACAGCTAGGTAATTATTAAGTGTCTGAGGTTGGATTTGAACTCAGGTCGTCCTGACTCCAGGGCCTGTACTCTATCCACTGGGCTATCTAACTACCCCTTACCATGTGCTTTTATTGTAAGTTTCCATTTTCTGCTCCTGGGAGTGAGGGAAAAGAGAAATTCAAAAGAAAAAACAAACAAACATGCAAAACAAAAAAGAGTAAAAGAGAGGGACTGTTTTATAGTTCATTTCTATGGACCACAGAGGAGATGTCTCTTCTGACGAGAGTTCATTTACTTAAGTTTCCATCAACTAGTCATCAAGAGGTATGTATCCCCAGTCCTTGGGAATCATCAGAGGAATCCCCAATGTCCTCTCAGCAATGACTTAGGGCACTGATTTAACTCCATGAAACTTTACAAAGTTTATGTCTAAATGTGGCATGGTTGCCAGATGAGTCTTTGTTTCACTGCTGATGTGTCATACCATATTCCTTGGGATATCATGCAGGGTGAATTGCACAACCCAGATGCAGAGATGCCTGGATGCCAGGAGCCTTGTTCTCTCAGTCATTTAAAAATCAACAAGGTTAGAGCCTCTAATTCTTTCACCTAAAAGGAAGAAATTCAGACGTGAAGGAACCAAGATCTATTTCTCTGTATCTCTGTTGGACTCATTGGGGAGCAGGCCCAAGACTTCTGTCTTTATAGTATTGTCTCTCTCTGGATGCCATCCCCAAAGAAGTCAAGTCAAGAAAGAATAGCCTAAGAAAAGAGTCATGGAGGTTTGGGCTGTTAATAGCTTTTGAAGGCACCTAATTAATCATAAAAGCTTCTCCTAACCTTGTAGTTTGTAGATCAGAATCAGTTGCAGAATGTATACAAGAGCTCATTCCTCTTGCTCCAAGCATCTTCTATGACATTAATTACAAAATTATATTAATAATGTAATAATTACATTACTACAAAACCTCTTGAATGCAGGCTCCCTAAGCTTTTCCACTTGGGAAGATGCTGTCAGAAACACTCTGAGAATATGTACTTACTATTATACTAGTATAAATCCAACTTGGAAATGATCAATCTTTTTTTGTAAATGTTGCTATATTACCTTTGATGGTATTCTGTTTAACATTTTTGTATTAACATTAATAAGTGATAATGATCTATTATTCTCTTTTTCTGCTTTTTCCTTCCGTGAGTTGGGTATTATAACCGTATTTGTTGGGGGCAGCTAGGTGGTGCAGTGGATAGAGTGTTGGCCCTGGAGTCAAGAGAACCCGAGTTCAAATCTGGCCTCAGACACTTAATAATTGCCTAGCTGTGTGACCTTGGGCAAGTCACTTAACTCCATTGCCCCTTAAATAAATTTTTAAAAAAAGAACCGTGTTTGTTTCATAGAACTAATTTAGTGGGACACCTTTTTTAATAAAATTTTTGAGTTTTAAAATTTTTCCCCTAATCTTACCTCCCTTCCCATCCCCCACAGAAGGCAATTTGCCAGTCTTTACATTGTTTCCATGGTATACATTGATCCGAGTTGAATGTGATGAGAAAGAAATCATATCCTTAAGGAAGAAACATAAAGTATAAGAGATAGCAAGATCAGACAATAAAATATCAACTTTTTTTTCTAAATTAAAGGTAATAGTCCTTGGTCTTTGTTCAAACTCTACAGTTCTTTCTCTGGATATAAATGGTATTCTCTATTGCAGACAGCCCCAAATTGTCCCTGATTGTTGCATTGATGGAATGAGTGAATCCGTCAAGGTTGACCATCACCTCCATGTTGCTGTTAGGATGTACAGTGTTTTTTCTGGTTCTGCTCATCTCACTCAGCATCAGTTCATGCAAATCCCTCCAGGCTTTCCTGAGTTCCCATCCCTTTCTAATAGAACAATAGTGTTCCATGACATACATATACCACAGTTTGCTAAGCCATTCCCCAATTGAGGGACATTCACTCAATTTCCAATTCTTTGCCACCACAAACAGGGCTGCTATGAATATTTTTGTACAAGTGATGTTTTTACCCTTTTTCATCATCTCTTCAGGGTATAGACCCAATAGTGGTATTGCTGGATCAAAGGGTATGTACATTTTTGTTGCCCTTTGGGTATAGTTCCAAATTGCTCTCCAGAAAGGTTGGATGAGTTCACAGCTCCACCAACAATGTAATAGTGTCACAGATTTCCCACAACCCTTCCAACAATGATCATTATCCTTTCTGGTCATATTGGCCAGTCTGAGAGGTGTGAGGTGGTACCTCAGAGAAGCTTTAATTTGCATTTCTCTAATAAGCAATGATTTAGAGCAATTTTTCCATATGACTATGGATTGCTTTGATCTCCTCATCTGTAAATTGCCTTTGCATAACCTTTGACCATTTGTCAATTGGGGAATGTGGGACATCTTTCACTATTTTTGCAAATAGTTTATATAGCATGAGGATTATTTGATCTTTAAATATTTTCTAGAAGGGACATGTAAATCACTCTGCTTCTGGAACAGTTCATTTATGGCTTATTAATTTCTCATTTCTATTTCCTCAGAATTTTGTATTTTTGTAGTTATCAATCTATTCTATTTAGACTTTTTTCATTTAGTTATTTTTTTTCCATTTAGACTTTTAATTTTGTTGGCATAGAACTACATACAAGAGGCAGTGTTGCATCCTGAAGAGAGGATTGACCTTGGAGTCAAGAATACTTGAATTCAAGGCCTGTCTTTGGCATATACTGACTACGTGGACATGGGCAAGAAACTTATAAATCTCCTTAAGCAAATTTATAAGAATATATTACAGGAATTATTGATATTCATTGCTAGAGGGAGTTTCCTATACTGGGAAGTTCTCTATGAAAAAGAAATCACAGATTTCAACAACAAAAACAACTAGATATTCTAGTTTGTAATACTTTTCTTTATTTTTACTCTATTAATTGTTATCTTCTCATTTTTAATTTTGCTAATTTTGTTTTCTTTTTCTTTTTTCTTAAAAAATTAAATTAGTTGATTATTATTTTTATTGGCATTTTTAAAAAGTTTTTTGTTTTATTTATTGGCTCAGTTTAAAATATGTATTTAGAAACTCAAAATTTCTTCTTTTGGGCTTATATTGGGATTTTTAGTTTTTTGGTTTTTTAATTTGTGTGACCTCTGTTTTGCTTTTTTTATAAACGTAAGAGTTCAGAGATTTAAATCTGCCACTGACTGCTTTAGCTGTATCATATAACTTTTTCTATGTTGTGTCACTGATATTATTCTCTTGAACATATATATATATGTATGTATAAGTTTATATCCTTATATAAAAATGTTTCTATGATTCAGCTTTAGATCCATTCATTACTTAGGAGATAATTTTTAGTCTCTATTTAGTTCTATTTCTTTTGTTCATATTTTCCTCATTGATGTCTATTTTATAGCAATATAGTCTGTAAAGAATATGGTTAAGATTTCTTCCTTTTTGTACTAATTTGTGAATTCTTGATGCCTTAGGATATGATTTTTTTAAAAATAATGGTTCCATGAGTCTGCAAAATATTAGCTTACTCTTTCAAATTCCCATGTAATATACTTCTTTTGTCTATCAAATTTAACTCTGAATTTGTAATTTT
Organism: Macrotis lagotis; assembly: GCF_037893015.1. Taxonomy (NCBI): domain Eukaryota; kingdom Metazoa; phylum Chordata; class Mammalia; order Peramelemorphia; family Peramelidae; genus Macrotis; species Macrotis lagotis. The sequence continues at coordinate 61,136,043 of NC_133665.1, forward strand.
TTAAAATTTTTGTTAGATCCATTAAATTTTGAAGGAGGAACATCAAAATTTTCCTATTGATGCATTATTGTTTAGTTATTTTTTGTGTTTCAACTAACTTTTCCTTCATGTTCTTAGTAGGTCTTTTAGTCTATGAGTACAGAATATATATGATGCCTTTAAGTACAAGGTAGTTTGTCTGGTTCATCCCTCTTGACAGAATCTATCTGTCTTATCTTCTGCCTAATCTAAGATCATGTTTACAACTCTTGCTTTTTTTTTAATTTGAGATGACAAAATGAAAGGTATTGTATTCTAGCCCCTTGAATTATTTTTGTTTTGTTCTATCTCATTTGATTTTCACAACAACCCTTCTAAATAGGTGCTATTATTTACCCCCATTTTACAATTGGAAATTGAGACAAACTGGTTAAGTGACTTACCTACAGTCATACAGCTAGTAAAGGTCTGAGCCTAAATTTGAATTTACATTTTCCAATTCCAAGCCCAGTACTCTATGCACCATGCCAGTTTATTAACATGGTCAACTTCTTATGTTTACATTTTATTTTATATTTATTTTTACAGATTCTAGTTCTTTTAAAAATATTTTAAATATTAATATTCCTTTTTTTGCTTCTGAATATATTAATGTGCTTTTTTCTGGAGATTTATTTTCCTTTATGCAGTAAATTATATCTATATCTATTAATTCATGTACTCTTATTTTAAGTTACTATTTGAATTTTTTTAGGTACTTAGTGTTTATTGATTGATGGAAGGTGAGTGGTATGGTATAGTGAATAGAGTGCTGAAGTTGACACTAGGAAAACCTGGGTTCAAATCCCACCTCTGATACTCACGAAATCGATGAGCCTAGGTAAATCACTGCACCTCTGTGACCCTCCTATCATAGTTTTCTCATCTGATTTTCTTTCCTTTATCTCCTCCCCCCTCTGTTATTTTTTTTTTTACTTTTTTTTTGATATGCTTCTTAAAGGTAATGAAAGGAAGCTGGACTTAGTCATGAGTACTTAGTCTGTAATCTTCTCATATTTTTCCAATCTCTTGAGATCCTGGTTTGAAGACTTGATAATCAAGTTGAGAAGATTCTTAGAGTGCTAGGAGTTGGATTAAGTGAAAAACCAAAGACCCTTCCAACTCTGAGATTCTGTGAATGAATAAATTAATAAGTTGAACTGTGGTCTTTCTCCCCCAGATAATTTGGAACAGACTGTGGACCCAGGATCTCCCCTCTGGCTGACCTGTGGACATCCTCCATCTGATCTTACCCAGGGCCCCACATCATGGATTCACTGGCGCCCTGAGCAAAACATTTCACTCCTGAGCCTAGAACTGGGAAAGGGTCTCCCAGTCCGGGAGTTCTGGGTTATAGGAACTGAAGGAGAAGGTACCCTGCTAATTTTGCCCCGAGTTGTTCCCCAGGATGCTGGTTCTTACCTCTGTAAAAGTGGCAACCTCACTATCAGCATCGAACTGAAAGTCATCTCCCAGCCAGGTAGGAAGTCATGTCCACCATAGCTTTCTTTTGAAAGTCAAGAGAAGTCTTCATTCATTCTTCTTGGAGCAGTTTGTGGGGTGTGAATGTGAGAGTTGTGATGGGCTAGTATATGGGGATTCCCTATTTCACAGCCTTAGTACTTATCTCTGATTGTTGAGAAAGATATTCTCCCATCTCATAGTTCTTCTCATTCAGTACTTATCTCTGATTGTTGAGAAAGATATTCTCCCATCTCATAGTTCTTCTCATTCTGCAGCAATATGGCGTTGGCTTTTGGGGGCTGGAGGCTGGAAGATTCCAGTTGTAACTCTGACCTATGTGTCCTTCTGTCTGGGTACCCTGGTTGGGTTCCTTCAAGTTCAGAAAGGTGAGAGACCACTTCCTTCTCCCCTGTTCCTGTCCCTGTCCCTGTCCTGGTCCCGGTCCTGGCCCCTACTCCATCATAATCTTGGTTTGAACTTCCCTAAGGAGTGGCCTCCATGCTGTGGTAGCCTCCTGCCCTATATGTGTGTCTGTATGTCTAGTCTTCCTCCCCAATTCCAGCCTTTCTGACTGATCCCAACCTAAACCCTCCTCTGATCCTGGCTAGCCCTGATTTCACGGAGAAAAAGGAAGCGGATGACTGATCGTACCAGAGGGTAAGAAAACTCAGTGTGAAGAAATCTCAGTCCCCTTGAACCTCATCCCAAGCTAGCAACCCTATTCTGGGGCTAAGATTCTATTCCCCCATTCCCTTCCCCTCATTTCTTCCTTAGTAGTCAATAGCAGTCATTCATGTTTCTAAAACCCTTTTTGTGAGTTTTCCTCACAAGAAGTCTATGAGATGGTTATTATATTCCTAATTTTGTAGATAAGGAAACTGAGATATTATATTCCTTATTTCACAGATCAGGAGACTGGGACTCAAAGAACTTAAGGGATTTGCCCAAAGTCACACAACTAGTAAATGTGAGAAACAGGATTCAAACCCAGGGTTTTGACTCCAAGTTCAGTGCCCTTTCCATTAAATTGCCTAGTCCTCAGGTCCCTTTTTATTTCTCCTACTCTTTAGTTTCTCCACAGCCCCTTAGGTTTGTATTATAGTTTCTCTTTCTTTCTGGGGTCAGGTTCTTCAAAGTGATGTCTCCAGGGAATGAGACCCAGAGTCAGTATGGGAATGTGTTACCCCTGTCTGGGGTGGCAAACCTTGGAAATGGTGAGCAAGATTCTTGAATTCCTGAGATATATCCAGAGAATATAGTTAGATTCCTTTCTGCCCCAACCCTGAAAGCCTCCAAGTCAGTCCTCTTTAATATATATCCCAGTCTGAGGTCAATGGATGAGTTTTTTGTATTGAGGGGAACTCAGAGAGAGTAATGAGTAGAGGATAAAGGCAAGTTGGAAAAGGAGAGGAGAGGAATGTTAGGAGGGGCAAGGTGATGAGAATAACCAGTCCTGGCAATCAGCTTACCTTCTAATGGAGAAGACAATTACTATACCTAAAAATATACACAGTGTGAATAGAAAGTGATAAATGTAAATACATGCAAAGCAGGTAAATACAGGGTAGTTTGGGAGGGATGGAGATCTGAAAGACTTCATGTAGAAGATGCTGCTTATGCTGAATATTAAAAGAAGAGAGGGACAGCCTAAGGTATGAAGACAGAAGATGGAATGTGTGAGAAAGGCCAATATAGCTGAAACACAGAGTGCAGGAGGGAGAGTAATATAAGGCTGGAAAGGGGCTGGGGGTCAGTTGTGAAGAGCTTAAAAAGTTAAATAGAAGAGTTTAGAGATTATCCTTTTGGCAGTAGGAAGCTATTGGAAGTGATGGAGTTAGGAAGTGATGTGGCCAAATCCATGTTTAAGGAAAAATCATTCTGGCAGTGAAAATGGAGTGAACTGGTGAGAAATTGGAGACTAATTAGGAGGCTGATGCAATAATCTAGAAGAGAGATGAATGGATCTGGGCTGTGTTGGTAAAAAGAAGGGATTATGAATAAGAAATTATGTAGAGAATGAAACTGCAAGATTTGGAAACTGTTGGACATGTGAAGAATCCAGGCTAAAGCCAAGGTTACAAATCTGAGTGACTAGAAGAATGGCAATGCCTTTGATAGAAATAGGGTAGTTTGGAAGGAGGGTGTGCTTGAAGGGGGAAATAATATGTTTGAATTTGGCGATGTTGAGTTTGAGATGTTTCTGGAACAGCCATTTTGAAATGACCAACAGGCAACTAACTGGTAATTCAAGATCAAAGCTCCGGTGAGGGTCTGGGGCTGAATTTAGAGATTTGGGAGTCATCCTCATAGAGATGATAATTAAGCTCATGGGAGCTGATGATGTTAGTAATATGGAGTGTCTGTGGAGAGAAAAGAACTCTAGGGAACAGTCACAAGGAGCCATAATATGGCTCAAAAGCTAGTCAAGGAGGTCAAAAAGTTAGATGGAAGAGAACTAGAAAATAAAATACATAGGATATAAAGAAACACAATTATATTGAAGTAAAGATTTTTCCCCCATCTAAATTTACAAACTTCCTGTAATCACTTTATGGTAGGGGTGGGGGTAGTCCATGGATAGATTACTATCAGATTTGACAAATATGAGATCATGTGTAGAGAGAGAACAGTTTGATTTGAATAATGAGTACAGAAGCTAGATTGCTTCAAAGGTTAAGGAGTGAGACAGAGGAGAGGAAGTGAAGGCAGCAAGTATAGATAGCTTTTTCAAGGTGATTGGCTGAAGTATAAAATGAAAATACCAAACAAACCTTCTGGGGATTGTGGAGTTCAGTGAAGATTTTTTAAGGACTTGTTGAAGGAGAGAGAGAGAGAGAGAGAGAGAGAGAGAGAGAGAGAGAGAGAGAGAGAGAGAGAGAGAGAGAGAGAGGATAAATATTTCATCTACTGGGAAAGATGAGAGGGAATAGAGGGGTTGGATAGGAGTAAAAAACCACCCTTATCCTTTTGTCAGGGAAAAGGAGAGTTAGAGATGATGTCAAGGGGTTTTGAGATGAAAAGAGGAGAGACAGGGAATCAATTAGGGAGAAATAAAAGTGCTGTTTTGCTGAAGTGAGGTCCAGTTGACCCCACTCCATTTCTACCCTCTAGTTCGGACCCTGAAATGGACCCCTGGTTTTGAAGAAGCTACTCCATCCTTTGTGAACCCACACCAAAGGCAGCAAAAAACAAGAATTCCTGGGATCAGGAGTCCAAGGCAGGAAGGTGAATGACTTTTAAGAGAATGTATCTTGAGCTAGAACTAGAGCCAAAGTCAGAGGAGAAAGAAGCATGACATAGTAGAAGTCAGGAGTCCTAGTGGAATCTTGACTTTGATGCTTATTAGCTTTAGGAAAGTAATTTTTCCTCTGCGGGTCTCAGTTGCTTCATTTGTAAAATGAGGCTCAATAAGTTGATATTTAATTTTCATGTTAGATCTAAATAATCCTCTTTGATACAGGGGATAAAGGTACAGACGATCCTTGCAAGAGGATTATCCACTTTCCAGGTTCTGAGAGTTGAGAAGTCCTGGGCATTGTTTAGTGAAAGTTGGAGTCCATTTGGGAGGGAATAGGAGAGCAGGATGAGCTGGGGAATTTGGGGGCAGTGACAGCTTCTACTCCGCAGACACAGAGGAGGAAGAAGGGGAAGGTTATGAGGAACCAGATGGTGAAGAGGCTTCTGTGGCCTATGAAAATAGCCAGGATCAGATCTCCCAAGGTAATAATGGAGTTGCTCCCCTCATCCAGGGACCAATCTCGTGTATGTTAAAGAGTCCAAACTTCCTCCACTGAGCAACACCCTTCCCCCACCAGCTCCTTCTTCCCTTTCCCTAAAGGCATTGGATGAACAGGTAGAATGCCCAGCCTTCTTTCTGACTCCCTTCCCTCCCCAGATGATTGGGGTTATGAGAATGAAGAGAAAAGAACCTTGGCTGCTGAAGAATTGGAGGATGATTCTTTCTCAACTGGTAATAAGGAAGTGGGGAGGAAACCTTAGGTGATAGAAGAGGGGGACCCTGAAGGACCAAGGAGGCCAAGGGGAGCTGGGGAAAGGGTGGGTTAGAGAAGTCCCAAGAGGCTCTTATGGAGACAACTTTCTCACCTCACCTCTTGTTCACCTTCTCCCTCTTCTCTCCAATAGCTGAATCTTACGAAAATGAGAACAAGGAAATGGTCCCACCTGTCTACACAACAACAGGTGGGGGCAAAAATATTCCTAATTTAGGGACTGGAAAGGGGAGTAGAAGGGTAGAAGAATAGACCCAAGGACTGAAAGGATCTTTTTTGCTTTCCTCTCTAGGCTTCCTGGTCCCCAAAGGGCCTGTCTGGGACACCTTCCGGGAGGCTTCTTCACTTGGTGAGATGTGGGAAGGAAATAAATATTTATATTGTTATTTCATATCTCAAACCTAGTTCTGACTTTAATATGACCCTGATCCTCAGCTGGTCTGATGCTTAATCCAACTATTCACTATGTGAAGAGCTTAAGGTTGGGTGCTGGAGAAGATTAAATAAAACTTGGGTTCCTGCCCTTATGGAGCTTTCTAAGTCTGAACCTAAGCACTTTTGTAGTGAGATATGGTTTACTCCCCTTAACTCAATCTCCAACTCTTTCTCCCCAGCCTGGCCCTTGGGATTATCTATGCTCAGTCTGATCTAGTTATTTCTCACATGCGTCCCTTCATCCTTCACCTATAAACAGGATCTCAGTCTTATGAGGACATGAGAGGAATCCTGTATGCTGCCCCTCAGATGCGGAACCTTCATCCTCAGCCTGGTCCAAACCAGGAGGAAGGTAAATATCTTTCAATTTTCAGCCTTGTCTAAGCTTTTTAGACTCTAACGAGTCATCCCTCTCCCTTCTCCCCATTTCTCTCTCTCCTGTCTCCCTTTAACCCGATCTCTTATGCCTTTTAGATGGTGACTCTTATGAGAATATGGAAAATCCAGAAGAGGCTGGTCCAGGGTGGGAGGCAGGAGGTTGGACCCCAACCTGGAACAACAGGTGTGTCCCTCAACTGTAACCCCACCCCCTTAAATGAGTAGGAAATAATCCTGCTCTAGAGATGGAGAAGGGGAGATTTGGGAGTTAAGCTGGCAAACTAGATTCTGGTGGTAAGGGGTAGAGATCAAGGGAGGTAGGGTCCTTTTTTTTTTGTCAGGATATTTGGGATGATGCCTGGCATTTTGGGAGGGAGAGAGATTTACAGAGGGCTAAAGGGAGAGGAAAGGGTACCTACTGAACACAACCTCCCATTTTTATCTTTCCCTCTTCAGGTCATAGAAACACAACAGCAATTTAGCCTTCTTTTGATGCTTAGTCTTTCTATCTGGCGTGACTAAAGTCTGATGATGTTCACTTTGTGTGTGTGTGTGTGTGTGTGTGTGTGTGTGTGTGTGTGTATGTATGTATGTGAGCTTGTGCCCATTATCCCTTTTCTCCTTAATAAAATCCTGAGGTTCCTAATTCCAAGAAACTATGACTGTGTGTTGGAATGGGATGAGACAAGGGAATGGAAGCAAAGGACAGGATTCTAATTTGCTGAGCAGTCTCTGAAAAATCTGGTATGTTAGATCAAATAATTTCTCCTGGGGAAAAGCTTCTTTAGAACACTTTAAGGGCTTCCCCTGAGGTCTGTTGGTTCAGACCTGGTCTGGATTTAAACTGATTTAATCCATTGAATTAATTTGTTAATTCAACAAATATCCATTCAGTGTCTAATATATGAACAGTATTCATTTCTCTCTCACCCAAACTCATCCCTCTTCCCAATTTCTCTATTGATGACAGTGCATCATACCCTCAACCTTTATACCTCCCCTTCAAGAGATAGCTTTGACAAACTGAATCATCTGCCTCACTAAAGGGATTTCTCCAACCACTGATACTGTGCTTGGATTTATTTCTCCATGGTTATCATATTATCACTATCCCAGTGATTCTGAACCCTTAGTTGCTTATATACAAATCAAACTACTAGCTCCTTTATAGCCATCCCCCTCAACCCTACCTACTCCACCAAGGTTTCACTATGCTCTCTGGCTTGCTTGCTTCATAATTAACAAAGTTGCTTTCATTTTAAGCTGTTTCCTTTTTTTTTTTAATACTCCATCCATCTTCTGGCAGTCTCTTAGATCTGATTCTCTCTTGATTGAATCCCTTGCGAACCCTTAAAATACTGCTTGCACTTTCACTTATATCTAAAACTCACTGGTCATAGTGTGACAATTGGAATATTTTTACTCCCTACTGCCACTCCAGACTTCCTCTACCACTATTACTCTTTTTTTTGAAAGATTTTATTTATTTTCAGTTTTACAATTTTCCCCCCAATCTTGCTTCCCTCCCCCCACAAAAGGCAGTCTGTTAGTCTTTACGTTGTTTCCATGGTATGCATTGATCTAAATTGAATGTGATGAGAGAGAAATCATATCCTTAAGGAAAAAACATAAAGTATGAAATAAAGTAAAATTATATAATAACTTTTTTTAAAATTAAAATAGTCTTTGGTCTTTGTTCAAACTCCACAATTCTTTCCCAGGATACAGATGGCATTCTCCATTGCAGATACCCCCAAATTGTGCCTGATTGTTGCACTGTTGGAATGAGCAAGCCCATTAAGGTTGATCGTCACTCCCATGTTGCTATTGGGGTGTTCAGTGTTCTGATTCTGCTCATCTTGCTCAGCATTAGTTCATGCAAATCCTTCCAGTCTTCCCTGAATTCCCATCCCTCCTGGTTTCATCACCATTACTCTTTTTTTTCTTTTTAGTATTTTTTTTACAAGGCAATGGGGTTAAGTGGCTTGCCCAAGGCCACACAGCTATGTAATTATTAAGTGTCTGAGGCTGGATTTGAACTCAGGTACTCCTGACTCCAGGGCTGGTGCTCTATCCACTGCATCACCTAGCCGCCCCTATCACCATTATTCTTAAACCTCTTCTACTATCCACTGCACTGGAACTGACCTCTAGCCTGTGAATGGTCAGAGCTGAACAGAGCAGGCCACAGGTAGTATGTCAGGACACAAACAGAAGTTGCATTAATTTTGAAGGGAGGAAAATGATGCTTGTGGGTGGGATACTCCTCTCTACTTCCCCCTGAGAAAGAAGGCTTATTTTGCTGGAGAGAAGGCAGAGTTTATATACCTACCAGGCTGGCCCATGGTATAATCATTTCTAGATCTTAAGTTGCTGTTCCATGGCAGGCTCATTCATAGTAATCCTGGGTCCTGTGAGAACAGTTCTTAAGTTGATCTCAAGTTTTGGGAGTTATAATTACTCTGTGGGGTATAGAACCAGAGTCCTGTAATGGGAACAGGTGTATAGTATTGTGATTATGATATCATATGTAATGAATGTTAACCCTATGTCCCTGGGAAATAGGGGAAGCTAAAATCATAAATCCTTCAGTGAACACATTGTGCTGATCAAAGTGGTACACTTTGACAGAGGGTAATATCATCCAAAGTGCAAAGGATTTCTGTTATGTCAAACTTGTTGGGTCTTAACCCTGGGAAACAGAATGTGTTCAAAATATTTTGACAAAATTTAACACCCAATCTACGTCTGGGTAGCTCTTATCTTTTGACACATATACCCTACTTATGGGCAACTAGGTAGCCCAGTGGATAGAGTGCAGGGCCTGGAGTCAGGAGTCCTGTATTTAAATCCAACGTCAGACACTGTGTGACCTGAGTGAGTCACTTAACCCTATTGACCTCAATTTCCTCATCTATTAAAAAAAATGAGTTGGAAAAGGAAATGACAAACTACTCTATTATCTTTGCCAAGAAAACCCCAAATGGGGTCGTGAACAGTCATATATGACTGAAAAATGATTGAACAACAATATTTTCTTTGCTTCCTCAATGAATTTAGTTCCCAACTCACAATATTTTTCTCTCTACCCCAACTCCTGCCCTCGTACTATATATTGATCACCATACATATTGATGTTCCCATAACTACTCTAACTTCCTAATTTTTTTTAGGTTTTTTTTTTTTTGCAAGGCAAATGGGTTTAAGTGGCTTGCCCAAGGTCACACAGCTAGGTAATTAAGTGTCTGAGGTTGGATTTGAACTCAGGTACTCCTGACTCCAGGGCTGGTGCTTTATCCACTGTGCCACCTAGCCGCCCCAACTTCCTAATTCTTGAGTCTAATTAATTGCTATGATCTCCAGTCTACTTTGGCTATGACAGAGGTGGTCATAACCTTTATTTTGACATCTCACATGCAAGAATTCCACTTCAGTGTTCACAAACTGTGAAATTCCTTCCATTTTTGTTATCATTCCACCTTTCTCCATACTTTATGTCCCCTAAAACCTCTTCTTCATTCCTCCTATGAACTTCAAACTTTCACCTCCTTAGTTCTTTCCCAGTTCATTAGCCATAAATTGATTACATTCTTTTCCTTTCTCAAGGAAAGGTTCCTTTGGTTCAGTTCCTCTTGGTGCAACTATACAATATTATCTACACTTGAATCTTTCGACCCCTTGTCCTACTGACAATTGTGTTTTGCCAAACTGTGACCTTGGGTTATGCCTAGTATTCATCTCTTTTGTTTCTTTTTTTTTTCTTTTTCTTTTTTTAGTTTTTCCAAGGCAGTGGGGTTAAATGACTTGCCCAAGGTCACACAACTAGGTAATTATGTGTCTGAGATCACATTTGAACTCAGGTCCTTCTGACTCCAGGGCAGGTGCTCTATCTACTGCACCACCTAGCTGCCCCTATCTCTTTTGTTTCCATTTGTGTCCTGCTGAAGAGAATTATAAGAAATCAGGTTCATTCAGTCCACTGTGAATTTGTTACATAACTTATGTTACATAATCTCAACTGCATCCTTAATGTAGTAAAGCAATTTTTTATACCATCCTAATTGATTAACTATTACACTCATGATAGTTACTTAAGGGAGTATGAAAAGATTTGGAATAGCATCTCTTAATTTCCTTCCCCTACACTCAACTGAGGAATTAAATTTATAACTTCCATCCCCCCATTCCAATCAAAACCTGAAGTCATATTTTATTGGGAGCCAGGGTCTCTAAGCTGTTTGACACATTCATGGCAAGAAGACTCAAGGTGGCCACACTGCCTGATGGAACATTTCCTTCTTCAATATCTATAGGGATTCCATGTATACCCATATTTATAGGTCTATTATTGATTGCAAAACTTACTCAAATAGTGGAATGACTATAAAGGAAGAATTTCAGAGAAATTCCTTGCATAAAACAGATTGTGAACTCTGTTCAAATTTAACAGGACCGCCTCTCCCTGAGACATACAAAAGGCTTCAACATTATGAAATCTTTGGAAAATACAGCACTGGGAGTTCCAGGGAGACATCAGAATATATACAGGGAAAACAGATACAAGATGGGTCAGATAAAATTCCAGGGAAATTAACAGTTTTGCCCCCCTTATCATACACAGGAATATATGATAAAGCTGGTGAGAGAATAGTTAGTATAGGTGACCGATATGTGAACTCTAATAGCCTTAGTTTATTGGGAAAGAATAAAATGTCATAGAAACCATAGCGTTTATCAACAGGGCTGAAAGGAAAATTGGTTATTGAAGGAGTCAACGGACGGGTGGACAAACATAACTGCCCTCACCATAGGTTGTCAAGGGAGCATATCGAAAAACATTACATATGTGGCACAAAAACATAAAAGCATTCCATTAAACAAATTATATCAAAGATTATTATCAGGAAAGTTCTGCTTAATTAATAACTTTACTATGCAGCAACAAACCAGGCAACAGACAGGTTGAGGTCATCATGGTCTGAGCAGGGACAAGAAAATTAACTACATGATTGATAATCACACTTGGAACCACTACATGATCAAACTTGTAACCATATGAACTATATGATTAATGATGAAAATTGTACACTTTTGTAACCAAGGAAATGATTTTAGTTTGCTTGTTTGATATGATTCTGAGACTATAAAAATAAATCCAAGCAGCTGACATTCAGTCAACCTGCTCCTGCCTTTAACCCTGTGTCGACTCAACTCATTTTGCCGACTCTATCCCTCCTGTCAGGTTCCAAGGACCCCGCGGAGGCTGGACCCCCACAATATTTTCCCCTTCACTCTTTTATTCCTTTGCCACATGAAGAGGTGAGCCTTCTCTTGCCCTCTATATACACTTTGATCTATCCCCTCCTACTTGTCTACAATGATGATGTTTGTTCTTCATTTTTGAAGAGGATTGTGACATCAAGGAAGTGATGCCATGATATGTATTTGAATTGAATTTGAGTGAAGGGGGTTGTGCTAAGTCACCAATCTCATTTTCTTCTCCAACACCATCTGAGTCTAGTGGCCAGATATGAATCAGGACAACTGGAAATGGCCTTGGATGAAAGGCAATCAGAATTTCATGACTTTCCCAAGGATGTCTTCATTCATTCATTCATTCACTCAATCATTCATTCATTATTTGCAAGGCAATGGGATTAAATGACTTGCCCAAGGTCAAACATTATTATTAAATATTTGAGGCTGGACTTGAACTCAGGTCCTCCTGACTTCAGGGCTGGTCCTCTATCCACTGTGCCACCTAGCTACCCCACTAGAGATTTCTTAACTGTTAAATCTAATGGTATTTTTCATTCATCATCCTTGAGTTAGTTCTCTTCTACCTTTGATACTGTAAGGCAAACCATTTCACTGGAATTGGAAAATGAATCTCAATCACAATAGTCTAACTTGAATGGAAAGGCCCATATTTGGAATTATGATTATATAATCAAGGTCAGATGTGCAGCCTTTATTTGGGCATGGAAGCAGTTACACCTCTTGCTTGCTAGAGATGAGCAGACAGGAGCTGAGGTGTAGAGCGGGCAATGGTGAACAAAAAGTGGACAGAGAGATTTACATGATCTTGACATCTCACATGCAAGAATTCCACTTCAGTGTTCATGAACTGTGAAATTCCTTGACCCTGCAGCCTCCTGCCACCACCAAGTCTGTACAATAAAAAGGTCTATATCTCTCCAAGTTTCCTCAGCATTCCTTTGGTCTCTGAATAAAGAATCTAGAAAGCAACGAGGATGGGATTTGTTTGAAACATCCTTCTTCCCTAGGTTAAATGAGGACTTAAAGGATTAGTATTAGACTAACATGTGGCTTACATCGGCAGGATTTACATTAGTATTAGTACTTGACTTACAGATACTGTTATTCACCCTCTCCTCCTGGAGCCTATTTCTTCCAGGTTCCCAGGGTACCATTTTCTTTTGTTCTCCTCCCACTTGTCTGATTCTTCTCAGTGGCCTCTGCTGAATCTTCATCCAGGTCATACCACTACTTGTGTGTTTCCCCCAATATTCTGTCTTGGAATCTTCTCTTTTCTTCTCTACTACCTCACTTCATCAGCTCTCATTGGTTCAAATATTATCTTTGTAATATGACTGTCAGATTTATAGATCAAGTTCTAATCTTTGTCCTGAGCTTGATTCAGAATTATCAACTGTCTTTTGTTTATCTCTAACTGGACATCCCATAGACTTCTCAAACTCAACAAGTCCAAAGTAGAAATCAGTATCTTTCCCTCTGAACCCTCTCCCATTCCCAGCATTCTTATTCTTTTTTTTCCGATTAATGAACATTTTATTTAAATGCAAAATTTTTTTCATGTACACCCCATCTCCTGAATTGCGACTGACTGTCCCCCATGCCTGAAATGGTCTTTCTCATCTTCATTTTCTTCCCATTCCAGCTAAAATCCAACTTTCTTCAGGAAGCTTTTTCTGGTCCCTCTTTTTTTTTTAAATTTTTATTAAAGATATTATTTGAGTTTTACAGTTTTCCCCCAATCTTGCTTCCCTCCCCCCACCCCCACCCCACAGATAGCACTCCGTCAGTCTTTACTTTGTTTCCATGTTGTACCTTGATCCAAATTGGGTGTGATGAGAGAGAAATCATATCCTTAAAGAGAACGGAATTCTCAGAGGTAACCAGATCAAACCATAAGACATCTGGGTTTTTTTTTTTTCTGAATTAAAGGGAATAGTCCTTGTACTTTGTTCAAACTCCACAGCTCCTTATCTGGATACAGATGGTACTCTCCTTTGCAGACAGCCAAAAATTGTCCCCAATTGTTGTGCTGATGGAATGAGCAAGTCCTTAAAGGTTGAACATCACTCCCATGTTGCTGTTAGGGTGTACAGTGTTTTTCTGGTTCTGCTCATCTCACTCAGCATCAGTTCATGCAAATCCCTCCAGGTTTCCCTGAAATCCCATCCTTCCTGGTTTCTAATAGAACAATAGTGTTCCATAACATACATATACCACAGTTTGCTAAACCATTCCCCAATTGAAGGACATATACTGGATTTCCAATTCTTCGCCACCACAAACAGGGCTGCTATAAATATTTTTGTACAAGTGATTTTTTTACCCTTTTTCCTCATCTCTTCAGGGTATAGACCCAGTAGTGGTATTGCTGGGTCAAAGGGTATGCACATTTTTGTTGCCCTTTGGGAATAGTTCCAAATAGCTCTCCAGAAGGGTTAGATGAGTTCACAGCTCCACCAACAGTGTAATAGTGTCCCAGATTTCCCACATCCCTTCCAACAATGATCATTATCCTTCCTGGTCATACTGGCCAATCTGAGAGGTGTGAGGTGGTACCTCAGAGAAGCTTTAATTTGCATTTCTCTAATAATTAATGATTTAGAGCATTTTTTCATATGGCTATGGATTGCTTTGATCTCCTCATCTGTAAATTGTCTTTGCATATCCTTTGACCATTTGTCAATTGGGGAATGGCTTTTTGTTTTAAAAATATGACTTAGTTCTCTGTATATTTTAGAAATGAGTCCTTTGTCAGAATCATTAGTTGTAAAGATTGTTTCCCAATTTACTACTTTTCTTTTGATTTTGATTACATTGGTTTTATCTGTGCAAAAACTTTTTAATTTAATGTAATCAAAATCATCTAATTGGTTTAGTGATGTTCTCCAACTCTTCCTTAGTCATAAACTGTTCCCCTTTCCATAGATCTGACAGTTAGACTAGTCCTTGATCTTCTAATTTGCTTATAGTACTGTTTTTTATGTCTGTGTCCTGTAACCATTTGGATCTTATCTTGGTAAAGGGTGTGAGGTGTTGGTCTAATCTAAGTTTCTTCCATACTAACTTCCAATTATCCCAGCAGTTTTTATCAAAGAGGGAGTTTTTATCCCAATGGCCTGACTCTTTGGGTTTATCAAACAGCAGATTACTATAATCCTCTCTTGTTTTTACACCTAGTCTATTCCACTGGTCCACCACTCTATTTCTTAGCCAATACCAAACAGTTTTGATGACTGATGCTTTATAATATAATTTTTGATCTGGTAGTGCTAAGCCACCTTCATTTGCATTTTTTTCATTAAGCTCCTGGCAATTCTTGACTTTTTATTTCTCCATATGAATGTACTTACAATTTTTTCTAGCTCATTAAAGTAATTTTTTGGAATTTTGATTGGTAGGGCACTAAACAGATAGTTTTAGTTTTGGTAGAATTGTCATTTTTATTATATTAGCTCTACCTATCCATGAGCAGTTGATATTTGCCCAGTTATTTAAATCTGATTTAATTTGTGTGAGAAGTATTTTATAATTGTTTTCAAAAAGATTCTGAGTCTGTCTTGGCAAATAGACTCCCAAGTATTTTACACTGTCTGAGATTACTTTGAATGGGATTTCTCTTTCTAGCTCTTCCTGCTGTTTCTTGCTAGTCATATATAGGAAAGTTGAGGATTTATGGGGGTTTATTTTATAACCTGCAACTTTGCTAAAATTGCTAATTGTTTCTAGTAGTTTTTTAGATGATTTCTTGGGATTCTCTAGGTAGACCATCATGTCATCTGCGAATAGTGAGAGTTTTGTCTCTTCCTTCCCAATTCTAATTCCTTTAATTTCTTTTTCTTCTCTAATTGCTGATGCTAACATTTCTAATACAATATTGAATAGTAGTGGTGATAATGGGCACCCTTGTTTAACCCCTGATCCTATTGGGAATGCCTCTAGCCTCTCCCCATTGAGTATAATGCTTGTTGATGGTTTCAGATAGATACTGCTAATTATTTTAAGGAATAGTCCATTTATTCCTACACTCTCTAGTGTTTTTAATAGGAATGGATGCTGTATTTTGTCAAAAGCTTTTTCAGCATCTATTGATATGATCATATGGTTTCTGATAGGTTTGTTATTGATATAATTGAGTATACTAACAGTTTTCCTAATATTGAACCAACCCTGCATTTCTGGAATAAATCCTACTTGATCATAATGTATTATCCTAGTGATGACTTGTTGTCGTTTTGCTAAGATATTATTTAGGATTTTTGCATTTATATTCATCAGGGAAATAGGTCTATAATTTTCTTTCTCTGTTTTAACTCTTCCTGGTTTAGGTAACAGTACCATATTGGTTTCATAGAAAGAGTTAGGCAGAGTTCCATCTTTCCCTATTTTTCCAAAGAGTTTATATAGGATTGGAACCAATTGTTCCTTAAATGTTTGGTAGACTTCACTTGTGAATCCATCAGGCCCTGGAGATTTTTTTTAGGGAGTTCAATAATGGCTTGTTGAATTTCTTTTTCTGAGATAGGGTTGTTCAGGTATTTAATCTCTTCTTCATTTAACCTGGGCAACTTATATTTTTGTAAATATTCATCCATTTCACTTAGATTATCAAATTTATTGGCATAAAGTTGGGCAAAATGTTTTCGAATTATTACTTTAATTTCCTCCTCATTGGTGGTGAGTTCACCTTTTTCATTTATAATACTAGCAATTTGGTTTTCTTCTTTCTTTTTTTTAATCAAATTGACCAGAGGTTTATCAATTTTATTGGTTTTTTCATAATACCAACTTTTGGTTTTATTTATTAATTAGTTTTTTTGCTTTCAGTTTTATTAATTCCAGCATTCTTATTCTTAAGGACACCACAATCCTTGCAGGTTACCCAACTGACCATCTCATGTGATGCTTGATTTCTTACAAGCACTCATCCCACATAGTCAATCGCTTGTCAAATCTTGTTTGCTTCCCAGCATCTCTTATATATTACCCTTTCTCTTTACTCACATCTTTTACAACAACTTTGCAAACTTTGCAAGCCCTTATCACCTCACTTGGGTTCTTTATATATTGTCTTTCCTCACTCCAATCCACCCTCCACTTAGTTGACAAATAGTTTTCCTAAAGCACAGGTGTGACCATTCAATGCTTCCTACACAATTAGCTCCAGAGGTTCCCTATTACCTCCATGATCAATGTAATCATTTAAAGTCTTTCACAGTCTACCTTTCAGTTTTCTCATACTTTATTTTCTTCCATGAACAATGTGGTAAAGAGGAGAGACACTTCCCCCCAGACCTGGTGTCAGGAAGATCTGAATTCAAATCCAGCCTTAGACACTAGCTTCATTACCCTGGCCAAATCACTTCACCCTGTTTACCTCAGTTTTCTCCTCTGGAAACGGAAATGGAAAACTATTCCAGTGTATTTGCCAAAAAAAATCCTAAATGGGGTCAAGAAGAGACTGAAAAACAACATTTACAACAATAGTAATAGAATAGACTATGTGCTGAGCACTTTACAAATGATACCTCATTTGACCTTTAGAACAATTCTGAGAAATAGAATCTAGTATCCTCATTTTACAGTCAAAGAAATGGAGTCAATGGAGGTTGTGATTTGCCTATATCCATTCAGTTAGTTTGAGATCATATTTGAACTCAGGTCTTCCTGGCCTCACACCCAACATTTTTATCCACTGCACTTCTAAGTTGCACCATACCACTGCAACTAAGTTTGTGGAATATCTGCCTCTAGCTTTTTGTTCTTAGCTGGATTCTTTCGCTAGAGTGAGAATTCTATTCATAGGAGGATTATTGAACTCTTCTATTTTCCAAGCCTTTTCCTGCTTTAGCTATATAAGGTGTGATCATTCTGTTTCTTTAAATTTTGGGGAGAATCTATCAGGGTTAATAGCCTTGCTCAGGGGCACACAGCTAGTCAGTGTCTGAAGTCAATTTTGAACTCAGATCCTGCTGACTTCTAGGCAAGTGCTCTAGCCACTGAGATGGAGTGAACTGCAATAATATTGGGATTAACTTGGACTTTGTATAGCAGACAATAGATAGACAGATTCTGTGCCCTTAAAAAGAAAAGTGTTAAATCTGGTACCCTAGATGGTCTGACCTTGTGAAGAATAGATTATAGAAAAAGTTTTTTCTCTCACCCATGAGAAAATGCCTCCTTATTATAGAGATAAAATACCACCTGGACTCCCCAGGGCAGAATTGCAGACTGAGGCATGGAAGCAAGCTGATCTCATCCTGGGAAATTACCATTTCCCTTATCTATGGGACTCGGTATGGGAGACCTTGGACAGAGCCTTCTTGATTTCCTTCCTCCCTTTCCTCTGAGTTCCAGTTTTGGGAAACTTCATTAGTGGAAAATTTCCAAGCCTCTGAGTACCTGACTGACATCCAAAATTTCTTCTTAAATACATTTTTCTCCCTTCCCTAGTCAGTCAATTGGTTGATTCACCTATTGACTCCTTTTGACTGAAAGATGGTTTCTTTTTTTTTTTTTTTTTTTGCAAGGCAATGGAGTTAAATGGCTTGCCCAAGGCCACACAGCTAGGTAATTATTAAGTGTCTGAGGAGGGATTTGAACTCAGGTTCTCCTGACTCCGAGGCCAGTGCTCTATCCACTGCACCACCTAGCTGCCCCTGAAAGATGATTTCTTATATGAAATTATCTCCCTGCCTCAGAACTAGAGATCTCAGAGCCTCTTAGTATTTCTCATAATAACTGTGTCACCTAGCTGCCCTCTTCTTTTTTTTCAAATCATTGACTAGAGATTTCCTTTCCAGAAAGTGATTCTTTGCTCCAGTCCTTTAGCTCTGCAGAGTAAATAACACTGAAGCTTGCATATCTATCAGAGATGAACATCCATAAGGCCTCTGTTTAATTTCTGGTAGCTAGTTTATATACAAAAATATGTGTACATATATATATATATGTGTATATATATCTATATGCATATATATATGTGTATATATATATATATATATATATATGAGAGAGGTGATGGAGGCAAATGAAAAGATGCAGATTGAATGTTGTAGGGAATATATACTAGTCATCAGCACTATAGAAGTTATTGTTTCTCTAAACTGACATTGATTCTGGTGTTCCCCCCAATTGCTTAATTGAAAAACTTTCTTTCCTTTGTAAATAAATGGGGAGAGTATTGGAAGACAACTCAACTCAAGATACATATTGCTTTATTTTCTTCTAGTTGCAACAGTCTTACCTTTATTAGGTATATGTAGCAACCCAAACTTTCCCAGTCTTTGTGTTCACTCTTTTATTTTTTTGTTTAATTTTAGGGGTTTTTTGGAAGACAATGGGGTTGAGTGACTTGCCCCAAGGTCATAAAGCTAGGTAATTTTAA
Source organism: Macrotis lagotis (assembly GCF_037893015.1). Lineage (NCBI taxonomy): Eukaryota > Metazoa > Chordata > Mammalia > Peramelemorphia > Peramelidae > Macrotis > Macrotis lagotis. Next base: position 61,155,012 of record NC_133665.1, read on the forward strand.
GTGTCTGCATCCACATTTGAACTCAGGTTCTCTTTGAGTTCACTCTTACACAAAGTAAATATGAAGTAATTTCTAGAGGGAAGGGATTAGGAAAGATCTCACTTAGGAGGGAGTACCTGAATTGACGGGAACTAGGGATTCAAAGTTATAGAAGAAAGGAGGGAAAGCATTTCAATGATGAGCTGCAAAAGAATGGAAGTAGGATGGTCTAGAAAGTAAACACCCTAAGAACTAATTTTTGTCTTTGTGCCCCCCTGTTCTTAGCATAGTTTCTGACATAAACTAGGTGTTCGAAAATACATATTGATTCATGTGTATTATAATGTATAGACCAAATAGAATCTGTGATGAGAAGTAATATGAAATCAATTTGAAAAGCTAGACTAGAGCTAGGTTGGTGGCCTTTTATTGTCCAACAGAAGAATTTTTATTTTATCCTAAAGATGACAGAGTAAGAATCCTAGAAGCTACTTAAGGAGGGGTATGCCATGGACAGAACTGTGCTTTCTAAGTATCAGTTTGGTAACTGGATAGTGATTCATTGCCTCTAGAATAAAATATAAATCTCTTATTTTGGTATTCCAGTCCTTTCTTCTCAAGAGCACTGTAAGGTAGTTAACATGACTATTATTATCTTTACTTTTTAGAGGAGGGAAGAGAGTCCCTGAAATATTAAGTGTATTCTGACTTTAAGCCAGTGATCAAGCTATAGGGCTATGGGTTGTATTTTGTAGTATATGGTAAATATTTAACAACTGACTCTCCAGAAAAACAATGTACTTATGACACATTTTTACTTTTCATCTGCATCATTAAAATTTTCTGTCACTTTCTTATGTCTAAACAGTCAACAAAACAATGAGTTAAGTTTTTTTTTTAAGTGATCCATTTCTAAATGCTCTCACAGAATATTTCGCAATGGACTCTCGCACATCTTTGGATTCCAGGCTCATAAAAAGATGGTCTCATCCTTCTTGGAATCTTCTAGGGGAATAGGATACACACACCCATATAATGATTATATAATATTAATAGTTGCTAGCATTTATCTATTTAATTATTTTTTTAAAGTTTTTGCAAGGCAAATGGGGTTAAATGGCTTGCCTAAGGCCACACGGCTAGGTAATTATTAAGTGTCTGAGACTGGATTTGAACCCAGGTACTCCTGACTACAGGGCTGGTGCTTTATCGACTGTGCCACCTAGTCACCCCCAGCATTTATTTTTAAATAAGTTTTTATTGATATTCTATTTTCTTTACATATTCATAGTTTCTTCTAGTAACTTCTTCCCAGAAAACCATTCCATTAATAATAGTTTTTAAACAAAAAAGGAAAAGATAGGAAAAATCTTCATAACTGATCAGTATATTAAAAAAATTGAAAGTTTATATATTGCACATTTGTGGACCTGTCTCCTCTCCAAAGGAATGGAGTGGGAGTACCTTCTTTTTTTATTTTTTTAGGTTTTTGCAAGGCAAATGGGGTTAAGTGGCTTGCCCAAGGCCACACAGCTAGGTAATTATGTCTGAGACTGCATTTGAACCCAGGTACTCCTGACTCCAAGGCCAGTGCTTTAACCACTATGCCACCTAGCCGCCCTCCACTATGCCACCTAGCCTCCCTGGAATACCTTCTTATGTCTTTTCTGTCCAGTCATACTTGTTCTCTACAATTTTGCAACATTTGCTTGATTTTTTTGCCCCAGGTGTGGAGGTGGGGCACAATGTTCCTTTGAAGTCTAAACCTAGTCCAGGATAAGTGGAGAGTGAGCTCAGTCCTCTCCAAAGGAACTCCCTCCAGTCAGAGGAGAATGAGGATAGGGAGTTGAGAAGGAGCTGAGTATACAAAACTGATACTATTTCAGGTATTCCATTAATGCAATGTATTCCAAGCAAACATCTATGACATTCAAGTGCCATAATTTGGTGCTTCCAAGTCTTTGCTGTCTTGGAAAGTGCTAAATAGCTTGTATTTATAGAGTTAACACTTTGCAGTATATCCTCACAACTCAGAGGGAGATGAAGAAAAGGAGGCAGACTTAAGTGACTTGCCCTGAGTCACACAGCAATAAGAGACTGTATTTGATCTGAGGTCTTTCTAATGCCAAGCCCAGCATTCTACTTGTTGCATCACTTAGCTGCCTTGGGTTAAACAGCTTGGTTAGTACATAGAGAAAATATCACACCTTATTGATGAAACCCTAGTCTTTTCTATTTACAATGTATGGTAGTCACAACTTTTATTAGACTAGTTCACCACTGAGGGGAGAGGAGTAGGAAGAGAGGGTGGCAGAAAAATGTGTGACTTATGCAAGTGAAAGAATGTTGAAAAACTTTCATAACATGTAATTGGAAAAATGAAAGGAAAATAAAAGTCAAACAGTTTATGGTATTCAAAAAAAAAACGAAAGATAAAATTCCACAGTCAGATAAAACCTTTACAAAATCAACGTTTTAGGTTTTTTACCAAAAGGAACTCTAGAAATATTAATGTTTGGAGATACACCCTAGGAGAGAAAATCTTCCAGGAAAGAAAACCAAGGTCAGATCCTAGGAAAAATAAAAAATCACTTTGGCTAGTCTCTCTACTAAAAGAAGAGGGCATTACCTTTGGTTAACAAAAGGATGTTCCTTCTTTAACCCTTTTCCTCTGAGGATTCTTCTTTGAATATGGTCCATGGAGAACAAAAAGGGGTACTTTATTGTATAACAAAGAATGTTCCAGCCCTAAATCTGATCACATCCTTAACTTTTGGGGGAATTAGGACTCAAGACTAAGTAAGAATGAGAACTGATTTGGGTTTCCATAAATAAGAAGTGAGACTCCAGAAAATAATAATAGGTACCATTTATATGAGGCAGCTAGGTGGTTCAATGGCTAGAGAATTGGGCTTGAAGTCAGAAGGCCTGAGTGTGACTAAGTCATTTAATTTCTGCCTTAATACAATGGAGAAGAAATTGGAAAACCACTCCAGAATCTGTCAAGAAAACCTCCTAGACAGTTTGGTTCACTGAGTCACGAATAATTGGATATGACTGAACAACTCAACAAAAATCATTTACATAATGCTTTCAGGTTCACAAAACTCTTTAAAAACATTATTTCATTTATCTTCACAATGATCCTGGGAAGTTTGTGGTATTATTATTCCCATTTTGCAGATGAGGAAACAGAGATAGAAAAAGGTTGTGCCCTGCCTAAGATCACACAGTTAGTAAGCTGTCTGAGTCAGGATTCAAACTCATGCCTTCCAGATTCCTGACTTTAAGAACTGGGCTGTGTCCATTTATAAGCGGTGGTTGATGTTGTTGGTGATGGTGCTTGTAACTAGGCTGCTACTGGTGGTAATAAACATTTACTTAGCATTTTAACGGTGGTAAGTTGTTTTCTATATATTCTTATTTAATCAGAAAAATTTGGCTAAATGTGGTAGAATGTGAAGTAGAGGATCTTTGATGAGTATCACAACCCTAAATCTTTTGTCCCAGGTCATCTTGCTAGTAAATAACAGAACCGGGAATATGACCCAGGTTTTCTGAATACAAGACTAGAATTTTCCCCAAATTCAGTAAACAGTAAATACCAACCCTGCGCAGATCTCTAAATTGCGGGAATAAAAACCTTTAGCCACGGTGACAATGTAACATTGACCGGTACAAGAAGCGACGGCTTTCCAGGATGTGTTTGGGGATGTGGATGTGGCCACTGATGCACATTTAGGGTTTCTCTTTCAGAAAGAAAGAGCCCCACCTGTTGGGAGGTTATAGGGATTAGGCTGTCAACCTTAGCGTCAGTATGGGGGTCCAGTAGATCAGGTGGGGGATGCTATAGGTAGGCGGGTGTCAAATGTCTGTGCATGCAGAGTCTGCGCTTCTGGTGCTGGGCAAGTAACATAAATATTCTGGAGAGCAAAGAAGGGTGGAATGCCCTCTGAAATCAGTTTTTAAAGTCATATGTGTGTAAGAGGATATCCTGGGACACTACGTCGGAGGAGGAGGAGGAGGAGGGGGAGGAGGAGGAGGAGGAGGAGGAGGAGAGGAGGGGGAGGAGGAGGGGGGAGGAGGAGGAGGAGGAGGAGGAAAGAAAGAGACCCTGGGCAAGCAAGCTCTCCTCACCCCATTTAAAGATCTTTATAGTCTGCTCTACTGAAGGAGAAAGTGCAGGCAGCGCCCTCTAAGCAGAGCACGAATGAATCGGCTCCGATTGAGTCTCCGGTGCAGGGCCAGCCACTATGTTGGAAAGGTGTGTGGATTAATAGTGATCGGAGGCGTTTAAGTCTAAACGTACCTATTGTTGGGGATGGATTCCCGACCTTATGTGGATGTAAGATGTTTCGTTCGGGATGTGTTGGGCATGTGAATGAGGTCAATCAATCAATCAATCAAGGATCAACCCAGTAATTGACTATAATACGCCGGGCGCCACCCAAAGCTCTGGCGATACAGAAACGATAAAAAAAAAACAACAAAAAACCCCCCAAAAACCCACTAGTGATGACAGAGAGAACGAATTTCCCCACGGGCAGGAGCCGAGAGGCTCAATTAGTCCCAGAACCGCTGACTTTGCGGTGGGCATCAGAGTTCAGCGCTCCACTCCTTTAGCCACAGTCTTGCTCAGGAACTACAATTCCCAGAAAGCCTCGGACAGAGATTGGGGGTGGGGCGGGGGGAGGGGCAAGGGGAGTGGCTTATTGCATTGACAAATCACCAAGAGACTGGAAACTGGAAGGAGAATGATTCGTTGGAGAGATCCTATTGCGAGACCAGGAAGAAGGCGTAATGGGAAAAGCGGAAGCTGCACCAATCGCAGAGCTCAGAGGCTGTCGCGGAGGCGGGAGCAGAAGACCGATCGCCGATGTATGTTCGTAGCGTGGGAAGACTGGGGGTGGAGGGAAATCGTTACCCAATGTACCGTGACCAATGAGCAGCAGAAGCGACGGCGAGGGGCGGATCCGGCGCTGACTAGCAGGTCCCTCGACCTGTAGATTTGATTGGTGTAGGGCGGGCGCGATGGCCGCGTTGGTGAGCCGGGGCTCGTGGGGCCGGGAGGAGGGTGCGAGCCGTGGGGGGGGGGGCGTCCTGCCGGGCGGCCGGGTCAGGCTGCCTGCCGTCTGTCCGCAGGATCCCGTGGTGGTGGACCTGGTCAGCGACAGCGACGGGGAGGCGGGCGCGAGCGGGGCCAGGGGCGGCAAGGGCCCGGCCCACTCTCGAGGCGGCGGACGCGGCGGAGGTCGCGTCCTGGACAGCGACAGCGACAGCGAGGAGGAGGAGGGGGCCGGGGCGGCGGCGCGGCTGCGGCCCCGGCCCCCGGCCCCGCGGCGGCGGCGCCTTCTGCTCGGGGCCGGGGAGGCCCCCGCGGTTCCCGTGTACTCGGGCAAGGTGGGGGCGCCGGGGGCCCGCGGGGGGCGGGGCGGGGCCGGGGGGGCGCCGGGGCCCCCCGCCAGCTGACCCCCGCCCCGCCCCCTCCCGCTCCGTAGGTGAAGAGCAGCCTCCGCTTCTTCCCCAAGGACCTCAGGGAGCCGGTGCTCACCGAAAGCCCTGGCCGGGAAGGTGAGCCGGGGGTCGGGGAGGTGGAGGCCGCAGCCCCGCAGGCCGGCCGGGCACGTGGCCCCGGAGCCGCTCCCGGCGCCTTCCCCCGGAGCTCCTCCCGCAGACCGCTGCTGGCGCCGGGGCCCGCCCCGAAGGAGCGCCCGCGGACGGCCTCTTGGTAGGGGATGGTTTTTATGGTCCAAATCATTTTTTAAAACGTTAATCCGCGCTTTACTCCATTAAGTGAGCAAATTAAAGCCCTTCAATCGTAATCTGTGCAGGTTAACCAAGATCAAAAAAAAAAAAAGATCCGCTTTCAGAAAGTGTTTAAAAAGGTCTTTGCACTTTTCCCCTAAAATTGTCTAATATAGCATTAATATTCACACATCATAGACGAACGATTTAACAGTTCCCCAATTACAGACCTCTTGGACTACCAAGAAGAATGCTATAGAAGTTTTTTGTCATTATCGATAGTTTTATCTTAAACCCGGTAATAGTTTTAGCTGGTCAAAAGGTATAATTTTGGGGGCTTATTTTTGAATTGTTTTCCAGAATGACAGCACCATTTCATAGCTCCACCAGACAGTGCACTAATGTATTTCAGATGGCACATTCTTTCTGGAGTTTATTCTTTTAACAGGGAAAGTTGTCCCTCAGTGGGGGGAGAGATTAGGACAAGAGAGAAAGAAATGATGCCTGAGCATTTTTTTAAGGGAGAGAGATGTATCCATATTTGTAGATAACCATATTTCTCAATCTTTTTAAACATATACACAAATAGATAATGAAATCGATGATGTAACAAATATACCTGAGCCCATACATCCCAGTCATTTTCCTTGTATAGTAGCCTCCATTCAAAAACCATATACTTATTCCAGGAGTAGATAAAGGGTTCAGGATACAGAGACTAAAATAAAATAGTTTTTGCCCTCAAGAATTTTAGATCTGCATGATGAAATGACATTTACATATATAGACACGTATGAAGAGGATATTCAATAATTCTGTAGAGAGAAAGTTATTTAACAACTGTGGACAATTGGAAATGGTTTAATGTAGGATATAGTCTGTCAGCAGAATTTCAAAGAAACTAGGGTTTTAAAGAGGAGGAAGTGAATTTTCCATAGTAAAGACCTATAATCTGGAAATGGAGTGCCTTGTATGAGGAATACTAAAATGTCTGGTAGGGAGAATAGGATGGTCAGTAATGTGTAATGAGACTGGCAAAGTACGTGAGCCAAGTCCCAAGAATTTATATTTGATCTTTGAGGTGACAAAGGAACCACTTGATTTTTTTGAGTTAGAGGAGTGACATGGTCAGATTTGTACTTAGGAAAATTATTTGGGCAACTGAGGGGAGAGACTTGAAGCAGGGAGACCAAATTGGAGATGACTGAGGGCCTGAACTATTGTAGGACTTACGTAAGTGAATAGAAGACAACATATGCAAGAGATCTGCAGACAGACACAGATTTGGCAAGTGGATACAAGCATAAGGAAAGGAACTGGAGTAGTGGTTTAATTTGAATGGGGAACTCCATTTTCCAGTATAGGTCAGCACTTTTATTACAATTTTTAGACTTAGGCAGTGGTCTAGGGCACTGAGAGTTAAATGGCTGGCACAGTATCAGAGAGGTTGGCCTTGAACCCAGATCTTTCTGGCTGTCTACTAACCCTATGCTGGAGTTACTAAACCAAAAAGTTATCTTAAGGAGCTTAGATTTTAATTCAGGGAGACTCATTTAGGGAATGGTAGCTAGGGAAGGATGGAAGGTCATGGGGATAGTGAGTGCCCTTCCACTGACATGCCATTTCTGTAGTAATATTGATTACTGACCAGAAAATGACTAGGGTAATCAATCAGTCCACAAGCTCCCCTCTCTGAAGTTAGAAGCAAAGGTTTAAGCTTTCTCACGATCACTAATAAAGAAAAACTAAACCATGTTTGGCAATTGAAGACTCATGAAATATTCTAAGGGGTTTGTTATTTTAGCATCGCTTGCAAAGCGCTTTGTACCAAGGAAACTTGTCCCTCAAGCATCTGAGAACTCCAAGCCACAGACCCCTTTATTAATAGTTTTGGCACTCTATTTATTAACTGTTACCTTGCTTGGAAAGAATGTGCCTCAGTGTATCTTTTGTTGAGGTTTACTGGAGATAGTAAAGCCAAACTCTTGAATAGTCACGGATCCCATTTAGGAGGCTTGTTGGTGATGGGATTCCTCGTTCCTCAAACTGAACTCGCAGCTTTGATACCTAGAGTCCGAAATAGAAAAGTCCTTATTAGATATAATTCTGGAGGTCTTTGTCTGGGTCTCACTACTCATATCTTTGCCCAGATTTTTATTTGCTATGTTTGATCATAAAGGTTATGCATTTCAGTCTTTACCAGCAAAATTGTTGGCTCATAATCTTGGTCTGGTTAAAGAGCCTCTGTTCCTATTGAGCTTCACTGGAAATCCAAGGACTGGGTATAACAAAAGCAGTGACTTTACTGTTATCTTGGATTTCACTCCTTTGTAGTTTTGGTCTCTTTTTAGGAGCTGCTGTGGAAAGATTGCTGTCATATCTTTCTTTGTATCTATCTGTCCCATTTCACCTTGTTCCTGACCTTCCCACCTTCAGTTGTTCTTTGCTTAGTTTTCTGAACCATCTCTGGAAACTCCTTTTCCTTTTATAGTCACTTTTTCACCATTTGGACTTGCATCTCTTTTTGTGAGCAATCAGCTTCAGCGAGTTTGGCAGATTTTTTTCATTAATATGAACTGTCTTCAGTCCTCTACCCATCACCAGCCAGACATTTGTCTGCTGAAATGTTGTAATCCTTTGCATTTTTCCAGTTTTAAGTACAGAGAGAAATTTTCCCCTTTTTCTTCATAGCCATCTTTTGTTTAGGAAAGTGTATGGTAGCTGCGGGAGAAGATCAGTCAAGAATTTTCTTATTTTGAATCTTTTTTTTTTTTTTTTTTTTTGCAAGGCAATAGGATTAAGTGGCTTGCCCAAGGCCACACAGCTAGGTAATTTTAATTGTCTGAGGCCAGATTTGCACTCAGGTATTCCTGACTCCAGGACCGGTGCGCTATCCACTGTGCCACCTGGCCGCCCCCTTATTTTGAATCTTGGAAGTTCCATTGAGTCTCTTTGCAATTCCATCTTCTGTATAACTCTTAGCTTCAAAGTTGAAAGCCACTTTTTTGCTTAGAGAGTGTGTACCCCAAGTATTGATTTAGTTTATCTGCTGCTTGAATTGATATATCTTCTGAGATATTTCTAGGGCTACTCATTTCTTATGTTATCTCTAATGGTTTCTTCATCAGCTCTTTGCTGGTCTGGGTCATCAGCATTTATAACTTCTTTAGAAACCCCATTATTTTGCTATGTATGTCTTTTAATTGTCCCCTGTTGAGCAAAGGCATCATAATTAACTTTCCTTTCTACATTGACCTGAATAGACAGGGCATTGGATTTTTTTTTTCTTTCCATATGCAATGGCTATTGGGCCACATGTAATTTTGGAAAGCCACCTCCATATCCAAAATCCTCTTTACAATTTAGGTATCCACCCTTCCTGATATCTGTATCTCTTGATAATGGAACAAGTGCAACCTGCCTTGATCTCTGTAATCTAACCCATTTATACAATCTCATGTTGGTTCAGAAAAGCTGAGTAAATGCAAATGCAAAGCTGGTCAGCGCCATATATTCTGTTGACATGATCATTTATATTGTTTTCCTGATTGATGTGTTCTTTCCATGCTTCTCAGAATTCATCTTCATGGTTTTTTATGACCTAGTGATCCTCCATTGCATTCATATGTTACTTGAGTATCTCTTTAATTTCCATTTCATTGCTACCACACAGAGTTGCTGCTGTTAGTATTTCCCTATATATGGTACTTGGCTACCTGTGTGACTTTTTTGGAAGAAGAATGCCGACAGATTTTGGCAGCTTTTGTAGTTGAGAGAAGTAGTTAAACTGTGATGTTGAGTTGGGATGGCTGTAAGAAGGAACAATGTGATTGAAGCTGTCTATAGTTGCTGTAAACAGCAGGGGATCTCTTGGCTTTTTTCCTTTGCTTTTCCAAATTTTATCTCTGTTGCTGCCTCTTACCTGTAGTTTCTCCTTCCTTCCTTGTTACTTTCCCTTTTCTCCCAGTTGTGGATTTGGATTCAGATAGACCTCTCTCTGAGACCATTCTTTTACCAGTTTCTTCTAAAGAAAAGAATCAAAAGGCTAATGATGAAGATGAGGAGAACCATTTTTCGTGAGTATGCTGAATACTTATTCCAATTATTTGTAAAGATAATTTTCAACAATCATTTTTATAAGGTTTCTCCCTTACACCTTTCCCTTCCCCCCACTCTGGGATAGTAAGTAATCTGATATAGGTTATATATGTATAGTCATGTTACACATATTTCCATTTTACACTGAAAGAAGAATCAGAACAAAAGGGAAAACTATGTGAAGGATAAAACAAAAAAAATATTAAAAAGTGAAAATAGTATGCTTTGATCTGCATTCAGATTCTATAGTTCTCTCTCTGGCTGTGGATGGCATTTTCCATCGCAGGTCTTTTAGAATTGTCTTTGGTCACTGTATTGCTGAGAAGAGCTAAATCTATCACAGTTGATCATCACACAGTGTTGCTGTTAATATATATAGTGTTCTCCTGGTTCTGCTCATTTCACTCAGCATTAGTTCATGTAAGTCTTTCCAAGTTTTTCTGAAATCATGCAGAATACTTATGGGAACAGGAGAATGTTTGGTGTTGAAAACTAGTGGTTAGCAAGGATCCAAAGGTAACTGGGATCTTTATTTCTCCTTATCATTGACTGCTCTGGGATCTACTACCCATTTTCTTTTGTATATTTTCTCTTCAGGGTTCGGGACAGTTCTTCTTCCCCTTCTCCCCCTCCCAGGCGCCGTGGGCCATCCAGGAAACCACCAAGAGCCCTTGGGAAGATAAGGTGAAGTCTTTTCTCTCCATTGGAAGCAGGGGCTGGATTGCAACTGTTTGGAAGCACTGAATTGAGAGTAGTTGGTACTTAGTGACTGGGTGGGTGAGTCCTTGACTCATTTCTCTGACCCTACAGGGAGGTAAATAAGCGCTTACAGGGTCTCAGATCTTACCTGAGCCCCCTATCACCCAAAGACCGTGTTTCTGAGAACTCCGAGGATGAAGTGATCTTGGTGGAGGAGACCAATGTTAGGGAGAGCCCTCGACTCTTAACTCTTAAAGTGAGGTGCCGGGCTGACCTTATCAGATTGCCTCTCAGTACGGTGAGAAATTGGGAGCAATTATAATGCATTAATTTGGGGAAACATGGGGCCAAGTAGCTGACTTTGATTTCCTTGGTTTTCAATTCAGGGGACTGGAAGGTTGGTCAGTTAGATATGAATTTTAGGTGGATTGTGCTGAGATTGGGCATGATAGTGTTTCCTCCTCTTCCTTTTATTCCCAGACTGATCCTTTGCAGGTTGTTGTGGATCACATGGCAACTCGCCTAGGAGTGTCTCCTGCCCGAATTCTTCTTCTGTTCCGAGAAATAGAACTTTCCCCTAGTGCCACCCTCAGCTCTCTAAAAATTGGAGTGACTGACATCATTGGTGAGTGGAGGTAGCTGTGGGGCTGAATCATGGTAAGGCATGAAAACCTATTGGAAGGAGTCCAAGCTGCCTGCTGAGTACCTCTACTTCCTTCCCTCTCCCTTACAAGATTGTGTGGTGCTGTCTAGTACTCCTGAGTCTTTGAAAGAGTCAGAATTGGGTGAGGAACTTCGACTCAGAGTTCAGGGGCAAGAGAAACACCAGGTCTTGGAGGTCACTGTACCCCGGGTAAGTGGGTAATGGGGAAACTTTCTTCTCATACTCTCAGCATTCTCTGTAACCTTTACCACTCTGAGAATGAATCCTTTCTGATAAAGGCACCCAGAGGCTTTCTCTGGGATCCTCTTTACTTTATCTTTTCAAACTTCAATTTTTGTCTTAAAAAGAAAGAAGAGGAAGAGTCTTTCTGAGGCTGAGAATCTTGCTTTCCTTTCTTCTGTCTTCAGGGCCCTCTACTTAATCATTAGGTTAAAACTAGAAGAAAACTTAGAGGTTAATTCAACCCTCTTGTTTTCAAAAAAATGTTTTGTATGATTTTTTTTTTAAGGATTAGTTGAGTATTTTTTTAAAATTTTATTTATTTAAGGCAATGGGATTAAGTGACTTGTCCAAGGTCACACAGCTAGGCAATCAAATGTCTGAGGGCTGTATTTGAACTCAGGTCCTCCTGACTCCAGGACTGGTGCTCTATCTACTCCACCACCTAGCTGCCCCCTGGATATTCTTAATCTGTTGGTTTTACTATGCAAATTTTGTTCTGATGTTCTAATCTATGAAATAACCTAGAGGCATTTTGATTAATATTTTATTAAATCTGCTAATTTGGGAATTGTGCTATTTTTCTCCACTTAACCATTTCCCATAAAAATTACTCATTGTATATATCTCCTGTATACTGAGATAAATTAATGCATAGATTATTTGCTATATTTTTATTAAATAATATTTCTCTTAAATTTTTATTTATTCTGGGTTATAGTTTATATCTTTGATGACAGAGGAACAACTGGGGCCCAGAGAGGGGAAATTATCTTGTCCAAGGCCTTTCAGTGATATTTATTATTATTCCACTCCCACCAAAAATGCTGTATCACCTCTCTATGAAAATCCCCACAATCCTTTTACTCTGGCTTATGGTTCTTTCTTCCTTTAGGGTGCTCCTCTTAGAACACTGATGTCTCACTATGCAGAGGTCATGGGACTTAAAGGACGTAAACTCTCTTTCTTCTTTGATGGTGAGAAACTTTCGGGTCAAGGTACCCCAGCAGAGTTAGGCATGGAGCAAGAGGACCTCATTGAAGTTAGAGGTTGAAGTGCAGTGTTCTGCCTTCTACCTCCACTCCTCCTGCCTTTTCAAACAGTGAGATGTGAAGCTCGGAGATTATTTGTTCTTCTGGTCTTCCTTTTTCTTCTTCTGTCTTCCAGTTGCTCCAACACTAGATCTGAGAAAACAACCTTCCCTTTCCCCCCTTCCATTTCCCTTGTCACCTTTTACCACCTCACCCTCTTCCACAGGTATCCTGGGTGGGGAGCTGCTACTCCAGCATTTGCTCTTATCAATTCCTTTGAGTGCATCCTAGTCCCCTTCTGCTAGCCAACAGATTGTTGAGTCCCAGTTTCCTGTATATATATGTAAATGTGTCCTTTGATCTCTTTCCCTTGCAATAATTCTTTTGGATCTTGGGGTGTGAAGATATGTTGCAGACCTCTTGTTTCCAAATATCTTTTAATGAAACCCGTCATTTTTGTAACTGGAGTTAAAATAAAATGAATGATGTAATTTGGATCTTGGTTAAACTCAATTCCTCCAAGGTCTTTGCCTTTTTGCTGGGATGGGGAATGGAGAGTCAAAGCCTGGTCACGTGGATTAAGGATATTTAGGGGCAGGGAGCAGAGTGTTCCAGAAGGTCCATTACTCTGAATGGAGTTGGGCTGGCTTGGTGGGAGAGGGTCATCCTGTTGCTTATGCCACCTCTCCTCTTCCACTTCTGTGGCTCCCCAGAACACCTGGACTCTGTTTTCAGTATTGTGCTGGAATAGGAAGATTAACGGAGACTTGGTCATGCCCCCAATGGACTCCGAATTCAGTTGGCCGTGCCCAGGCAGTCACCGTGCTTATTATTTCAGTAACTGTGATTTTATAGGTCTGTGTACAAATCCATCAGGTACAGCTCCTGACATTCAGGAGATCTGGAATTAGCGGGCCTGAAGACCCTCACCAGCCCAGGGCCAGCCCCGCCCTCGGAGCTAGGGCCCTCCTGCGTTCTGGGTCGGCTTCTTGCCCGGGGGCATCGAGCAACAGTCCTAGCGGCGCCTGGGCTTTAAAGGGCCCACGGGGCGCGGGAAACAGGAGCTACAGCCGGCGGCCTGCCGCCTTTCCCGGCTCCCCCGCGGCCGAGGGGGGCGTCCACGCCCCTGACACCAAGCACCGAGGTTCGGGGTGGGGGACCCGTGGGCCCGCGGCCTGGGCGGCCGTCCCCGGCAAACCCCGGGAGTTGGGAGGGAGCCCGACGTCGGCCAGGGCCTTGGGCCGGCCTCCCACTCTGCGGGTGCGGGCCGGGGCCTTGGCAAGGGTCGGGGCCGCCACTTTATCGCCGTGGGAACGCGTGCCTGCTCCGTCACGTGTCCGGTGGGCCGGAGATGTCACGTGACGCATCGGTCCAGGCGCCGAACTCACGCACGGTCCCGGGTCACATGACTGTGCGTAACCATCATGGCGCCGGCGGCGGTACGGCCAGGAGCCTGAGGCCTCTGGGTTAGCGGCGGCGGCGGCTGAGCCTCGGGGGCTCCGGAACCGACGGCGTTCGGAGTCAAGGAGGTCCGTGGCCCGAGGGGGAGGGTGGCTTGGAGTGACGCTGCCCCGTGGGCGGGGGGGGCTCACGGAACTATCTTTCCCGCCCCTTTCCCCCTGCAAACTTGGCCTCTTTGGGTTCCTCTCCCCGGACTCCTCTGTCCCGCCCTCCGCGAGCTGAGGCCCCCTCCCCGATAGCTGGCCTTTGGTGCCCTTGCCCGTGCCCCCAACAGCAGCTCCCACGGCGCCGGGCGCAGGAGCCACATGGGCGTGTTTTGTGTCCACCCTCCCGGGTGGGGGGCGGGGGACGGGGCCCTGCCGCCGCCTGGAGGCTGGGGGGGGTCTCACCTGGACATGAGCGCAGACTGTAAATACACATGGAACAGTTACATTAAATGTGAACAGGCATTTTTCCAGGGGCCTTTTTTACCCCATCTGGGGACCGTCTGAGGAATTTTTCTTAAGATTTGTTAGGAGTTGTGAGCTAAGATTCAGGGAATCTGGGTTCCAGCCCTTTCTTTGATTTAACTTCTTTATAACTCTGACTCTTTGGACCAAGTATCTTTCTTTGTAAAAATCACAATTTAGAGCCAGTAGCGACTTAAAAAAGGATCTAGATTTAATTTTCAAGGCTCTGTCTGATGCCTATTTTATGTCTTCTTCATAGGGAACATATCTTTCTCTTCCCTCCAGGTTCAACTGACTGGGACTGACAGTCTAGTAATTACAGAGAGAGCTGGCTGAGGGGCAGCTATGTCTGGGCTGCTGGGTCAGCCAGACACAGCCCCATTTCTCAGCCAAGCTGATGACACAGAAGAAGGAATGGGGGGCCCAATCCCAAGGACTAGCAAGACTCCGAGTTTGGGGGGACCAGAGCCCCAAGACAGAGAAGACCCAGATGGGGAAGGGCTGCAGCTGATAACAGGCATTTCACCTGGACATGCAACTTTGATTGTGGGTGTGCTTTGCTATATCAACCTTCTTAACTACATGGACCGATTTACTGTGGCAGGTAATTAATTTAGAAGGACTTTTGTAACAACACAAAATCTTTGAAGGTTGTGGTTGTTTGCAGTTTTCAGTTGTGTCTGACTTTTCATAATACCATTTTAGGGTTTTCTTAGCAAAGATACTGGAGTGGTTTGCTATTTTGTTCTCCCATCTCATTTTACAGATGAGGAACTGAAGCAAACAGGGCTAAGTGACTTGCTCAGGGTCACACAGCTTGTTAGTATCTGAGAGCAGATTTGAACTCAGGAAGATGAGTCTTCCTGACTTCAAGTCCAGCACTCTGTCCACTATACCACCTAGCTGCCCATTCTTGAAGGTAGAGACTATTTAATTTTTGGTTTTATATCTTGAATACTTTGCCCATAATGGTGCTTAATAAACATTGGATTGAATTTTGAGGCAACCCAATGCTCTTGGAAGTAATTCCATTGCTGGTAAGAAGAGGGAGATAAGCTTGATTTGAAGAATATTTTTCTTCCCTTGCCACCTTCCTTTCCACTGAACTGTTTTTCAGGTGTTCTTCCAGACATTGAGCAGTTCTTTGCTATTGGTGATAGCAGCTCTGGCCTCATCCAGACTGGTGAGTGGGACTTTGTCCCTTGGGTAAGCAGCTTTTACTATGAGGAGGAATGTCACAAAGTCTGAGAAAATTTTTCCTCCACCGTGACTCTTCTGTGTTATGGGTGGGAGAAGATAGGGCATTCTGATGAGAAGGTTTAATGCTTCTGTCTCTTCTCCAGTGTTTATTTCCAGTTACATGGTCCTGGCCCCTGTGTTTGGCTACTTGGGTGACAGATATAACAGGAAATACCTCATGTGTGGTGGCATTGCCTTCTGGTCACTGGTGACTCTGGGTTCTTCATTCATCCCTAGAGAGGTGAACATGGTTCTGGCCCTACTCTTCATTCATCCCTAGAGAGGTGAACATGGTTCTGGCCCCACATTTACCAGTTATCTGTTTTGGGATCCAGCTACAACTCCCTTAAGTGAACTGAACCATCTACATGGTAGCTTATGATTTTTATGTGGATAACCCCTAAGTAAGCATTTAAGGTAGACTTAATTCATTTAATTTTGCCAAGAAGCTTCTTGGCAAAGCCAGGAGTCAGTAAAAGGCTTTTGAAACTCTAAGGTTGAAAATGAACATTTTTTTTTTTTTTAATTCTTCCCCTAGAGATTTTGGCTGCTTCTCTTTACTCGGGGCCTGGTAGGTGTCGGGGAAGCCAGTTATTCTACCATTGCCCCCACCCTCATTGCTGATCTCTTTGTAGCTGATCAGCGGAGTCGAATGCTCAGTGTCTTCTATTTTGCCATCCCTGTGGGCAGGTGAGAGCATGGGGGGGAAGAAGTAGGAGGAATGAGGACTCTGTTTTCAGATTGGGAGAAGGGCTTTCAGGCCTGGAGAACAAGAGACAAAAAAGCTGGTCAGGGTTGAGATTTTAACCTCATCTGGGGAGAGGAGGAAGCTTCTGTGTGGCACATCCTCTAACCTGTATCCCAACATCTTTTATCCAGTGGTCTGGGTTATATCGCAGGATCAAAGGTCAAGGATGTGGCTGGCGATTGGCACTGGGCCCTCAGGGTGAGTCTTCCAACAGGGATGGAGAGAGTGTGCAAATCAGCTTTCCTGAAACTGATTGTGTGCATGTGTGTATGTTTTCCTTCTCTAACCTCCACTTGGTCCTGAGGTTTGGGGCGGGGGGACTGCTCTCTCTCTTCAGGTCACTCCAGGTCTTGGGATGGTAGCAGTATTGCTATTGTTTCTGGTGGTGAGGGAACCCCCCCGTGGAGCTGTAGAGGGACACTCTGACACCCCTCCCTTGAACCCCACCTCTTGGTGGGCTGATCTGCAAGCTCTGGCTCGGAAGTGAGTACCTGGGACTTTTATATTTTCCTACCTGGGACTTTTATATTTTCCTTGACTTATACCCCTTGGCCTCTTTAAATAGGTTCTTTTACACTTCCAGTAATGAAGTGGGAGTTCTTCCTTTAGGGATAGAATCCTTTTCTCCATCTAGTGACTGGATAATGAAATTGCAGTCCAGATATTGGAGAAAATTAACAACTTCATTTTATGTCTCCTTCCTTTGTAAGGGTAATTGGCACTTGTACCTGGTGATATCCTACCAGTTTTTACCCTGCTTTCCTTCCCTTTCACTTCCCTAAATTAACTCTTGCCCTTTCCTTGAGTGTTAGTGAGGGATGGGAGTTAGCTGTTCTGAACTCTAACCTTCTCTCTTCTGCTACAGTCGCAGTTTTGTGCTCTCTTCCTTGGGTTTCACGGCTGTGGCCTTTGTCACGGGTTCCCTGGCACTGTGGGCACCAGCATTCTTGCTCCGAGCTCGAGTAGTCTTAGGAGAGACACCGCCCTGCCTCCCTGGAGATTCCTGTTCCTCTTCAGACAGGTACTGGGAAGGACTCTTAGGGTGGGGAGGGACTCTGGATTCAAGTTTTTCCTGAATGGGAACAGCTTGGGCTGGATAAGTGGTCCTTCTTACTCCCCTATCAAAACTCTATTTTCTGGGCTGATATGTATGTGGCAGCTAGGTAAAAAGATCCAAGAAGGAGCAGATGCTAGATTGGACATTTAGTTTATAGTAGCCAAAGAAGAGAGTGATTAGGGATAAGATATTGTAAGTCTTTAGTTCAGGGAGCCAGAGACTTTGGAACCAGGAAGGTTCAGGAAACTTATTGAGAAATTCAGCTGGGGTTTTGAGAAAATCAAAGGTTTAGAAAGTAGGAGGCAAGTATTAAGAGAGTGGAAGGAAACATGGATTTGGAATAACAGTGCAGATCTTTTCAAATCTTTTCCGTTTCATTTGACCGTTTACTTCTTTTAGACTGAGGGTCCTCATCTATAGAATGAAGATGGACCTGCCCATTTCTCAGGTTCAAGCTCTAATGTTTGCCCTTCATTCTTGAAGAAGACCATAACGTTAGGGAGGTGATGCCAAGACAACCATGTGAATTAGATTTGAATGGGGGGTGCCGTGCTAAGTCACCAGCCTCACTTTCTCCTCCAGAGCCATCTGGGTCCAGTGGCCAGATACAAATCAGAATGACTGGAGATGACCCTGGATGCAAAACAATCAGGGTTAAGTGATATACCCAGGGTCACACAGCTGTCAAGTGTCTGAGGCCAGATTTGAACTCCCATCCTCCTGATTCTAAGGCCAGAGCTCTATCCACTGAGCCACCTAAGCTCTAAAACTCTATAGGAATAATATTTGCTAGTGAAAGTTAAAAGTCCTGGAGCCAAGAACCAGCACTCCCTGTCATACCAGAACTTGGTTTAGGCCAGGGCAGGAGCTCTCACCCATTTGTGATGTCAGCCTTTGGGCCTAGTCCTGCTAGGAGGAGAAGGACACTGAACTTTGGAAAGAAGAGAAAAACCTTTGTCAGAAGTATGCCCAGTCGTGGACCACTTTCTCCCCCTGTCTTCCTCTTTTCTCTTTCCCAGTCTCATCTTTGGGCTGATCACCTGTGTGACAGGGATTCTGGGTGTGGCCTCTGGAGTGGAGATCAGCCGCCGTCTTCGCCACACCAACCCCAGAGCTGATCCCTTGGTTTGTGCAGCTGGATTACTAGGCTCTGCTCCTTTTCTGTTCCTGGCTCTGGCTTGTGCCCAGAACAGCATTATAGTTACCTATGTGAGTGTCCTCAATTTTTCTCAATTTCCAGATGCTACCCAACTCCCAACATACATGAGCGCATACACACAACTCTCCCTTGAGCTTGGAGATGGGGGGGCAGGGAGCAAAACTCATGGTCCCCAGGTTTAATCCCACATTTCCTCTTGTGGGTTAAGAAAGGCAGAGAGCTGCTCATCTTTCCTGAGTTACTCTCTGATGTCCAATTTCTCTTCTCAGGTTTTCATCTTCATTGGAGAGATTCTGCTGTCCATGAACTGGGCCATTGTGGCAGACATTCTGCTGGTGAGAAAGTGGGCCATCTCTGACCTGACATCCACAGCTGGAGACTTATCCTAGTGATTAGTGCTTTGCCTAGTGAGATCTTGGTGAGGGTTTTTGTTCCCTTGGGTCAGTTACTTGGTTCTGTCCTAAGAAACAGTCCCATGACTTTGTCTCACTCATCCTTGTGGATGGGTAATTGGTTGGCTGGTTGCTATGAGTGTGGGTGGCCTAGTGGAGGCCATCCCTGCTCTTGGGTCAGAACTCAGAATTCCACTTGTCCTGGAAGGAGGGCAGTCTTTCTCTTCTATCTCCCTCCATGTAGTTTGAGCTGAGCAGCTGAATTCAGAATGTGTTGATGGGATTTCACGCCCCTCTATCCTGGGCTGTCTTCTCAGCTCCTCTGACCTCTTGTGCAATCTTAACTCTGGCTCTCAATTCCCTACCTAGTATGTGGTTATTCCTACACGCCGGTCAACAGCTGAGGCCTTCCAGATTGTCCTGTCCCATCTGCTGGGGGATGCTGGAAGTCCCTACCTCATTGGGCTGGTGAGTGAGTTTTTTTTTTTTAATGTTTTTGTAAGGCAAGTGGGGTTAAGTGGTTTGCCCAAGGCCACATGGCTAGGTAATTCATTGTCTGAGACCAGGTTTGAACCCAGGTACTCCTGACTCCAGGGCCGGTGCTTTATCCACTGCACCACCTAGCCGCCCCCCAAGTGTGAGTCTTTTTTGGGAGGCTTTAACCCTGGCTGGGTCAACCCACCTAGGGTGGGTTAGGAAGCAATGAGGATGGGACAGGGCTGGGGAAGGCAAAGAGAGACAGACAGACAGAGAGATTGCCTGTCAGCCAGGAAGGGGATCCAGCTCTGTCACCTGAGGGATAAAGAGTTCTCCTGTGGAAAGGGAGATCACACTTGTTCTTACCTCTGGGAGGCAGGTTTTTGATTTGATGTAAGAGTTCAGAAAATGAAAAGGGATTTCCTTTGTGTCAGGTGGTGCGTGCTGCTGAATGACTACTTATTAGGAAAGTTTTCATGGTGGGGCCATATAGTTTGGGGTGTTCAGGTCATTTCTGCATGAATTCTGAATCTGATTTGGAGGGAGAAGACAATATGGTCCTGGAGCCTCTGTAGGGAGATAAGACTCATATCATGCTGGAAAGCTGTTCAAGACAGCATTTGACCAAATGTGTGATAGTGAGGGGCACACAGTACAGACAGTCTGGCTGTTTCTGGACTTCCCCACTGCTCTTGGACTCTATGCCCTCCTCCCTCTGTCTCCTCCTGCTATCCTTTGTCCTGCTCCCCTCTCTCTGACTCTCCCCCTTCCCTTCCCCCTCCCCTACTCCCATCTGTGACCACTGTTCACTCTCTGTTCTCTCCTTTAGATCTCTGACCGTCTTCGCCGTGACTGGCCCCCTTCCTTCCTCTCCCAGTTCCGGGCCCTGCAGTTCTCCCTCATGCTTTGTGCCTTTGTTGGGGCACTGGGGGGTGCAGCTTTCCTGGGCACTGCCATGTTCATTGAAGATGATCGGAAGAGAGCCCAGCTTCATGTGCAAGGTAAGCTTTCCTTCAGAGGCCTCCAGCCTCAGCTCTTTGGGCAGGGTAGGGACCTTTGTGAAAGCTCATGCCTAGACCCAGATAACTCTCTCCATTCTCCTAGAGTCTTGTCATCATCAGTTCCCACTCTCTCTTTCATCTCCCTCCTTCCTAACTTTCTGTTCCTTCTAACCCTCCCTTCCCCTGGGGTGCCCGTGTCCCCTCCCCATAGGTTGTGTCTGTCTCTTGTCCCCTGCTCCTCTCAGAGATGTTTGTCATTCCTGGTGTCATAATCTCTCTCCCCAGGACTCCTGAGGGACATGCCGCCACCAGACGATCAGATCGTGGTCCCTCAGCGTGGCCGTTCGACCAAGGTCCCAGTGTCCAGTGTGCTTATCTGATTGGGTGGACTATGACCTGAGGCCACCTCATGTTCTGGTTCCCCCCGGTGTGGGGGGGGATAGGTGGGTGGTGGATAGTCCAGGACTTTGAGTGACTCCAGAACCTGGACTGTTACCCCCTCCTTGGACCAGGCGAGGGACCATGACCTCCAACCTGGGACCTCAGGAGTGGGACCATGGCTGAGGTTCGTCCCTTTTCCCTCCCTGTACTCATGCACACATAGACACTAAATGCCAAGCAATACCAGTCAGGGAATGATTCTGGATCAGGGAGGGGCAGGCACCCTCAGGGTTGTGTGGGTCTGTTTGGGGAGGGGAGATCTTTTTTCCCTCTGCCTCTGTCAGGCTCTACGTGGTTTCCAAGCTGCCTTCCTGGGTTCAGGGGCAAGGTGCCCCCACCATCCAGGCAAGAGGGCTTGGTGCTATTTTTATTTGAATAAACTTTGTAACCAGAACCTAGTGTCATCTTGTGTCCTTCCCCTCCCAGCGCCCACCCTGGAGAGCAGAAGAGCCCTGCAAGGTGGCAGCAGAACCCATCTCTGCTCAGGGTTCTCTGGGTGCTAGCATTAGAACTTGGACTGGTCTGTCTGAGGAGCCCTTCCTGCCCTGGCGAGTCTGATGCAGTGAGGTCCAGTGTGACACTGACTCACCCACTGCCTTTTCCTAATAGACGCTTTAGAAGCTTGTCCTCTCATCGTCTGACAGGCAGTCTGGCTATCAGGGATGATGAGATAGGAGCTGTCCTGTTCCTCTAACCCGGATGATAAAATCTCGGCCATCCTTCATCCAGCCCACTCCTTATAAAGATGAAAGTTGAGACTGAGAAATGTTAAAAGTTCAATTCTTTTCCCCATCCTCTCTTCTCTTCTCCCCTCCCCATTAGTGTCTTGTTAAATGAACAAGACCCCCAAACGGGGAATATATGGTTCCTAACAATCTATGGTGCTAACCCTAATCATCCAGAACAACTGGGACATCTTGGTTACCAAGGCCCCTAAGAGACCATCCCAGGTAGGATTGTTCGGTTGGGCCAATGAGGGAGACCTGGGGTGCTCCCCTCCCCCTGGGGGGCACAAGAATGGGGGTGGGAGGCGGGCGCAGCCATGCGAGGAGCCACGATAACTTCCTGTCCCCGCCCGGAGCTCACCACAGCTTCCTGCTGCGGGCGGGCAGGCGCTGAGTGTAGGAGAGGAGGGGATCGGGGATCGGGGAACAGAACCTTCAGGACCAGGGACCAGGTACGGAGACATGGAGGGGAGTGGAGAGGGTTTCTGGTGCCCAAAAAGGACCCCTCCCCAGCCAATCAGTCCAGTTCCCAAGAGGCTAGGAAGGCTCAACAGAGACCATGGTGAACTTAAGCTTGTCTTCCATACCCACCCTAATCCTGAGTGCTGAAGAGGTAAAAAGAGCCTCAAAGTCAGCCTTTATTTGCCCAAATTAGCTTCTTGATATCATCCCAAGCCCCAAGATATACAGTCGACTGAGCCCACTGCTTCCTTCTGAATCCTGGGTGCCTCTGCTCCAAGTCTTGTTGCTGGGCGCTTCTGGCTTCCACTCCTTATGTGGGCCTGCCTTTTGAGACAGTGCTCCCCTGACTGAGGGCTTAGGTGTTCTCTACCTCCAAACCTTTTGACTCTTCCCTTTTCTCTACCCATTGTCTTGGGAGGAGTTTGGGATCCGAGTGTAGAATTCTTGCTCTGTCCTGTCAAGTGGGAAGGGGAATATATTGGGTCGGAAATGGGTGGAAGTCTTTCTGGGTCTGGCCTTCCAGGTTGCCCTAACCTGTGGGCCTTGGCCTGTGCCCAGATGGAGACCACCTCTCTGGGGCCCAGCCTCTTCTGGCTCCTCATCCTACTCTTCCCAGCCCTACTTGTCACTGCCCTGTGTTTGTGTTGCCGGGACTTCCCTGGTAAGTGGAAATACTTCTAGCTCATCTCTAGCTTGGATGCCCCTAGACCCAGTCAACCCCATAAACCATCCCTTCACCTTACTCAAAGTTGTCCCCACACTCACAAATTCATCCACTGTACCTCTTTTGGGTCACCTCTCCCTTGTTCCTTGCCTTAGTCTAAAGGAAGTCCTGTTCTTGTCCCATCCCTTCAGCCTCATCTGCCTCCTCCTTCACAGGCCCCAACTCTGAGATCCTCCCAAGGTATGGGTGAGTGGCTTTGACTATTCCTCATTCCCAAATGGTGTCTGTAATGGATTGGTAATTGGCAGGAAGGGAGCTAGCTGAGGAGGGGTTGGTTGGTGAAAGGATGTTGGGGAGGTGGATGGAGATGGGTGTGGAAGTATGGGCCTTCTCTTCTACCACCCCCCAGCCCATGCCTTCCTTCTTCCCACCAGCTCATCTCCGCCAGGCAGTGGATTAGTCATCATCAAACCCCCCGGTGAGTTTGGCAGGAGGTCTCTATATAATTGCTCTCTTCCTTATACTTCCTTGGGATTACTTTGAGGAATAGGGGAACGAAGTCTTGGGGGAGAGTCACTGTGCCGGCGAGTATGTGTCTCTATATAATTTTGTGAGAATTTGAAAGAAATAGCTTTTGTTGTATCCACATTGTATTGGTTGAGGATTTGTTTTCAGTCTCCTGTGCTGGAATGTTTACCACAATCTTTGACTCATGGCATCATTGAATTTAGAATTGGAAGCTATTTTGGAGATTATCTGACCTCATTTAACAGATGATAAAACTGAGACACAAATTTAAGGGGTGGGAGGATGAAACCCAGGGTAAGGGACAAGTTGCCCAATGACCCAAAACAGAGCTCAGTTCTTTGAACCATCTCTAAGCCCAGCTCTGATGTAAAGTGATGCTTTAAGGCAGGGATTCTTTACCGTTTTTATACCATGATTCCTGTGACCCCCCCCCCCCACTGGGACCTCTGGATCCTTTCCAGAAAAATCATTTGTTGCCTTCATTCATAATTGAAGGAAATGCTCCAAATAAAGATGTAAGTTCACAGATCAAGCTCATGGATCCCCTGAAATGTATCCACAGACCCCATGTTAAGAACCTTCCTTAAAACTAGGCTCCTCAGACCTGAGGATCTTCAGCCTTCTAATAGCGCTCAGAGGGAAGGACTGTTTTTCATGTTTGTATTTCTTACTACCTCAAGTGGTAAGAATGGACCATTTAATAAATTCAGTTTGTTGAATTAAATTAGCCAATTGCAAACCATTTAGTTCTATTCAATAAGCATTTAATCAATTGCCTACTCCCTGGCAGGCCTCTAGGTTAGCCATAAAAAGACCGAAAAGATAATCCTTGTTTACGAGTAGCTTCCATTCTCATGGGCAGGTGGTGATGGGAACTAACCACAGATAAATAAAGAGTTGAGAGTTGAGGGAGAGTTGAGTACTAAATGACTTTGAAGAGTGAGGAAAGGCTTCTTGTAGGAGAAGCTACTTGAATTGAGACTTGAAGGGAGTCAAGTCCCAAGAGGCCATTACTTTCTAGTGACTCATATAATACATCCCCCACGTGTGGCTCTCACCTCCTCCTTTATTGGTTTGGGAAAAGTAATAGGGAGACCTGAAGAAAAAGAGTGCCTACAGATCATACAGGATTGGGAAGCTTGGGAGATGACAAGCTACAATTTTCATGTGCTTTCTGCTGTGATTGACATTTTTATTGCTGTATTTATTTTATCCAATATTATTTTTTAGCCCTCTTGTGTCCCACTGAGTTTCCATTGGGTAGATTGAGGGAAAGGGAAGATTTCCTTGTTAAAGGCTAAGAGCTGAAGAATTTCAAATACCCCAGGGGGGGACTTGGCAAGAACTATTAAATGACCACTTCTGGAGAGACCAAGTAGAAATATCCCTAAGGTTGGAGTTGAAAGAACAGAGTTTGAAAGCTTATCCTGTGTTACCTATTAGCTGTGTGGACTTTGGACAGATAGTTCTCTGTAAAGTGAGGGAATTAAGCCAAATGTGAACTTCTGAGGTCTAACAGCTTTAAATTCTGTGAACTTATATTGTCAAAATTACTGTATGTAATAATAATATTTTTAAAATAATATTAGTTATAATACAAATCAAGTAAAAATTAAAAAGAAAGAAACAAAAGAATTTCTCAAAGACAGTGTCATTCTAGGCACTGAGGGGCCACATACTTTGGGTAGGATCTCACTTTCCTTTACGTCTCCTTGGAATTCTCAGCCCTGTCCTTATTCCTTCCCACCACTCCAGGTCCTCGGATACCGGCTGCCACTAATCCTTACCCTACAGACACTAATATTATATGGCCATCCAGCCGGCTAGATGTACCCCCTGTCCCGTGAGTATCTGTTTGCTCAAGTTTCCTCTTTGGTGTCCCTTGAGCCTGGGGCTTCTATTTTCCCAGCCACTAGTCTCACCTGAAGTCTGGAGCCCTGGCCTCGGACAAATATCTTCATCACTGCCCTTAGACTTCTGTCTTACTACATTTATGCATCCCCTGAGCTAAGATATCACTACTCCCCCCAACTCCTGTGGATTTTCAAAGCTCCCTCCTTTCCCCAAGTGGTGACTCCTAATTTTTAACCCTTTAGGAGATCTCCACAAAATGTAGGGGTGCCACATCAGAGTCCTTCTCAACAGGATATAGATAGCCGTGAGTTGGGCAATGAACTGGGTATGGAGGGTGGTTCTGTACCTGAAGTGGGTGGGAGAGGGATCCTGGCTAAGACTGGGTGGTTGAGCTGATGGTGACTCTCCCTTTCCTTCCCAGGCAGTGAGCCCAGCTACGAGAATGAGGGTATATCAATCAGTCTCCACTGGTAGTAGGGGTTGGGCTGGGATCTTGGGCAGGGGGAGGAAGGAGGGAATGGGTCTAATTAGACAGCTTTTGGGTTGGGGAGAAGGCCTCCCCAGATCACCTGCTCTTATTTCTGTGTTTCTCCTGGATTTAGAACCTGAGGATGCTGAAGAAGATGATTATCACAATGACAATGAAGGCTATCTGTGAGTAGTAGGTTTGACTTCAAGGAGAGGGTCTTTGAGAAAGGAAGAGGCTTGGGGGTTCACAGCATCCTGTTTCCCTTTGGCAGTGAGGTTCTACCGGATGTCTGCCCAAACTCTCAAAAGCCCAGGTCACCAACTAACCCAGACACTCCCAGCCTTAGGGATAGTCCATCTTCCAGTGAGTTGGGTGTGATTAAGGGTCTGGGTTGGGGGGAGAGTCATTGACTGGGCAATTGGACTGGGCAGGGATGGGGGCGTTTTTTTGTAAGGGGTAAAGAAGGGTATGTATATGTGGGATAGTTATGGATGACAGAAATGTGAGTGTATGTGTGTGGGTGGTGGTCTCTGGGTGTCCTGGGTCTGACTTCTTCATCCTGGGTCATTTTCCTATAGTGTGGGGAGAGGATTATGTGAATGTCTCAGAGAGTACAGAGGTGTCTCTGGGTAAGTAACTGTTTTCTCCATGTTCTTCTGCCTTCCCTAATCAGCAGGACTCTTCCCCTCCCAGAGTGGAATTCTCCCCCTCCTCCTTCCCTCTTGTTACTCTCCCCTCCTTTTTCTCCTGCACTTTCCTTTCTTCCACTGCTCCCTCCCTTATACCCTCCCAATGTAACTCCTTTTCATTCTTTCCTTCCCTTTGTCCAGGTGGTAGCTGTGAATATGTGAATGTGCCAGAAGCCCAGGAGGAAAGAACGCCTTCTAATCAAAGTGAGTCTGGAGTGGAGGGGAGGGGGGGAAGAGTTTCCAACTGGGACTGGCCCCTTGGTGGGGATGAGGAGGGAGCACACTAGGGAAGGGAGGGTATAAAGGAATCATCAAACTAAGAGTTTGAAGGATTAGGATTCACATTCATCCTTTCTCCCTGCAGCCCCTGTGACTGACCAGGATGGTGAAGAAGAGGGGCCGGATTATGAAAATGTACAGGAACAAAATGGACATTCCTTCAGTGAGAGATTCCCCAAATTTTTCTCTCCCCCCTCTCAACTCTGATCCTAATAAGTGCCCTCCCCCTCCTATTATTCCTTGAATTCCAGTGGTGTTCTCCTTCCATCACTCTCCACAGAACCATCCCTCCTTAGGAACCCTTCTCATCCCCAGTCATCATTCTCACTGCCTTCTTTTATTTGACAGCCTGAGGTCCTGTGTCTCGGATATGGGGAAAGGGAAGCATCAGTGGAACTGCTGACCACCCCTGACCTCTGATTCCCATCCTGAAACCATCCTGAGAGTCAGCCCTTCCTTTAACTTATTGTCACTTTGGAAATTTCCCTTCCCTTACCTGTTCCCATGCAATCTGCACCTTTTTCCTGACGAAGCCTGAGAATTAACCAATCCTCTTTGCTCCCTAGCCTGTGGCTATAGTCCTTCCTTAGTGTATTGAATAAAGTCCAAGACTTTTTAATTTAGTGTGACTCTGGTGCTGTGTGGAGTATGTAAAGATTGAGGGTATGACAGAGTGTATGTGCCCATGTTTATAGCCTTGGGTCTGATATATCTGCATCTATATAGGGAAAAAAAATATCCACTGTGCTTTAGATACTAGAATGGCTACTGAAAATCAGATAGACCTGGATTAATGAATAATTTGCATTCTAAATGTTCATTTAAACACATTTTTTTTTTGGAACTGTATGAAGGAATGTCCCAAATACTGATGATAACTGAAATGAACATTGAAATAATTTTAAGGATCTACTTCATACTCTGCAAATGAGTAAAGTTGGCAAAAGATGGGAAAAGCCAAATGTTTGGGAAAGGCAGACGCATTCATGTACAATTGGATGGAGCCATAAATTGGTACGATCGCTCTTGCAAAACCATTTGGAATTACATTAAGGAAGGGACTAAACCAAGAGACCTCAATGCTGGTATGTATGTTTCCTAAAGCAGATCAGAGGTAAAAGAGAAAGGACCAACATATACTAAAACATTTTTAATAGCATCTTATGTGGTAGCAAAGAACTGGGAACAAAGTATATGTCTATCAAATGAGGAATGGCTGAACAAATCATAGTATAGGAATGTAATGGGATTTTACTGAGCTTCAAGGTTATAGCAAATATGAAGAAGCATGAGAAAGTATGAAGTGATGCAGAGTGAAGTACAGAACCAGGAAAATTATACATATATATATATATATATATATATATATATATATATATATATATAATTATGACAATGTAAAGGGAAAGAATGGAGATAATTACAAAAACTGAATGCTACATGATTATAATGACCAAGTTTGACACCCTTTCTCCTAGTCCCTCCCCTCCACACAATGAGAAAAAACAACACATTCTTTGTGGGGATAGGGGATTAAGGGAATGGGATGTTTGTTTTTGGTCTTTTCCTGAACTGCTTTTTTTTCTTATTGTTTAGAAGATGGAAGGTTGAGGATCTATTTGGAAATGAAAGCAATATAAGAGATACCTTTAATCTTTTTTTTTTTTTTGTGAGGCAGTAGGTGATTTGCCCAAGGTCATGCTGCTAGGTAATTATTAAGTGTCTGAGGTCAAATTTGAACTCAGGTCCTGACTCCACAGGCCGATGCTCTTATCCCCGTGCTACCTAGCTGCCCAAAGAGATAAATTAAAAAACAGTTATTAGAACTTAGAATGTTTCTCCTCTTGTTTTGATATGGTTAAGATCATGGACAACCTTGCAAAAACCTATCATAACCATAATATAACTAAAATCTTTTACTTTTTAATAGATAAGATTTAGAGATAAAAGAAACCTTAGAGATTACAGACATTCTCAAACTTTACTTTCAGGATCCCTGGACCTTCTTAAAAATTATTGAGGACTCTTTATGTCCTTCCCTTCAACCCCAAGAGCCTCTGTTTATGTGGGTGATATCTTGTGATATTTATCATATTAAAATTGATAAATATTAGTTCCTGTGAAAACAACTCATTCCACATTAACATAAATGATGTATTTTTAATGAAAAATTACTTCCAAAACACCTGTGCTGCATCTCTTGAATTCTTCTCTGACACTGCCACAAACCTGGTACAGGTCCTCAGTACCTCATGTTTGTACTATAGAAATAATGTTTGTCCTTCATTTCCAAAGAAGACCACATCAGGGAGATGATGCCAAGACAAGCACGGGAATTGGATTTGAGTGAGGGGGAGCTGTGCTAAGTCACCAGCCTCACTTTGTCCTCCAGAGCCATCTGGGTCCAGTGGCCAGATATGAATCAGGATGACTGGAAATGATCTGGATGCGAGGCAATCAGGGTTAAGTGACTTCCCCAAGCTCACATAGTAAGTGGCAAGTGTCTGATGTTGGATTTGAACTCCTATCTTGAATCCAAGGCCAGTGTTCTATACACTGTACCACCTAGCTGCCTTGATATAACTTGCTGGTGGATCTGCCTGCCTCAGGTCTCAACCTACTGTAGTCTATCCTCTATTTAGCCACTAAAATGATTTTCCTAAAGTGCAGATCTAATCATGTCACCCCCCCATTCTTACTCAGTAAAAATTCTCAGTAAAATGATATTTGATATTTAAAGCCCTTCAAAACCCTAGCCATTCTTCCCCTAACTCCTCTACCTTACGAGTCTTCCTTATTCTAGTGACACTGGTCTCCTGGCTATTCCACGAACAAGACTCCTCCATCTTTGGGCTCCCTGGTCCCTTCTTATTTATGCCTCCTGGTTTTCTTTTTTGTTTTTCAACAGTTTCAGTTGTGTCCAACTTTTCATAATTCCATTTGGGTTTTCTTGGCAAAGATACTGAAGTGGTTTGTCATTTCCTTCTCCAGTTCATTTTACTGATGAGGAAAATGAGGCAAAAAGAGTAAGGGACTTATCTGGGTTCACACAGCTAGTAAGTATCTGAGGCTGGATTTGAACTTGCAAAAATTAATTTTTCTGATTTTTAAGCCCAGTATACCATCCACTTTGCTGCATTGCTTACAAGTCAAAATTAAAATACCATCTTCTACAGGAAGCTTTCCCCAACCCATCTTAATTCTAGGTCCTTTCCTCTTTTAATTATTTTCTATTTATCTTGTCTACAGTTTGTATAAACTTGTTAAATTATATATATATATATATATATATATATATATATATACACATATATATATTGTTTGTATATATATGTTATATTGTTAAGTTGTGAACCCCTTTGAGGGTAGCTACTGTCTTTTATTTTTTTAAGTTTTAGCAACGCAATGGGATTGAATGACTTACCCAAGGTGACACAGTTAGTAAGTAATAAGTGTCTGAGGTCACATTTGAACTCAGGTCTATCCTGACTCCGGGGCAGGTGCTCTATCTACTGCCCCACTTAGCTGCCCTTTAACTACTGTCTTTTGCCTCTTTCTGTAGGTCTAGTGCTTAGTACAGTGTCTGGTACATAGTTGTTGCTTAATAAATGTTTTTTTAACTGACTGAAAACCTGAAAACCACCAAGTATCCTCAATGGACAGATGAAGACACAGATATAGAGAGGTGGAGCAGCTTGTTTTCAGTTAAAAAAAAATAACCAGAATTTGAATACAAATGCTCTCGACTCCAAATTCAAAGTTAATCCCATCATAACTTGCTACTTTTTAAAAATGATTTTTTAAATGTATAATGAAAAGATGGTTAAAATACATAACAAAAATCCAACCCCATATAGTTGTAATATTAGTAATAAAAAATGAATTAGCTATATTTTAAAAACTCTCAAATGATAGTGTTCAAGGAAAAGATGCTTTGTTAGAATAGCAGAGACCGCTAGCATTTCTGAAAGGATTTTTCAAAACTAAGACCTTTGTTTCTAATTTTTCTTTAAAATGCAAGACTTTTTTGTGGCATAGGTGCACCACCAGCACAACTGTGATAACTGGCCTCAGTCTAATCATTTAATACTCCAGTTTACTAATTTTTCTACATTGCTACCTCAACTCTTCTCTCAGAGGGATTCCTGCTGCAGTACTATTCTCAATATTTCATTAATCTTAACTCCAGCAGTTCCTTTATTAGATAGCAAAATCTCTTATTCCTTCTTACTCTTTTGGTAATTTCTCTTGTTATATGAGAATGAATATATTAAACACACTGTATTCATATGTGTTGTACATATATATGTATAAACATGTGTGTATGTGCAAATATCCATATATTCTTATCTATAAATGAATGTACACATACATATTTATATATGACTATAATACATGTATAGATATATGAAATAAAACAAAGAAAAGGAAAGAGTGAGAGATACTTCCATCTAATAAAGGGATTGCTAGAGTTATGAGTAGTGAAATATAGAGAAAGGCAGCATTGTGGCAAGATTCTGTCCTGGGGGAACAACGGAGGTGGCAGGGTAGAGAAACTGGATCAGATAGTTCCACCACAACAGTGAACAGACCAGCCTCTTTAGATTGAAAGGAGCATTCTGAGACAAGGTAGTCACAAATCTTGAAAGTCAGCAAATTAAAAAAAAAAAGTCAGGAAATTGACAATGCAACAGAAAGATATTACTGGTTCTCCCATAGGGATCATGAAATTTAGAGATTGAAAGGACTTTAATTAAACTCTCTAATTTTATAAATTAGGAAGGTAAGGTATAGAGGAAGAAGTAATTTGCTTTTATATCCCCAGCACCTAGCAGAGTACTCTAATAATATTAATATATGTATATATTGACCGGAGTAAAGAATACTGAAATTTAAATCCAGGTCTTGTGACTACATCCAGTATTCTTGCCATTCTTTTTTTCTGTGGCTGCTTCTCAGAAATGACATTAGAACTTTATTCTTTGATGTTGCATGGAGGTGACCCTTGATTCTTGAAAGTTCTGCCTTGGCTGTATAAACTGCATAAAGCTCCCATATATTGATCATGGGTCTGTGTCTGTGACCGAAGACCAGACTCTTTACCTTTGGAAAGCATCAATGCCAGAATGTTGGTTATCAGGGGGTGAATGCTTTTTGTTTTATTGCAACTTATAAAGACCACTGACTTAAGCATGGAGAATTTGTGTCTATGTCTGTGGAAACTGTACTTATATGGGAGAAATTATGGAACCTGGAAGTATTGAAGTCAATCAGTGTATGGGATGATTTGAAGTACAGAGGATTGCTTTAAGATTGCAATGGATAGGGTGCCAAGCCTGAAATCTGAGTTCATCTTCCAGAGTTCAAATCTGACCTCAGACACTTACTAGCTGTGAGATCCTGGGCAAGGCACTAACCCTGTTTACCTTAGTTTCCTCATCTGTAAAATGAATTGGTGAAAGAAGTGACAAACCATTCCAGTATCTTTGTCAAGAAAACTCCAAATTAGGTTATAAAGAATCTGACCCAAATGAAATGACTGAATAACAACAACAATCTGTGGGGTGACTTGCAGTACAGAGAATCTAGAATATAAAGATTTAATTCAGTAAATGTTATCTACTCTATCGAACACTGAGGTTGATGCTGGGAAAGATGCAAACAATATTGTAAATATCAGCCCTTGCCCTTATAGAGTTCCTAATCTAGTAAATGAGGTATCACACTTGCAAAAATCACTGAAACCAAATAACATCAAAGTATTTGAGAAGTTCAAAGAAAAGGCTCTGTGAAGTTTAAGGTAAGGAGATTTAATATCCACTGAGGAGGCAGGGGAAGCTTCCTGAAGAAGGTATTATTGAGGTGGCCTTTAAAGGATGATTATAAATGGATGGAAGATGGAGGCATTCTAGGTTTAGGGAACAGTGTGTCGTTCTTCATTCTTAAAGAGAACGATCGGGGCAGCTAGGTGGTGCAGTGGATAGAGCACCGGCCCTGGAGTCAGGTATACCTGAGTTCAAATCTGGCCTCAGATATTTAATAATTACCTAGCTGTGTGGCCTTGGGCAAGCCATTTTACCCCATTTGCCTTGCAAAAGCTAAAACAAAACAACAACAAAAAAGAGGACGATGCCATCAGGGAGGTGATGCTATGATGAGCAAGTAAGTGCTGTGCTAAGCCACCAACCTCACTTTCTCCTCCAGATCCATCCGGGTCCAGTGGTCAGATTTAGATCAGAGGACTAGAGATGACTCTGGATGTCAAGGAGATGGGCAAGCTTAGACTTAGGACTCCAATTTGACCCAAGCATGGAGGAAGGGGATTAGTATGAGACAAGGTCAGAAAGATGGGATGGTACCAGATTGTGGAGGGACCTAAGGAGTTGGCATTTTTTTCTGTAGTTGTTGGTAGCCACTGTAGATTTTTGGGTAGAGGATAATGCAACCAAGAAAATCACATAAAGATTAGTCTAACTGGGGATAACAGGCAGGGAAATTTTTTTTTTCAGATCCAGGAGTTTATTTTAATATTGGGATGATTACCTTGGCATATAGGTATGGACAACCATTTCCTGTCCTAATATAGGTATGTTTGGATGGTGGTGGTAATGAAATAAAAATAGGAATAAATGTGTAACAACTAAGATGAACTTTGCTCATCACAAGACTAAAAGACTCGTGATAGAAAATACTATCCATATCCAGAGAAGGAACATGGAGTCTGAATGCAAACCAAAGCTTTTTTCAATTTTTAATATTTGTTTTTTATGTTATGGTTTATTATTCTTTCACAAGATGATTGATATGGATATAAACAACATAGTTTTATATCTATAACTTATATTAGCTTACTTTCTGTCAAGTGCGGGGAGGAGGGAATGGAGAAGAGAGAAAAATGTGCAACTTAAAACCTTACAAAATGATTGTTGAAAATTCTCTGCCATTGGAAAGTAAACATTTTAAATTATTAAATTAAATTATTAAAAATAAAATAAAAAAGAATAAATATGTAATCTCATGATTTTTTAAATTATATTTTGGGGTTGTATACAGGCAAACTAAGTCATGACCAACTAGAGAGAAATAAATATAAGGCACATTGGACAAAATATGACATTTTCCATCATAAGCTTAGTATATTTTCCTTGGAATGCTGAATAGTTTTATTAAAAAAATTTTAAATTCAATTTTATATTATTTTCAGTTCCAAATTCTCTCTCCTTCACCCTTTTCTTATCCATTGAGACAAGAATTATACTACCAATTATATATATATATATATATATATATATATATATATATATGAAATTGTGCAGATCAATTCCACATTAGACATATTCTGAAAAAAAAGCAAGAAAAAGGAAAAAGAAAAAATATGCTTTAATCTGCATTCTGAGACAATCAGTTCTCTCTCTCTGGAGGTAGATAGCATTTTCATCACAAGTCCTTTGGAAATTGTGGTTGATCATTATAGTAGATAGTTACTAAGCCTTTTACAATTAGTTATTTTTACAATATTATTATTATACAAATTGTTTACCTGGTTTTACTTATTTTGCTTTGCAACAGTTAATACAAATTTTCAGGTTTTTTGGAAATCATCGTTTTAAAAAATTTATTTACACATTACTAAAATATTCTTGTTGTAAGTGTATATATAACCCTCCCTCCCCCCCTAAAAATAAAAAACCTCATGAGAAATAAAGTGAAAGAAAGAGAAAAAAAAGTGTTTCAGTCTGTGTTCAATACCATCAACTCTGTCGCAGGTGGATTGAGTTCTTTATCATAAGTCCATCAGAGAACTTCCATATTTTTCCACAGTTGCTGTTGCTGATTGCAATTCCCTCCATCCATTCCTCCCCACTACCATCTATTATATTTTTTCTCTACTTTCACTCTGTTGTTTTTCTTCAAAAATGTGCTGTGGGGCAACCGAGTGGCACAGTGGTCAAAACATTGGTCCTTGGGCCAAGAAGCCCCAAGCCTACATCCCACCCCCAGAGACCAAGCAACCACCCAGCCCCTCCTTGGTCCTGGACAGGGCACCCAATCCCACCACCTTACAAAAAGTAAAAAAGAAAATGTGTTATATCTGACTATTCTCTCCCATGATTTACCCTCTTCTCTATTACCTACATCCCCTTCCCCTCCCCCATCCCCTTTCTCTCCTTTTTCTTCTAGATTTCTATACCCTATTGAATATGCAAGGTAGGGAAATGTTAAGTTGTTGCGACAGTCCAAGTGGTTAGTAATGAGGGTCTGTCTATATTATGATGGTGGTAGTGGGAATAAAGATGAGGGTATGGATCCTAAAGAGATTGTTGGGGTACATTCAACAAGACTGATTGATTATTAATGGTAGGGAGGAGGTGGGAGGGAGAGAAAAACATCAAAGATAACAATTAGGTTGTAAATCTGAGAGACTGGGTTCCTAACTTCACCCTGCTTCCTATCCTGAAATAAAATCAGAAGTCGAAGCCAGTTAGCACATAGAATAAACTCTAGTTTAGATATTGTAAAAGCATGTTGAGATCTCCTTTTTAGTTTAACTGAAAATATTAACAGATAAATATTTCTCCTGTGTGAAGTCCTTTCTGGATTTACCTAAAGGAAGGAAACTTTTATCAATATTTAAGTAAACATCAGAAAACACTTCTTTTCACTTAAATCCTTTCCCTCCTCCCCTTTTCTTTTAAGCCTAAGCACTTTCTTTTAGGAAAATATATACAAGGTCATTTGTTACTTAAAACTTCCAATGTCTTCTTTTCTCCTAAAGGAATTAAGGACACATCTAAGGCCTGTACCCTCTTAATTGATTTTCTGAAGGGTTTAGCATATTGAAGGTGGTCATCTGATTACCTCACATAATCTGTGACTAGCTGCGGCTGAAGGTTGGGTGAGGAAAACCCTTGAAAGGAAATGTGAAAAGGAATTGAGTGGTTTTAGAATTGTTCTTCAGGTTCTTAAGAGGAAAGATTAAGTGATTGTTCTATTTGATAAAGTAAAATGTTAACCTATAATTGAGTTTTTTTATCATATTGTGAAATTTTTCTTGTCCAAGATTCCTATAAATGTTGTTTAAAAAACATGTTGGGTTAGCAAATAGGTCTTAGGTCATGTGAAATCTTTGATAGGACATTTCTCTAATAAAACTAGAAATGCTTGGATTTAAAAGATGTGTTAATTTAAAAAATGTTTCTGGAAGACTTGTGTCTAAAACACAAGTTAAGTAAATACACACACATACACACACACAGACACACACAGAAACAGACACACATTCTATGCGTCTGTCTCTGTCTCACACACACATTTTCTTTTTCTTTGATAATGTTTTGAGATTGAAGAGTTGGTTCAAAATGTCCCATAAGTAGTTGGAGATGCAAGTATCAAGCTCAGGAAAGATGTCAGGGCTGGAGGCATAGATTCCTGAGTTATATGAATATAATTGAAGCTTTGAAAGTGAATGATATTCTTCTTGCACAAAATGACTAATATGGAAATATTTTACATGATTGCATATGAATAAACTACATCTGATTTTTTACCATCTCAGGAAGGAGGGGAAGGGAAGGAAGGAAGGAGGGATAAAATTTGGAACTCAAAACATTAAAAAATTGTTAAACATTGTTTGAACATGTAATTGGGGGAAAATAAAATATAAAAAAAAGAAAGTTTATGACATTGTCAATGCAGGAGAAGCACCAAGGTTGCTTTGGGGAACACACAACTTAAGGAGTTAGGAAGCAGACCCATTGAAGGAAACAAAAGAGAGGGAAGATGAGTCTGAAGTCAAAGGAAGAAAGCATATGCATAGGTTTAAAATGCTATAGAGAGATCAAAGAAATTTAGTAGAATAAGAAGTAGAGAATTGATGTTATCAGTCAGGTCCCACTCTTTGTGATCCTGTTTGGGGTTTTCTTGGCAAGGATACTGTGGTTATTTGCCATTTCTGTCTCCAGCATATTTTACAGATGAGAAAAATGAGCCAAGGAGGGTTAATTTATTTGCCCAGGGTCTCACATCTAGCAAGTATCTGAGATCAGATTCAAACTTAGGAAGATGAGTTCCTCCTGACTTCAAGCCCAGCACTCTTTTTACTGTGCCAGAGGAGACAACATGGTAAGGTGGAAAGAGTCCT
Organism: Macrotis lagotis; assembly: GCF_037893015.1. NCBI lineage: Eukaryota > Metazoa > Chordata > Mammalia > Peramelemorphia > Peramelidae > Macrotis > Macrotis lagotis. The sequence continues at coordinate 61,191,682 of NC_133665.1, forward strand.
AGAGTTGAGGTCAGAAGCAAGAGTAGGGACACACATTTGTAAACCTTGTTACCAGGGAAACTGAGACTGATGGATAATTTGGACACAGGAGTTCTGAGTTGCAGTGTGGCTAAGCTAAGCAGGTGTTCACACTAGGTCAGACACTAATATGATAAGCCCCCAGGGATGAGAGGTGTTGGTAGGGGAGAGGGAGTGGAGGAACAAATTGGCCAGGTAAGAAACAGAACAAGTCAAAACTCCTCCAGATCTGTAGAGGGACTGGATCTGCAAATAGTTCTCAGATTTTTAGCTTAGGCAATGTAAGGAGAGCTAGTCTCCTTGGCTTCTGCTCAAAAAATGTAAGAGACTCTGGGTTCAAATCTTAGCTCTACTACTTACTACCTTGGGCAAGTTCCTTCATTTCTCTCTGGGCCTTGATTTCCTCATCTATAAGTAGATGACCTCTAAAGTCCTTTGTAGCTCTATATCCTAAGATCCTGAGGGGACCTTTAAGAGAGCAGTTTCAGGACAGTGTTAGGAACAAAAGCTAGACTTCAAGGGATGGAAGAAAGAATGGGAAGTGAGGGAGGAGAGGAAGTGGACAATGATTACTCAAAATATTAGATCATAAATGGACAAAAAAGAAAAGAGATGGAGTAGATAAGTGAAAGAAATGACCTTTAGGACTGTGGAGACCCGATCATGTTTGCAAGCAGATAGGAGATATTCTAAAGGGAGAAGCTGAAGATATATGATAAAGGACATATGTACTGGAGCAAGTTCATAGAGGAGGCAACTGGGGATAAGATCAAGAGTATGTTCAGAAGCATTAGGCAAAGGGTTAGGGATCTCTCTCTTTGATCAAAGCTTCATATCCTTTCATTTCTCCCTCTGCCTTACTACTGGTAAATATATTCTTCATCCTCACCTTGACCTCTAATTTCCCTGCTCCTAGCTATGCTTCTACTCCACTCCTCTTGCCTCACTTTTCTCCCTTCATTCTTGATTTTGTGGTTGACTAGTTCAACCATATACTACAGAATTTACTCTTAAATCTCTTGTCAGTCTCATCTTGCTGTTTTCTATTTCTGTCTAACCCCATCTTCCTTCTCAGCTTCTACTCTTATACTACTGATTGCTATTGTATTAAGTCATATAACAGTGCCAATTGAGTCCACTACAAATTTGTTACCTAATCTCAACCAAACCTTCATTGATGCCAAGAAATCCTGTTATTCTTTCCTGGTTTAATCTCTGTAAAATTCTTCCCAGTAGCTATTCCATCTTCTCAAGCTTCTTTTACTATTTCTACTCTCATCTCTATTATCAGAGGACCTTATTTCTTATTTGAGGTCATCTGTTATGAAGTCCCCCATTTCCTCCGCTCCACACTTCAAACCCTTTCTATTCATCTCTCATCCAGTCTCAGATAAAGAGATGAACTTTCTCCAAACTGTAAGCTTTTCACTGGATAGAATTCAGCATAAAGGCCAAGGGTTTTATTGGTGATACACTTATGAAGTGCACCAGGAAGACAGTTTCCTTTGCATTACTTTTGTTGTTGCAAACTTTATTTCCATTCCAATTATAGAAGCTCTTGGACCTTGAACTGTATTTCATAGCTCTAGTATGGACCACACATAGCTCCAGGGATTTCTTTCATCAGAGTCCCTAAAATGAACTTTGGTGGGCATGGGCACAGCATCATGAATTAATGAGAGTTATAAGAACTTTTCTGACTCTAGTTGTTTGGGACAATGGATGTGGAGTCAGCATTAGCTATAGGCAGTCAAAATAATAGATTAAATCTTAGTCCAGGGACTTCAGTTGCATTTTTTCTGGCTCTCTTTCTTTGACAAGAAAACACATTTGCTCCATTGGTTAGCACCACACAATTCATATGTGGAATCATTGGTTACAGCAAATGGAGGAGTTTTAAATACTGTGGATATGTTCATTTACCTTGACATTCTTGGGAAGTACACATTGATACTGAGGCTGACACATAGATTTCCAGAGCTCACTCAGTATTTGAGAAGCACCGAAAGAAATTGTGAGAGAGAGAAGTATTAGATTGATTACCAAACTGAAAGTCTATAGAGCTGTTGTGCTGACTTGCTATATACCTGTGATACCTGGACAGTCTACCATCATCATGCCAAGAAACTAAATAACTTCCATTTGAATTGTGTTAGGAAGATTCTGAAGGTCACCTGGCAGGATAAGATACCAGACACTGAGGTCCTTTCTTGAACCAAGCTGCCAGGCATCCAAACTCTACTATAGAGAGTGTAATTCTGATGGGCTGGTCACATTGTTTGAATACCAAATGTAAGCTTGCCAAAAAGACTTTTATAGAGAACTCACATGAGGCAAATTCTCACAGGGGTTCAGAAAAAGGGATACAAGGACACTCTCAATGTCTTTCTTAAGAATTTTGGAACTAATTATGCAACATGGGAGACACAGGCACAAGATCGCCCAATATGTTGTGCCCTCATTAGAGAGGGTGTTGTTCTCTATGAGCAAAGCAGAATTGAAATAGTTCACAGGAAATGTGAGATGCACAACTTTAGAGTATCCACTCCAGGTGTTCATTGTGGACTATTCTTGTCTGACCTGTAGTAGAGCATTCTGATGTCATATCAGATTGTTCTGTTCAACCACAGTCAGACACACTGCAAGACCCTACCATAGTGATGCCATTTTTTCTCTTTGATAGTGGACAACAACCAACTATGATGGATTATAGTCCAAGTGACTAAGCACTAAAAGTCTTGTCTGTCTGCCCAAATAATGAGCATAATATTAGCAGATGACAAATGAGATGACCCTTAAGAGATAGAACCTAGAATTTGGGAGCTGAAAATGATCAAGAGGGCAAGGTCCCAGAGAAGATGACCATGAAACCATTGGAGAGTTATCAAGAAGAAATGATCTTCCCCATGGAGAATAGAATGATGATATCACTTTTGGACATTAGCAGTCTTATAGTATTGGAAGTATGAATTGCATATGTGTTCCTTGTATGTATTTGCCTCTGTACATTTATTATGTATGCCTATACATAAATATGTATGCCTATCCCCTATGGGCATATGGTATGGTATCCTGTGGGAGAGTATTCTATACCTACTCAATTAAATTTTATTTTTTTTGCTCTGTTGTTTGATTAGATGTCTCTAGTTTTGAACAAATGTATTCTCTGACTGGCTGACTCATAAAAGAGACATTGGTAGGAGTTCCTGAAGTCTGGTTTTGAGTGGCATAGTTTTCTTGGGGTCCCATGCATGAGAGAGGTATCATGAATGATTTATTCCCAAGCTGAACCTCTCTCCTTGTGCTCTGGATATTATGTTCTTGGTAAGTTTGAAATATGTGATAAACTGAGAGATAATGATCTGCTCATGATCAATTTATTGGTTAGGCTAGTTGTGACCAATAAATTGGTTCAAAAGCCTCTCTGAATGCACAAAGACCCTGACATAGGAGTCACCAGCCTTAATATAGTTTTGGGGAATATATAGATGAGTAGGTGGAGAAAACAATATGATTGAATACAAGGGGGTGGGGATAACATGATTGGTTATTTTAAAGAAAGTGGACTAGCATACATTTGTGGCTAGTGACTACCCCTATCCGACAATTAAGGAATGTTAATTGTTTTATGGAACCCATCAGCATACCACAGGCCTTGTTTAATAGACCTGAGTTAGCAGATTGCCTGAAACCTAACAGGGTTTATTAGAGAGATAAGAGTTGTACAAGGACAGGCAAGGATGTACAATGTAACTTTTGAGTAGGATAATAAGTTAACTTATAACTTTAAAGTAACTTGGAAGAAAAGCTTTAACTCAAGGAAGGGGAAATGTGGACTGAGCAATTATTCAAAATGAGGCAGTAATACAGAATAGAGTCAATTACAGAATAGAAGCAATCATTTAATGATACAGAATCATTTTAATTTCCTCACCTTCTTATCTTCTCTTAAAACTTTCTCCCTCAGTATTGTTCTATCTTTTGCTTATCTTCACTTTCTCATTGCATACTAGCTTCTTCTCTATTACTTATGCCTAGGACTCTCTCAATGTTAAGAAGTCTTCACATGACCCTGCCACCCTTTCAAGTAATCATCCTATATCCCAAAGTCTTCCTGTTGCCAAAAAAGGATTAAGGATACATCTAAGGACAGTTCTCTTTCTCCATTTTTTGAAAGTTTAAGATATTGATGGTGGTCATCTGATTACTTTATTTATCATTCAATTCCTTCTTCCATCACAGCCAAAACCTTAGAAAGGGTTGTTTACATTTATTACTTCACTTGTTCACTTCCAACTCATTCCTGTATCCCCCAGTCTCCCATGGAAACTTGTCAACATATTTTTTTAACTGTTAAATTCAATGTTGTCTTCATTTTAAATGATCTCTCTGCAGATTTTTATATTATAAATCCTGGACACTCTCCTCCTTTGGCTTCTGGTGCATCACTTTCTCATGTCCCCCCCCCCCCCTTTCTAACTATTCCTTCGCAGTAATATTTGCTGGATTATCCTTCTCCTTCTATCCTCAATAAAGTTCTATCCTAGGCCCTCTTCTTTTTCTATCTTATTGATTCCCACGGGTTCATTTATTACCTTTATGCAGATAACTGCCAAATCTACATACTCAGTCCTAATTCTTCCCATGAACCTCAGGCCCACATGGTAAATGCCCTGAGGGACATCTTTCTGCTTGAATGTCTAATAAGCCTGGGTGTCCCATAGGTATCTCTAACTCAATATATACAAAAGAGAATTCATTTTCTTTTCCCCAAACAAAACCCTACAATGCTGTGGAGAGCACCACCCAAATGGGAAGATATCATAAGACTAGAACTGGTCAAATATTACTATTTATTTTTTGTAATCCTTTTAAAAAAATCAATGCTTTGGATAAAGGCCTAGATGCTAGCCAAGCCCATCTGATTGTAAAAGAATGTGAATTTTGGAAGGGAACTCTAGATGACAGTCAGGGTCTAGAAAGATGCTACTAGGCTAGAGAACTGGACTGATGAAAACATGTTCAGATTTTTAAAATTGACTTTCTTGGGTACAAGTTGGAGGTAGTATGGTTAGCTGAAAGATCAATCTAATACATTTTGGGAAGTTCTGCTGAACTGTAAGATCAATTTGTGTCAACAATGTGATATGGCAGCCAATGTGTTCTTGGGCTACATTGATAATCCAATCCAATTAGGAAGAAGGAGGTAAGGATCCCACTCTTTTTTTGCCTTGGTTAGACTATATCTGAAATAATGTCTTCAGTTCTGGGCACTATATTTTAGGAAAGATCTTGATAAGAGAGTATCCAGAGGAATGCAACCAGGATGATGAAGGGCCTCAAGTTCATGCCACATGAAGACCAGTTGGATGAATTGGGGGTGTTTAACCTGGAAAAGAGATTTGAGGGAGAACATCATAGTTGCCTCAAAGGATAATTATGTGAAGGAGTAAAGATTAGACTTTTTCCTTTTTATCCCAGAGCACAGAATGAGGAACAATGGGTAGAAATAGTAAAGATATAGATTTAAGCTTGGACAGACTTTCCAACAGAGCTATCCTGAAGTGGAATGGTTGTTTCAGCAGATATGGATTCCTTTTCATGACCTCTGTTTTAAGCAAAGACTGAATGATCAGGTAATATGTAACTCCTATCCCAAATAGCATTAATATAGGATGCTGTCTTTATTGGTGAAGTTGAAGGAGAGCAGAGTTGATGAGAGGTGAGAGAGCTCCAGCCTTTACCAGTTTCCCCTTTGAATCTCAAACTGCTGTGTTTTTTAGACTTATCTGGTGCCCTTCTAACTTTGAGAGAAAAGATTGAAGAGTGAACCCCACTTCAGGTTACTGAAGAAAAAGACTGAGAAGTCCTGAGAGGAGCTGGCAGTTTCCATTATGTTCCTATTCTACTCTACAGTTACTATACAAACTTCAGTTTGTATACAGTTACTATACAAATTTCACCCTGGGGTGAGATTCAGAACTCTCTCTTGGGTGAACTGAGCTATTTCTTCTCAATGGGAGAGCTTCTTTACTCTGTATTGTCTGGCATATATGTGCATATATATATATATATTTATATACATTTTTATATGCATATCTTATCAGATAGGAAAGGTATCAAGCTAAAGAGACTGGGGTCCCCTTCTTAACTAAAATGCCAAAGTGATTTAAAGTTAGCTCAAACCCTATCATATTTCCTAGATGATCAATACTTAAGAGAACAGATATACTTCTAGCCTGGTACTCCCTCTCTCTAAAGAGAGGAGAGTAACCTTGGCCTTAGCTTTCTGTTTCCCCTTGTGGTAGAAATGAAAATCTCCCTTGAAGAAGGGTGAGTGCAGAGGAAGCTAGACATATCTATTCTGCCTCTCTTCAAGCCATGTAGTATGACAGACTTTGGAGCACATGGGCTTTTTTACACATGGTGGGCCCCACTCTATCATTACATGTATGTTGTTGAGGAAATCTTTTTTTTTCAGTTCAAATTATAATAGGAAGCCTTTGAGATGTTATCTGGCTCTGAAATCGTTAGTACTTTCTTCTTCCTGAAATTATTTTGTATATACTTGATTCTGGAGCCATGATTGGTGACTGTTTTAAATTAAAGTTTTAAGGTTTTTCAGCATTGTTTTCTTTTTAAACAAAGTTGTCATCAGTATTATGTATTATATATAAATTGTTCTCCTGGTTCTGCTCATTTTTCTGTATCAGTCTATGCAGATCTTACAGGTTCCTCTAAATCATCTCTTTAGACTTTTCTTACTATAAACTCAATAATATTCTATAATTCTAATAATATTAGTTTCAGTTGTGGTTGAATTTTTGTGATCCCATTTGCAGTTTTCTTTAAATTTTTTGTTCTTTGTTTTTGTGAAGCAATGGAGTTAAATGATTTGCCCAAGGTCATACAAGTATTAAACATCTGAGGTCACATTTGAACTCAGGTCCTCCTGGCTTCAGGGCCTGTGCTCTATCCACTGTCCCACCTAGCTGCCCTTCTTTGGGGTTTTCTTGACAGAAATACTGGAGTGGTTCACCATGTCCTTCTCCAGTTCATTTTACAGATAAGGAGATTTAGGTAAACAAGGTTAAGTGACTTGCTCAGGGTCTCATGGGTGGTAAATGTTTGAGATCTTCCTGATTCCAGACCTGGTGCTCTACCTGGGATACCTAGCAACCCTTTAGATGATAAATTAGTTTTGTTAAAGCATGGATCTGCTCATATCATTGTCCTACTCACAAATTTTCAGTGGCTCCCTATTATCTAAGTCTGGCATTTAAAGTCCTTAGAGAGCTGGCTCCCTCATACCTTTTCAGGAAAGCCATAATTGGGCAGCTAGGTGGAAAAGTAGATGAAGCACCAGGCCTAGAGTCAGGAAGACCTGAATTTACTTCCTACTGTGTGACCCTGGGTTAGTCACTTCTGTTTGCCTCAGTTTCATCAACTGTAAAATGGTGACAATGATAACGCCTACTTCTCAGAGATATTGTGAAGATTAAATGCGATAATATTTTTAAAACACTTAGCACAGTGTCTGACATGTGGTAGGGACTATATTTATTAATTCCAATTATTATTAATAGCTAGGACACTGAAAATTAGGTGTAAAAATATCAGATGCATGCTACTTCTAAAGTAGAATATATTAACAACTTTACTGCTCAAAGGAAATTTCCTCAATTACTTCTCAACAATCATTTTTTAAATAAATTTTGAGTTTCACATTTTTCTTCCTCCCTCCCCCTTCTCTGACAGAAAGCAATCTATTAATTATAGGTTATACATATATGTATTAGTATACTATGTTAAACAAATATTATGTGAATCATGTTGTGAAAGAAGAATCAATTCAAAAAGGGAAAAAAATTTCAATTGCTTTTTACTATGATTTTCACTGCCTGAATCACATAATTGATTTGAAGTCCCATTCCATATTCCTTGCCCTGGGTTGGGTACTTGCTCTGGGCACCAAAATGACTAGTTTATAACTCTTTATTTTAGGCTTATTTCACATCAAGGATTTTTTATTCCAATTTAGCTGAGGTCCTAGTTGGTCCCACTTACTAGAAGGTCAATCACTTCTATGCCTTTATGTAGCAAGATTTCTTCCATGCTTAGAATGCATTTCTTCCTCGTTTTTTTCCCTTTTTAGAATCTTCCAAGGCACATCTCAGGTCTCGAGTCAGGAAGACCTGAGTTTACTTCCTACTGTGTGACCCTGGGTTAGTCACTTCTGTTTGCCTCAGTTTCATCAACTGTAAAATGGTGACAATAATAACGCCTACTTCTCAGAGATATTGTGAAGATTAAATGCGATAATATTTTTAAAACACTTAGCACAGTGTCTGACATGTAGTATTATTTCCTTCCTGAAATTACTTAGATATAGACAAAAGCATGTATCTGTATCTTAAAGCTTTGCTCTCACCAAAGGATCTTTATCTATCTCAAAATCTTCAAGATTACTTGAAAAATATGACAGCAACAACAACAACTTCATTGACAATTCTAGGAGAACTCCCAGTATAGTGGATAGATTCTCAGTGGCAAGTTTATTAGATGGTATAGATGACAGTTGCACAATATTTGACAAGAATGGACTGGTTGTCATTTGTTATCACTGGGGAGAATACTCAGATCCATGAGACTGCAGATCCCTTTAAGCATTGGAATACTGGCATTCATTTCCTTTCCATATATCCCCACATCAGTAGAATTAAACTTTTTGAAGAGTAAGGCTTTTATTTTTATATTCTCAGCCCCTAGCTCAGTTCTTCATCATAATTATCCTATACTTAGAATGTACTTAATAAATGTTTGGTGAATTGAAGTGAATTGTTATTGTTGTTTGTCCTTTATTCTCAAAGAGGAGCATGGCATCATGGATGTGATGCCATGACATGGAAGTGTATTAGATTGAAGTGAAAGAGGGCTATGCAAAGTCACCAGTCTCACTTTCTCCTTCGGGTCCAATAGTCAGATATGAATCAGGATGACTGGAGATGGTCTTGGATACATTGGGAGAACTGAATTAAAGAAGAAAAGAAGAGAGAACATGATGATTCTGAAAAGTAGAAGAGTTAATTGAGTTCCTGTCTGTTGGCTTCAATCTCAGTCAAGTATGAGACTAAGTTATTTGCTCCAAGGTGTGCTTGGGTTCTTGAGGAGAAAAGAAAAGATTGTTTCTTTGGAAAGTGAAATAGGGAGTTATAAATATGTTAGGAGAATTACTGAACTGCTTGAAGTGCTAGCTGAGGTGATTTTTGGAAATTAATTTTACTTTAAAAAATTATCATCATTTCCCAACCCTCTCTTATCTCCTCTCCCTTTTAATGAAAATCAAATCAAAACAAAACAAAACCTCAAAACCTTATAAAAGATGACCATAGTCACTAACTGTGTTACCCATGGCAAGTCACTCAACTTCGATTGCCTCACTTTCCATCCCCTGCAAAAAAATAAAAAAGATAACCATAATCAAGCAAGGCAAATTCTCATGTTTTCCATGTTCCAAAATATGTCTCTTTCTGCATCTTAAGTCTAATACAACTGTGAGGTAACTTATTTCTTCCTCTGGTTGGTCAATGCATTGATCAAAATTCTTAAGTCTTTGAAAGTTGTTTTTCTTTATAATATTCTGTTCCTTGGATAAATGTTTCTCCTGATTTTGCTCACTTCACACAGCATCACTTTATATAAATCTTCCCAGATTTTTCTGAATTGTGTTTTTACTTATTTCTTAAAGCATGAACATATTCCACTAAATTAATATACCATATTTATTTAACCATTTCCTGGTTGATGGGCACACACTTCATTTTTAGTCCTTTGCTACTACAAAAAGATCCAACTATATACCAAAAAGATACCATAACTTCATAGTAGTTGAGATCAATTCAATTTTGGCATAATTAAATGTGCCAGGTATCTCTAAGCACAACCCAATGTCTTCTAATATTTGGAGAGGACATTTTATGTCTGTTTTTTAAATTTGCATTTTTTAAGTACCATGCCTTTGAAGGCAAGAAGATCTGTGTTCAAGTTCTGCCTTTGATATATATTGATCTTGGGCATCATTTATTCTCTCAGAACTCTAGGGAGCTCTAAAATTATAAGATGCAGAGAAGATGCCAAACTGCATTGGAAAAGTAAATTTGCTGACCCAGGAACCACCAGTGATCCTATTTTATAATTCAATAAATGATCCCTATAAAAATATTCCTCAGGGGGCATGCCCTAATGAAAGACTTTGTACTAACCTATGTTTTCTTCAGTGATGTTCAGCAGCACTGGAACAGGAACAGAGAAATTGGATAGGGGAAGAGGGTGGTTCACAAACTAGGAATGCAAGTAGTTTCAGAGTCTTATTTAAGGGTAACTGCTGGTAGAGCATGAAAATGGCAAATTATGAGGCTAGGTAGGAAAGCAAGTGAAGTCTGAATAAAGGAAATGGATTGTGAGAACAGGGATGAGTCAAGAGAAGTCATGATGTTGGTTAAAGACATTTTGTGGCAGATCTACTCACTCCGTAGGAAACATTGCATCAAACAGGGAGCAGAAAAATAAAGATTCAGGAGACAATCTTGAAAAATATGACCACTGACAGCAAAGAAAAGAGCTAGTTCTGACTTTAAGAGAAAATTATCCCTTATGATTGGGAGTCAAGTTTCAGAAAGAAGATCCTGGGTGAATGATCTGCTCAGCAGAGACCCTATGAGAAGAGAAAAAAAACAGCAAAAGTCCCTCAGTGCTGGAGGCACGAGTATTTTATAATCATTCATATTTATTGTACATGTGCCTCTTTACCAATATTCTTTATGTATATGCCCATTCTTCCTACTGATACCATATGTATTTGTGAAAGAATGGTCCTAGGTTTTTGAGGGAAAGTTTTGTAGATAATGTTCTTATCATGTCATTTTATTAAATGCCTTTATTTTAGACTAAATGTTTCCCCAAGGCTGCTTATTAAAGGAAACTACACCAGTGGGGGCTAAGAAATCAGTTTTAGGAGTTTTGAGGGAATGAATAACCCCGAAGGAGTGCTATATTAACATGTACTAAAATTGTAGGTGGCAGGCATTGATGGTTTCATATAAAATCCTCTTTTCTATTCTTTGTTTATTGAAATGTTAATGTTAAGTTTATAATAGATAAGACATTTAAGAAAATCAATGGAGTGTGGTAACTGAATGAGTCAAGGTCAAGGGAAAAGTCAGATATCTTCAATTTTTCTAATATAGGGGATTGAAACAATATGGCATCATTCATAAGAATAAGGAAGTCAGAAAAAGAAGTTAGTTTTGGGAAAAAGATGAAGACTTTAGTTTTGGATGTGGTGAAACTTCCACTAACATCCCATTCCAACCCCTCATTGTGGCTTGGATATGTCCCTGACTTATCAAAGACTTTAAAAATGAAAAAATTTAGAAAAGTTTTGAAAATGGACCCAGTGATGGACTATGTATTTTCTATATGAAGTCTAGACTAGGCAAGTAAATACACAGTGATACATCACCAGAAGACTGGTCACTAGGATTTATGAAAAATTATTTACAATGGTGTACAGGAGCTTCAGGCTAAATTAAAGGAAGAAATGCCCACATAGATAAAATAATGATCTTTGTAAGAGTCAAAGTAAGAGTTTGAGATGTTATTAGAACATGCAGATGGAGATGTCCATGAGTACCTGGAGCACATGAAAGAATTAGGACTGGAAATGACACAGATTTTTTTATTTTCCTGTGGAGAGTATGTTTTTGCCCTTTAGGGTCTTCTGAAGTATAGTTCTCAGGAATTAATGAAGAAATGCTTAGTTTGTGAAATTGACTGTGGAAGCATCTTTTCTATGTGTTGGCTAACATAAAGAAGTCTTTGTTACAGATCTGCCAATGTAGAAATCTTCAAGGAACAGCAAATCGAGGTCCAGGGAGTGTGCCCTGGACTGAAAAAGAAATGGAGAAAGCAAGGAATTCCGGGATCTCGTTTTTCTGTAGTATTGTGGGGTACCAGCCTCCTACCTAGAAGAGGGAGGAGGTCCTAGCTATCAAAGTCCCAGAATCTGTCCTTCAGTCAAGAAAAAGGGGATTTTGTGGACTGCTCTAGCCTGTTGGGGAGAGGATGGAGCATGTGGCCTCCATAGTTGAAGGAATGACAAGAAACTAGTTAAAAGCAAAAGATGGAGAAGCAAAAGAAGCAGCTTCTGTCCCTAGCTATTACCATTAATTACTTAGGGAGTTAACTCTACTTGGAAATAAGTACCATGTCTAGAAATTCTAGATTAATTTTCCTTTTTGTTTTTTAGGTTTTTGCCAGGCAATGGGGTTTAGTGGCTTGCCCAAAGCCACACAGCTAGGTAATTATTAAGTGTCTGAGGTCATATTTGAACTCAGGTACTCCTGACTCCAGGGCTGGTGCTCTATCCACTGCGCCACCTAGCTGCCCCCTGATTCATTTTCATTCTAAGGAGATTCCAAAGCATCAAGGTTAAAGTCTGAAAGTCTGCAAGGATCAATTAAAGTAAGACTAGTAGCAAAGATAGGTGAGTTGCCTCAAAAGCAACTTCAACTTTTTTTCCATCCTAGGAAAGTCCAAATCTCAAGTTAGTTCTCTGAATTTGGAGTACTTTTGAACCCTGGGTAAAAGCCCAACTCACAGAACAGGAAGAATAATTATATTGATTCTTTGTGATTACTTTGAGGCTTTTTATGTTTTGTAAATTTTTCATAAGATTGAATAAAGCCTATCTATCCCCTACCTGAAATATGGTCAATCCTTAACTTTTGCCGGAATAACATTCCTAGAAAACACTGCAAAAATAAAAAAAAAATGAATGTAGATATATTGAACCTATGGGAAGCAAGGAGTTAGGGTCCCATAATCATCAAAAACTATGATCTTTTGCTAGTGATCACTTAAAAATACTTTTATGCATATAATTTTTATAACAAAATATTAATGCTGATATTAAGCACCTTTCCTAATACAGTAAACATGGAATAATCCATAAAATTCAGTATACAAAATAAATGGATAATATGCAAAATGGTTTTTTCTTGCTAGTAATTTCCTAGAATTGTCACCTTTTATACTTATACCTCAATTTTAAAAAACCCCATTAATCTCAATCAATATTCACTTCTCATGACTTATATGTATAGTATCATAAATACTTCATAGTAAATAAAATTCTTAAAGCTAAAGCTTTTTTTTTAACTTAAATCTTACCTTTCATTCTAATACTTTGTGTTGGAAAGTCTTTGTATTGTATTATATTGCTATAAACCTCTCTATCTTGTTCATCTTCTGAAAACTAAGGGAGAGATTGTTGGGATTTTAGTAGCTGCTGTTGGAAGACTGAGGCTGGTGAAGTCCCAACATCACCTCCAACACCCTTTCCTTCCTAGTTGGTGGATGGCATTAGACATTGTGGATGATGTACCAGTTTGAAATACTTTCCCTTTTTTGATTTAACAAATCATGCCTTGATATCAAATTCACTGTGGACAGTGGCTATAGACATTCCAGCACCAAGTTTATCTAACACCTTTATTTTCTCACTAAACTGCATCATGACTTTTCATATTTTAAGACAGTAGAGCCCAGTGGATTTGCCTTATACTTTAGGGTCATAATTGTAACACAAAACTTGAGTTTTAAAGGCAAACAATACTACTATCCAAATAATGCACAAAGAAGCTCTTTGCAACCCTAGGGGAGAACAAGACCAGTGAAGGGTCTAGTGGGATACCAGCCATTCCAAAAACTTATGAGCATAAAGCCTTTCAAATTTTTTCAACTTTGCATAATTATGAATGTTGTGAGGTTTTTGAAATGAGAGTGAAAATGAGGCTACTAATAAAAATCACAAGAATGCTTAAAGTTGAGAAAATTGAGGATGGAAGGTTGAGAATTGCCTATATATGTTCTTTGTTTATGGGATCTGGGACCTTTTTCTTATATCTGTGGAGATCTAGACAAAAATTATACTCAAACTATATTCTGAAATTTCCCAAAAGCAATTCTGAGTAGGGGGAAGTACAGAAATAATTTGGGGACCTCTCTAATTGTGAGTATGATTAATTGATGTTTGTTCTTTTTTCTTGAAGAAGAGTGTAACATCAGAATTGTGAGCCTAGTCCATTCCTGATTATGCTTCTATCTTAGAATCATCCTGGAAAAAAGGCAAAAAAGGGAAAAGTCCAAATCCCATGATGAAGACTCTCTTTTATTGACTAGAACAAAAGGTGTTTCCTCCTATAATGTCCTCCCTTTGGGAACATCTCAAAGATGTCCAGGCCAACCAATTAATTTCCAGTCCATGAAAAGGGGCTTATCCTCCAGTAGCACAAAAGGGCATGTTTGTACCCTCAGGAAGCTATAGAGTTCCAAAGTCTCACATCCTTATAAATTCTTCAAGTTGATTGGGGAATACTTCCAATTAACCTCTTTTAGACAGATGTCCATAATTCATGAATGTTATTACAGTGCTAATGCATCAGAGATGTACCACATAATGGTGTTCTCTGCAAGATTTAAGGAGCAAGGTTGTTGCTAGTCAGAAGAATAAGGAAAGGCTTACTGAGTAAGGCTTTGGAGTATAGGCTAAGATTTTTAAGAAAATTTCTCAAATTGAATTTTCCTTATTTATTTTAATTCATTGCTTTGTTTTTTAAAAAAGTTTTCATTTTTTTTTTTTTAGGTTTTTGCAAGGCAATAGGGTTAAGTGGCTTGCCCAAGGTCACATGGCTAGGTAATTTTTAAGTGTCTGAGACCAGATTTGAACCTAGGTACTCCTGACTCCAGGGCCAGTGCTTTATCCACTGCGCCACCTAGCCGCCCCAAAAGTCTTCAATTTTATTTGTAATTTTTCCAATTACATGCAAAGATAGGTTTCAACATTCATCATTTTGCAAACTTTCGAGTTCAAAATTTTTGTTTGTTTTTTGTTTTGTTTTGTTTTGCAAAACAGTGGAATTGTCCAAGGTTTCACAGCTAGGTAATTATTAAGTGTTTGAGGTCATATTTGAACTCAGGTCCTCCTGACTCCAGGGTCAGTGCTCTACCCACTGAGCAACCTAGTTGCCCTGAGTTCCAAATTTTTTAACCACTCTCCCTTCCCTTCCTTCTTTCCATGGCTGTAATATGATATAGATGGTAGAAGTACACTTGTATCACATTCATTTATAAATGTATCTTTCTCCCATCTCTTATCCTTCCTCTGTAACAAGATTAAACAAAAGTTCAGTAAAAATCAACTGCCACGTGATATGATCATAGGATCATAAATTTGGAGCTTGAAAGGAACTTAGAGGCCATTAAGTCCAAGTCCCTTATTTTACAGATGAAGAAACTGAAGTTGAGAAGTATTAAGTGACTTGCTACTGTCTAGAAGTGTAGGCAACATTCTACAGCCATAGACCATCACCTCTTCAAAGGAAGGAACAGTTGTATTTTTATATCTTTTTTTCCTGGAGCCAAGATTGATCATTATAATTTAAAATTTTTTATTGTCTTTCATTTTAAATTTCCAAATATATTTGTGGATAACTATGTATTCCCCAGTTTACTGAGCCATCCATTGTGATGGAAAGAGGAACAGTTCAACAAAACTATCACACCAGCTGAATCTGATAGTGTATACAGTGTGTTGTGTTCATACCCTCTACTTCTCTAAAGCAGGGAGGAAGGTATATTTTCTATCTACCTTTTTTTTTTTTTTTTTTGCAAGGCAGTGGGGTTAAGTGACTTCCCCAAGGCTAGGTGATTATTATGTCCTGATTCCAGGGCCAGTACTCTATCCACTGTGCCATCTAGCTGCCCTGGAAGGTACATTTTCTTAACTTTTCTCCCAGGGTAAGCTTAGTTGCTATAATTACACATCATTCAAATCCAGTTCTTTAGAGCCAAATTTAGAGGAGTCATTTGCATGGCTGTAGTCACTGTGTATATTTTTTCTTGGTTCAGATAATTTCATATTTCCTAATTCAGATAGATCTTCCCATTTTTCTCAAAATTCTTATTATGCTCATCATTTCTTATTGCACATTCATGAAAAATAATTTGTATAGTTATCTTCTAATTGTTTTGTTCTAGCCAATAAAAGATCTACTGCAAAAAGTGATAGGCAATAATTTGATAGGAAAGTGCCAGGGCAGAGAATGAATTACAGATTGTCACTATCTATCTATTACCTATCACTGTGACTATGTCAGATTACTTGTTTCTCTGCATTCTACACTCTAGCCAAATGGAACAACTCTCTACATTCCAATACGTGCTTAGCTCTGCTGCCTCTGACTTTGTTCACAATTTCTTATTCTTAGAATGCCTACCCTTCCTCTCATTGTCTAATTGATTCCTTCAGAGTCAGGGAAATTCTTCTCAGGAAAGCTGTCTGCCTTTCAAACCTACTGAATATAATTCTTTCCCCTGCTAGCATTATGGGGACCAAGGGATCACTGTTTCATTCCAAAGTACCAAATCCTTTGACCCTGAGCCAAAGCACAGTGAGGTAGTCTATGGGAAGTGACCAGGGCTTGTTAACTCAGCTCTTTGAGGAGTGTCCTAGCCAGAGCACGTGATGGGAGATGGGGCAGGGAAGGAGGAGAGAGAAAAGTCCATGCTTATTTCACGACATCAATGTTCATCAAACATTAAGTAAACATTTATTGTGCACAAAGTATCATGCTAATCATGGGTGGGGGTGGGGAAGGGAGGAGTAGATACAAAATTTAGATAAAATATATTTTGTTTATTAAATCATATATTCATTCATTCTTTAAATGTGGCATGATGCAGTGGAAAGACTACTGGTTTTGAAATCAGAGGACCTGGGATTGAAATCCAGCTTTACTACTTTATCTGTGTGACCTTAGATCCTTAATTTCATCTGAATTCCTCATCTATAAAATGAGAGCACTGGACTACATTAGAGAGACAGGCGATTCCTTCCAGTATGAATCTATGATTCTTGTGGAGATTGCAGTCTGGCAGGGAAATAAGACAGAAATACAATATAATAGTAAAGCATGTTGATTAGTTATTAATTAATATTGCATCTCTCTCCCCCCCCACCCCTCATTGACCTCCTCTAAAAATAGAAGCAATGTTGCATGTGCTACTAAGGAATGTAGCTAAAGTAACTACTTGGAATATAATATTTGGGTAAGCAACAGGTGGCATTCTATGTTATGATCCTACTTCTCTCAGTGGGCAGTCCCATGGGATCCCTATGAGCCTCTCTTTCAATCACTCTGCTGCACACATAGACAGTACTAACCTCTATACTTTTCTGCTTATTTTCATTTCTAGGTTTCCCTCTAAAAATAGCAATTTTATTTGTATTTATTTAATTAATTTTTTATAAGAAAGATTTTATTTATTTTGAGTTTTACGATTTTTCCTCTATTCTTGCTTCCCTCCTCCACCCCCCCATCCACAGAAGGCAATTTGCCAGTCTTTACATTGTTTCCATGGTATACATTGATCTAAGTTGAATGTGATGAGAGAGAAATCATATCCTTAAGGAAGAAACAAAAAGTAGAAGATATAGCAAAATTACATAATAAGATAATGGGTTTTTTCCCTAAATTGAAGGTAATAGTCTTTGGTCTTTGTTCAAACTCCACAATTCTTTCTCTGTATACTGATGATATTCTCCATTGGAGATAGCCCTAAATTGTCCCTGGTTGTTGCACTGATGAAATGAGCAAGTCCATCAAGATTGATCATCACCCCCATGTTGCTGTTAGGGTGAATGATGTTTTTCTGGTTCTGCATCAGTTCATGCAAATCCTTCCAGGCTTCCCTGAATTTCCATCCCTCCTGGTTTCTAATACAACAGTGGTGTTCCATCACAAACATATACCACAGTTTGTTAAGCCATTACCCAATTGAAGGACATTCACTTAATTTCCAATTCTTTGCCACCACAAACAGGGCTGCTATGAATATTTTTGTATAAGTGATGTTTTTACCCTTTTTCATATCTATCTATCTATCTATATATATCTATCTATCTATCTATCATCTATCTATCTATCTATCTATCTATCTATCTATCTATCTATCTATATATACATATACCTCTTCAGGGTATAGACTCAGTAGTGGTATTTTTGGATCAAAGGGTATGAACATTTTTGTTGCCCTTTGGGCGTAGTTCCAAATTGCTCTCTAGAAAGGTTGGATGAATTCACAGCTCCACCAACAATGTATTAGAGTTCCAGATTTCCCACATCCCTTCCAACATTTATCATTTTCCTTTCTGGTCATATTGTCCAGTCTGAGAGGTGTGAGGTGGTATCTCAGAGATGCTTTAATTTGCATTTCTCTAATAAGTAATGCTTTAGAGAAATAAAATAGCAATTTTCAAAGTGTAGTCTGTGAACCCCCCCAAGGTCCCTAAGATCCTTTCAGGGGGTCCATAAAGTCAAAACTATTTTCATGATTTGCTAAAATATTATTTGCCATTTAAAATAATACTCTCTTTTCCATCTACCTATCTGTGTGAGACTGGATTTTCTTCTTATACTTCAATCAAAACAACACATTGCAACAGATTGAATGCAAAAGCAGAAAAGTGAATACAGCTGTCTTCTAATAAGCTAGACATTTAAAGAGATCTGCAAAAAATTTGTAAAACGATGTCATTCTTCTCAATAAGTTTTTTATTTTGGAAAATATGATTATTTTTCATAAAATACTATTCAACATTGTGAATAGTACTTGGGTTGTTATTACTATTTAAGTGATTTAATAAATATTTTAGATATCAGTTTTCTTTCTAATGGTAATATGGTAAATATTGATAAATATAAACCAGTTTCTTTAGGGTCTTCAATCAGGGATCCTGAACTTAAAAATTTAAGAGACTTGGATTAAAGGCATTCTTATTTTAAGAGCATTACTCACTTGGCTTGTTTTTTTATTCCTCCTTCCCAATTATTTGAATATGAATTAAATGAAATTTTTACTATTTTGAAAATTAAAATTATGATGTTAGCTTTAAAATATCAAGTGACTAGCAACTGTTCATGTTAATGGTCTATATTTTCATCTTTCCCCACTCTATCTTCTACATGTTTTTATAAGTACATTAAAGGATTCTGTTGGTAGGAAATTTCTCCTGAAAGCAGTTTTGGTATAAAAAATAAAGGGATGGATAGGTTCTCTAGGCTTTATCACATTCATCTCTTATTTCTACTTCTAGGTAATTCCCAGCTTAGTCCTCAACTCATTATAATACTGGGAGACTTCTGGTGAGATGGCCCATCTTCTCCCAGTGTCAACAACAGTATGTTTGACAAAGCCACTGACACTAGGTGCTCTCTTGCTACCAGCTCTGATCCTAACACCTAATATTTCACACAAATTTGTGATTTTTGCCTTTTAAAGTTCCTCAATCAGAAAAGAACTTCTTTGACTTCTTTTATTCCCCCTACTGTAATCTCTTGAGATCATTCAACCCCAATTTTCTGCTACTTAGAGAACCATGAAATTCTAGGGAAAGACTGACCACTGACCCATTCAGGCCAAGATCTGCTTCACAAAGGAGTTATACTACAATATACAAAATTTCACAATAAGTATATGGGAGAGATGTTAGATAAACTGTTCTCTGAATACAGTAGGTGCTTAATAAAATTTTCTTTCTGTTGTTACTGGTACTTTTCTTTTTTTTAAATTTTTATTTATTTAAGGCAATGGGATTAAGTAACTTGCCCAAGGTCACACAGCTAGGCAATTATTAAGTGTCTGAGGCCAAATTTGAACTCAGGTTTTCCTGACTCCTGAGTAAGTTCTCTATCCACTGTGCTACCTAGATGCCCCTCCTTTCTTTTTTTTAAAATGAATTAATTTATTTTTCCAACTATATGCAAAGAAAGTTTTCAGCATTCATTTTTCTATAAGATTTTAAGTTGCACATTTTTCCCTTTTCTCCCTTCTCTCCCCTCTCCCTTTGACAGTGAGTAATCTGATATAGATTATACATGTACAATTATGTTAAATGTATCTCTATATTAGTCATGTTGTGACAGAAGAATCAGAAGTAAAGGGAAAAACTATAAGGAAGAATAAAAGCATAAAACAAAGTAAAAAAATTGAAAATAATATGTTTTAGCCTGCATTCAGATGCCATAATTCCTTCTCTGGATATGGATGGCATTTTCCATCACAAGTCATTTCGAATTGTCTTTGATCATTTTACTGCTGAGAAGAGCTAAACCCGCCATAACTGATCTTTACACAAAATTGCTGTTATATGTTCTTTTTGTTCTGCTCATTTCACTCAGCATCAGTTTATTCAAGTCTTTCCAGACTTTTCTGAAGTTTGCCCATTCGTGATTTCTTATAGAGAAATTATACTCCATCACATTCATATACACTCAATTGATGGGCATCCCTTCAGTTTCCAATTCTTAGCCACCACAAAAAGAGCCGTTTTAATAATTTTTATATGTTAGTCTTTTCCCCCTTTTTATGATTTTTTGGAATATAGACCTAATAGTAGTTTTGCTGGATCAAGGAGTATGCAACTTAATTGCCCTTTGGGCATAATTCCAAATTGCTCTCTAGATTGGTTGAATCTGTTATTGGTACCTTTCTTATAAAAGATAACATCCTGCCCTGTAGTTACTTGAATGTCACCAGCTCTTACCAAAGTGGGATGACTGGGGGGTGGGGCAGCCTGCTGCTGAGCACTTCGTTTACAGAGTTGTCATGCCTGAGTTTCTTTCTGCATGAAGGACTTACTGAATTGGTTCTTTGTGTGTTCCTTACTTCAAGAGAAGATTTGTAAGCATCTATCAACACTGTAAAGATAAATAAAACAACAGTCCATACCCTCAAGGTGCTTACAGAGTTGGGATGGGGCAAGACTAAGATGTGGACCCAGATAAACAAAATACAAATTTGGATAAAAGTTTATAAGAAAGCATACATAGTGTTATGAGATCTGGTAAGGAAGATCTTGCTTCCACTTAAGGGATCAGGAAAGCTATAAGAAGGAAGTGGTGTGTAGATGAGCCTGAAATATTAAATTGATCATCTATAGACCCAAGGAGAGAGGCTGATGAACAGTAGCGCAGGATAGGACAGGACACAACTTGCATCTTCCTTTGCCCTATGCTTAGTTTTGGAAATTTGCTTTAGAAAGTGCACTTCGGGCTAAGAGATGCAAAAAAAGTTAACTGTTTTTTCTTACACTTTCCCATTCTCCTTCCCTACTCCTACCCCTTTTTTCTCTACTTTTCTTTGATTCCACCCCTCCCCCCTTCCCACATCCTGCACTGTCTCTGGGGAACGGAAACTCAGAGGATGAGAGTGAGATAGGGGACTCTCAGCTGCTGCTGCTCAGATATGGGCATGAGGGTGGAGGTGGGGAAGCCAAGGGGATTCTGGGAGGAGAGTGAGGCTTGGCCATAGGACACTAGTTGTCTGGAAAGGAGTTTGGTCAAAGGTTGGTGGAAAGCATTGTTTAAATCCTAATGTCTAAGAGAGAGTTGGGGAATTCTTTTTTTGGGGAGTGGCTTGGCCATGGACAATATACTTAGATGCCCAGGGTCTCTGCCTTATAAATGGAACCTTGCTCAAGGTTATTCCCTGGATTGTCTCTGCTAAATTCAGTTATTTCTCTGCCCAGTTTGGGAAAAAGATATGGAAGAGAATAAGGGTAATATTTCTGAAGATCCTGAACTCTTCTCTCCTATTTCCCCCTTTTCCTTTTCTTTTTTCACTTCTCTCCCCTTCTATTTTCTTCTTCCTTCTCCTGCCTTCTTCTCTTCTCTTCTGTTTAATCTTATTGTCCACCCCTGTAGGCAGGGGTATACGCTTGTGTCGAATAAATAGAGTTCTTTGGACTGAGGGGAATGGTCGCAGTCCTGTGAGTGGGCATCCTCGGGCTTCTATCTGAACCTTGTTAACTCTCCAAGTTGGATTTCCTCTTGGAATCAAATCCTTCCTTCCCCTCCTCTCTCTGCTCCCACTAGCAAGTCTTTGATATAATGATATGGTCTTCCCCAGGTTTATCTTGACTTTACCTCTATGCCAAGTCATATCCATCACCTTCAAGATCTGTGTCTAGGAAACCTTCCTTGGTGAATGCTGGAATCAAAGGATCTAGGTCTGAATCCAACTCCTACATTCATTTGCTCTGTAAACAAATCTCCTCAGCTGTCTAAGTCTCAGTTTCCTTAACTGGAAAATTGGAATAAATAGATCTGTACTCTCTACTTCATGGGATTATTATAACGAAAGTGCTTGATAAATTTCAAATTGCTCTAGAAATGGGTGCTCCAATTGTTGTTGTTTCCCACAGTAAGCATTCCTTTTATAGCATGGAGCGCTCAGATGTTATATTAATCAGTCAGTATTCTCAGTGTACAAGTCACAGAGTTGTTATTATGCTGTGAGGAGTTCTCTGATGGTGCTGCTTCTGCCTGCAATGAGCTTATAGTCTAATGCATTGACAGGTGACTTAGGATAGATGGTGGTGAATGCCAAATAGTCTCTGAATGGTTAAGTGCTAGAGGAGCTGGGAGGAGACAGAACTCCCTGGGGATTGAAGTGATCGAGGAAGGCTTCTAGGAGAAAGAGGAGAGTGTTGCACTGGCTCTTCATTCATTTCAGAGGCAGCTAGGTGGTACAGTGATTAGAGTGCTGATGGGAAGCTGAGTTCATATTCAGTCTCAGATACTTTTTAACTGTGTGACCCTGGGCAAATCACTTCACCTCCATTTCCTCAACTATAAAATAGGGATAATGATAGGCCCCTACCTTGTTGTATCATGCCCTAACCATCCCTTTTCCACCCTCCCAATTTATTCCAGTATCAGTTGTGAGTTGTTTAAATTGTAATATCTCATGCTTATTCAAATGTCAGATTAAATAGATTTTGCTGTGCTGGGTTTCTTTATTCATTTGGTAACTTGTCATGTTCTTTCATTTTTCTCTTGGGTGTCTCATCTCCCTCAAGACCACAAACTCTTAGAGTTGGGGAAATTTCTCTTTGTGTCTCCTCCATTGTATACAGCTCTGCTCTGCACACAGGTGGTAATGTTTGTTGGTTTTTTAATTCAGTTTTTGCAGTGTGTGTGTGTGTGTGTGTGTGTGTGTGTGTGTGTGTGTGTGGTATGTGTAAAATAGGAATTTAGAACTTGACAGGGCCATAGAGATCAAAGTCCAATTTTCTCATTTTTATAAAGAAGGGCAGCAAAAAGATAGAAGTGACTTGACTAAGCTCAAACAGGAAATAGGTTAAGTGAAATTCGAACCCTTGAGCTTCTAATATGCCAGGATAAAATTTACTCTTGGCTGGTGTGTGCTGAGCTAGATTTGAGAGTCAGAAGAATTTGGACCTCTGCTTAGGAACTATTTTTATGATCTTGGGCAAGTCACAACCTCTCTAGGCCTCAATTTTCTCATCTGGAAAAAGAGGTTGAATTAGATGACATTTAAGGTCCCTTTTAGATATATGTCAATGATCCTATGAATGCAAATGATCAACCACCATATTAAAAAATTCTCAAAAAACACTAATGATAAGAGAAATATCAAGGAAAGAACTTCCCATTCATGCAATTGTCAAAGATGATTAAAAAAAAGAGAGAGACATTGGAGGGGTAATGGGAAAATAGGTACATATGTTGGTGAAGTTGTGAATTAGTTAAATTAATTGCAATGAATACTTTTAAAGAAAAGAGAATGAAAAATCCATCCTTTTTCTAGAACACTGGAAAACAATTTGATGATCAGCCCATGAGTCCAGAAAATTGATGATGATGATGCTAATCACTTCCTGACATGAAGGACTTAAAGACAGGGTGAAACATACATTTTTTAAATTAATTTTTATTAAAGATATTATTTGAGTTTTACAATTTTCCCCCCAATCTTACTTCCCCCCCCCCCAGAAAGCAATCTGTCAATCTTTACTTTGTTTCCATGTTGTACCTTGATCTAAATTGGGTGTGATGAGAGAGAAATCATATCCTTTGAGAAGAGACAAGAATTCTAAGAGGTAACAAGATCAGACAATAAGCTATCTGTTTTTTTCCTAAAGGGAATAGTCCTTGAACTTTGTTCAAACTCCACAGCTCCTTAACTGGATACAGATGGCACTCTCCTTTGCTGACAGCCCAAAATTTCTCCCAATTGTTGCACTGATGGAATGAGCAAGTCCTTCAGGGTTGTTCATCACTCCCATGAAACATACATTTTTGAATGTAGCCAATAAAATGAATTTGTTTTGCTCGACTATACATAATTTTTTTTAGGTTTTTTTTTATTTTGCAAGGCAAATGGGGTTACGTGGCTTGCCCAAAGCCACACAGCTAGGTAATTATTAAATGTCTGAGACCAGATTTGAACCCAGGTACTCCTGACTCCAAGGCTGGTGCTTTATCCACTATGTCACCTAGCCACCCCTTATACATATTTGTTAAAAGAGTTTTGTTTCTTTTTTTTTGAGGGGTGAGGTGGTAAAGGGAGAAAATAAATGCTTGTTAATTGAAATTTTAAAAATGAATATTTTAAAAAAGTAATATAAAGAATTCAGAAAAGGCTAGAGATATAAATTAATATAAAGGAAGCAGAACTAGGAAAACAATAACGACAATGATTTCAACAGTATGAAAAGAAAACCAAATATATAAAGGGCGGCTAGGTGGTGCAGTGGATAGAGTATTGGCTCTGGAGTCAGGAGTACCTGAGTTCAAATGCAACTTCAGACACTTAATAATTACCTAGCTGTGTGGCCTTGGGCAAGCCACTTAACCCCATTTACCTTGCAAAAACCTAAAAAAAAATAAAGAAAGAAATATTATAAAAACCTAAAAAAAAAGCTTGATACTAGAGAAGAGCTGAGAAAATACCCTTAATCCCCTGCTTTGTAAAAGTAAAGGATAGAATATTGCATTTATGGTTAGCTGTAGTTAATATATTGGGAGATTTGCTAAATTTTTTTTCTTTTTAAATCTATGTAAAAAGAGATAGCTTACCAGAGGAAAATATTTAGAAATAAAGTATTTTAAGAACAAAAACTAACTATAGAAGTAAAATTAAAGAAAAAAAGAAAAAATTTAAAATTATTATTTCTTAAAAGTCACTAAATTGTTCTTATTCTTTAATCTCAGTGATCTCACTTTTGTGTCAGTCAGCCAGTCAAAAATATTTATTAAACACTTCTTATGGGTCAAATCTCATGTTAATTTCTGACATAGAATGTATGCCTGATCATTAGTCCTTTGGAATTGTATTCAATCATTGTATTGTTGAGAGTAACCAAGTCATTTACAATTGATCATGATATAATATTGCTGTTACTATGTATAATGGTCTGCTTACTTCACTTTGCATCAATTCATGTAAGTTTTTCAAAGTTTTTCTGAATGCCTTCTGCACATCATTTCTTATAGCACAATAATATTCTATCACACTCATATTTCACAATTTGTTTAGCTATTCCCCAGTGGATGGGCATGCCTTCACTTTCTAATTCTTTGCCACCACAAAAAGCTGTTATAACTATTTTTGTTACTATAGGTCTTTTTCTTTTTCTTTTTTTCTTTCTTTATAAAAAAAATCCCTTTGGGATACAGACAATAGTAGTATTGCTGGATCAAAAGGTATGTACAAATTTATAGGCTTTTGAACATAGTTCCAAAATGCTGTCTGGAAAGGTTGGATCAGTCCACAATTCCACCAATAGGTCATTAGTGTTCTAATTTTCCCACATCTTCTCCAACATGTATCATTATCCTTTTTTGTCACATTGACCACTCTGATAAGTGTGAGGTGGTACCACAGAGTTGTTTTAATTTGCCTTTCCATAATCAATAGTGATTTAAAGCATTTTTATATGACCACAGCTTTGATTTTTTTCATCTGAAAACTGTTCATATCCTTTGACTAATTGCCAATTGGAGAATAACCTGTGTTTTTATAAATTTGACTCTATTTTCTATATATTTGAGAAATGAAGCTTTTATCAGAGAAATTTGCTGTAAATTCACTCCCCCTCCCCAGTTTCCTGTTTTCCTTGTAATCTTGGCTACATTGGTTTTGTTTGTGAAACTTTTAAACTTAATGTAATCAAAACTCTCCATCTTAAATTCCATAATGCTCTCTATTTCTTATTTGATTACAAATTCTTCCCTTATCCATAGATCTGACAAGCAAAACGTTCCATGCTCCCCTAATTTGCATACGATATTACCCTTTATGTCTAAATCATATACTCATTTTGATTTTATCTTGGTATACAATGTGTGGTATTGGCTTATATCTAGTTTCTACTGAATTGTTTTTCAGTTTTCCCAGAGATTTTTTGACAAATAGTGACTTCTTGACCCCAAATCTTGTAGTTTTAGGTTTATCAAACACTAGATTACTATGGCTATTTATTATTGTGTATTATGGACATAATCTATTCCACTGCTCCACCCTCTACTTCTTAACCAAGACCATGTTGTTTTGGAGTGTTTTCCACTTTATGACACAGTTTGAGATCTGGTACTGCTAGACCACCTTCCTTTATATATTTTTTCCATTGATTCCTCCAATATTCTTGACCTTTTGTTCTTCCAGGTGAATTTTGATATTATTTTTTCTAACTCTCTAAAATAATTTTTAGTAGTTTGACTGGTATGTCATTGAATAAAGTAATTTAAGTAGAAGTGCCATTTTTTATTATATTGACTTGGCCTATCCATGAGCAATTATTTCTCCTGTGGTTTAGATCTCATTTTGTGTGAAAAGTGTTTTGTAATTATGTTCATATAGATACTGGATTTGTCTTGCCAAGTATTTTATAATGTCTGCAGTTATTTTAAAATGAAATTTCTTTTTCTATCTCTTCCTGATGAATTTTGATGATGAGTTTATTTTATATCCTGCAAATAGCTTCTTAGGTCATTCTTCTTCTTCTTCTTCTTCTTCTTCTTCTTCTCTCTCTCTCTCTCTCTCTCTCTCTCTCTCTCTCTCTCGTTTTTTGTGGGACAGTGGGGTTAAGTGACTTGCCCAAGGTCATTCAGCTGATAAATATTTAGTGTCTGATTTCGGATTTGAACTCAGGTCCTCCTGACTCCAGGGCTAGTGCTATATCCACACTGTATCACCTAGCTGCTCCTAGGTGATTCTCTAAGTATACCATTATATCATTTTCAAAGAGTGATACTTTTGTTTCCTCATTGCTTATCCAAATTCCTTCATATTTTTCTTCTCTTATTGTTATAGCTAGCATTTTTAGTACAGTTTTGAATAAAATTGGTGATATGAGCATCCTTACTTCACCCTGATCTTATTAGGAAGGCTTCTAACATCCCCTTTACAGCTAATATTTGCTGATGGTTTTAGATACATACCATTTATCATTTTAAGGAAAACTTCAAAAGAGGGGTGGCTAGGTGGCATAGTGGATGAAGCACCAGCCCTGGAGTCAGGAGTACCTGGGTTCAAATCCAGTCTCAGACACTTAATAATTACCTAGCTGTGTGGCCTTGGGCATGCCACTTAACCCCATTTGCCTTACAAAAAAGAAACCTAAAAAAAAAAGGAAAGCTTCATTTATTCTAAGTTTTATAGTACTTTTAATAGAAATGAATATTGTATTTTTTCAAAAGTTTTTCTGCATCTATTGATACAATCATGTGATTTCTGTTAGGTTTGTTATTAGTATGATCAATTATACTGATACCTTTCCTAATACTGAACCAGAAAACAGAAGGTGGCATCAATCTTACCTGGACATAATGTAGGATCTTTGTGACATATAATGTTGTAATCTTGCTAGTATTTTATTTAAAATTTTTGTACCAATATTCATTAGGAAAATTGGTCTATAGTTTTCTTTCTCTGTTTTTGATTTTCTTGATTTAGGTTACAGCATCATATTTGTGTTGTAAAAGGAATTTTGTAGGAATTCTTCCTTGCCTATTTTTCAAAATAGTTTTTATTTTACTAAAATTAAATGTTTGATAGTAGTCACTTGGGAATCTATCTGATCCTTAGAATTTTTTTCTTTGGAAGTTCATTGATGTTTTTTAAATTTCTTTGTCTAAGATAGGGTTATTTAAGTATACTATTTCTTCTTCTCTTACTCAAAGCAATTTATATTTTTATAAATATTCATTTGTTTCACTTAGATTACCAGATTTATTAGCATAGAACTGGGAAAATATCTCCTAATAATTACTTTAGTTTAGTTTCTTTCCACTGATGTTGAATTTACTCTTTTCTTTTTTGATACTGGTAGTTTGTTTTTCTCCTAGTTTTTTAAAAAATCAAATTAGCGAGTCCCACGGGCCGGGACCCCAGAGGGCCCAGGCGGGTGCGCGGAGCCTGCCCGGGGGCCCGGGCGCGGGGCCCAGAGACATGAGCGGCGCCCCGGGCTGGACTGAAGAAGGACGGCGGCGCCGCGCGGCCCGGGATGGGCTCCTGCGTCTCCCGAGAATTGTTCACAAGTGCCCACAAGGACTGCCCCTTGCCCAGGGACATAGATTGCCCAGCCCCAGACCTCTCCTCTGGTTTCCTTGCCCCTGCTGCTCCAGGCCATGGCACCAGTAAGGAAAAACAAATGGATTTCTGTTGGGATCCCTGGCAGAAATGCTTCCGGACACCCAATGGCTTCCTTTCTGAGTCCAAGACCTGCTCTAGTAACTACAATGTGGCCACCCTAGCCACC
The DNA here is from genome assembly GCF_037893015.1 of Macrotis lagotis. NCBI lineage: Eukaryota > Metazoa > Chordata > Mammalia > Peramelemorphia > Peramelidae > Macrotis > Macrotis lagotis. The sequence continues at coordinate 61,220,387 of NC_133665.1, forward strand.
TCATCCCTTGTGGGTGTGATGCAGAGCATCAAAGACCACATCGTCAAGCCCACAGCCATGGCTCGAGGCCGAGTAGCCCACCTAATTGAGTGGAAAGGCTGGAGCGCCCAGCAGTCGGGCTGGGACCCATATCCAGTAGAAGAGGAACATTACAGCTATTCTCCCTGATGAACTTCGGGAGGCTCGATTTGCCGCAGGTGTTGCTGAACAGTTTGCCATCACTGAGGCCACATTGAGTGCCTGGTCCTCAATAGAGGATGAGGAACTGTGCCGTGGGGAGAATTCCCAGGATGTCATCCCTCTACTGGACTTTGGAAGCATCTACCTGCAAGACAACCTCCTGAATGGACCCTTGCTGGAGGGGCAGCCACCAGGCCTTCTCCTCCTCCCTCTCCTCATCCCTCCCTGCCCCTGGGCTGCCTCCTGAGAACTGGGACTCACCGGAGGAGCCCTCCACAGCAGGGCCCTGGCCTCCCAGCTCTGAAAAACAGTGGTTACTGCTGCAAGGAGAAGCCGAAGCCAGTGAGGACCAAGCCCAAGCAGAGTCCAGGACCCAGCTCCACGACTCTCTCCACTATGTGGACAGCAGCTCCCTGTCAGAGGATGAGGTCTTCTATAACTGAGGTTGGGCCCTAGGCTGGCACTGGGGTGGGCCTCCTTTCTTCACTGACCCCATTGACCTCCCTGATGCTCATGCCATACCAAGGGGTGGCACCAGGAGCATGCTTGCCCCTACTGGCTGTGGCTCTGGACTATGGAACATCAGTTTTCAGTATCTAGATTTGAGGGGCTGCTCCCCTGTAGGGCATGGACTCATGCTTCTCTCTGGGTCCTCTGGCATCTTGAGGAGAAGCACAAGTTAGGCACCAGGTGGGCATGGGGCCATGGTGGAGTCATTAAGACTCCTTAGGAAACCAACCGGTGCCTCAGTTTACCCCCTTGTTCAATGGGAGCCATATCCCTCCACCCTTCTCTTTTCCCTTCTGTTTGGAAGGTAAGGTTGGTCAGAAGCTGGCTCAGGAAGTCTTCTATATGCCATTCCTTCCCATAGCCTCTGACCCTTCTTAACCCTTCCTTAGGGTCCAGCAAAATACTGAGCTCTGTGACATCAGGAATGTCCCTGAAAAGACCCCCTGCCATCATCCTGTTAATGGTGGCATGGATGGCACTGGAAGGAAGCAAAGGATTGAGTGGGATATTTGCACCTCTGAATTCCATTCTCAGTCTCCCCTGACATCTCACCCTTCTACCTGGGGGGTGAGTCTCTTATGCCTCTATACTTCTTCCTGCCCCCTCCCCCAGCTCTCCTGCGAGGTGGTGACTGGCAGCTAAAGGCCCCTCTCTTGTCAGTGTGACCGTCTGTCCATCCTCACACTGTAGCACTTCCTGGACACCCCAGGGATTGGCTTCCAAGTCACTGGAGATCCTTTTCTGACCCTTGGTGGACAGTCTTCCTCTCTCTCTCTCTCTACCCATCCCCCCCCGCCTTCCCCTACCTCCATGTTGTCTGAAGACATTAAAGTGGTGGATTTATCCAGTAGCTAACCAGTTTGATCTCTTAGGGGTTGGAGTGGCGGGGTGTGTGTAAATTCTTGGGAACCTAGTTCCATCAGAACCTCTACATAGACACCACAGAAACCTACTGAGGCAGTTAGCTGTGTAACCTTGAGCAAGTCACTTAATCCCAATTGCCTCTCATCCAGGGCCATCTCCAGACATCCTGATTCCTATCTGGCTCCTGGATCCAGATGGTTCTGGAGGAGAAAGTGAGGCTGGTGACTCAGCATAGCCCCCTCTCACTCAAATCCAATTGGTTGGTTGGTTCTTGACCTTCATTATTGAAGAAGATAAAAATGACATCACTATGCTAGAGGCAAATGACTGTATTTTACTGTGGCTGATCAGACCAATAAGAGCTTGGAATGCTCCAGCACAAATAGTCCATGGGAACATCTGGGGTTCCAATTCACATGCTTGCCATGGTATCACCTCCCTGATGTCATAATCTTCTTTGAGAATGAAGGACAAACAACAACAGAAACCTAGTTAGGGAGCCAACCTTGACCAGAACTGTAGTTTATTGTGATAGCCAACCAAGTGAGGCTCTCTTGGCTTACATATTTGCTCCCTGCCTTCTTAGCCCTATTTTAGTTTGACCAGTTGGGTCTAACACAAGGGGCAAAAACTTATTAATTCCCAAGGGCAACCTTTCGGCTGGGAAATAGAACAAATAAAGTTTTACCTTCCAAAATCAAAAAAAAAATCAAATTAGCTAATGGCTTATCTATTTTATTAATATTTCCCTATAAAACCAACCTGTAGGTTTATTTATTATTTTAATGGTTGTTTTCTTACTTTCAATTTAATAATCTCTCTTTTGATTTTTAGGATTTTCAGTTTGGTAGTAATTTGTCCTTTCTCTAGTTATTTTTAATGTATACCCAATCATTGATCTGCTTCTTTTCTATTTTGCTGATGTAAATGTTTATTGTATAAAATTTCCCCTAAGTTCTGCTTTGACTGCACCCCATAAATTTGGTATGTTGTCTCATTGTTGTCTTTCTCCTTGATGAAATTTATTGATTATTTCTATGATATGTTCTTTGACCTATTCATCTAATGATTTAGTTTCCAAATAATTTTTAAACTTTAATATTTCCTTAGTCATTTATTGAATGTAATTTTTATCATATTATGATCTGAAAAGCAGGCATTTAATATTTTCACTTTTCTGCATTTGATTGTAAGGTTTGTGTCCCCCAAAACATGATTAGTTTTATCTTCTTAACTTCTTTCTTGTTTATATTTTTTTTAGATTTATCTAGTTCTGAGAGGAGAAAGTTGAGATCACCTGCTAGCATAGTTTTACTCTTTATTTCTTCCAATAAGTCATTTAACTTTTCTTTAAGAATTGGGATGGGGCAGCTAGGTGGCACAATGGATAGAGCACCGGCCCTGAAGTCAGGAGTACTTGAGTTCAAATCCGGCCTCAGACACTTAATAATTACTGAACTGTGTGGCCTTGGGCAAGCCACTTAACTCCATTTGCCTTGCAAAAACCTAAAAAAACTCCCCCCAAAATGAAGAATTTGGATGCAGTGCCCTTTGACATAACTTCATTGTATATGGTACTTTTTAGAAAAATATAATTTCCCTTCTTATTTCTTATAGATCTATTTTTGTTTTTGCTTTGCCTGAGATTATGATTGCTCCCTTTGATTTTTTTAACCTCATTTGAAACATAATTGATTCTGCTCTAATTTCTTCTTTTAGCATGTGTGTTTCTTTATTTCAAGGGTGTTTTTTTGTAAAAAATGTATTATTGGATTCTGACTTGTAATCCATTGTTTTCTACTTCTGTTTTATAGGTGACTTCATCCCATTAACATTCACAGTTATGGTTATTAGCTGAGTATTTTCCTTCATCCTATTTTCTCTCTGCTTATGCTTCTCTCCCTTTTTACCCTGAACCTTTTTATAAGTCTCTTTGCTTTTAACTATTGCCTTCTCTAATCTGCCCTCCTTTCTCTCTAACCTTCCTTTGTAGGGTAAGATAGTTTTCTATTACGCATCTGAGTATGTATGTGATTCCCTTTTTACACTAATTCTTCCATGCCCTCATTTCCCCCCTCTACTATAAAACATCTTTCTTTATCAGCTTTTTATATGAGATAATTTTATCTATTCTTCTTCTGTTTCCTCATCTTCGGTTGCATCCCTCTTTCTCACTCCTTAATTTAATTTTTTTTTGGAAATCATCCCATCATAGTCAACTCTCACCCATGTCCTCTCTCTATGAATATGCTTTCTAACTATCCTAATAATGATAAAATTCTTAGGAGTTATATAAGAATTATCTCCACAAATAGGAATGTAAACAGTTTATTGAATCATTATGACTTCTCTTTCCTGTTTACTATGCTGTTCCTCTTTTGAATCTTATTTTTGAAAGTTACATTTTGTATTCAACTTTGGTCTTTTCATCAGGAATGCTTGAAACTCCTCTATTTCATTAAATATCCATTTCTTTCTCCTGAGGATTATACTCAATTTTTTAGGTAGATGATTCTTGGTTTAAATCTTAGCTCCTTTGCCTTCTGGTGTATCATATTCCAAACCCTCCATTCTTTTAAAGTGGAAGCTGCTAAATCTTGTGTGATCCTGACTGTGTTCCCTAATGTTTGAACTGCTTTTTTCTGGCTGTTTTTCCATGACCTGAGAGCTCTGGAATTTGGCTAAATTATTTCTGGAACTTTTCATTTTGGGGTCTCTTTCAGGAGGTAATTGGTGTATTCTTTCAATTTTTATTTTATCCTCTGGTTTCCCTTGATAATTTCTTAAAATATAATGCCTAGGTTCTTTTTCTGATCATAACTTTCAGTTATTTCAGTAATTCTTAAATTATCTCTTCTGAATCTATTTTCCTGGTCAGTTGTTTCTCCAATGAGATAGTTCACACTTTCTTTTATTTTTGTTCACTTTTTTACTTTGTTTTGTTGTTTCTTAATGTCTTGTGAAGTCATTAGTTTCCACTTGTCCAATTCTATCTTTTAAGGAATTATTTTCTTTAGTGAGATTTTGTACCTATTTTTCCATTTGATTAATTCTACTTTTTTAATAATTTTTCTCTTCAGTGGATTTTTGTGTCTCTTTTATCATTTGTTGACTTCTGTTTTTTAATGTATTATTTTCCTCAGTAGTTTTTTTGCAACTTTTTATGAACATGTTGATTATTTTTATAATTTTCTTGTACTAATTTCATTTATCCCCCCAATTTTTCCTCTACTTCACTTATGTGAGTTTGAAAATTCTTTTTGAATTCTTCCAGGAATTCTTATTGGACTCACATCCAATTTACATTTTCCCTTGAGACTTTGCTTGTAGCTGTTTAGACATTTTTTTTTGAGTTTTGTCTTCATCTTTCCTCCCTTTCATATTATCTTTTTATGATTAGGATCTTTTTTGTTTGTTTGCTTATTTTTACCAGTCTATTTCTTGACTTTTAACTTTATGTTAAAGTTGGGCTCTACTTCTGGGGTTGAAGGGGCAGTATTTCTAAGCAATTTTTTTTGCTGCTGTTTTCAGAACTAGTTTAAGTTGGGGAGTCTATAAGTTTTTGGTTGTATTTCGAGGTTATATTTGATTGCTTTCAAGGTTGTATGATCTAAGGAGAGATGTGGTAATTATTTTCTTGACTTGTGCTCTGGTCTTTACCCAGGAAGACACCTTGTTCTCTTATGCTACATTTTCTACCATTCCTCTTGGTCCTGGAACTATGACTAGTGCCACTGTTTTCCTGCAGCCACATGTACTAATGCTCCATTCTGCCTTAGATTCCCTTATGAGTGACTACAAGCACTCTTTTCCAGCCTGGAACTTTGAGCAGAGCTCCTACTCCCCCTCAGTCACAAACTCAAGTTTGCCTTGGAACTTCCACCTAGAACTGCATTATAGGCAATGCAGCAGGATCCTGAACCCAAAACCAGCAAAAATATTTCCTGTAATCTCTTCCTGACTAGTTGTCAGACCCCTTACCATCTATGTTCTGAGAGCTTTTGAGGCTATTACTGCTGTTGCAGTTGCCCCCCAAGATCTGCTGACACTTAAGTACAGCCATGCTGCACTGTGCTTTAGATCAACCATCACTCTGATGAGCCAGACCTTTCTTGCCAATTCCCAAGTTGTTTTGGATTGGAAATTTGTTTCACCCTGACCTCTCTTGTTCCCTCAATAACTCTGAGAGGTTATTTCACAGATGAAGTAACTAAGGAAAAAGAGTTTAAGTGACTTGTTTAAGTCATATATTGAATTCAATTTGAGGCTTATTTTAAAGTTGTTTGGATGGGAATTTGGGAGAGCTCAAAAGAGTTCATGCTGTTATTCTGTCAACTTAACTCTGCCCTGGTGCTACTGGAATTTATTTAAATAAAGAGGTGACATGGTCACACCTAAGCTTTAGGAAGATCACTGATAGAATGTACTCCAAAAAGGCCAAAGACCTAAAAAAAAAGCATCATCTATGCAAAATATTCAAAATAACATAATTTATCGTCATGAAGCTTGGAAGCAAAATGAGTATATATATATCAAGTGAAGAAGTAGGGCAATATGAGAAATTAAAAGAAACTTTAGGAGTTTGAGAGATTTGAATGAAGTGAGAAAGAACAAAGAAATTAGATCTAAGGGAATACTATATCTAAAGTTCACAATGTAAATGAAAAATACTACAGTGTGCCTAATTCAAATTAGTCATAATGAATAGTTTTGAAGGACATAAAATTTAATACTTATTCTTTGTTTTTGATAGAGTTGGCACTATAGAAGTAGAATGATGCATATATCAGCAGAAGCATTTGTTTCAATTTATTCTGTTTAATTGATTTTCTTTGTTAGAAAAATGATATAGGAATGGCTATGATTTTAAAAAAATTCCAAAAGAAACTAGTTTTTCAAAATGCATGTAAAAATTAGGCTAGAGCAGAAGAGTGATGAAGGCTAGATATGTAACTTTGGGTATCATCTGCATAAAAATAATATCTTAATCCATTGGTGAAGATGAGGGCACTGAGAGGGAAAAGAGAAGGCATAAGTCAAAGCTGTTAGGGGATAGTTATTCAAGTTAGGACAAGAAATGGATAATGATTTAGGAAAAGAGCCTGGAAGGATAGGTAAATTGTATAGGTAGAGAACCCTGAGAAACAATGGACATCAAGAGAGATGAGGTGTCTGGAAGGTTGGGGTAATCAACAGTGTTAAAAGTTGCAAAGAGTTCAAGGAACTTGAGGATTAAGAAAAGACTATTTTAATTAAGCGATCATTGTGAACTTCGAGGGAACAGTTTCAGTTGAATGGCAAGGTGAGAAACCAGATTGCAAGAGAATAAAGGTGAGAAAATAAAGCAATGAGCATAGATAACTTTTTCTAGGAATATATGAAAGGGAGGGAAAAACCAGGATGATTGCTTGAAGGGATGACAGAATCAAGTGAAAAGTTTTTAAGAAAGGTGACTAAAGTAAGAGAAATACATATTAAAATAACTTATTTCACACCTCTTGGAAAAAATGATAAAGATGAAAATAGAGAATGTTGGAGGGACAGTGACATAATAGAAGCACTAATACAGTATTGGTAGAGCTGTGAATTGTCATGATCATTCTGGAAAACAATTTGGAATCATACTAAAAAGGTCATTTAATTCTTCAAACACTTTGACCCAGAAATACTACTACTAATATAATAATAATAGTTAGCATTTATATATGCCTTAAGATTTGCAAAGCATATTGAAAATATTTTGTTCCTCTCAATAACTCTGAAAGGTAGGTACTCTTGTTATTTCAGTTTCACAGATGAAGTAACTAAGGCAAAAAGAGGTAAAGTGACTTGTCTAGGTCATATAGTTAGTAAGTTTCTGAGACTGGATTTAAACTCAGGTCCTCTTGATTTCAAAGTCAGGCTCTATCTACTGCACCATCTAGCTGCCCTATATACATACACACATACATATATGTATATGTATATTAATATGCAACACATGTATATATACATACACATGTATATATATGCTTATGTATGTATTTCTGTGGTAGCAAAAAAGGGAAGAGGATATTTATGACAATGGTGGTGACTAAATATGAATTGAGATATGAACACAATGAAATTTTATTACACTGTAAGAAGCAAAGAATATGGAGAATTCATGGAAACTTTGGAAGACTTGTATGAACTTATACAGGTGTAACAGGAGTATAATTTACATAGTTATTTTTAATAATGTAAAGACTGATTAATTATTGTCCTTTGTAATTGAAGATGACCATGACATCAAGCAAATGATGTCAATACACATTATATTGATTAAAGTGAGGAGAATATTGTGCAATGACATTCTTCCAGAACCTCTTCCAGAACCAGACCTAATAGTCTGTTGGTATAGGAAATAGGACTTGTGATATTGGTATAGATACAAAGGGAGACTTTGGTCTTTTAGATGTTGGTCTTTTCCATGTAATTGAGGCACTTCAGCATTACAGCGATGCCAGGCAGAGTGTCAGTATGGTATTTTTATGGTGACAAACCTAGGATAGGATGGTAAAGTTAATCTGTCTTTTGATGTTCTAATTGTCAGTTTGGCAATTTTTTGATGATAGTCATTCAATAGTAGGGTAAAACTGAAGAGAAATCATGTTGAAAGACTATAGAATTCTGTTTAATGCACTAATTGTTACTTCAGAGATCTAATGATGAAGCATGCCTCCCACCTATCAGTAGAGAAGTGGTAGTCTGTAGGTGCTGAATGAGGCATGCATCATCAAATATGGTCAACATATTGCATTATTTGACTTAACTTTGCTTTTTTAAAATTAAGGATGGAGCTTTTGTTGGGGGGAAGTCATTAAGGAGTGATAGTGATACTTAAAAACAGCAATAATAATTTTTTTTAATAGAAAGAAGGGGAGAGTTGTGGACAGGTTTATGATTTACAGTAGGGAAGAAACTAGGGGAAACTTTAAAAAAGACAAGATTAGAGAGAGAAGATGTTAGATGGGGCAAGATTTCAGAGAAGGGAAAAGACTAGATCAAGGGCACAAGTTGAGGAGTTAACCTTGATTAGAGAGAGAAAAGGGTAATGGAAGTTAGGGTGGATGAAGAAAGTAGAGAAGTTTTGAAGTATTAGGTAGGGAAGACAAGGAAGTTCACAATAAATGGCCTAGATTTTCTCAGAAAAGAAAGAAGTAAGAATATCTTCAGGAGGGGATATTGCCAGCCTCATTCTCTCTTCTAGCATCATCAAAGTCCGTTGGCAGGACAAAAGTCAGGTTGCCTGGCTATGGCCCAGGATGCAGTGGATGACTGTACTTTGATGCCTGACCATTTCGAAGCGCTCCACAATATCTGTTTCAGTCACTTTCAGGACCATTGAAATAAATTGTTTTCCTCTGCCTATTCTGCTGGGGGAAGTCTTCACATGTTTGGGGTTGACAGCCCCCTGTTAACTCACCAGTGGGTTTGTGGCCTGTTAGTTACCCTTAATTTGTATAGACTATAAGCTAAGACAGTTTATCAAGGTGTGACTGGGGCATGTTTCCCCAACCAGAGGAAGAAAAACAAAGCAAAACAAAACACAGAAAAAAATACCCCTACTGAATCTGATGAACACTTTATAAAAATTATCTCTTATGCAGCTCTTTCCCTTAATCCTAATTCCTCATGTCAAAAATTACTAATTTGTAAATATATTTAACAAAATATGTATGTAAAAATGATAACCTCACCATTCCCAACTGAGGGGAGGGGAGGGGGGTGGGAAGGGAAGGTGGAGGGAAACTTTGTAACTTGAAAATATACATGTACAAATGTATGAAAACAAATAAATAAAATTTAAAAAGACCAGTGCTTTACCCACTGCACTACCTAGCTGCTCCCAAAGATATATGAAAAGACCTGAAAGGACTTTGCAAGCCTTCTCAGCAGAGATGTTAGTCCTTCCTGAACACCCATAAACACTATGCTGTTTCTCATAAGAAAAGTGTTTACAAATCTTAAAGAGCTCTAGAAATGTGAAATCTTATGATCATAATTCTAGTTTTTTTTACCTTGATGTTTCCCCCTTAAGATCAACCTATCATGAAATAAACATTTATATTGGATCTTCCATATACAAACTTATTTGTGATACAAATGTTGTTTCTTGTTGTTCAGTAATTTCAGACTCTTTGTGACCCCATTGGGTATTTCCTTGGCAAAGATACTGGAATGTTTTGCTCTATTACAGGTGAGGAAACCAAGGAAAATAGGATTAAATGACTTGCTCAGGGTTATACAGCCAGGAAGTGTCTGAGGTTGGATTTGAACTCAGGTCTTTCTGACTTCAGGCCCAGCATTCTGTCCATTGAACCACCTAGATGCCCAAATGTAAATTAAAAGAATTAAATAATTTCTGTTCTCAAGGATCTTACATTCAAATAAGGTATTCAAATGCATACATAAATATATACAGAATAATATAGAGAGGATAAATACAAATAAATGCAAAGTAGTTTGGGACAGAGGCCATTAGCAATTGGGAGGAATCAGTAAAGACTTCATGAAGAAGGTGGTATTTGAATTGTCTTGAAAGATGGAGGGATGTTATGAGGTGGAGGTAAGGAAGTAGTGCTTTCTAGTTTGGAGGAGGAAGGAGATTCCATTAAGACAAAGGCACAACACGAGAAGATGGAGAGTTATGTGAGAAATAGAGAAAAGGCCATTTTGGCTAGATCACAATGTGGACAGGGGAATAATGTGTAAGGAGACTTGGACAGGCTATGAAAGGATATAGGAGGAGTTTATATTTTCTTCTAGAGGTAATGGTTGATTAGTGAAGTGATGTGATAAGATCTATCACTTTGGTAGCAGTGTAATAGATGGACTAGTGTACAGAAAAATTTGAGTCAAGGAGAACAATGAGGAGTCTATTGTAATTGTTTGTCCTTCATTATGAAAGATCATGAGGGAGATGTCTTGGGGAGAGGTGAGGAGGGCCTGAATTAAGGTGGTACCTATGTAAGGAGAAAGCAGAGCCTGAATGTGAGAGATGCTGTAAAGATAAAAGATTTGCCATGAGATTTAGCAATTGATTGGATATGTAATATGAATAATTAAGAAGAAAGTTAAGATTATGAACTAGGAAGTCTGTAAGAATGATGTGCCTTTAACAAAAATAAGCAAGTTTGGAAGAAAAGTGAGTTGTAACTAGGGGGAGGTAAGGTGAGGTGATAATGAGTTCTGTTTTAGACATGTTAAGTTTGAGATGTCTCTGTAACATCTAGTTTGAAAATTCCAATAAGCAATTTATATATACAGCTGATGCTCAGTGGAAAGACTGTAGCCAGGTATGTAGATCTATGAATCATCTGCATAAAGATGATAAATAAATCCATATTTGCTGACTTGCCTGAAATTACCCTGCAGTGGGATATTCAAGGTTCTTGCTATACAAGGAGTTCCAACACAATACTGAAAAAAAAGAAGCTGGGGTGCTCCAGATTGATTATAAAAAGTTTAATAATCAAAGTCGTATACTCACATGAGAGCAATCTGTGGTGGCCACAAAACAAATATTTTTGGATTCTGTAGAAGACCTTCTTCAAACCCCCATAGTAATTGTAAAAATAAGACAAAAGGAGGAGGTGTTATAAAATATATAGGTGCGGAATGGCTGATATTTTGGGGTTTATTCTGTTCAGCACTGGATTGAGTGCCCTGTTTGACTATCTGGGTTAGAATCCTGGGCATACAACACTATGGATTGAACATATACTAATCATGCCCTGGTCAGTGTGCTTTCTTTTAACTTGCATTAATCTTAGTTTACATTATTCTTTGTTTTCTTTAATAGGGACTCTATATTATTATTATTATTGCTTTCATTAATAGAGACATTTTCTAGGAAAGCTACATTGTTCATGGCTCAAAGAATACTTAAGGAATTAACATTATGGCTTTTATTAATAGGGACCCCATAGCTGCTAATAAAGTCTCCCAATGCAAGTATAGAGTAGAGGACCTAAAATATAACCTTATGAATCATCCAGTATTAAGTATCATAACATGGATGATGTGTGAGAAATGATTTATTTAGACCCCTACTCTATTTCCATCAGTATTAATCAGTTTGATTTTATATAACTCATATATGGATAATTAGATAAGATGGGTTCTTATAGAAGGTCTTTATAATGGACCTCAAATTTTAATGTAAAATTTGATAATTGTTTACCAATTATGAAACTCATGTATGAAACCACAAGAATGCTGGCAAAGATATCTCCATCTTCTTTTACTCAAATTCTATGTCCAAACCCAAAATGGGTGGGATGCCTTGATTCTTTGAAAAGTCCTCCAACTTCTTTTTTGCATCTCTGGACCACTTTTTCTTGTCCAACATGAACCAGTGACCATTTTATGACCATTTATGATCACCTAGTTAGTGGTGATGACCCATATTTCACCCAACGTGTGATGTCATCACCTACTCTCCCACCCCCTGCTCTGTTCATATGTCATTTTTTGGCTCTCAAGAACAAAGTCTATCAACCAATGAGATTCTGCTTTTTATCATGCCTTTTTTGCATATTTGGTATCAAATCCTATTAAAAACAAATTTTTATGGACCTGAAGTATTTCAGATCATGAGGAAGCTCTGAGGTTCACTTCATGAGAGGGGACCATGGAACCTTTAACTGAGTGCCATTAGCTGAGAATTCCACCTCAGTGGGGTTTTGTTGTTGTTGTTGTTTTGCAGATTGGGAAATTGCAATCCCCATAGATGAACCAGCAAGGGAGACTGAGAAGGAGAAGTAAGACAAATAAGAGAATCATAAGAGATTTATGTCATGGATACCCAAATAAGAGAAAGTATGAAGGAGGAGTCAGCAGTGTCAAATGAAGCATATGGATCAATAAGAGTGAGGACCGAGAAAAGAACATTAGATTCAGCAATAAAAAGATTGGTGAAAACATTAGAGCGAGTATGTAAGATGAGGCAAAAGCCAGATTGCAAAGGGTTGAGGTTCAAGTAAGAGAAGAGGTAGCAAAATCAGTAAATGTAGACAGTTTTTTTCAAGTAGTTTAGCTAAGAAGTGAAGAAAAGATAGTATGAAACTTAAAGGTCTGGTGAAATCTTTTTAAGGATGAGAAGACCTAGACAAATCTGAAAGCAAGTAGGTAAAGAATCAGTAGATGGGAAAAGAGTGAAGATTAGAGAGAGAGATGAGGAGTGGTTGAGGTTGCATTTGCTCAAGGAGGCAGGAAGTGATGGACTCAAGGGCACTTGTATTTGGCAAAGTCAAGAGGCCACCTCATTCTCAGAGAATCTACTGCATTTATTGCGTTTCAGTTAGATCAGGGATTCTCCTCTCTCCTGCTTATCCAGACCAGTAATTCTAGAGGAACTGGGATAGCTCAAGTGTCATAGAGGAACTAATAGTAGCAAAGACTGAAGGGTCACTATCCCAGCAGAACCAGGGTGGGGGTGGGTGAGCTTTAGAAGGAAAACTGCCACTTAAAGGACTCACTGATCAGCTATGAGTGCTAGTCCCTTGTCTTTTCTGCAATATTTCTTTCCCTTACGATACCTTCCCCTTAAGATAGCTTCGAGATTTCAAAACTCCCTTCCTATTTACACTCTGTTCATGAAGATGGAGAGGTGGTTTAGGAGGGAGTCATAATTTAAACATCAAATCCGGGCATCAGAACCAGATGTTAAAAAATGAAATTCAGTTTTGTCCTAGGCAGGAAACTTTTTATGCATTTCCCATAGGACCGAAACCAATAGGATTTATAACCAGAAGGTCCCTTGGAGGACATGAAGTTCATCCTTTTATAATTTATAGATGAGGTGAGATCTAGAAAGGTCAAGTGACTTGTTCAGAATCATGAAGGTTGTAAGTAACAGAACCTTGACTTTTGAAAACAAACCAATATCCTTCCCTTCCAATAATGGAGTAGTCTGGCCTAGAGACCCACAGGTTAGCATAGTGAGAGGGAGATAGCATGGTGTGGTGGGGAAAGGGTAGATTATGAAATCAGAGGCATGGGTTCAGTTCCTAGCCCTGTCACTTACCATTTGTGTGACTATTAGTATAATTATTTTAATCTCTCTGGGTCTTTGGTTCCTCTTCTATAAAATGAAGGGTGGACTTGACCTCTGAAGTGACTTCCAGCTCTAAGTCCTAAGATCCTAGGAGTGGGAAGGTGAGAAAAGTCAATTGACTGAAAGGGGGAATGAGGGGGCAGAGAGAAGCACAGGTGACTGAAAGAAACAACACAGCCAAACAGATCTGTGTGAAGTTGTGCCAAGCGGAAGTTATGACTAAGATGAGTACCTGCAATGTGTCTAGAGCTTAGACCCGGAAATTCCTCTCAGCCTCGATTTTTCACTTTAAACAGCTGACTGAGCATGTTGTTATTGGATGACTCACTGTGGAGGAGGAGACAGGAAAAGATGGAGGGGCCAGACTTTGGTTTCAAGATTTTAGAAGAGAGCATCCCCTGAATCCTTTACTTGGTGGCAGAAGGGCTAATTAGAACTGAATGCAAAGGAAACTTTACAGATTTGGGACAGGGAGAGTGGCGTAGAGAGTGTGAGAGGGGGAAACTAGGAAGCCTTGTTATCCCATTTGAGAGATAGTTTTGGGTAGACTATAATTTCCCTCCCTAATATCACTTCATTGGTTGGGACACCCCCAAATTTCCCAACTTCCAGTAATAGCTTACATAGGTAGCCTTTCTTTGTGAAGAACAAGACTCTTTAAGGTTTAGATTGACTCTGGGTTATCCTCCTATCCTTAAATAATTCTGAATGTTCTTTGTGTCCTGGTTGGCCCAGTGTTCAAATACACTCCTTGCCTTTGTTGCCCCAAACAGAATAAACTACAGAAGCTGCTAATGGAGATAATCTCAATTATGTCTACTATTCTTCATTCTGGGATCAGGGAACCCAAGAGCACCAGTCCTGGGAAAAAAAATAAGGCCAAAGAGGATGAGTGGAGTTCACTGGAATGCCAGAGGATACAGATAAAGAGATAGGATAGCTAAGAAACAGCCGGTCAAGTTCTAATCACAATCCCAGGGAACATCAGGAATAAGTTTGTGTATGTTTTGAGACATTTTCACTCTGTTGCTTTTACTCATCTGTTTACCTAATGCAACTAGAAGTAAATATCCTCTATGGCAAGGTGTTTTTTTTTTTTTGTTTTTTTTTTTAGTTTTTTGCAAGGCAATGGGGTTAAGTGGCTTGCCCAAGGCCACACAGCTAGGTAATTATTAAGTGTCTGAGACTGGATTTGAATCCAGGTACTCCTGACTCCAAGGCCAGTGCTCTATCCACTGTCCCACCTAGCTGCCCTAATGGCAAGGGTTCTTAACCTGAGTCTGTGGAGAGATTTCAGAGGATCAGTGAATTTTGGATGGGAAAAAGTACCTCCTATCTTTATCTTCACTAATCTCTAACTGAAATTTAGCAGTTCCTTCAATTCTGAACAGAGTCAACAAACTACTGTCACTCATAGAAGTCACAGATCTTTTACTATCACATGACAGCTGTTGTATATCTCAGAATATCATTTATATTCATCACAACTTCAAATTGCTGAGACCTAAAGCCATATCTCCCATTATCACAGTCTGTTTGCGGATGATATTCAACATATGTGGTTTTTTAAAAATTCTATTTATTTTATTTTATGCATTTAATAACATCAATCTGAGAAGGGGACTATAGGATTCACCAGATGACTAAGAGTCCAGCATGCAAAAAAAACACTGAGAATTCTTGCCTTAACATTTGTTTCAGGGATATGGGGCAGGGCAGGGCAGAAGGGAAAAGGAGGATCTAAGTTTCTTTTCCCTTCCTATAGTTTAGAAAGCCAAGCTGAAGAAGAAAGTCTGAACAAACCACTGTTTGGTGGCTGCATAGAAAAGAGCTAGGGAGCCATTCTCCAGGGCTCTAAGAAGAAAAGAAAGATATAATTGAGGCTCAGATGGTGGTGGATAAGGCAGAATAGGGGAGGATGCAAGACAGGCGGCCTTGGTAAGACAGAAGTCAAGTGTCTAAACACAGACGCAAGGAGAGAAATCTGTTATTTTTGGGATAGAGAATAGTTGAAATACAGTGACTTTTAGTTTAATGGGTAGTAAGGCCTCTAGGGAGAGCAAGAGCAAACAGTCGGCAGAGGTCCAAGTGACAGGAAATCAGCTGGGGTTTTGAGGGACAGGTGATCCCTTTCTTATTTCCTGTGTGAACATGGATATGGTACTTCCCCTCTCTAGATGTGTCTTCCCCTATTGAATAGTGGGAGAGGATCATACTTAGCTAATCTCCAGACAAAGTTGTTGGGAAGGAATACTTAATAAATTGTAAAGTGACAGAGAAATGGGACCATTACTGTTCTCTCTGGGTCTCAGATTACTTACTTGTAAAAAAAGAGAGGTAGCTAGGTGGCTTGTAGCTAGAGCACTGGACTTGGAATCAGGAAAACTCATCTTAATGAGTTCAAATCTGGCCTTAGACACTTATTAGCTATATAACCCTGAGCAAGTTGCTTAGCCCTGTTTGCCTCAGTTTCCTCATCTGTCAGATGAGCTACAGAAGGAAATGGCAAGGGTGGCTAGGTGGTGTAGTGGATAAAGCACCGGCCTTGGAGTCAGGAGTACCTGGTTCAAATTCAGTCTCAGACACTTAATAATTACCTAGCTGTGTGGCCTTGGGCAAGCCACTTAACCCCATTTGCCTTGCAAAAACCTTAAAAAAAAAAAAAGAAGGAAATGGCAAATCATTTTATTTTCTTTGCCAAGAAAACCCCCAAATGGGGTCATGAAGAATCAGACACAACTGCAAAATGACTGAACACACTGAAAATCAGGGGTTTTGGTTAGATGGCTTCCAAGTCTCTTCCATCTCTGGTATTCTATTCTTCAGAGAGGTTTGAAGTAGCAAAAGGATTCCTACACAGAGGCAATAGAACTTGACGCTTTCTAAGATCCATTAAACAAGACACACAATAGAATGAGTGCTAGAGTTGGGGGGTTCTGCTGCTTACTATTTGTGTGACCGTATGTACATCACTTAAAACTTTGACCATCAATTTCTTCATCTCTAAAATAAAAGGGCTGCAATAGATATTTTTTATTCATTTGGATCATAGATCTACAGTTAGAAAGGGATGTAATTTAGTCCAACCCTTTCATTTTACAGATGAACAAACTGAGGCCAAAGGAAGCTATAGGTAATGCCCATGGTTATCTGGGGAATTAAGGGTCAGAGACAGGATTTTTACCCAAGTCCCATGATTCAGTGCTCCTCCCCCCAAACCCAATTCTCTATTTAGGAGAGTTACTTTTCTCCATAGAAGGAATTTCTGTCAAGTGCATTTGAACTTGATAGCATCCTTTTCATGAGCTCAAAGTTGGTTTCACACACTAGCTGTATGATCCTGGCCAAGTCATTTAACCCTGTTTCCCTCAGTTTTCTTTCTAAATTTTTTTTGTTATTTAAGGCAATGGAGTTAAGTGACTTGCCCAAGGTCATCAGTCAGGCAATTATTAAGTGCCTGAGGTGGGATTTGAACTCAGGTACTCTTGACTCCAAGGCTGGTGCTCTATCCACTGTGCCACCTAGCAGACCTCCCTCAGTTTTCTTATCTGTAAAATGAACTAATGAAGGAAATGGCAACCTCTCCAATATCTCTGTCAAGAAAACTCCAAATCAGATCAAAGAGTTGGACACAATTGAAAAACTATTGACAAACATCAATCCAACCTAAAAAGCATGATTTATAGGAAGACTCCATTTTTCTTTTTTTCTTTTTTTATGCAAGGCAAATGGGGTTAAGTGGCTTGCCCAAGGCCACACAGCTAGGTAATTATTAAGTGTCTGAGACCAGATTTGAACCCAGGTACTCCTGACTCCAGGGCTGGTGCTTTATCCACTGCGCCATCTAGCCACCCCAACGCCACCTAGCCGCCCCTCCATTTTTCAAAATGTAGTGCCAAGTAGTAAAATGGGAAAGACTGGAGTGGAGAAGAGCTGGCTATTCAGAGCATCTGAGGGAGGACTTCAGGATCAGTGGAAGAGGCATCGGTTACTCAGCTCATCATGGATCAGTGTCTGAGGCTTTTTGAACTCAGGTGGCATCAACAGGAGTCATGACTTGGATGGCTGTGTAGCAAGGGGAGAGGACATAGGGTTCCAGAAAGATTAAGACTTTATAAAGACGCCAGCATGTTCTTCTTTGAAGAAGTTCCAATACTACCCAAATTCCTGGGATTTCCCTATTGATGCTGTGAGCTTTTTCCTTGCTATTGGACTCTGGTCTATGTCTCATTTATGGCCTTTTCAAAGTATTCATTGAATGCTTTGGCTAATAGCACTAGGGCTATATTGAATACCTTCAAAATGAGCCAAATTCCTGTTTCCTAGAGAGGAGACTTTTAATAGGGGAATGAGCCAGGATGCTATTATTGCTAAGAGGTTATACCTCTAAGTCCTCAATTGACCCGTAGATACTAGCATACTGAAGGCAGTACATATATTATCATCATGGGAATATTGGTTTCTTCCCCCAGAGGCCATCTCCACAAGGCCTCACAATGCCCTCAATACAGCCTCATCCCTTAGGAAACTCAGCAGGAGACTCATTCTTTTTTTTAACCCTTTATTTTATAGCAATTGTCATTAATATAGAAGTAAATAACACATTTAAAAACCTCCTTCTTATAGGGGCAAAGGATTCCAAAGTATTTACAAACACTTGGGTGGGGTGGAGGAAGACAGGACAATGAGGTCTTCAGAAAGGAATGGGACTGTAGGGTAATGGTGGTTTCTCTGTAGATGAATTCTAGTCTCCTATCCCAGGCTTGGTGCAGGGAGAGCATACATACATTTTTGCCCCCAAATTCACAACCCAACCACATGTGGGTCAGGGAGGAAGCCAGAGATTCCCCATTGAACATATTAGATGACCAACTCGGGGTGTTGATAGAAATGAGGAAGGTCTAGAGGGGTGCTGCAAGCTGGACTCTGGGTATCCTGGGAGAGATTAACTGGGGGGCTTCTCCCAATTTAATCTACCCAGCCTAGAGAATATACAGGAGAAGGGCCAGAGCTTGGGAGGTGGTAATGGTGGGGCTAAACAGGACTCTGAGGCCCAGGTATTCCTGAGCATTGGGCTGGGAGCTGCTACCTGGCCTGGCCAGTAGGAGCAGACCATAGTATCCAACCTCCTTTCCTGAAAACCTTCCCCATCCATTCCACCTATGATCTGTTTTCTATTTTGGCTCGTAGATTCCCAATTGCTTTGGGTTATAGGGACTGGCCAGGAGGAGGAGGGTTTCACCAGTGGATTGACACTAGGCCCCTTTTCTTCTTGGAGCTCCTGCCACATGGCCCCCTGGGAAACCACAAGGTTCTTCCTCCCAACCATCCTACTCCACCCTAGTGCACAACTACTGGGTGAAAAATTGAGAAGCACCAGTTCACAGGGAGATTTCATTTTAGGAGGAAGATTTGATTTACCCTTCAGTCCCTGATCAGTCCAAAGAAAGAGGTGGGCATGGTCTGGGAGAGTTTGACAGATTGAAGACAAGAAGCAAGGCTAGGCAGAATAGATGGATACTCCTGCTCAGCCTGGGGAACACACACTGCACCTTCACAACAGGAAGAATCACTAGGGGATTTTTTTGTTGTTGCTGTTTTGCAGTTTTCACATCTATCGATATTTTTTCTATATATGTATATTTTTGTTTCTTTGACAGTGACATAAACTGAGGTAAACATCTGTGACCAAAACCTCTCTTATGGGGCAAAGGGGCCCAACCTGATGGCCAGAGAAGGCAGCGAGGCGCAGTGTGAAGAGCTTTGAACTCACCATGAATCAGAAGATCATGGTCCTGGTTCTAGCCCTATCACAATACTTGCTGTGTGATCTAGGGGAGATCACTTCCCCTCTCTTGGCCTTAGTATCCTCATTGGTAAAATGAGGAGGTTGGACTAGAATGGTACATATGGTCCCCTTCCCATTCTAACAATCTATGATTCTACAATGAGAGAAAAGCCTCAACAGGATCTTTAAAAAAAGTTTGAGAAGTTTGTCTACGGCGGTGTCTCGCTTCAACATTATTGCACGAGAGAGATCAGGACTTTGAGGAGGCCTAAGGCAAAAGGAGGAGTCAAAGATGAAGAGTTCAGGATTGGGCACCAGTGGTCTCAGGGCCTCTGCAATTGTTTTTGGCCTGGCTACAGGCCAGGGGCTTGCCCTGCCGGGATAAGTGAGGCTGACTGCCCAAGGGAAGGGGATGGGAAGCAGGGATCTCCACTGAGATGGGTCTAGGGAAGGAGAGGGTCATTTGCTACTTCCCTAGCACATCTCCAGAGGGCACCAATGCCTGCTGGAGAAGGGTAAGCCCCTCAAGGGGACACTTTTGGAATCTTGGCTGGGCTGGGTATGTTGCCCTTTTCTGTCCTCCCCTTCCCTTCCCCTCTTTCACTTTAAGCCTGAGCAAAGACTCTGCCCTGAAAGTGTCCAAGATCCTTTGTCCCTCTTTGAAGAGAATGGAAAGAGGCTGAGGCCCATACAGGGTCAGCTTGGTTGTAAACTGTGCCTAGGTCTGGGGTGAGGAGTCAATAGCCCTTGTGTGTGATCTGCTGGGAGGGGATTGGGGGTTGTTGCTTGTTGTAGGATGGGTGTGTGTGGCACTCCACTCCCAGGAGCCACCTAGGGGCCCGTCCCACTCAAGGAAGTTGGGTGAGGGCAGACAGACTGGGGGCTTCTCCCCAAATCCTACCCCCCCATCCCCTCACCTGAGTGCTAGATACAGAGGGGCTCAGGCCCTGATGGAAAGAATGGGGGCTGCCAGTGCCTCCCTTTTCTGGGTTGATGGGATGAGGGACCCCCAACCCTGAGGGTGAGGTGTTGACCTGGTCATTTGGGTCCCTGGTGCCTCTGCAGTGGAGGCTGTGGTGGGGTGAGGAGAAATTGGGGACCTTGGCTGGGAGGGGAAGGGCTGGATGATGGGGAGCCATTTGGGTCTGGTGCCCCTAGGTTCCCTGGCCCCACCAGATATGAGGTTATTGCTGAGAGTCCCCTGAAGAGCCAGGGGTGGTGGGGAGCTTGGGAAAGAAGGGCTCTTGGTGGGGATAGGCCCCCCACTCTCATTTCCTTGGTCTTTCCCTTAGATTGCCTACTCCTAGTGTATTTCCATTGCACCATCAGGCCCTCACCAAGAGATCCTTGTCTGGTTCCCTGAGGGCTTTGGTGGAGACTGGTGTGACCAATCAGAGGAAAGTTGAAGAGACTCACTCTTGGGTGAGGCAGGGGGATTCATACCTTCATTCACCCCCCTCACATTTATCCCCATTGTCCCTTCCACAGCTCCTTCCCTTACCCCAGAGCCTCCCAGTAAATTTAAGTAGGACCCTGCCTGACCTAGGCTTGGTAAGCTAGACCTCAACCAAAGTTACTGAACAATTTCTGGCCCAAACTTCCTGCAAGTAAGGGAAAGGGTTGAGGAATCCTCCATCAGGGCTACTTCTGCCCTGGGTCCTTCCTCAAGCCTAGAACCCTTCCACCCCACTGTTGGTAACTATTTTGGGGGAGAGTACAGGATTAGAAGCCAGAAGGCTGGATCTGAATCCTGGCTTTGGAACTAACTGGATATAGATCTCAGGCAGACAACTACCCTTCTCTAGATTTCAGTTTCTTCTGCAAAATGAAAGCATTTAACTAGAGGTCTCTTCTAGCTCTGTCCTTCTTTAATTCTGAGAGGGTCAAGGCCTTTGCTCCATTGCAGAGTGGTGTGGTCCTTGCAACAAAATCCACACAAAATCCTGGATTTCCTTGGAGCAGTATAGGAGATTTCCCCCCCTAGACAGTTGGCTAGAGTCACACTCTATTTGTAAAGCAACATCCCCACACTGTACTTCTGTAAAATATCTGACTCTCATCTTCCTGGTCACCCTCCCCCCCATTCACCCCGACCTGATCAGGCTTCCAAGGAATGCTTCATCCCAGCCCAGGATAAGAAAGTTCTTATGTTTTCTGTTCTCAGCCACCTGACTTAGGAAGACAGGCCTTTGGCCGAGGCAGGGGATCAATTGCTTCTTGGGTCTCCTAAGAAGACCATTCTTTATTAATATCTTCTAAGTATTTCTAAGAGTACTCCATATACTTATTTAGGTTGGGGGAGCAGGAAGAGGAAGATAGCTATTTCCTCCCCCATTACAATGTAAAAGATTCCCTTCTTGCTCTAACTCAAAGGAGAGTCAGAAGGAAGACCTAATGACCCAGGCATAAGAATTTAGATGAATTTGGACTAGACATACCCCTCACCTTGTCCTCTCTCTCCTTTCCTTACATTGAGGCACTCTCTCCTGATCCCTCAATGCAAGGGGTCCTAACTTGCTCAATACTTAACTCCTGAATTCTGGTCATATCCCCACTGCTGATTGTTCCATGCAGATGGGAGAGGTGGCCTTTCTAGAAATGAAAGGACAGACATGACAAAGTGGGTCATGGGTCTGTCATGTGTGACAAGCCTCCCTTGTATTAGGGGACCTGTTAACCCATCCTGAGGAAGAATAGGTTTTATTTAGTTTAAACTCTGACACTGACTTGTTGTTTAACTTTGGGCTTCCCCCATCTGGGTCTTATTTCTCATATGTAAAATCAGAGGTCCCTTTCAGCTCTAAATCTATGATCCTATAACTAAATGAACTCTTAAGATCTCTTCTACCTCTGACATTCTATGTTCTATGTCTGGGAGACACATACGCACATACACACACATTCACATACACACACTACACATTTGCTACATTTTTCAGGTAGCTGGGTCAGTTCATCCCTGTGTCCTTCCTTTTTTTCCTCCTGGTCCCAGTATTCTTGCTTATCCAAGGGGCTGCATTGCTCACAGTTCTGGAGCATGCAGGGTTGGGGATGAGGGAGTAGAGTTACTGTAGTTGCTCCCCTTTCCCCATTCTATATGACCCAGAACCTTAGATCTCCCTACTGTCTTCATCAGTGAGAGTTTTCTCTGATCCTGAGGCCTCTACCAGGACCTGGGGATCAACAGCCCCTTCTCTCTCTCTCTCTCTCTCTGACCTCTATGGAAAACCTGACCCTATCTCTTTCCCAAAGACAAAGAGAAGGGAAAGGCAAACTTAAGGGTCTGAGGAGAGGGTGGTACCCAAGAAAAAGGAGGCAGAGTCTGGGGTAATAGAGGGAGAGGATAGGGAAGAGATGAGGGAAGAAGAAAGGCCAAATATGGGACAGGGTGGCTAGGATAGGCTGAAAGACTTCAGATAGTCCAGTGAAATTGGTAAGATGGGGAGAAGGAATTGAGGGTGAGTGGGAAACAGGAGTGGAGAAAGTAGATCGGAATCAGTCCTGCCTCCTAAGCTAGGCTGGGGATGGTGTCCCTAAGAGCCATCCTATGACCTACAGGATCCTACCTTCAAACCTTGGATCTAGTCTGACAGTTTGTCCTTCTTGATGCATGGCCTGGGCTCTAGGTTCTAGGCCTCTCGCTATCTTAGTCCTACATCACCCCTCAGAGGGCAGGCACTGCCTATCTCCTTTCTGGCCCCTTACACAGATTTTTGGTTAATGAATTACCCAAGGCCCCCGTGGAACTACTACATCCCAACCCTGCTGTTCCCAACCCCACTGTCTTCTAGAAGGGCGGGAAAGTGCCTGGAGCCTAGGGGGTACTATGGGTCCACCAGCTCCCCATCATCTGAACAGGGGATCCTTTCATCTCTGTCCTGACTGATCCTTGTAGAGCTACTCAGGCTAGTACTACGATATTACTATTATCTAACCGTGTTTCTTTTTTGCTTTGGGAACAGTGACTCCTGGTTCCTTTAGCAGGCAAAGGAAGGGCCTCTCCCCACCCTGAGTCCCCCATACCCCTATTCCCCCTTTGCCCACTGGTCTGGGGGGGTTCTTGCTAGCCTCATGAGTGCAAGTACTGGGGTGAGGAGCCCTCCCTAGGAGTGCCACAGAGGAGCCCTTGAAGGGGGGACTGGCGTCGGGCAGGGGGGGTCAGCTCAGACGCAAATCTCTATTGCTGTGGCCAAGACCAGCTGCCCTTTGCTCTTGTCCTGCCGCCCATCCGTCCTGCTGGCCGGCCCTGGTGAGGTGAGGCCAGATTCAGGAGGGGTGGGAGGGGAGGGCCTGGTCCCACTGCTTTCGGTCAGCACCGTCCTCTTGAGAGGTGCTGGGGCCTCCTGGCGGTGTGGCCCAGTGGGCAGGCGGTCACCAGCAGGTTTGCGGGCACGGCAAGAAGGTCGGCGGCGGAGCTCTGAGGTGAGCTCGTGCTTGAGGAAGCGGAAGACCTCCTTGGCAGGGCCCCTCCTCTCAGGATCCAGGGCTAGCAGCCTCTGGAACATCCGCAGGGCCGGTTCAGTGAAACGCCGCCACTGGGAGGGCAGGCCTGGTAGCCTCCCCTTCTGCCACCGCACAAACTCCTCAAAGAAGGCATCTGTACCTGAGGCGGCTTCCCAGGGAAAATTGCCCGTGAGGACACAGAAGATGAGGACGCCAAAGGCCCAGACGTCGACACCAGTGTCGACTGCAAAGCCCTCGGCCCTGCCTGCCTGGCACACCTCAGGGGCCGTATAGGGGATGGTGCCGCTGACCCTCTTCACGCGGCAGCCCACCCTTCGGGTCATGCCGAAGTCGGCTAGCTTCACCCGTCGGCAGTCACGGTCAAAGAGCAGCACGTTCTCAGGTTTGACGTCTCGGTGTACGAGGTGTCTTCCATGCATGTAGTCCAAGGCCAGGCCCAGCTGCTGCACACATCTCTTCACTGTGTCCTCAGGGAGCCCCACCTGAGGCAGAGCACAAGGAATCAGAAGATCCCAACCCAAACATCTCTCCCCAGGTCCCTTGAGAACACCATGGAGGTTTCTCCAACCTCCCTTCTAGTAAAGTTCTCTCTGCCCCTTCCAATACTCTGTCTGGATCTCTCCTTTGCTGGTGGATCTCCTTTCTTTTAGCCTCCTTCAGAACAGGGCTTGTATTATTTCTACATTTGTACCAACACTCAGAACCAAGTCTGGTAAACAGTAAGAGCTTTTGAACTGAAAGGCTCCTTGGATGGTCTTATCTGGCCTCCCCATTTTACAGATGAAGAAATAGTTGCTAAGAAATGACTTGCTCGAATTTGGCCAATGGATTTGAACTGAGGTTGCCCTACTGCAAACCCCAGGCTCTTCCCATTAATCCATTCTCTTTACCTACAGACAGCTAGGTGGCACAGTGGAAAGAATGTCAGACCTGGAGACAGGAAGACTCATTTGTCTGAGTTTAAATCTGGCCTCAGATATTTACTGGCTGTGTGATCCTGGGAAAGTCATTCAACCCTGTTTGCCTCAATTTCTTCATCTGTAAAATGAGCTGGAGAAGGAACCACTCCAGTATCTCTGCCAAAAAAAAATCCCTAAATGAGGTCATCGACGGTAATGACTCCACAATAAAGAACAACAAAGTCTCTTTGCTTAACTGAATTAATCCTGGGCTAAGCAATGAGATATATAATCATTTCCTTGAACCAAGGGGACCATGTAACCTAAAGTTCAGCCCACTTAGTAACTGAGAGCCCTTCTCTGGGTCAAGTTTTCTCTGTGAAGGGTTCAGAGACCCATGCTCTAATCCACTTCCACCACACCTCCGTTTGATCTTCAGCCTCTTAAATTCTCCTCTCTTCAGCCACTTAAATTCCCCTAGGTCTCCATTTCCCTTTTGCACATGGGGATAAAAAATATCTCTCACAGGAGTATGTAGGGGCAGAGATAGAAAGGATATGAAGGTGCTTTGAATTAAAGCAAAGAAATGCAAAGGGTTGCTGCTACTATCACCACTATTGGAGGCAAACAAGGTATGGTGTTAAAACTTGGAACTTGGAACCAAGAGTCCAGGGTCCTCTTCTTACCTTTGCCATGTCCTTCCTGAGTGACCCTGGGCAAGTCATGTAACCTTAGAGTTTCAGTTTCTTCCTTTGGAAAAGGAGAGGACTGCACCAGATGATTTCCAAGATCTCCTTCTAGCACTAACTTTTTTAGTCTTTGATTCTACCTCCTTCTCTGATTCCTCTACCTGCTCTTCCCTCCCCTGCCCCCCCCCCCCACCAACACTGGCAGAACAGGATCAGTGGAATTGGTAGGGGACCCCAGGGGATTGTGTTGACTTGACAGTGACTGTTGAAACTTAAACTCTATCATACTAAAATAGTCCTTCTGCCTAGGTAGGTTTATTTTTATTACTGACCAAGGTTCCTTAGGTCAGCCTATGGATTGGGACTCTGGGGAGTAGTCTTACAGATATCTGCTCTCCCATGAGGCAGAGGACATGAAGCATTCTTCCATTATCCTCCCCCTTATCCCAGAGGTCAGTCTTCCACCAAGTTCCCAGACCCTAGAGCCCTAGGCCCTCCTTGAGGAGGAGAGGTGGAGAATATGGAAGATAGAACAGGTTGGGCTGATGTGTTTTAGAGGGGAGAAGAACATGTCCCTCCTGGTGTTGGCTCTAGGGGGAAGAGGCAGCAAGCTAGGATGTGGGGGATACCTGAGGTGGGATGATGTCGAAAAGGTCCCCACCAGGAGCATACTCCTGTGCAAAGACGTAGCAGTCCTCGGTCTCAAACACCACATCAAAGACCTTGATGATGAAAGGGCTGGAGGAGAGCGTATTGGTGATGCTGACTTCCCGAAGGAAATTCTTCAATTTTGTCTTGCTTTTATTCACAAACTTCAGAGCCATCTTAGTCCCTGTAAGGGAGATAATGCTGTGAGGGTGTGTATATGTGCGTGTGCGTGTGTGTGTGTGGGTGCATGTGTATATCTGTTGGTGCCAATGGCCTACCCCTTTTCCTTCATCTTCCTCTTGTTTCCCACTCTTCCAATCTTTCCTGGGTGATGCCCTTGCTGGAGGCAGTCCCCTACCTCCATGGGTATATGTAAAGTATGCCTCCCACACCTGTGTATGTGCTGGCACATATAGACCACATATGCAGGTCAGTCCAGGTATATAGATTATATATCTGTGTGTGTAAAATCTACACAAGTGGAGGTTATTCCTATTGCTCCTGTGGACCCCATCTAGGGATTTGGGTCATCCTGGAACCCACCTGTGCTCTTGTGGGATACCAGATCCACCTTGCCGTAGGTGCCTTTGCCCAGCTCCCGGATGAGGTCATAGTGCTTGCTGACATCTGTGCCCGAGAGTGTGCGGATGGTGAGGGCCTGCATATCCTCAGTGAGGAGGGGCACACCACTGCTGCTGCAGCAGGCCAGGGCACGGGGGGGCTCCTGCTCTGGGCAGCCGCCACTCATCTTCTCTCTGCATGGAGAGGAGAGAGAACACATGGTGAGGGTGGAGGGGGGTGGTTGAGGGTGCAGCTGTTGGTCAGTGGAGGTTCTACCAAGGAGCTCTGAGACACAGCAGCAAGAGAACTGGATCTAGAGTCCCAAAACATAGGTTCAAATTCTGCCTTGAACACCACCTGTGTAACCTTGTTTAAGTCATTAGTCACTCTGGACCTCAGTTTCTTCATTTGTAAAATGAAGGGGTTAAACTAGATGACTTCTGAGATTTCTTCTAGCTCTAAATGTATAATCCATAGCTCTAAAAGTCCATGATCCCATTCTTGTTTTTTTCCTAGCTACACCACATGTATTGGAAAGAGTGGCAGACAATATTGCTGATGTTAATATGGAAATATTCTGTTTAGTCCTTTCAGTCAAATCTGACTCTTCGTGAACCCATTTGGAGTTTTTTTTTTTACAAAGATACTGGAGTGATTTGCCATTTCCTTCTCCTCCTGTCTTCTTTCTTCAGCTCATTTATGATGAGGAAACTAATGCAAAGAGGGTTAAGTGACTTTTCCAGGGTCACATAGTGTCTGAGGCCAGATTTGGACTCAGGAAGAGGAGTCTTTCTTGATTCCAGACCCAGTGCTCTATCCACCTAGCTACTCCCTATGGAAACATAGGATGGGATATATGTACTACTACAATGAGTGGCAATTCAGGGCTATTTGTATATTTGAAGGGAAATTTATTCCACTGTGTGCATGATTTTGTACTTTGGGGGATACCATGTGTGCCTAATTCTGTATGTGAATTCAACAATACCACTAGTCCCAAAGGGCAGACTGGGGTATAGAGAGACCAGGTTCCAAGTCATTGATCCAGGTTGCTTGCCTTCTGTGGGCCTAGACTCATCACAAATTTGAGCCTGAGATGAAAGTGGGGTCCTGGTGGGTCTTGAAACAACTCTCTGGTCACTGTACTGGGGAAGCAGGGGCGAGGACCTTAATACAAGCAAGCCACTAGGGGGCAACAAGTATCTTTCTGAGAAAGAGAGAGAGAGAGAGAGAGAGAGAGAGAGAGAGAGAGAGAGAGACAGAGACAGAGACAGAGACAGAGACAGACAGAGACAGAGACAGACAGAAAGAGAAACAGAAAGCCTGAGATCCAGAGAAAGAGACAGAGAGCAAGAGACACAGAGAGAGAGACACAGCGAGGTAGAGATAACCAGAGACATAGACATAGCCAGAAACACATACACACAGAGACAGACAGAGAGAGCAAGAGACAGAGACAGGCAAAGAGAGACAGAGACAGAGAGAGACAGAAAGACACATACACACAGAGATAGAGACACAGAGAGACAGAGATAGAGAGATGGAGAGAGACGGAGAGAAAGAAACAGAGAGAGAGAGAGAGAGAGAAATGGAGAGAGACAGAGAGAGCAAGAGAGACAGACAGAGACCCACACAGAAAGAGACAGAGAGAGGTAGAGATAACCAGAGACATAGACATACAGAGACAGAGAAAGAAAGAAAGAGACAGAAACACATACACACAGTGACAGACAGAGAGAGCAAGAGACAGAGACAGGCAAAGAGAAAGAGAGAGACAGACAGAGACAGAGAGAGACAGGAAGACACACACAGAGATAGAGACACAGAAAGAGTCAGAGAGAAACGGAAAGAGGAGAGAGACAGAGAGAGAGAGAGAGAGCGAGAGAAGAAAAGAAAGAGGAGAGAGACAGACAGACAGAACACATGTTCTGGCTACTCCTTGGTCCTTTGGAGACTAGGTGGGCACTCGGCAGAGATTTAGACCCTTATTCAAGGATGAGTTGGCTGATCTGCCACAGGAGGCAGCTACTAGACAAACCCTTAATTTCTTTATACTGGGCTACAGGCAGGGGTATGCTGGCAAATATTTAACAGCCAGCTCTTTGGGAAAAAAATAATTTTTAAATTTAATTAATATTTTTAATATTATACAACAAAATGCTAAATCAAGCCTTAATTTGTAGTATTTGCCATTTCTGAGATATAAATGTTCACACTAGAAATTTAACATTGGGCTTGTGCTGGTTCCAGTTGACTCCTGCACTCTTTGGAGCTCAGGCTTCCTTGAAGGGAAGAGGCAGGCATTGGCTGACCACAGATTAGATGTTTACTGGCCTCTTGGACTTTCTCATTATCAATTGATAAATCAGTGAAAAGAAAACTCAGACGCCATTCTGAACCAGGGAACTAATATCCAAATGTCTGGCTGGGCATCCATAAAGGATGATCTGGGGGGTGTCTCCTTTCCTTGAGGGTTCTTTTCTTGGGTAGAGTCCAGACACTTGGATAATTTCAGAGAAACCATATGGTATAGAACTCCTAAACCTTGTTTAATTTTTCTGTAAAATCAGGAAATAAGACTAGATAACCTTTGAATTCTTTTCCAGCTCTGTTGCTATGATTTGGTTTTGAGTCCCAGGTCAGTTTCTAACTTTGTGATTTCATCCTTCTGAGTCTCAGTTTTCCTCATCTGTAAAAAGGAGATAATATTTGTACAGCTGTCTTCATATAATTTTCTATAAAGCACTTTATAAACTGTGAAAGACTATAGAAAGGGAAGTTAGTATAATTTTAATTCCTGTGAAATACTCCTGGGCGTGGTACCAGAGACATAATAGTGTGTCTGGTACCCAGAGAAATGGGGCTGAGAATTTCAGGCTTGTTTCTGGCCATTGGTGTGTATAGACAGTGCGCTGGGTTCTGTCCCTAATAAATCATCATTGTTCCTCAGACCCCTGGGGAATCAGTCATTGCTTTCAGATCCCTGACCCCCATTCCACTGCCCCCAGAGCAGAAGTGATCTCTGAGCCATGCTGTGTGGTACAAGCTCCTAGCCTCCCACTCAATGGCCTCCCCCTACCCCACCCCCATCCATTCCACAAAAGGGCCTCATAGAGCAGACAACAACCCGCCAGGGTCTCTTTGTCTGGGGTCTCTTTGTTTGGCCTCTGAGAACAGATAGTCTGACCCTATCAGAAAAGCCATGCCTCCTCCTCCTCCTCCTCCTCCTCCTCCTCCTCCTCCTCCTCCTCCTCCCCACCCCTCCTCCCCCTCGGAGTCCAGCTCTGAAGCCATAACAGTCCTCTGTCCTGCATACAGAGACCAATCTAGCTCTCCGGACTGGAGACAAGTTCTTGTAGGGGAATCACAGCATTTCGAGCCACTCTGCTAAATCAAGCCTTCTACTTTACAGATAAAGAGACTAAGACTCAAAGACGGAAATGATTTACCCAAGATCATACATAGCAGCAGAGATAGGATTTGAACCCAGCTCTTCTGACTCCAAATCTCATCTACTATTCTAATATAACATGTAACCAAGGCTCAATTCTGGCCTAGTTTTGAAATTTCATACAGAACTGTCATTCCCTAGGACCCTTCCCCTCCCTACCTCCTACTCACCCACTCAGAACAAAGGACACAGCAGCAATTACTAAACAGTCCTATCCTTGTAACTGGGGAGAGGGAAAGGACACGTGGGAAGGAAGTACATTTTAACGGGTCTATAAAACTTTGACTACCAGAGGTTTTTGCTTCTTAAGACATTCAAGCTTTAAAAACCACCACCTCCTCCTTGCATCCTGTTTCCTTTGCCTTGTATTTTGAGACTCTCAAAGCTCCTCGGAGACAGTGCATTGCAACAAGGTTCAGAGTACACAATTTGAGGGATGCTTGTCCTAGGTTTGTGAAACTGATATAAATCTAATTTCTAACTGCTTTGATATCCCTTACAAACAGCTTCTGCCTGAACACTTCCCGAGATGGGGAGCTCACCACTTTATTCTCGTCATTGTGACCTACTTACTTGTTAAGACACTCATTGCATTGTAAGCCACATTCTCTCTCCTTGTCTTTTTTTTTTTTAGTTTTTTTTTGTAAGGCAGTGGGGTTAAGTGACTTGCCCAAGGTAATTAGTAAGTGTCTGAGGTCGGATTTGAACTTAGGTTCTTCTGACTCCAGGGCCAGTGCTCTATCCATTGCACCACCTAGCTGCCCTTCTTTCTCTCCTCTTCTAATATAATTTCATTCAGAGACAATGGAAGGAACATAAAATCTAGAACTGAAAGCTAATTTATAGATCAATTAGTCTAAATTCCCTTATTTTACAGGTAGAGAGAAAGGTCTATTTTATTTTCATTAATTTATTTTCCAATTGATATTTTATTTTATTATTTAATTACATGTTATGAATGTTTTTTCAACATTCATCCACATGCAAATGCATATTTTAAGTTACATGATTTCCTTCCACCTTCCCCTCCCTTTAGTGTCAAATTGTACATATACATTTATGTTTAACATGTTTACAGATTAGTCAAAGTGAGACTGGTGACAGCACAGCACCCCCTCACTCAAATCCAACTCATGTCATGGCATCACCTCCCTGATGTCATGATCTTTTCTGAGAATGAAGGACAACCATCATCACTATAGAAATGTTAAACCCAATTGTACATGAACAACCAATCATCAGATTGCTCACTGCCATGGGGAGGGAGGAGGGAAAGGAGGGAGGTAGAAAAATGTGGAACTCTCAAAAAGTTTGTAAAAGAATGAATGTTGAAAACTATCTTTGTATGTAATTGGAAAAAAAAACTAATTTAAAAAACCTGTATATATGTTCCAACTATCCACCACTTCCATCTCTCCTCACACAAAGAAGTAATTTTGATGCAGAAGTCTCTTGGTCAAGGCTACACCAGTAAAGTGGTAAAGGAAGCGACCCAAATTCTGTACCAGAATCCATTGCCCTCTGCTGCCTACACTCAGCACTTGAGAGTCAAACTGACAGACCATCTCTACAAACCCTTTCACCATTTGGCTGTCTTGTCTATGAGTCTTAGCCAGACTCATAGAAATAAACATGAAGACAGGTCCCCACAGGAGACTGATGTCCCCTGGGGCAACAGACACAAAACCCTCCTCCTAATCCAATGCTGCTCTGAGCCCAAGTCCCACAGACCTGGTTAGGGAGAGCTGACAGGAGACGCGCTTATCTCAGTATGTGCCTATGTTTACAATGTGAATCCCTCCTGACCCACTTTCAGAAACCTGTGCGGACCTCCCATCCCAGAGAGCTCTCAGGAGCTGTTGCTTCAGGGCTGACATGTGTGTACACCATCCATGAGCCTCTGTATATGTGTGTGTGTGTGCATGCATGGATAAACACACATGTGGAGACAGGGGTGGGGGAGCACCACCTGTCCTTGGAGAGAGAGAGAAAGAGAGAGAGACAGAGGGTGAACCAGACTTTGTTCTTCATTTGTATCTATTTTGGTTTCTTACTTCAGCTCTGTTTTTCACCAATGCGGGGCACAACCTCTTTGCTACAAGATTCTGACTGCTTGCTTGATCTCACTCTTCTATATAGATGCAGATATGTTAACCTCATACAGTCTAGAGAAATCATTCTTCCCATTGGCTTTTCTGAATGTCAGCCCCTCATGTTCCATCCAGTCCCTGGACCCAGCCCCTGTACAAGGCTACTGCCATGGTATCCGATACCACTTTAGATGGGATACTCTCCTATGTGCTTTCAGGACAATGTAGGTGGACTGAATCCTTATGAACTTGGTTCTTTTGTTCCCATCACTTCCTCTCTAGAGAATTAAATGGGCACAAATGCATGCATTATATTCTACAAAACTCTGACTGAATTGGCAAAGATGAGAAAAGATGGAAATTGTCAATGTTGAAGTAGCTGCAGAGAGAGACAGGCTCACTAATAGACTGTGGGTGGAGTTTTGAATTGGTTCAACCATTCTGGAAACAATTTGGAATAATGCTGAGACCTGACAAAAATATCTGTAAATTTTGGCCTAGAGATCCCACAGCTAGACATATTCCAAAATATTGAGGGAAACTTTTTTCTTCTTCTTGATAGCAAAGAAATGGAAACAAAGTAAATGGTCACAGATCAGGAAATGGCTAAACAGTGATACACGAATTTAATGGAATATTACTGTGCTGAAAAGAAATGATAAATGTGAAGAATTCATGGAAGCCTGGGGAAAAATAATCTGCAAAGTGAAGTAAGCACAACCAGAGAAACAATATGTATCTCAATGATTACATCAATGGAAATAAAAAGAATAAAAAAAGGGAAACTGAATGCTGTATTGTTATAATGACCAAACTTGAACCCATAGAAGAGTTGAGAAAATGCATCTCCTTTGTGTCATTGCAGAGGTGGGGAACTATGAATGTGAAATACTGTGTATACAGTCAGCCGTTGTCAATGTGCTGATTAGTTCTGTTGAGCTGATTTTTCCTTTTTTTAATTTTTGCTATTTGAGTAAGGAGTAGGGGTACATCAAAGATAGCATTTATACAACATGAAAACTTTATTTCACTGGATTCCTAACAACTCACTCAACATTCAGAAATGAGAGAGATGTTAAATAAGAGAAAAATAAAAATAAAATACAAATGATCTAAAAATGCTGCCTGACTAAAATGCTGGGGAGCAGAGGACCTCATACATGTGAAGTCAAGCAAACTGAATGATAATCTCAGTCAGAAGGGACTTGGGGCCATCTAAACCAGCTCCAATCTGAACAAAAGCCCTCTACAAGACACCTGACAAGTGATGACCCAAGCCTTATTTCGAGTCTGCTAGTGAAGGGGAGCTCACTCCTTCCCAAAGCAACACATCTGCTTTTGGATAGCTCTAATTGTTCCTTATATCAAGCCTAAAATCTCTCTCCGTGCACCTGCTACTTATTGCTTCTATTCTTTCTCTCTGGGACCAAACAGAACAAATCTAATTCCTCTTCCATATGGCAGGCTGTCAAATACTTGAATCCCACTTTCCTGTTCCCCTTCTCCAGGCTAAACAAATTCTTTCCATAGAATAAGATTTTGAAGTCTTTCACTATCCTAGTTACCATCCTCTGGATTCTCTTAAGCCTATTTTTGTCAATTCTCAATTGTGGTTCCCAGAACCCAAGCTTATGTTCACCACATGTGTGGTCTCACCAGGGGAAAGCAGGGAGGGATGATCTCCTGCCTAGGTCTATGCTCTTCTTCTTTGGACCTTCTTACAATGCTGATTAAGTTTAGGCAGTTTGTTAAAAACCTTACCTCTTTCTTTTAAAAAAAATTTTTTTTTATTAAAAATCCTACTTCTTTCTCAGGTGAATTGCAATCTAACTATGCATCTTACCTCATATTTGAGGACTTGATCACCCTATATCATTCTCCCTCTCCTTTCTCCCAGGAATAATAATAATAGTAATAATATATTATATTAAATTAATATTGTATAATAAAAATAATTATAATAAAGAAAAAAGAATTAAAAGGCTCTAGCAAAACTAACAACATAGTCCTGAATTTTGAGAAGTATTAAGAATTTAAGAAGTATTCCATATCTGTGGATCCTGACTTCTGCGGATCCTGACTTCTGCAAAGGATTAGGGGAAAGGGAAGGTGTGAGAAAAGGATTTTTTTGATGCAGAAGTAAGACTTTATATTTATTATTGCTACATTTCACCTTATTAGATTGAGTTCAATGTTTTAGGTTGTTCATTTCTCTTTGAGTCCTGTTGTCCAAAGTTCTTTGTTTGGTGTTATCTGCATAGTTGATAAACATGCCTCTTATCCACATCACTAAGTAACCCAAGGTCAAGCCTAGAATTCTGGAATGCTTTTTAAAAAAAATTTTTTTTTGGCAAGGTAATGGGGTTAAATGACTTGCCTAAGGTCACACAGCTAAGTAAATATTAAGTGTCTGAGGTAGGCCAGTGCTCTATCCACTGCTCTACCTAGCTGTCCCTGGAGTACTTTTCTAGAAAGGTGAGAAAACCTTTCAAGTGGACATTAAACCATTAATGATTATTCTTTGGATCTAGTCATTCAACCAACTTAGAATTCACCTAATTCACCTTATTCTTCAGCTTTTAACCAAGAATGAGTTGCTGTTTTTCTTTTAAAGTGTTACCAGAAGTATTGCTTTTATTGTTTTTCTTAATTAAAGTCAGATATCAACTTTGTAGGTGTGTATGAATTTTAGATTTATATTGCCTAATGTATTACTATTATTATTATTAATTATTTTCAATTTTTTTGAAGGAAAACTTCATTGAGAATCATGGTGCTGTGGTAATGGTTGAATATCTGTTTTTTTTAAACATTAAATGAATAAATTAAAAACTGTCTATTGCTCAGCTTTCCTTTTTTTCTTTTTTACAAAGATAGCATGAGACTATCTAATTCTTTATAGCAATCTAGGTAAGCTTTGATTAAACTAACAAAGGAAATATCCTTAGTCTAGAATGGGTTGTTCTTGATAAAACAACACTGACTTTATGTGGTTCCTTTTCTAGAGTTTCACTAAGCGTCCCTTTAAATGACAGATTTGATAATATTGTTCCAAGAATCAAAGTCAAGGTCACTGGCCTAAAATCAGCAGGATCTACTCTCTTCCCTTTTTCAAAATGTGGTATAGCACTCGCCCTACTGCATTCCTCTGGAGATCTCTTTTCTTTTCTGAGATCTTTCAAAAATCACCAACAGTGGCTCAACAATAGCTTTTGCCAGTTCTTCGTACTCTGGGAAACAGTTCATCTGGGCCTGCTGATTTGAACTCATCATGGACAGATTCACTGTAAAATGTGGAAAATCTATGAAATAATGAAAGGTGAAATGAGCAGAACCAAGAGAATGTCATATAGAGTAACAGCAATATTGTTTGAATAATAATTGTGAATTATTAAGTCATTCTGAGTATTATAAATACTCAAATCAACTATAAAGAATAATACTATCTAACTCCAGTGAGAGAACTGATAAATACAAGTATTCATAGTAGGTTTTATATATATATTCACATATACATAAATTTATACATATGAATAAATGTATATATACATACATAAATGCATGTATATGATATGTGTGTCTATATATACTTACACATCTGTCTTAAATGGTAGTCTTTACTAATGTGAGGTAGGGAGAGAGGGAGATAGTTCAGAACTTAAATGAGACAAAAATACATTAAATTAAAATAAAACATTGTAATTGGGGAAAATAATAGCATCTGCCTCCCAGGGTTGTTGTATGAATGAAGTGAGATATTTGTAAATTGCTTAGCACATAGTAAAATGATTAAGTGGAAGATGCTTCTTCCCCTTGTTCCTTTTCATTAATTATCTTTCAATTCATGATTAGTCATTTTTCTTTTTCTCTAGTCCCTATCAGAGAAAAAAATATAAAATAAAAGCTGGTCCTATTCCACCTTCTCCAATGCCCATGTTCTTTTCCCCATCCATTCCCCAATTGAAGTCCTTTGGTCCTCTTCTTTATCTCACTAAAGTTAAACAAAGGAACAAATAAATTCATCCAAAAGAAACAAACTAAAACCTTTGGTTGCCCTAAGCTTCCCTGATTACCTCAGTTTATTATGAGATTTAGTACTTCTAACACAATTCCTATGGAATCAATGTCACACATTCCTCTGTTTTCCATTACCTCCTCTTTTATTGTACAAGTCTTTTTTAAAAAAAATCTAAGTTGGTTAATGGATTCTTTCTGTATCCACATTGACTCTCATTTTTTCTTTCTCACCAGAATTGCTATTCCTTGTATAATCAAGATTCATTAAGAGTTTTTTTATACTTTCTAGGCTGACTTTCTTGGAAAATGTTAATTCATGACTAAACTTTCTTTTCCTTCTCCTTTATAGATTCTAAGATGAAATGGGCATTTCCCCCTAACATTCCCATCTTTCTACCTCAACTAAAATTTCTTCCTTGATGAGAATCAGAGCAAGAATAGCAATTTTCCTCATTGATTTCTCCACCTTTTTGAAGGATGAAATTATTATTAAGGCAAGTTAGTACATTATTACCTGCTCTGCTATTGGCAGAAAGAGACCTTTAACTCTCTCTTCTGCCCAGTAGAAGAGTCAGAGGTTCTCAACAAATTTGCCAAGGAGTTTGGGGCTTAGCTGACATGATGGTCAAAACTTGGGTGTTTATCTGCTGTAACTTTTCCCCTTAAGATCTATGTCCTCCAACCTTTCTGGAGAGCAATTTGGAATTACACCCAAAGGGCAATAAAAATGTGCATTCCCTTTGATCCAGCAATGCCACTATTGGGTATATACCTTGAAGAGATCCTGCAAAAAGGTAAAAACATCACTTGTACAAAACTATTCATAGCAGCTCTATTTGTGGTGGCAAAGAATTGGAAATTGAGTGAATGTCCATCAAATGGGGAATGGCTGGATAAATTGTGGTATATGTACGTTATGGAACACTATTGTTCTAATAGAAACCAGGAGGGATGGGAATTCAGAGAAGCCTAGAAGGATTTGAATGAACTTATGCTGAGCGAGATGAGCAGAAGAACACTGAACACCATAACAGCAGCATGGGGGTGATGATCAATCTTAATGGACTTGCTCATTTCATCAGTGCAACAATCAGGGACAATTTTAGGATATCTGCAATGGAGAATACCATCACTATCCAAAGAAAGCATTGTGGAGTTTAAACAAAGGCCAAAAACTATTACCTTTAATTTTAAAAAAGTTATCTTATGTAATCTTGCTATCTTATATTTTATTTTTTCCTATAGGATATGATTTCTTTCTCAAAACATTCAATTTTGATCAATGTTCAGCATGGAAACAATGTAAAGACCATCAAATTTGCCTTCTGTGGGGGGTAGGAGGAGGGAAGATTAGGTGAAAAATTGTAAAATTCAATAAAAATAAAAATAAAAATAAAGAAGAAAAAGATCTCTGTCCTCTTTCATTAAGAAAGGTAATGGGTTAATCATACAAATTGTTTTGTTGTTGATGTTTGTTCCTCATTCTCAGAGGACATCAGGGAGGTGATGCCATGACATGCATGTGATTGGATTTGAGTGAGGGGGTGTTGTGCTATGTTAACAGCCTCATTTTCTTCTATGGAGTCATCTGAGTTCAGTGGTCAGAGATGATCAGGATGACTAGTAAATGTCAAGAATCTGAAGTCACATTTGAACTCATGTCCTCTGAACTCCAGGGCTGGTCCTGTAAGTACTGCATAACTTAGCTGCATACCAACTATGCACCACTTAATTGTATATCAGCTATGCCTTCTGGGCAAGAAAATGCCTTAATCTAATTAAAACGAACCCATCACACTAATGTATTTTTGGTGGAACTCTGACTTGGACTAACTATTCTAAAAAATGATCTGTAGCAAACTGACTAATATATTTAAACTCAGGGTCAAATGTTGACCCATGATTCTAGTACTGGACAAATACCTTAATGAGGCCCAAAATATACCAAAATATTCATAGAGGCCTTTTATTTCATAACAAAGTACTGGAATTAGAATGGGTGTTCTTCAACTGGGAAATGGATGGACTGTGGTACACGAATATCATAGATATTGGTGTGCAGTAAATGATGAATAGGAATTCAGAGAAATATAGGAAGACCTTTATAGACTGATAAATATGGATTGTAGCGAAGCAAGCAGAATCAGAGGAATATAGATAGTAATGACAATAATATAAGTTAAAACCATATTACAAGGACAATAAAGCACTGAGTGTATGTAATAAACAATCTTGGTTTTTCAAAGCACAGATAATGAAACATATTTTCCTTCTCTCGGGAAGCTGGGAGACACACAGGGGCAGAATGTCACATACATTGTTCAGACTGAATCACTGTATTGATTGCTTTGGCTTAACTGCTATTCTATTTTCCAAGGCAGGATTTAGTTCTGGGGGGGGGAGAGGAGTTGTGTGGGCAACTATACCTAGGACTTACTGTGATATGGAAAAAAGGTGTTTATGAATTTCATTTAAAAAAAAACAAAGATTAAATCTGTCATCCTTCCAAGTACAGGTAGAAGGATGGGGGGGGGGGGGGGCGCGTTCCCTCTACTCTTTCCATATTGACCTGTCAATCCAAATTGCATACCTCCAGATAGTAACTTCACTTTCTAAGGAGAAATGTAGTTTTGCTTTAGGGTCTCTTCTTCAATAATCCTATATAGGAATAGACTAGAAAGTTTAGGAAGGTGATAGGAGGAACATTTTGGATACCTTAGTGGGCTATAAACTATTTGAAAAATCAAGAAAGAAGGCAAATCTGGTGTTGAGTCCAA
The DNA here is from genome assembly GCF_037893015.1 of Macrotis lagotis. Taxonomy (NCBI): domain Eukaryota; kingdom Metazoa; phylum Chordata; class Mammalia; order Peramelemorphia; family Peramelidae; genus Macrotis; species Macrotis lagotis. The sequence continues at coordinate 61,259,407 of NC_133665.1, forward strand.
GACCAATGACAAAGCTGAGAAAGAAAACTACAGACCAGTATTATTGAATTCCTTCAGACCTCTCTTCCTTAGGGTATGTCTCTTCCACTCACCAGGCATATCTATCCTAAAAGATTTCTCGAGAGTAAGGGTTCACCACTAACGTCATTGATTCCAGGAGTGATCTCTACCTATCCTAAAGAGATGATCATGACCCAGCAGCGCACGAGGGCTTATTAGAATCCTACATAGGAAAGGACTGGGACAAGAACAGATTGGGCTTCAGAGTTGCCCTGGTTGGGGTGGGGAGAAAGGGGCCTACCCTCTAAGAGAATGGATCCACTGATGATTTCCAATAAGGAATCAGGTGTTAACAGATCAGAGGAAATTCAACTATGAAATCTCCAGTGGGTTCTCTTTTCTATCTTGATTGTTCCTTTGCTCTCTCTCCTCAGGAGTGGGGCCCACTCTGATGAGTTCACTAAGTGCTAAATGAGTACAATATAAGGTGTTATTATTACTTTTTTAAGCGTTAAAAGCCTATAGTCTTCTAACATCAGCAGTTAATAGCTTTCTCTAGCTATGAGGTGTGTGTGTGTGTGTGTGTGTGTGTGTGTGTGTGGTGTGTGTGAAACAGGGTGGTGGTGCTATTTCACCTGTTTCTGTACCTTCCTGTAACGATTATTCTCTATATATTTGGAAAGCTACTCCCCCCCCTTTTTTTGGTTCTGGCTTTCTTGATCTTGACCCTATAAGCACAGGCTGATTCCTCGTTTCCTGGGCGACCTGGTTTGATTCCCACACGCTTTTGCATTCCTATTGCTGTTTCACATTCTCTAAGATACCAGACTTCAGCCTGTGCTTCCCAGTTGGATTTCTTTTCTCTGCCCCAGGGTAATCAATCAGCCTTTTGGCTCTTGGGAGGATTTCCTCAAAGATCATCCAGATTTCTAGGACTTCTTTCATTTTTTTCCTATGTTCCATAGCTTTTTTTTTTTTCATTCTTGCCCTGTCTATTGAAATTGGCTTTCCTAAAACCCATCATCTGATTTTTTTTTTCCTGATTTTCAAAATTTTCCTCTTTGGGGGTTGCCCTTTCCTCTGTCTATGGTCATTTTCTTTAGGAAAGCAACAATGCAGTACAATGAATGTATAGAGCCCTGAGCCAGTAGTCAGAAGATGCAACTCTGTTACTAATTTCCTTTGTGTCTTGGAATCAAGGAGGTTGGATTAGATTACCAGTTGTTAACCTTTTTGTGGGTCCTGAAGTCCTTTAGCAGTCCGATGAACTCTATAGACCCTTTCCCAGAATTATATTTTTGAATGCCTAAATAAAATACATAAGGTTACAAAAGAAACCAATTATATTGAAATAGTTACCCAAATAAAACCAAAAACAGGTTCTTGACAATTAAATCATGTCTTGACAGCAAGAACCAGCTTCCTATTTTGTCTTGAATTCAGTCAGCAGTGCTTTATACACACTTTTTTTTTGCAAGGCATTTAAATCATATTCATATCCCAGGAGAATTTTGAGCCCACTTTACTAATTTAACCTTATCTTACTGGAGTTTCCATTTGCTAATATTCTACAACAGTTAGATGCAGCTATTCACTATCCTTCAAACATAATTCACTACTACGCTGCCTTATCTGCCTTTAAAGATTTAGCTTGCCTCACTTTTTCCCCCTTTTTTCCACCCTTATTTTCTTCATATATAAGGCTAATCAGGAAGGGAATAGTTGAGGGAAATTGAATTAGCTAAGGTCCTCTGCCTGGAAGTCTCCCCTGATTTTCCTAGCCCACAGTGAACTCTCTTACATCTTAAATCCTATTTAGATTTTTGTTTTGTTTTGATTTATTTACAAATTGAAGTTTGTATGTCTATTAGTGCCATTTTACCAACAGTATGTACTCACATCATGTCTCTTAGTGTCACATTTTTGGTAATTCTCGTAATATTTCAAACCTTTTCATTATTATTAAATTCATTATGGTGACTTGTGGTCAGTGATAGTTGATGTTAATTGTGATTGTTTTGGAGTGCCATGAACTATTCCTATATAAGATGGCAAATTTAATAGATATATGTGGTATATGTTCTGACTGCTCCACTCTCCTTAGCCTCCTTATTCTTTGAGTCACAAAATATTGCAGAATTTTACATAAACTTGGTTAATAAAGCAATGACAGAGTTTGAGAGGATTGACTACAATTTTGAAAATTCTACTGTGGGTAAAATGCTATGAAACAGCATTGCATGCTACAGAGAAGTCTTTCGTCAATCAAGGCGGCAAACGTCATTGTTGTCTTATTTTAAGAAATTGCCAAAGGCACCCTAACCTTCAGCACCCATCACCTTGATCAGTCAGCAGCCATCAACAATGAGGCAAGACCTTCCTCCAGCAAAAAGATTATTAAATAAGAAAGGCTCAGAAAAGAGTTAGTATTTTTTTAGTAATATTTTCAAGAATAAAAAGGTATATATATTGGATTTTTTAAGACATAAAACTATTGCACATTTAATAGGCTACAGTAAGTGTAAACATAACTTTTATATGCAAAGAGAAACCAAGAAATTCATATGACTTGCTTGATTAATATTCTAGTGGTCTAGAACTGAACCCACACTATCTCTGAGTTGTGCCTGTATATGGTCATTTGGTACTAAGCATGGAGAAAAGCAATGTGGTAGAGTGGAAAGAGTGAAGGACCTATAATCAGAAGACCTAGTTTGGATCCTGGTTCTGCTTTTTCTAAACTCTTTGACTTTGGGTACATTTCTTAACCTTTCTGATTCTTAGTTTCCTCATCTATAAAATGAAGAAAATAAAGACTTGGCCTCCATGACAGAGCTGTGAGGGAAGTTCTTTGTAAAAAGAAATGGGGCAGGGGTGGCTAGGTGGCAGAGTGGATAAAGCACTGGCCCTGGAGTCAGAAGTACCTGGGTTCAAATTCCGTCTCCAGACACTTAATAATTACCTAGCTGCGTGGCCTTGGGCAAGCCACTTAACCCCATTTGCTTTACAAAAACCTAAAGAAAAAAAAGAAAGAAAGAAATGGGGTGGCTAGGTGGAACAGTGGATAGAGTACTGGCCCTGGAGTCAGGAGTACCTGAGTTCAAATCCAGCCTCAGACACTTAATAATTACTTATCTGTGTGGCCTTGGGCAAGTCACTTAACACCATTTGCCTTGCAAAAAAAAAAAGAAATGTAAATTACTGTTGTATCCTTTTAAAAAATTATATTTAACAAACATAAATTGTATACTGTGCAAAATAATGAGGATACAAAGACAAAAACAAAGTGGTGTATGAACATAGAAAGCTTAGATTCTACTGATGTATACAGTTAAATAAATGCATGACAAGGATTGAGGGAAAGAGAAAATTAATAACCAGGGGAATCAGGAATAGTCTTCCTTTAAGATGTGGTACCTGACCTGAGCCATGAAGGAAGATAACACATTCTAAAGGGCAAAGAATTGGGCAAGTCACTCTTCTGGCCTCAGTTTTCTCCTTTGTAAAATAACAGGGTTAAACTAGATCACTTCTATGAGACCTTCAAGTTCTAAATCTATAATTCTATTGGGAAGTTTATATTTAATCCTAGTGATAACAAGGAATCATTAAGATTTTTGATCATGGGAGTGTCTAGTGCTGCCACCATCATCATTATCATCATCACCACCTCAACAAAAACAATAACAATATTTATATAGTGCTTACTATGTGTCAATGCTTTGCCTTTATTATCTCAACATCCCTGGGAGGTAGGTGGAGCTATTATCACCATTTTAACAGATGAGAAAACTTGGGCAAACAGAAGTTAAGTGATTTATTTAGGGTCACACAACTAGTAAGTGTCTGAAGCCAAATTTGCTCAGGTTCTCCAACTCCAGATCTGGCACTTTATCCATTGTGCCAAAGGGCTGTTCCTAAGGAATATTATTTTAGCAGATGTATGAAGGAGGACGGAGTAAAAAGAAAGGAATGGAGTGAGAACAATTCTAAGGCTATTGCAGTAGTTCAGGCAAGAGGAGATATGATCTTCCATGAAGGGGGGACAAAAGGGATGGTTGCAAGAGTCAATGTGATAGGTACACATGATTGTATACAGGTAGTAGGAGAGCTAGAAGAATCAAAAATAACCCAGAAGGTAAAAACTTGGCAAAATGGAAAGACTGTAGAACCCTCAACAAAAATGGAGATTTTTGGAGAAGAGATTAAGAAGATTAAGAAGATTTTACACATGTTAAATTTGAGAAATTCATTGACACACAGGTGGAGTTTTCTAGGTGAGAGCTGATGGTAGAATCAATGATTATATACACAAATGTTCAAAGTTTAGAGAAGAAAGAAGTGGAACTAGAAGTCTCATTTAAAAGCACATTTGTTACCTTTTGCTCTTGCTACATGACTGGTCCACCCCCTTTTCCAGTTATGGATATGATTCATCTTTAGAAATAGTTAGTTCTACAGACTATTATAAGACCATATACTTCTTCATTGCCTTTGGGTGACTTGCAAGTTTGATTGCCATATGTAAATTTAGCAGAAGAATAATTGTGTTTTAAAAAAAAGTTTGATCTTTGTTTCAGGGCAAAATTTGGGGTTATTAAAATTACAGCAAAATTTCCCAAATGCAATCTAGCACTCTCTCTTGCTCCTAAAAAATTCTAGGTCCAATATATTGTTCATCTGTAGTGTCCAAAATTATATGCTGATGAACTAGCTCTATGTTTTGTTTTTTGAACAGTCTAGAGGAGGTGTTCTTAATCCACATGGCTTTTCCTTTGTCAATTGTCAAGTCAAATTCCACTGAGTAATTATGGCTCTCATTCTTCAGCAATAATGCAATAAGCACAATGTTATCCACAAATGGGCATCTAGAAGAAAGACTTCAATATCTAAGGAATCCAATTTGAACTTTATTCTGGACATCCTTCATGACAATGACTAATATCATTAGAGAGCATTTATCTAAGTTTTTTTGCCTAATTTGGTATTAGTCATCAGAGGATCATTAAACAAAGTTTTTTTTCTTTTAAGGAATCTTGTGTTGAGGAGATTAAGACTGATCCTGTATCATTTATTTATTGATCTTGCTTACAGTTAATAGATTTGTTCTGTAACTACTTTTGTCCTATAATAGCTTAATTCTTAGTTCAGAATTCAGTTGGTCTGTAATGGGTTAATCAGTGCAAATCAGATCTAATCTTGCCTCAAGGAATTTAGCTGGCCTTGGGGGAGGCATGTGGATATAAGGGAGTCAGATCTAGTTTCTTTATATCACCAAACTATCTTTCAAGGATGTTTTGTTTGCTGTACAAATGGGTTGGTCTGTTATCTTTTGACCTTGTACCAAAACTCAAACAATGAGAGTTTCTTAGGTATAGGGGAAAAAGGAGGGTGTTATTGTTAGCCCCATTACCAAACTTCCAAATACTTCAGCTCTGTAAGTAATCATATTGCCCTCAATCCCATTATGTCATCTACCTAGTTCTCTGTTTTGCATTCCCCAAAACCTATAAAAGGGGGAACTGCCCTTTTGGTCAAGTTCTCTGTCATAAATGGAGGCAATCCATTGATCCATTTGTTGACAGGTAGCATATCCTCACTAATAAATGTTATCTTGCTCAGAGAATTGCCTCAGTTTACTGGTGTTAAATTTCACTTTGGATAAAATAATTTTAATATTAAATGAGAGTCACCTTATTGGAGTGGAGCTTTTAAGGTTAAGCTTTTAACATTTTACTCTCCTGAACAAAATGTTTTGTTCCCTAGTCCTTCAGTGGGATAATATTGTCTTCTCAATACTTTTCAGTCATTTGTGGAATTGTAAATATATGGTCTTTTAGAGTTATCATTTGGAAGAATAAACTTGTTCTCTCTTCATTTCTTCACATATTAATTACATTCAAAAGCTTTAGTAGAGATAGCAAAGTAGCCATGTGAATCAGTAATTAACAATTTCTCAACTGCCTTCTTTTTTGTGTACAATGGCTGGCACATAAAAAGTGCTTAATACATGTTTTTTTCATTCATCCATTTAATCTTTTGTGATATTTTACAAAAGGTTTGTATTTGAACCTGCTATTGACTTTGGCTGCCATATTTTGACCTTTTTTGTGGTGATTGATTTGTATTAATTAAGTTTTCCTAGGAAATGTTGAGAGTCTGTTTCAATGCCTGTTCTTTTATCTTTTTCTTGTTTTTTTTTATCAGTTTAAGTAGGTCTGTTAGAAGCTATTTTATTATCCAGTAAAAGTTTTTCTAATTTTTAAATTCTTTATTGTAATCTAGTATTGACCTTGATCTTTATTCTAAGAGGTTGACTAACTGCTCACAGAGATTTGACTTACAAATGACTTTCTATTGGTAACTAGATGTTTTTAATCTCTTAAAATAAAGTTTTTGCATTCTTATTAGTTGGTTGCCAAGTACACCTCCCTCCTCTCCCCTAGAAGAAAGTATTTGTTATGTTGACATGTAATCTACAAACCTTTGACTTTCAAAATTTTCTTAATCTTGAGTCATATTTTCCAACTTTTTTTTTTGCCAGATTTCCCATGTCTACCTTTTCATTGAAGTATACTAAGATTATAGTATATATTAATTTAATTTGAAGAGTTTCATTGAATCCTTCATAAGAATTTTTCACTATTGCATCCTCTGCAAGAAAAGTTGGTAGATAAGTTGAAGATAATTTCCGGGTGGCCTTTTGGAAAATGTTTATCATGATCACTGCAGATTGAGAAGCCCAAATGTTCCTTGAAATGATGTTTCCTGATACTCTGGACACAAGATAATTCCTTTATTTGGCCTTCCAAAAAGAATTCATGAATCATCTTCCCAATTACCTGAAACCTTCTTTTGTTTCCAGGTTTCATTTATAGTGGGAATGTTAATAGATATGATTGGACACAACTGAAACCACAGAACAGAGCAATGATAATATCAACAGCAGCAACCCTAGGTTTATAAGTGAAGGGGGAAAAAGCCAGTAGATGTTGCTGCAGAGAGTATGAGTCAGTTAGGCAAGAATAAAAAGTTTGAAATGTATCAGTGAAGGCTTAGATGAGATTAGGTAAATTTTAATGAATACAGTTTACAGTGATGTCTTCCAATCATGTTTAACAGTATTGAGATAGCAAAGGAGAATGGTAGAGGTAACCCAGAATTTTGGCAAGGCATAACTGAAAGCAGGACAAGGAATTTGAAGATAGTATAGTGCTGAAGAAAAAAAAATCAATATTGTTCTTTGCATCTAGGCACAAGTCTGCCACAAACAATTTTATTTAAGTTATTTCTAACTGTCCTCTGATATGTCTCTGACACAGCACAATTTTGTGGTAACATTTATAGGAATCTTTCCTATTTACAAGTATTTACATGTGTCTTCCATAACTAAGCTATAAGATTCTCATGATATAATAAGAATAATCTCATCTACAGAGCACTTTACACTTTACAACTTCCAAAAGGTTTCCTCAACCACTATTCCATCTTAGTTCCTTAACTGTAAACAAGGATGATAATAATACCTACCTTTCAGAGTTGTTGAATGGATCAAATGAGGTAATATTTGTAGAGTTTTGCAAACTTTAAAATGCCGAATTAAAACTGGCTACTATTGTTATTGCTTCCACTGATGTGGGTAGTTTGGTGGTACAGTGGGTAGAGGGCTGGGCCTGGAGCTTAGGAAGACTTTTCTTCCTGAGTTCAAATATGGCCTCATTTTCTAGCTGGGCAAGTTATTTAGCATTGTTTTCCTCAGTTTCCTCAGCTGTTATGGAGAAGGAAATAGCAAACCATTCCAGTATTTCTGTCAAGAAAACCCTAACAATGCCACTAAGAGTCGGACTGAAATGACTGAACAACAACAACCACTGATGTGGATTTCTATTTCTCCACTCCCTATTCTTCTTTCATGTTCATCTTCTATAGATCCCCTGTGGAATGTCTACCTGAAGTGCTAGTGACTTTTTATTTACTTACTTTCTTTTCTATTTTGTGTCTATCAGTGAAGCACTCAACTGTCCATCTGTTATCCCCCATTCTGGTACAGACACTATTTTTCAATAAATAGGTTTTCAGGATAATATCCCTTATAGCATTTTTTTGTATGTAGGTCATCCTTGGAAATACTCCTTGTTCCTACCATGGATCTCTCCAAAGTCCTTGGGATCATCTACCCTTTTGACTTTTTGAAGGTTGAGTGGTATTCCAAGATTCCAAACCATCTATCACTAGGAGAACACTAGGAGAATGTTAAATAGTTGCTAGGAATATAGAGATGGAAGGGGAAAAAACTTCAATAGTTTCTGTCTTTAAGGAACTCACACTACTAGTAAGGATGTGACACAAACACAAATAAATAAGCACAAAATATAAGTGTGATAGATATAAATGAGAGAATCAGTCATAGTGGTCCTATTGGCTGTCAAGGGCATCCCCATCCTCCTGGTCACCCAGACTTTAAACCTTGATTCCTCTCTCACTCTCACCCCACATATCCAATCTCTTACCAAATCTTATTTTTTCTACCTTCACACCAGCTCTAATATATGTCCTCTTCTTTCTACTCATAATTACCACACTATATAAGCTCTTTTGCCTCACATTTGCACTATAACAACATCCTTCTGGTTGTGTTTCTACCTGCTTCAAGTCTTTTTCTGCTTCAACCCAACACTCAGCTTCTAAGGTGATTTTTTTTCCTAAAGCACAAATCTGTCTATGGTACCTCTTCTCCCACCTCAACAAACTTTATTGGCTCCATTTTGTTACTCAACAAATGCCATTGGCTCCCTATTACCTCCAGGACACAATAGAAAATTCAATTGGTATTAAAATCCTATTTGACCTGGCCTTTTCCTATTTTTTTCTCTTCGCACAGTCTACAATCCTGCCAAACTGGATACACACCATCTCCAGGCTTCACGCCTTTTCGTTGGTTGTACCTTACTTTTGAAAAGCTCTTCCTCCTCAATCTTCACCTTCATCTCATGTCTTTTCTGAGTTAAGACTCAACTCAAATCCCACCTTCTGCAGGAGATCTTTCCTGACCCCCCCCCTCTCATTGCTAGTAGCTTTTCTTTGGGATATCTTCTAGATTATCTTCTAGTTTCTTGTATGTAGCTAGTTGCATGTTTTCTCCCCTACTAGAATGTAAGTTTCTTGGGGTCAGGACCTGTATTTTTGCTTTTCTTTGTATTGTGATAATAATGTTTTATCCTTCACTCTTATTTTTTTTATTTTTTTATTTTTAGTTTTTTGCAAGGCAAATGGGGTTAAGTGGCTTGCCCAAGGCCACACAGCTAGGTAATTATTAAGTGTCTGAGACGAAATTTGAACCCAGGTACTCCTGACTCCAGGGCTGGTGCTTTATCCACTGCACCACCTAGCTGCCCCTTTATCCTTCATTCTTGAAGAAGGCCATGACATCAAGGTTGATCCCCTGACAAGCACATGAATTGGATTAGTGAGGGGCTGCTGTGCTAAGTCACCAGCCTCACTTTGTCTTCCAGAACCTTTTAGGTCCAGTGGCTAGATATGAATCAGGATGACTGGAGATGGCTCTGGATCTGAGGCAATTAGGGTTAATCGACTTGCCTAAGATCACATAGTTAGTAAATGGCAAGTGTTTGAAGATGAATTCAGACTCCTGTCCTCCTGACTCCAAGCCAGTGCTCTAGCCACTGCACCACCCAGCTGTCCCTTCTTTGTATTGTCAGATCTTATTGAAGTGCCACAAAAAGCATTTAGTAAATTTTAGTTGACTGATCCTAGGATTTAAGGAGGAAGAGATCAATTTCCATTGGGAGGGACCAATAATTTTATTTTATATTTACCTGTGTAAGTCATACCCTCCTACCTCATTCCCCTGCCCTCTCTCTGCCATCATCATGCTTTTCTTTTAACTTTTCTTTAATGTCTTTCCCCATTGGACTGTGAATTCCTTGAATCAGGGACTTTTTTTTTTTTTTTTTTTGGCATTGGCCCAAATATTGAGTGACTGACTGTAAGTGCCTTGAGTAATGTTTGGCATTCAGTAAGGGCTTAATAAATAACTGAAAAGATTCAAGGAAGAAGAGATTCAAACTTCCAGTTGGAGGGTTGCTTAAGTAGTGAAAGGCTAGATGAAGGAATTGTAAAAGAGGCGCAAATATTTCTGCTTTCTTCCTGTACTACCATCTATGATTACTGACTTATTTTCTTTCACATTAAGACTTGCAAAAGCATAACCGTAGGGCAGGAAGCAACCTTAGAATGCTAACACTTGAAAGAACATTAAAATTATTCAGTCTGGGGAGGCTAGGTGGCCCAATGGATAAAGTACCTCCCCTGGAGTCAGGAGTACCTGAATTCAAGTCCGGCCTCAGACAGTTAATAATTACCTAGCTGTGTGGGCAAGCCACTTAACCCCATTTGCCTTGCAAAAACCTAACAAAGAAAAAAAAATATTATTCAGTTCAAAATCCTCTTTTTTTATACATGAGGAAACTGAGGGGGCCCAAGGTTCCAGTCAAGCTTCCTTGTCTCTGAGGCCAGTTCTTTTCCACTACATCTAAAAGACGGATGATGGGCAGTTGGCAACTGTAAAGTGGCACCACTGTTGAGGATGCCTATACTGTAGGATTTTTAGGGCTGGCAGGCTGGAGTTGGGTTTGGGCCCTAGACTTGTGGCAGGAGGGAGGGGGAAGCTGCAGGCTGCGTTCCGGAGGCTCCCCAGCATTGCTATCTTCACAGCTCCACAGATGCTGCAGAGGCTGGAACGGATGAAGGCACTCTAGAAGCAGCCTACTCTGAGGAGGTGGCCAGTTGAAGTCAGGAGGGCAGTGGGGACTGTGATGTTCATAGAGGAGATTCCTCACCTAGGTTTAAGCTGACTCAGCTTCCTTCATCTCCAGCTGTTAGGGGAAGAAGGGATCAGGGTTGTCTGACATCCCTCCAATCCCTACAAATCCTGAGGGCAGGCACAAGACAGGAAGCCTAGTATGATGGATTCATTACTACTAGGTGTGAATTCAAAAGACTTGAGTTTGAAGACCTAGTTGGGATCAAATCCCAACTGAAACATCTGAGTACATGTGACCTTCTCTTATGTGTCAGTTATTCCTACCTTAGTGTCTTCATCTGTACAATGAGATATTTGGACACACAAAAAGGAGCAATTCTAATGAGGAAAACAGTATAATGCAACAGAAATCATGCCATATTTGAGGGAAGAGGACCAGGGTTCAAATCCTAGGTCATCCCCTTACTACCTGTAAGATCTTGAGCAAGTCACTTAGCACCTATGGATCTGGTTTCACAAAATACAAAATAATGAAGTTATTCTGTGTTCTCTTCTGACTCTGGGATTCTGTGATTCAATGACTAAATGAGCAGTAAATCAAAGATTCTTCACCCTTTTCTGTTTAGGGAGCCCCAAAACAGAGGAATCTGAGAACATCAGTATGGAAGTGACCCATTCTTTGGAGCTGTCTCTTCATCTGTAAAATGGGAGTAAGGAGGGTTGGTTCTGACAGTGTCTAAAGCCCCTTACAGCTTTCCACAACCCTTTACCTTTTACAAAAAGAGGAGGGATGCCAAGGCTGTAAGACGTGTGTAATTCCCTCATATCTCTGGAGAAATATGTTGCCTTTGTTTTGTATCTGGGAATGGATAACTGATTCATTAGCTACCGAGGCAGGTAGCTCTACCCCTTCTCCCATTTCCCCTAGGGTTTCTCCACATAAGGTAAATGTTCCCTTCTTGGCCTCTTAGGGTACATGTCCCACTGTCTTTTCCAACAGCAGAAAAGGCAAAATCGGTGAGATTAAGTCACAGGCTGGGTCACCTGGGAAGGTCTAGGGATCCCTGACCAGGAACACTGTCAAACCAGGCAAATAGGCCTTCCCCAGGAAACCCATCATCAGGAAATCTCATTATCCTGTAAGACTGAATCTGCCTGGGTACTCCCATCTCATCAGTATCTTCTGCCTGAAGGGTAGGGTCATGGTTTCCTGGACCTCTACTTAAAGAGAGGACTCTATATAATCTTCTTCCTAATTACCATCTTTTAGATTTCTTTGGACTTCTCCATCATACCCCTAGACCTGGTATCTTCTCTTCTACCTCCCTTCTTCCACTCCCCCCTCACCCTTTAGCTTCATTTTGTGTGTTGTCTTCCCCCATTAGAATGTAAGCTCCTCGAGAGCAAAAACTGTCTGTTTTTATTTGTATTTATATTCTCAGCACTTGGCACAATGACCAGCACATAATAATAAATGCTTAATAAATATTATTGATTGACTGATTGATATGGGCTCAGCTCCCAGAGTCACCAAGTGGCTTTAGTGAGGGCTGAGAAAAAACTCAGAGTAGAGATGGTTTGGAGTCAAGATGGTGCAAAGAATAGGAAACCATTAGAACTCAAAGAACTCCTGGCCCATAAGATGAAGACCATCAAAGATATCTATTTATATCACAGAAGAGAGATTGTTGAAGCTGCCAAGGACCTTGGCAAGGATTGAGCTCTGAATCATGACCCTATGACCTTATCCAAACCTCTCATTTTACAAATGAGAAAACTGAAATTCCCAAGGGGAATGGACAATGATAAAAGAGTGACTTGTCAATGACAAGCTGCATTTCAGTCCCATAGAAGGGCTGGTCAGGAGTGCTGGCAATCAATCAACAAGCATTTATTTAGTGCTTACAGTGGGCTGTGTAGTGCTAAGGGAAGACCAAAAAAAGCAAAAACAGTGTCTGCCCTCAAGGAGCTTTCCATCTCATAGGGGAATAACTTGTCTTGAATTCAAAACAAACAAGATACATTCAAAGTGGATGGAAGGGGGGGTGGCTAGGTGGGGCAGTTAATAGAGCACCAGCCCAGAAGTCAAGAGTACCTGAGTTCAAATCCCGATTCAGACACTTAATAATTACTTGTGTGGCCTGGGGCAAGCCACTTAACCCCATTTGCCTTGCAAAAAAAACTAAAACAAATGAACAAAATCAAAGTGGATGGAAGGTAACCAAGGAAGGGAAGGCTCTGGCAACTGAAGGGACAGGGAAAGGCTGCTTACAAAAGATATGCAAGCATAGACATGTGTATGTGTGAGCATACATATGTACATATGTGTTTATAGACACATGCTTTATTAATTTGTTATATATATCAGAGCTGGAATTTAGTAGCCTGAGCAAAGGAAGGGGAATGATGATAACAACAATTCATTTCTGGTACCACAACTACCTTGTCAGGCACAAGTATTATTAGCACTAATTTAGAAGCCTAAAATGTAAGATCTGGAAAGGACCTTAGAAATCATCCATTCCAACTACCTCATATTACAGCTAAGGAAACTGAAGCACAATAAGGTTAAGCAATTTCTAAGTTCCAGAGTTAGGATCTGAACACAGGTCATCTGACTCAACACTCCCTGTTCACTTTATACTGTCTCTTCTATTCTGAAATCCTATCTGATGTTTGTCCTTTGTTCTCGAAGAAGACCATGACATTGGGGTCACATGAAGTGAATTTGAGTGAGGGAGTGCTGTGCTAAGTTATCTGCCTCACTTTCTCCTCTAGAGCCATCTGGATCCAGTGGCCAGACATGAATCAGGATGACTGAGATGGTCCTGGGTGTGAGGCAATCAGGGTTAGGTGACTTGCCCAAGGTCACACAGCTAGAAGGATGGATTTGAACTCCCATATTCCTGACTCCAAGACCAGTGCTTTATCCACTGTGTCACCTAGCTGCTGCTATTACACTAAAGATATCTCTTTTTCAAATGATGTTTGAGGGATGGGGGGAAAAAAAGCATCCCAGAAACATATAGATGAAGGTATGGAGACTTAAAGGCATTAAAGTCTTGCTCATGGTCACACACTGTTGAAAGATGGGATTTGAACTCAGATCTAAGTCTAGAGCTCTTTATACTCTAACTCACTGTGACCATCCAGATAGTATCCTGATCCTCTGGAGTATCTCCCAATATCTTAACATGTTCCAGGATGATTAGGTGACTGTAGACTCAAGATTAGGCCTAGGAGAACAGCAGCTACCTAAGACTTCTAACACTTCTCTTCCTACTCCTCAGTCCCATGGACCAGGCTTCTAATTCTTTGGATGGTAGTCTGGCAAAAAAAAAAAAAAGACAATTCTTGGGCCTCTTTGGTGAAAAATCTTAAAATCAAAAAATCCTGCTGCAGAACAGACAGCATTAGCTTGCACAAAGCATTGGGTTTCCAAAGGCAAAAGGAAAACCAGATTCAGATTCACTGAATAATGGAATGATAGAGCTGGAAGGGTCCTAAGAAATCTTGGAGACCAAGCTCTGCATTTTACTAAGAAGGGAACTGAAATCCAAAGAGAAGTAAATGCCTTTGACCAAGGTCACACAAGGGATACAACTAAGACAAGAATCGGGCTCCTGGTTTCTACCACAAGAAGCTTTATTATCCATTAATGTGCACTTGGGCTAACTTGGATCTCAGCTTCTCTCTCTACTACCCTCCCCAACCAAGCAGCTCTCTCTCTCTCTCTCTCTCTCTCTCTCTCTCTCTCTCTCTCTGCCTTCCCCTGCCCATCCCACTAAAAGCTCTGTCTCTGGGGCAGACCCATGTATTCCTCCTTGATGTTCAACCTGGAACTCCACTACTCCCATGGTCCCAGACCTTCACCTTGTTCTACCCTCCCTGAGGCTGTGAACAGTCCACCCCCCTTCCTGCATAGCACATCCTCAGAGTATTTATAGTCGGTGACTATGTCTCCCTGCAGCTGTCACTCCCAGAGCCTGGGAATTGACTCTCCTGATAGTTTCCCTATACTTGGTACTTCCTGCCTTGATGGTCTGAGGTCTAGATGGACACCAGAGGGTCCTGAGGGTTGGGAGCACTGGAGAAGGGGCAGAAAGGGATGCAATGGGTGGCTAGGGTATTCATAGAGATGCAAAATCATAGAATGTCAAAAACTGGAAGGAATTTTAGAACTGGATATTAGAACCCCAAGCTTCCTTAGAATGGAAGAACCCTTATGGTCATTTAGTCCAACTGCCATTTTACAGATGAGCAAACAGAGGCTCAGAAAAGCCTAGTGAATTTCTCCAGGATTACCCAGTGAATTAATAGTAGAGCTGGGATTAGAACCCAGGTGTCCTGAATCCCAAGCTCTTCCACTTACACCACGATGTCTCTCAAGGAACATACACTGAATGTCCCAGATGTGCCCAGAAGGAAGCGGATTCTGGGTCCTTCATAGAAATCCTTTCCAGTTCTCACCCTCTAGCACTTGGGAGGTAGGGGAACAGGGAGAGAGCCATGATGTCTCTCTGTTTGCTGTCTGCTGTCTGTCTGCCTGTCCATCTGTGGGTTTGTTTGTCTATCTCTTTCTCTCTCTGAATCCAGGCTCTTTGGTTACCCTACTTTCCAGCCTGGAATGTAATGTATTCCTTCTTTTCAACACCTGACCACATAGTTTCCTCACCGCGAAACCTTCCATGACTTAGTATCAGTGGATCAGTGGTACTCTGGCATAAGGGTCCAATCTACTATTTCCTACCTCTGTGACCTTGGGCAACTCATTTCCTTTTTCTGGGCCTCAGTTTTGTCATCCGAGAAAGGAAGGGGGTGGATGAGATGATTTCTAAGGTCCTCCCAGTTCTAAATCCTCTGATGCTACTCTCCAGCCCACACTGGTTGTTCCCTTCTCTGAATTCTTGCAGCACTCACTGTCTGTCCCCACTCATCTTGGCACTTGAACACAGACTGCTGCATGTTGTTTAACTTTTCATGTGTCAATCTTCCTTCCCCACCTAGAGTTTGAGCTCCTGAGGGCAGGAGTGCATCCTCCCCCTGTGGCCCCCCCTCCTTCTTATGCATTGCTGTGCCCACCTTCCAGAACCTGTTGATGGACTGGGTGGACAACTGACAATTAGGGTGAACTTGGTGACCCAGTGACTGGCTTTGCAAAGGTTGGGCTACTCAGCTATGGTTCAGAGGGTGTTGGTACCAGGAAAAACGTTTTCTATCAATCTATACAGCATTGAGGTTGCAACCCTTCTGATTCCTTCACTGTTGAGGGGGTTAGGGGCTGCTGGCTGGCTGGAGGAGATCACTGTCATATTTTTTCCAGGTCCAGATAACTTAAGGGACTTACCTAAGGTCACAGGTAGTTAACTGAGGAGCAGGACTCAAACCTCTGACTCCCAGTTCAAAGAGTGTTCTTTCCACTACCACCTGAGGTTACCACTTACCCAGGTTTCCTAGGTTCAAATCCTAATTCTGACACTATCTGTGACCACTATCTGTGACTTTTCTGGGTCTGAGTAATTCTCTGTAAGATGGATAATATTTGCCCTATTTTCTAGGCAAATTGGACTTCTGGCTAGGCCCAGAACTCCATATGCCATCTCTAGCCTCCTTGGGAGCTTCACTCATGCCTAGAATGCCCTTCTTTCTCATTTTCACCATTCAGAATCCTTTTCTCCTTCAAGGATCAGCTGCTGTCTCCCCTAGAAAGTGTTTCTCATCTTATCCTTTCTCAACCTTCCCATAATAGTGTTCTCCCCCTTTTCAAAACACAGATCAGTAAGAGAAGAGGACTGGGTTTAAGGTCAGAAGTCATGGGTTTCAATCTCAGTTCTGCCAGTTTAGCCAACTTTTCAGTTTCTTTAGGTTTCAATTTCCCTAATGGTAAAACAAAGGAGATCAATTTAAATTCAATAAGCATCCATTATGTACTCACTGAGTTTCAGATGGGAAGTTAGATGGTACAGTGGATAAAGCACCTGCCCTGAAGTCAGGAGGGCCTGAGTTCAAATGTGACCTCAGATACTTACTTGCTATGTGATTCTGGGCAAGTCATTTAACCCTATTTGCCTCAGTTTCTTCATCCATCAAATGAGTTGGAGAAGGAAATGGCAAACTGCTCTCATATCTCTGCCAAGAAAACCCCAAATGAAGTCATAGGGAGTCAGACACAACTGAAATGACTCAACAAAAACAACATGTTTCAGATACTGTGTTTTGTGAGGGAACACAAGGACAAAAACTGAAATAGTCCCTGCCCTCAAGAAGCTTATTGAGGGGAAATGACATAGACACAAATACAAGAGGGTTGGACTAGCTGGCCGTAGAATCGCTTCCAGTTCTATACTGCACTCTACAGTACTTTGGATCTTACCCCAATTTATTTGAATTGTCAGTATAAAGGTCTATCACCAGGCAGAGTGCTTATTTGTAGTAGGCTTTTAATAAACACTTGGTGAAATGAATTACTTCTCTCACTAGATAAGGAAAGTTCTTTGTAAATCTTAAAGCCCTACTTAAATCTGAGCATTATTAGCAGTGATTACATTGCAAATGTCACAAGCTTTCCAGGCTATTAGAAGGTTTCCTGATTGGCTGAACGTGAGTCAGGGTTTGGAAGAATGGACCAATAAGTTTAGACTAGAGGACTCAGGTGGCTAAATCCCATATCTGATTCTGATGTGATGTGAAGGGAATATGCCTTGCTCTCCTGGGGTCTAAGGGGCAGGGGGCTGGTGTAGTACTTGGACCCCTAGGAAATCAGGATAACCAGGTTAAAGCCTGGGGAGAATTTAAGTACACACTGGCTTGGGAAGTATAGAGCCCCTTAGTTTGGGATGAGGTAGGTTTCATGTACCATCACTTCTAACAACCTTCTTCTGGTGTATTTTGTTTCTCTTGTAGATAAAACTTTACAAGATACACTCTTCTGGAGTAATGTGCAGATATGAAGTAGATGGGAAAGAGAGAAGGAGGTGTGCTAAGAGGGGGCATCAGGAGATGCATGAGAGAAAGGAAAGGAGACAGATCTTTGATGATCTCAGAATCCAAGCAGACTCAGGAAGGACCAGGAGATTTGGGATTTGGAAGGAAGATTCAGGGATCAGAGACATTTAGGATGAAGTAAAGGTTAGGGGTGGCTAGGTGGCACAGTGGATAAAGCACCAGCCCTGGAGTCAGGAGTACCTGGAGTACCTGGGTTCAAATCTGGTCTCAGACACTTAATAATTACCTAGCTGTGTGGCCTTGGGCAAGTCACTTAACCCCATTTGCCTTGCAAAAAAAAAAGAAGTAAAGGTTAAAGATTCCTCAAGACCAAGGCAAAGTTCTAAAGTAAGCCTAGAACCAAGACTCAGGGAAGCATCCTGGTATAATAGGATTTAAATCTTAGATCTTGATATCTCCTTGCTGTGTGACTCTGCCAAGTCTTTTTATTTTCCTAAGCCTCAGATTTCCTTATCTGTGGAAAGGAAATAATACTCCAGTATGAAGAAAGACATGTCAAAGGGATGAAACTTATAGAATTATTGACATACTGAGCTATGCTTATCCTGGTATCCTCTATAAAGCATTTGCTCTTCAAATGTCTATTAGGTGGAGCATTTATTAAATGTTAAGCACTGAGGCTACAAATAAAACAGTAAGACAATTTCTGCTCTGAAGGAGCTTATACTCTATATTTTTTATTTAAGGCAGTTAGGTTAAATGACTTGCCCAAGGTCACACAGCTAGGTAATTATTAAATGTCTGAGGCCAAATTTGAACTCAGGTACTCTTGACTTCAGGGCAAGTGCTCTCTCCACTGTGCCACCTAGCTCCCCCAAGGAGCTTATGCTCTAACAAATGAAGACTATAAATAAAGGGGAACTGAGAGGGGGAGGCAATCTGTACAAACCCTATGATGTACAGATAGCCAGGAAGTGGCGAGGAAGCCTAGCTCTGAACAAAATAGAGCAAAGACTCATCTATATAGAAATCAGTCATCTAGGTGGTGCAGTGGAT
This sequence comes from Macrotis lagotis, assembly GCF_037893015.1. Lineage (NCBI taxonomy): Eukaryota > Metazoa > Chordata > Mammalia > Peramelemorphia > Peramelidae > Macrotis > Macrotis lagotis. The sequence continues at coordinate 61,278,191 of NC_133665.1, forward strand.
AGTGTTGAGCCTGCAATCAGGAAGACTCATCTTCCTGAGTTCAAATCCAGCCTCAAACACTTACTAGCTAGGTGATCCTGGGTAAGTCTGTTTGCCTCAGTTTCCTCATCTGCAAAATGAGCTGGAGAAGGAAAAGGAACACCACTCCAATATCTTTTGCCAAGAAAACTCCAAATAGGGTCACAAAGAATCATACCTGATTGAAATGAATAAAAAATATGTTGGAGATGGTTGGCTCAGGGACAGAGTTCAAGGTTTCCATGGTTGGGGAAAGGAATAGCTTTAGGAAAGAATGTGAGCATGATGGCCTAAATGTAAGCATCACTGTGATGAGATTAATAATAATAATAATAATAACAACCAACATTTATATAGCACTACATACTAGGTAATATGCTAGGTAATATTAGGGTTAGGGTTAGGAGGTAGGACACATTACTACCCCCATTTTAGAATGGAGGAAACTGAGCCTGAGAGAAGTCAAATGGCTTATCCATGGTAATCTGATAAGTGTTTGAGGCTGGATTTGAATTTAGGTCCAGCATTATCCACTCCACTGCCCAGTTGCCATAAGATACAAAGCCATGGACTCAGGGAAGTGAAGATGATAAATAGGATTTTTTTTTTGTGGTCTCAAGCTTACAGGCACCCTAGTGTCATCCTTGGTCCATGTCCTAATGTTAGGCAGTGAATGAAGAGAAGAGACCAGAGAGAGGTCAAGGAAGAAAGAGAGCAAACAGAGGCATGGAGAGAAGCCTTCAGTGAGTCATGCCATCTGAGTTTGAATCCTTGGAATGCTACTTACCACCTATATGGCCTTGGGCAGTTACAAACTTCCCTCGACCTGTTTCTTCATCTGTAAAATGAGGGTAGTTGGACTAGTGGACTTTTAAAGTCTCTTTCAGCTCTTTGTCTCTGATCCTAGGATCTGGGGGAAGCCATTGACTTCTTCCCCCTTCATCTCATCAGCAACACCCCTCCCTTTAGCCCTGGGCCACCTGGTGGCTGTAAAAATAACTGATTTCCTGTCAGTGCTCTACTGTTGCCACTTCCTGGGAGAGAAATCCAAAATAGACCCTGATTCCCTAGGGGCCTGACCATGCCCATGTTTTCAGGCATGTGTTACTTAAGGTGATACTGATTTTGAGAGAGGGGAAGGAAGGAAGAGAGCAAGAGGAGGTAGAGAGAAAGAGGAAGAAGAGAGTGGGGAAGAAGAGAGTGAGAGAAAAGAGAGAGGAAGAAGAGGAAGAGGAGAGAGAAAGAATGGGAGAGGGAGAGGAAGAGAAGAGAAAGAGAGAGGAAAAAGAGGAAGAAAGGAAAGGAAGAGAAGAGAGGAAGAAGGGGAAGAGAGAGAAAGAAAGAGAAGAGGATGAAGAGAGAGTCAGAGAAAGAAAGAAGAGGAAAGAGAGAGAGAGAGAGAGAGAGAGAGAGAGAGAGAGAGAGAGAGAGAGAGAGAGAGAAGAGGAGAGGGGGGAAAGAGGAAGAGAAAAAAGGGGGGGGAAGGGGAAGCTATCACCATGCACAACTTGCTGTCTCCCATGGGGACTGACCATAGCCATCTGTTCCTGGGGATGTCCTGCTGCCTGCTCTGGGGGTGACTCAGTCACTGTGTACGCCCTATCCTCTCCCACGATGAGATCATGGTGGTGTGCCACCTGTGTGCTGGGCACTATTTAAGGAGTTGTGGGGGAATAATACAAAAGGAAAAGAAAAAAAACATCTGCTCCCTGGGTTTTCTCCCCTGGTTACTAAGGGGTTTTTGCCTCACTGGTGCAGATTGTAGCCCATTTGATGGGGGTGGAGGTGGGGGACCCTCCCAGGTTTAGTAGATCCAGAAAGGAAAAGGGCATCCAAACATGAAAAGAGCATGCAATTAACCTATACTTTCAGTTTTCAGAATCTCAGTAGTGAATGGTAAACATTCATTCAGGCACAGACACTCTATCAATAAACATTTTTTACACTCCTACTATGTACCAGTCATTGTGTTAAGCACAGGCAGCCTTGGCATCTAAAAGCTTTGAAGGCATACTATATATACATACAGTTGAAGTTGATGTGCATTAACCTGCCTCTCTCTTGCGGTCACAAATAGATTTCTAGTTTCCCCATCAAATGCATCTTGTGTACTTGTGCTAAGTTTATTTGCCAACCTGGAAATCTACAGGATTGTTTCAAGTTGGGTGGGGGGGTCTTTAGCCCCAGAGGCTCTGGGTCATTCTCCTATCTGGGGGTAGAGTTTTGCCATATGATAAAGGACAAAGCCAAATATCCTTTCTTCAGAACAACCCTTTTTCTGGTCTGGAGTGTGGTATACTTGAGCTGGGTGTTGGGGGAAGGGGGAAGGAGATACCAAAGGACCTTTGAATATAATAGCCCTCATCACAGGTTCAGGATAACCTTAAGGATTCCCATCCAGCAATCTAGAGGAACCTGGTAGCTGACCCTTGAAATTTGCCTAGAGTCTGCCTAGGTTGGCATTGACTGTCCTAGATGGAAGTCAGTCTAGTTCCCCTTCTCCTCCAAGGATTGGGCCTGTTTTGGGATTTGAAATGAAATGTGTAATAAAATTTCTTTGATCCATCTTCTCTCCTCCATTCTCAGTGTCCACCACAGACAAGGACCTCATTACTCTTTGTCTGGCTAGGCATAACATCATCCTAATTGGTCTTCCAACCTCTACTCTACTCTGTTCTATGCTCCACCTTGCACATGCTGTCAAATTTGTCTTCTTAATGCACAGATCTGATCATCTTCAATGACTCCCAGTTGCCTATCATCCCGACTCGGGCTGGCTTTCAAGTTCTTTAGAAACTGTCCCTGACCTAGAGAGTGGTGTCCTGGAAAGAGTTTGGACTGTATTCAAATCTTGGTCCTGAGTGTGATCCTCTGGGATTTTTTTGTCTTCAAAAATGTAAAAAATAATAGTTGTACTACTTGTCTCTTAAGGTTAAGAATGAACTTTGCAAGCCCTCAAACACTATAGATATAGAAGCTTTTACTATTATGAGTGCTCTTCATTCACCTCTCCCACAGTTACAATAAAGACAGCAAAGGATTGGTTCCATATCATATTCCTTTCATCACATCTTGGATTCAAGGAGACCTGATATCCTTATTTATTTATTTATTTATCTATTTATCTATCTATTTATTTATTTATTTATTTGTCTGTCTATCTATCTATCTATCTATTCATTCATTCGTTTGTTTGTTTGTTTGTTTATTCATTCATTCATTCATTCATTCATTTGTTTGCTTGTTTTGTAGGTTTTTGTGCTAAGTGGCTTGCCCAAGGCCACACTGCTAGGTAATTATTAAGTGTCTGAGGCTGTGCTCTATCCACTGGGCCACCTAGCCACCCCTTGGGAGGATGGGATTCTAATCCAGCTTTAGCCATTTGCCATTTACTAGCTGTGTGAACATGGGCAAGTCACTTAACCCTGATTGCTTTGAATCCAGAACCATCTCTGATCATCCTGATTCATATCTGGCCACTGGACCCAGATGACTCTAAGGGAGAAAGGGAAGCTGATGACTTAGCACAGTACCCCTTACTCGGATTCAATTTGTCTGCTTCTCATGGCATCACCTCCCTGATATCATGGTCTTCTTTGAGAATGAAGGACAAACATCACTGCCTACTGTCTGGTCCCTAACAAAATCATTCTGCATTTGTCATTTGGGAATTGTGTTTCTTTCACTTTTTATTTTTTATTTTAATTTTTTATTTATATTCTACGCTCCCCCTCTTCAATGTACAATTGAAGAAGATAGTTCAATTTCATTGCTATTATCCAGAATATTGAATTAATTATAATTAACTACTAGACTATTCCCATTCTTGATTTCTACTAACTAGAAATAGAAATGAGATCTGTTCTGGAGCCCCTGAATGACTGTAGAAAGGTCACTTGAAATGTTTTCCCAGACATGAAGGCTGTCAAGCACTGGTCCATCCCTCTGGATGTTGGGCCTTGTCTTCAAAAAGAGGTTAAATGACTACTTGTTGAGAATATCATAGAGGAGCATGAACAGGGCAGGAGATTGGACCAGATGATTTGATGGTCCCTTCTAGGGATCTGAGATGTCCTGACTCCAGAACAGACTCTCCTGGACCTTCAATACCTCAGGGACATACCTCTTCCTCTAAAACCTGATAGAATAGTGGAAGGAAGATAGGGATATGAATTGGAGAACCTGGGTTTGAATTCCAGCTCTGCTATCTGAAACTTTGAACAAGTGACCTCACCTCTATGGAAATCATTTCCTTATCTATGAAATGGGAGTATTAGTATTCTAACTTCATGGAGTTATTGTAAAGAAAATGTTTTGTAAATCATGAAAGATTAGATCCATATAAGTTAGTGCAGGGAGGGTGTATCTAGTGAATCCCAGAAGGAATGAACAAAAGAGCAAATGCTTGCTCACCTATGTAAGCCCTGGACTCTAGGTCCTAAGGCACAAAATGGAGCAAAGGAGGTTTGTAAAATCTTTCTCTGGGGTCTGCTGGTTTCTTCAGACAGCACAGGCCAGGGGCTTAAGCCCAGAAGCAGAAATCAACAGCCAGTTAATAACACTGGAGTCTAGACCTTGCCTCATAAAACAGTTATTAAATGAGTACTGTTCTTAATGAACTGATTAAGAGGAAGAGGGTAATCCAATTCTAACCCCCAAAATGGGGTAATAAGAGAATAGACCTGACTTTGGGCTCAGTCCCCACTGAATTTTAAGTCTGGAGGGGACTTTGAGAGCATCTTGTCCAAACCTTTCATTTTACAAAAGGGGAAACTAAAGTTCAGTAAAGGAAAAGTCATTTGTTTATCATTACCCAGACACTTAAGTAGCTGAATTGGAACAGTATTGAAACTGCATAAGGCCACCCCTTTTATCAGTCTACCTCTCAATCCCTAATCATACAGAGTAAATTAGCACCAACCACAACTTGATGTGGAGAGAGGAGAGTTGGATTTGAGGTCAGAGTTGTAAACTAATTCTGTTACTAGGCACATGACTAAGCAATTAGGCAAATCATTTGACTTCTTTGAACCTCAGTTTCCTCATCTATAAATGAAGATAAGTAATCCTTGCAGTCCCTATTCCCACAAGGCTGTTAAGATTAAATTTCATAAGGAATGTAAAGGTGCTTAGTAGTCTATATTATCAAGACCCAGGTTTATATCCTGACTCTGGTTATTTGTTTCCTGTGGGTTTTGGGCAAAGGGCTGCCTTTCTTTGGGCCTTAGTTTGTAAAATGCCAAACTTAATAAATGCTTGTTGAAATGGAAATGGAAAGATCCACAAAACAAATGAATGCTGTAAAATTAAAAAGTATATATATATATATATATATGTATATAAATATATATGTACATTCATGTTTCTTCTCTGTATATAACCACAGAGAAGAAACATGAGATTTTTTTTTCAATCTATTGATCCATGTTGCTTACTTATCCCCTGCTCTCTTCTTCCTTTTTTTTTTAAATTCTTTGTTCAAAGGGATGTCGTTCCAGGGAAAGGGAAAGAGGGACAAAGGGGTAATTTTAAAACAAAAGATATTAACAAAATAAAAAGATGCTTATTGAATGAATGAATAAAGGTATTGGTCTAGAAGACTTCTAAGGTCTGTCCATATCAAAATCCTGTGATTCCATCCTCCCTTCCCTAGATAAGTGTATGTGATCCTTATTATGACTCAAGGTCTTTCTACCATATCATGCTGTGTTTCACAGTTCCGTCTAATATGGCTACAGGTGACTAGAAGGGAGTGGACCACTGAAGATTCAGGGAGACCACTTAGGCTCTGGGTCTTCTCCCCAACCAGGCTTTATTGAATAGAGAGATTCTGGAGTAGTCTGAACTAGTCCCAAGTGCCAAATGGAGGAAGTTTGGTGTGACTACTTTCCTACTTTCTTCAATGATTTCATTTCTTGACTCCCAGTGTTTCTCTCTTCCTTAATCACTGTCACTATCTTCTGTGACTTCAGTGTTTATGTTGGGGACCCTTCTAGTAGTCATATGAGTAATATGATGATGATGATGATGATAATGATAAAAAATAACGGACATTTCTACAGAGCTTGAGGCTTTCAATTGTGTTGCAGACATTACATCATTTGAGTCTCCTAAGAACCACGTGGTAGATACAGCCAGTATCATTAACCCTGTTTTACAGATGAGGAAGCAGTCCAAGAAGTTAGGCAAATCGTCCCTTGGACTTGGAAGAATCAGAGGCAGTTTTGTATTTAATGATGTATGAATTGTTTTTTCTTGTTTTTTTTTCCTCTTCCTCTTTTTTTGTTATTGTTGTTAAATCTTTGCTATAAAGAATGGATCTCTGTTGGGGAAAGAGGAGTGATGGGGAGAATCTATAAAAATAAAAAATCTATTAAAAAATAATCAGAGGCAAAATTTGAAATCAGGTTCATTACTCTACTACACCATAACCTGACCTCTCAAATTATTAATCCCCTTAACTTCCATAATCTTCAATTCTGTGGTTACCTATAAGAGGATGTAAGTTATCTTGACTCCCAGTATTACCTCTGAGACCCTGAAATTTCTCTCTGATCACAATTGTCTATCTTCCAATTTCTTTCTCTTGCTCCTGAGTCTGCTGCTTACCCTCCTTATGACCTTGCAGTCCCTCAGTCTTTCCCTGTTTTCTCAATCCCTCATCCCTTTTCTGACTTGATTTTCTTTCATTTCTGGCCTTGTATGCCCTTTCATTAAGATAGAATGACTTTCCAACCTCAAAGACTCTCACCCCATAAAGACCCAACACTGGATAGCTCTAATTCTTGAGTTACCCAGCACTATGAACAGAATTCATAAAATTGACGGATCCCCATTACAAATTCATACTAATCTGCATTGTTATCACTACACTGAAATCCTTCTTTTAATTTTTGACTACTATCATGCCCCCCCCAAGCAGCTATTCTAAACCTTTCCCTTTTCTTTTGAACAGTCAACTTCACCTCCACCCCTTTTTCCTTAGTAAATTCCTTGCTTCCTTCATTGAGAAGCCAGAGCCTACTCCTTATAAGCTTCTCCAGTTTTCTTCTTCCCCTAAAAAAAAACTCTCTTTGTCTTTCTTTACCTGTCCTTTTCATTTGCTCTTCTGTCTCAGAGGATAAATTGGTTCTCCTTTATAAAACTAACCCCTTTATAGCATTAATCTGATCTCCTTTTGTCTCCTGGAGGGTCTGACTTCAACTGATTATTTCCTCATTATCTTTGGACTTTCCTAAGTCTCTACTGGTTCCCAGCCCCTCCCCCCACCAATCTAGAAACATGAATAGGTCTCTCCTCACCAAAAAACACATACCTATAAATACTCTTGTAGACCTTGAAAGCCTCCTCTTTCTTATTTTTCTTACTGCTATAATTTTAGAAAGGGTAGTCTACATTTACTGTCATGAATTTCTTGGCATCAAGTAATTCATTCCTCAATCTTTTCATTCTAGTTTCTGACTGCCTCACTTTACTAAAATGCTGCCCACCCCAAAAATGACAACTGTCAAATCCAGTGGACTTTTCTCAGTCTTCTTCCTTGAGCTTTTTTCCAGACCTGTTAAACTGACCACTTCCTTTCTTGATACTATCTCCTCCCCTTAGCCTCCACAGCAGTGTCTTCCTTGGCTCTCCTCCCTGACTGTGCCTTCTTTGTCCTCTTTGATGGTCTGTCTTTGATGACATAGTATAGAAAATTTCAGATTTTAAGTCAGTCCACCTGAGTTCAAATTCTGCTCTGCTATTTACCAGCAACTAATGTGACTTCCTCCCCCTTGACCTATAAAATGAGTAGTTGAATGAAACAGTCTTATAGGTTCTTTCTAGCTCTAAATCCCATGATCCTATATTAAAGGTATAAATATGGACATTCCCCAAGGTTCTGTCCTCAGTTGTCTTTTTTTAAGACCTAAGACCAAATTTATTATTTTATTTTATTTTTTGCAGGACAATGGGGTTAAGCTAGATAATTATTAAGTGTCTGAGGTCAAATTTGAACTCAGGTTCTCTTGACTCCAGGGTGGATGCTCTATCCACTGTGCCACCTAACTAGCCCCTGTGCCACCTAGCTGCCCCTAGTTATCTTATATTCTTCATAACACTCTCTAAATTGGTGACCTCACCCAGTCTTATGGCTTTGATGCTTACTTCCCTATGATGATTATTTCCCTATAGATAACTCTCATCCATTCAGCCACCATTTAGTGAGCACCTATTATGTTTCAGATGAAGATGAAATAGTCTCTGCTCTCAAGAAGTTTACACTATTCTGAAGAAACATATACCCAGAGAAATGAATACAAATCATATACAAAGTAATTTTAATGGGGAATGGGGAATGCAGCCAGCTGGGGAATGAGAAAGGGTCTAGTGCCCATCCTTCACATAGTCATTTTGTTTTTCATTTCAATATCCTCAATGCTTGGTGCAACAAAGGAGGACCTAAGTCATGCTTGACCTCTGAGTGAACTGTAGCTCAAATTGGAAGAAAGACCTTTCTGAGCAGTCCCTGAGATTAAGTACCAATTGCTCCTTTTCTTATGTTTCTACTTGACCTTATTTCAAGCTTTACCAGCTAGCATGTCAAAGACTTAGAAAAACCTGCCTCAATGGATGATCTTACTCCCTTTGTTGCCTAAGTTTCTACATCTATAATTCCACTGGCTTTCCATTGGAGTGAATCTCAAGGATTAATTACTGAACTAGGGAGGAGACTTTATTTAGGATCTTGGTTCTTTCTAGGTGAAAGCTTTCAAATCTGTCAAATGGGGGAACATTACCTTTATGGAAAGTGCTTTAGAAAGCAGAAGATATAAGGCAAGTATAAAACAGTGACATTGTAGACAAAACATTGTCTCAAAAGTCAGGAAGTCCTAGATTCAAATCCTGCCTTTGACTTACTCATGAGGTATTCCTAGACAAATTATTTAACCTCACATATCTAAAGCAACATCCTAATATTTACTGTCTAAGATTTCTTCCAACTGTAAGTTTTAGGAAGTTTTAGTACAATTTTAATACAACTTAATACAATACGATTTTAATACAAGGAGGATACAGGTCACAATCTGCACTGGTAAAAGGAATTACCACACTAGGAGTTTTCAAAAACTGCATTTTCCTTAAGTTTCTCAAATGGTCCTTCTTTATGACCAGTGGGAAAAAATGCACAGCTCTCTAGTCTTTCTGCCAGAAAGCAGGTGGAATGACCATGGCTAAAGAGGGATGCTGGAAACTCCAAGTAAGTACCCACCCCCTGATTTTGGGCCAGGTCTACTGTCTAGTATTTTTTTTTTTGCCTTTTCCTTGGCTAGACATTTGATCTCAAGCACCAGACTCATTGATTTCACCCAAGATGTGCCCTTCATTGTCACTCATCTAGACTTCAAAGCCTTCTAACTCTAGTTCTTCCTACAGACCACTGACAAATTTTTCTTCCTTATGTGTAGCTCTGATCACATCATTCCTTTTGCTCAAACTCTCCAAATGCCTCCCATGGCTCATGAATAATTAAAGACCCTCTTTCATCTGACTCCACCCTACTTTTCTGGTTATATTCAAACTATTTGTCATCACAAATTCTAAGCTCCATATACCATCTTCCTGAGTACTTCTCTGACCTTGGTAAAATTCTCCATTCCTAGAATATTCCTGCTGGCCCATCTCTGCCTGCTGAATTTCTCCTCATCTTTCAAAATCTGTTTAAAATATCACCTTGTCTCTGACGCCTTCCTAGATCTACTGAGTCAGTAACGTTCCTGCTTTATGTAGTACACGTCCCTGCCCCTCTCTTACTCACTTATTATGTACCATACTTACTAGCTGTGTAAATGCAGACAAATTGCCTACATTGTTACCCCATCTGCATCTGTGCTTTTACCCTGTAACAATAAAGACATGAATTTAATAAGAAGAGAATGTGTTTCATAGGTGTAGTTATCTGTAAAGTAGACTAGACTCCCGGGGGTGGAGATCAGGTCTTTACTAAGCTCTGTATCTCTGTACTGGGACACAGTAGGAGCTTAATAACTGTTTATTTACATTTAAAAATATGTTATTTACATTCAATGAGCCCCCAGGTCCAATCCATATTGGTTTTTTAAAGTCCCCACTCTTGACTTACAGCATTTGACAATATCCGAAAATCCCTCAGTTTTTGAGTCACTGTTCTCCCTTAGTTCTCTAATTCTTATTTGTCTCTTCCTTCTTAACTTCCTTTGCTTGATCATCATCCAAGCAATACAAGCAATACTCGAACCCAAGTGCTTTCCTTTTCTGTTTATACCCTCTCTTGGTGATCATCAGCATCAATGATCTCGTAGTAGTAGTAGTAGTAGTAGTAGTAGGTAGTAGTAGTACTAGTAGTAATAATTATGATAGCTGGTATTTAGCTAGAGCTATAAGGTTTGCAAGATTTCATATATTACTTTATTATATCATCACAAAAGTCTGGAGAGGAAGATACAGTTATTATTCATGCTGAGGAAACTGAGGCTCAAAAGACTGGGACCTTCCAGATTCCAAGTCCAATGCTCTTACTAGTATGATCCCTAGCTACCTCTATGACATTTATATATATGATGTTCAGATCAATATATCAATCAGTCCTAGTTTCTCTCCTGACACTAGTTCCATTGTCACCAGTACTTTGTTAGGATATCTTCAAATGGATATTCAAAGTGAAACTTGTATTTCCTCTTACATCCCATCTCTCCTCCAAATGTATTCATTTCTGTTGAGAGAACCAACATCTTCCTAGTCGTGCAGATTTGCAACTTTGGTGTCATCCTTAACTCTTATCTCTCCTTTAACTCCTCTAAGCAATTGCCAAGTCTTGGGCTGTGGCTCTCTTACATCTGTTCTCTCCACTCACACAATCACCATCTAGCTCAGTCCTGAATCACCCTTACCTGGATAACTGCCTTCAGCTTTCTCATTGGACTCCCCACTTTCAGCCTCTCCCTTCTCTAATCTAAACTTTCTGTAGGGCATAAATTTGACCATTCTGTTCCCTCCTCAGGGACCTTAGAATGTCTTTTGGAATAAAATACCAAGTTCTCAACTTGACCCTTTACAATATAACTCCATGCCACCATTTCAGGCTTTTTGTAAATGATCCTACTTCCTACACTCTACATTCTAGCCACACTGATACATTTGCTGTTCCCTGAGTTCTGCATTTCATTCTTATCTCTGATACTCAAAGTTTAGCTCATATGCTGTTTCTTTGATCTCTCTGACAATAGGCTTTCTCATTTTCAGTGATTGAGAAGACCTTATGTTTACAGGTTAGGTTCTCCAGCTGGAATAAGGGACTGTTTCTTTTGTCATTGCTTCCTCAGAATCTAGCTGTGTCTTGTTCAAAGGTCATCCATGAAGTATCTGCTGGGTAACACTGTTCTCTAGGGGCACAGAAAGATTCATCATTCTATCTGTCTGTTCATTTTCATCTCACACAGAATATCAGGACTGGAAGGTTTCTTAGAGATCATTTAGTCCAACTCCATCTCAAAGTTGAAGAAATTGATGACCATGGAAATGACTTCCCTGGACCAATAGCCAAGAATCTTGGGTCTCCTTGCTGCTGACCTAATGGCTCTTTCTACTGCCTCTAACTTCATATTCCAATAGATACACCCAATGGAATAAACAGAGCAAAGAAAACATTAACAAAGATTGGAAATTCACATATATCACAGACTAGCTAGGGTTTGGAGAAATCCAGGATAGCACTTGGCGCCTTAGGATTAAATAAAAAAATCTAGAGATAATTCTATTTTAGAAATAACTGCTAAAGGGGAAAAAGTGGATGAACACATGCTCACATCAACTTTCTCAAAATTCTTATAGCTCTCTCACATGTATACAACATAAACACACACTTCCTTCCCACCTTCCTTCATTATGCCACTTGATCAAATTGATGTTTGTGTGAATGACTCCAGGGCTGGGAGACAGGACACCTGGGTTCCAATTTCCTACTAATTAGTCATGATTCTCATCTGCGCAGATTGGTGTGGGGACTGGAGCATGTAGGTGAAAACATAAACTTAAAATGTCATATAATGATAGCTATCTTAAAATTATTAGAGAAAAGGTTAGACTAGATGATCACTAATGTTTTATACAATTATAAAATTTTGAGAGTATAAGTATTTGCTGAAAATCTACAATATTCAGAACTCTATGTTCAACTTTTTTTAGTGGGGAGGGGAGATTCAAATATCTAGTCCCTGGCTTCAAGGAACTTATACTATTTAGATAGATAGTTAAGATATTCAAATAGGAAAAATTAGTAACACAAGTTAATATATGAATCACATGAGTGTGAATGACAAGTACTGCAGGAGGGAGAACTCACTTTGAACCAGAGTACTCAAGGAAAACTTCATGGAAGAGGAAGAATTTTAGATGGTTCTTGAAGGGGGGGAAATAATTCAAAGAGGAAGGGATAAGACATCCCAGGGAAACTCTTTAACCAGAGGAGAAGTCAGATAAGGGCATAGAGTAGTCATGGAACAGGGAACTGGTTTTGGTTGGACCATGAGGTTAAATGTATGGGGAAGCAAGATAATGTGTTGCCAGATTATGGAAGTCGAATGTCAGGCTAAAGAGTTTATAGTTTATCCAATAGGTTGTGGGGAGTCACTGAAGTTCTCTGAACTGGGACTGTCTTATTTTTTTCCATCCTCTGAAAGACTTGTTCCTCTCTTTTTGTTTGTCTTTTGATGAATTTAGGCTAGAAAGGCCCAAAGATACTAGTCACTGGAAGACTGGAGTTGGCACAAAACTCACACACAAAACTCAGGGGCCATATTTACTGATACACAGAGAGCACATCCAGGGAACTGGGGGGCCTCCAGAGCAGAATTAACCAGAGGAAAGGAATTCTAACACTGGGGATTTATGGACCTTCTTCCCATACATCCCTCCTTCATTCTCCTCCCACTTCCTAGATTATCTGTCTCGTTGTTCTAGGTTCACAACCTGAGACATGCAACTCCGAGGGGCTTAGCTGCTCCAGGTCACACAGTAAATAGAGATCTGGTATAACAACTGAAACTGAAATAATGATAATCCTTGGGTCAGGAAAGGATGTCACCATTCAAAAAGGGAAAAGATTTGAGTGGGTTAATATACATTCTCTTTATAACTTCCATACACTATTCCCATTTCCTAAGGCTTCTGGGAAAGAGGTTCAGGTACCCTTTCAAGCTAGCCAAGACAGTGCACTCTTGGAAAAGTGCAATAGTCCACTGAGCAATTTCTTTCAGGAATTCTAGTTTTGGAAGGTACCTTATAGAACAAAAAAAAAAACCCACAAAATTTTATAACTGGATAAAACATTAAAGATCATCTAGTCTAACCTTTTCTCTGTTAAAAGTTGGAATGAAATAAGTAGAGAGACTGAGGTCCAAAGAGGGGGAAGTTTTCTTATCCAAGGTCATATGGAATAATGGACAATAGTAGTCAGGACTTAATTTTTAGCCCCAACTTTATGTGATCCTATGCCATTAACAAATACAATTTGGATGTCTATCATGCACAAGATATAACCTCCCTGGGCCTCATTTTTTAATTTGTAAAGTGAAGACCATGATATCTCACTGGTTTATGAGAATCAAATGGGAAAACAGATGTGAAGATATAGATAATCATACGGAGAGATCTCATCAAAGATATGGGAAGCAGCTTTAGTGCAGTGATGGAAGAAAGGCTGAATTTGGAATTGGTTCCAATCCTAATTTTGATGCTAATTATCTGGGTGACCTTGGGCACATGACTTCTCTTTGAGATTCATTTGTAAAATGAGAAGGTTGGACTAGATGAACTCTATGGCCCCTTTCTGCCCTAATCTATGTTTCTAGATTATTATTCTCTCAGAAGCCTCTGATCTCAGGGGCAACTATACTCATCCTCATCCCCATAACAGCACGAGGTTAACTATGAGGCCACCAACCTAATAAAGCAGAAAACCTTATTCCCTCCAAGCCAGCAGCCTGTTTCCCTTTTAGTGGGAAGGGGCTGGAGTTGGCAATTGGGAAAGATTCACTACATATTTATTTTCTCTTAAACGGAAAACTTCCAGGGTCCTAGGCTTCTCAGAACCTGTTTTACCCAGTCTCTCTCAACCAGGGAGGAAAGAAGGATGGAAGATGAAAGGAGGCCATCTGAGCCCCAGCTTGGAAGGAACATATTATGGAACCCCTGAGGCTTAGGAAGAATCTGAGCTTCCCACCCCACCTCTAAAACAAAACAAAACAAAACATCCCTCCCCAAACTCCCCCCATGCCCAGGGAGTCAGGTATCCAGAACTGAAATAACTGAGGGTATTCAAATAACTTCTTTCTTTAATCTCTTGTAAGGGAAGGAATCACTATGCCATTTACATCTTATTGGATGAGTCTTTCTAGGAAAGTAAACACGGTGGAAAAGCAGAGGTCTTTGGGATTGGATGGTTGGAGTGGGGAGTGGGAAGGGGGATCCCAGGAAAGGTTCTCTTAGAATTTCCTGAACAAAGCTTCACTCTACTCTCACAGAGCTAACAGGCTAGATGCTCCATTGTTCCTGCAGATCAAATAAGGGCACGGATTTCCGGGAGTCAATCTGTCCTTCCCAAAGGGCAGCACCCAGGGAATTGAATGATCCAAAAGGACAGTTCCCCCAGCGGTCCAGGTTTGTCCCATCGAACCGAAGCCTCGAGGGCTGGGGGAGATAGAACTCGAGGCAGTTCCTTTCCCAAGAACAATACCTTCTTAAAGCACTTCATCCCATTTGCCCCATAAGTCTGTGAGGTTCGAAGTTTAAGCATATGGTCCATTTCTATCACGGGTGAGGAAACTGAGGCAAAGCGCCTTGCCCAGGGTCACATAGCTAGCATGTGACAGGACCTAGATTGGAAGCCGGTTCTCCCAGCAAGGTGCTATTTTCACTACAGAACCCACCCTCCAATATCTCTTTTTTGCAGGGTGGATTTGGTTGAGCTTCTGGAGACCATTCCTTCCCCTTCTGCTCTCCACCCCCCCCCCCAAGCCCGGGTCAGATAGCAGGAGCTCAAAGAAGACAAGGAGGGGAGGCCAGAATGGGGGTATCGAGAAGAAGCTCCTCCCTCTTCCCCCTCCTTTCTGAAGGATCTGAATCGCCCCCCGAAGAAAGGGGGTAATTGCTCCCCTCCGGGATCATCTTTCCTTCCAGCCGTCTCCCCAGCACAGTGTGGGTCCCCACCCGCAGAGAAGAAAGAGGTTCGAGTAAGAACCTTGGCGGAGCAAGGATAAGGGGAGCCAGAGGGGAGGAGGGGGCGGCGGCTGCTGGGTTGAGCTGAGACACAAAGAGATGTCCTTCAACCGAGTCCAGGCTGCCTGGTGATGCAAGGAAGAGGAAGGGGAGAGGAGCGGGGAGGAAGAGGAGAGGGTGATAAAGGCTAGAGCAAGGTGACAACCCCTTCCGCTTCCCCATCACCCCTTCTCGCTCACCTGCGGGCTGCTCACCCCGGAGCCCTAGGAAGAGGGGCTCCTCCCCACTCCCCGCCCAGAGTGCTCTACCGGCAGGTGCGTCCCCCGGGGAGGGGGCGCGGTGGTTGCCCTTCCTTCCCTTCCCCCTCCCCCGCTACCCCGGGGGAGGGAGGTGCACAATGGCCCCGGGGGGGGGGGGCAGGTAGCGAGGGGCTCGGGCGCTTCTTACCTGGGCAGAAGCTGCAGAAAGCGGCGCCGAACGGTGGAATGGTCCCGGGCGCCAAGCCTTCAGCCCCGGCCCGTTTGCCAGCCCGCCGGCCGGCTGAGGTCCGGGGTCCGGCGTCCGGGTCCGGGGCTGGGAAGCAGGATCTCAGGGTGCCTCGGCCATTTGCACCGGTTCCTGGCTGGGGAGGGGGCGCGCTGGGACTGGCTCTGTGCCCTGGCCCCCAGGGAGCCGGGGGTCCGGCTGCAGATCGCGGGGAGCTGGGGGCAGCGGCGCCTCCTTAAATGCGCGCCACTGGGAGGAGGAGGAGCAGGAGAACGAGGAGGTCGGGGGCCGGATGCCCCTTCGGCTTCCCCTCGGCCGAGCGGGGCTCCCCGGCGGGGTGGCCCCGCTGCCCGAGCTGCCCGGGTTGGCCCCGACCGCTCAGTTCCATGCCAGCATCGCCCGGCCCCGGGCGGGGCTACCTCGGCCCCAGCCCGGCCCCGGCCCGCCCCGCCCCACCGCACACCTGCCCCGAGCTCCGGGGAAGCTCTGGTCCCGACGCGAACCCGCCAGCCCTTCCCTTTTACAGTGCAGGGGCACAGAGTCTCCCTTCTCCGGGTCCGCGCCTGGCCTCTGTGCCGCCGCCTCCCACCCTCCCCGCCTGCCCGCCCGCCTGCCCGCCCGCCTGCCTGCCTGCCGCCTGTCTCCACCTCTCGGGTGCGCCAGCAGCCTGCTGGGTCCTAGAGACCGGGATTCCGCTCCCTTCCCCCCAACACAAACACACCTTTTACCCCACACGGTTTCTAGGTCAAAGCCCAAGGGGGCTAGTAGTAATGAGGTTAGTACAGTCTTGAACCCTAGGACCCTAGAAAGGCCACATGGTCCATCTTTGGGTCTCCTTGTGTGTCCAGGCTCTCTCAGAAACCTTGAAAAAGAACTCATCAAGCTGTTGAGGGAGGATGCTTAAAACTCCTCTTCCAGGACCCTCACCTCAGGCTGCTAATAATGGCGATGAGGAAAGGGATAAGGGCGACCCCTATATCTTGGGGGGGGGGTCTTGGAGGCCAGGGTACCACTCCAAAGGCTTGTAGCTGGAGAACAGTGTGGCTGAACTAGGTTAATTGGAACTGGGCTGAAGTGAAGACAGCCAGCTGCCCCCAAAGCCCAGATTTTAGGCCCCATAGGAATCTGTGCAGGGAGAAGACTGTCCTGAGCTAAGACTGCTTCTGAACCAATTCGGTGGGGGTTGGGGTGAGGGTAGCAGTGAGGACATAGACCCTACCTGCAATCTCCAAAGGCTAATGCATCGTTGGGGACCATCTCTGAGGATCAGTGTCTTTAGCTATGTGCATCTGGGTCACTAATCTGTGCGACCTAGGGCAAGTCATTAGATCTTTTGGTATCCCTTTCCCATCTGTTAAAATGAAGAGGGTGGATAAGAAGTGGACTAAGATCCTATATCCTGTATCAGAATTATAGAAGGTTCCTCTGCAATGGTCTCACCAAAAAGCCGATATTTTATAGATGAGGAAACCGATATCCAGATAAGTTAATTACTGTAGACTATTTTCTAAGGCCTCTTCCAGCTGTTATTCTACGGGGGGAGAGGGAGTGGAGGGGAAAACTGGAAAAAGAATGGGAGAAATGAAGCCTTCCCAGAGCCAAAGGGTTCTCAGACCAATCTCTGGCTCAAGGTCTTTTGGAGAATGCCCTGTCTCTCCAACAGGCTGATGCACACACCAGGACCCAAAGAGGTAGCCACCTGGGTGGTGTGATTAAGGGCCCTGAGAAAGGATCTCTGTCCAAAAATATCTTCCCCATTCGCTTGTCACAGTGCCTGAAATCCTATTAGCTACTCCCTTGGATTCACTTAAATTGCAAATGTGTTTCCACTGGGGAGGGTGACAGTAGGTAGACTGGTAGCAGAAAGAAGACTAGCCCAGGAGACAGAAAACCTCAGTTTATGTCCCAGCTCTGCCACTAATTATCAGTTTGACTTTGGAAAAGTCCCTTAACTCTACAGAGCTCAGCTCTCTACTTAGTGAAATGAGGGGTTGGACTAGATCAGGGATTCTTCACCTTTTTGATACTGTGGACCCCTCTGGTAGTCTGGTGAAGTCTATGGACACTTTAGTTAGAACAATGTCTTTAAGGCATACAATAAAATACATAGAATTACAAAGGAAAACAAATATATTGGAACAGTTATCAAAATATTAAAAGTTTCACAGGTCCCCAGAAATCTTAGGTTTCCCATTCATTGATTCCTATCCCCTGATCCCAAGTAGTCTATATGATCTCAGCTTTACATTCATCATCTCATTGTACTCTCATAAGAACCATTCATAGTAGGTACTGTTATCCCCATTTTGTAGATGATTTATAGATGAGATTAAATGGCTCAAAGGTCACATGGCTAATTCATATTAGAGGCAGGCTTTGAAGCCAGGTCTTTTGGACTACAAGTCTAGAATGCTGTTCACTAAACTACCCTGTTGTCCCCTGTTATCTGTTTCCTCTTTTTTAAAATGAGGGGTTTAGATTAGTTGGTCTCTGAGGTTTCTTGTGGGATTGATATTCTAAGGTTAAAAGCTGCTCATTCCGTCTTCTCAAATCTCAGAGTTGTCTCTCTCTCTTTACTTTCTCCAGAAAGTTTTGAGATTCAAAGGGTCACTTGGGCCTGAAACACAATTGGGCCAATTCCTGTGGGTTGTAATTGGAATTAGAAGTAGAACTGGAAGGTACCTTAGAGATCTGATCCTCTAGCCCATTCCAATAGTCTTGTTTTATGGACGAGGAGTCTGAGGTCCAGAGAAGTGATCTGCCCTAATCACAGAGCAGGGGATTAGATCCTAGAAACGAAATTGTCTTACTCCAAAAAGATCACCCTTCACATATCCAAAAGGAGAAAGATGACAATAGGGAGGGTCACAGCCCAATGTGCCCATCTTACAAATAGTGATCCAAAGGATAGGTTAAAGAAGCTCTGAGTATTGACTGACTCTGTCTCCTCTTGCCCTCCATCCATCCCCCATGTTCCAAACCAGACTCCTGAGCCTTCCCTCCTCCAGTGCCCTGGTTCTGCTCTCCCCTATATTCAAGTCCCTGCCCTTCTCCCTCCCTGCCCTTTCCCCCCATTCTACTCAAAGTGCAGAGAGAAAGAAGTTAAATTGTACATGGAATGTCCTCTGGGGGATCCAGCCCCATCTCAGAGGGCAGAATAAAACTCCAGTCAGAAGGTTAAAACATCACATGAGAGCCCCAGATGCCTGCAGATGGAAGTCAGGGAGGGTGAGGTGCTGACCTTGGAACTGATCTGGCAGCATATAAGAGGGCAGATCTAACCCACCCCCAGTTTTTTCCCTAAAGTGCCTCCTAATCATTTCTTTTCTCTTCTCTGCCCTTTTCTATACTGCCAGGATCTTCCCACTGCATGGGACCTCAAGGCTCCATCAGGAGATTCCTAAACTGCAATTCCACACCCTAGAGTTTGCTAATAACCCTAGCAGGGAGAGAATCCTGAGCCCCACCCACAACTTTGCTCTGACCTAATTGGAGCTTAGACAGGCTTAAACAGGCCCAAGGGGCCTGTATCCTAATACCCCCTCCCAGCCCACCCACTACGGGAATTTTAGAGTTAGTGCCCCCACCCTAGAGCAAGCAATGAGGACCTTGTGGGCAAGGGCTCAGCCCTGAGAGCAAGGAAGGGCAGGAGGGCAAGCCTGGCACCATCAAAGTGAGTTATCAAGGAGACAAGGAACTAGGGAATCTAAGTGCTTCCAATAAGCATTTTCTAAAGTGGGAAAGAAGGGGAATATCTTCTTTGGGTCTCTTTCTACCTTTACTTCCTGGGATTATCTTCAGGGAATCACTGGTTTTGAGGAAAGATGCCCTAGCTTCAATTTTGACAAATCTTCCAAGCTTAGTCTTTTCAATAAACCATGGCTCTTTGTAGTTTTTCAGTTGTTTCAGTGATATCTAACTCTTCTTGACCCCAATTGGAGTTTTCTAGCTCTTTGAGGGATTTTATACCTCTGTCTAAGGATTATGGGGCTCCAATTCTTTCTCAGGAGGACATAACCTCATCTGGGGGCTTTCTTCCTATTACTCTCTTTTTAGATTATTTTTCTTTCTTTTTTATATTAAATTAATTTTTCCTAATTACATGTAAAGATAGTTTTCAATATTGATTCTTTGTAAGTTTTTGAGTTCCATATTTTTCTGCCTCCCTCCCTTCCCCCCACCTCCCATGCCAGCTAGTACAAGAGGAGACCTCTCTTGAGGAATAGAGGTGAACCAAAGAAAGAGTTTCATGACATGTATACCTTTGGTTCAAGGACCTCATCAGATTTTCTAACCTCATAGTCCTTTTGCCCTAACAATTCCAATGGAGTGGAATTATCCCCATTTTACAGAGGGATCATTTAAGGCACAGAAATTAAATGATCTGTCTATCATCACACATTTACCGGGTAAATGACACAACTCCAGGCTTTCTGCATGATTTTTTACTCTGTCCCTGTCTTTTCATTCCCCAAACCAAAAGGCTCAATTTCAAGAGCCAAAATTGTGAGAAAATTAATTTTCTCTTATTTCTGTTTTATTTTTCTCAAAATCTAGATATTGTAAGTAACAAAGATTGTAATGGATGGTCTTGAGTTGACAGGAAGAAAGGAAGGAAAAAAGTAAAGAAACAAATGTTTATTAAATGCCTACTAATTATAGTAGGGCTGTTGTGGTGGCTAGGTGGCACAGTGGATAGAGCACCAGCCTTGGAGTCAAGAGTACCTGAAATCAAATCCGACCCCAGACATTTAATAATTACCTAGCTGTGTGACCTTGGGCAAGTCACTTAACCCCATTGTCTTGCAAAAAAAAAAGAAAAATAAAAAAATATAGTAGGTCTGTGCTAAATACATATTAATATACTCCTTTTTGGTCTTTGCAATAACTCTGGAAAATAGGTGCTATTATTATCTGCATTTTAGAGTTAAGAAAACTGAAGCTGACAGAGGTTTAAGTGAATTTACCATACATCTAAGAATTTACAGATGACATACTTGCAATATACATCTACATGGAATTTAGCTTTTTCCGGATTAGGTGACAAGTCTTTCTTTTAGCAATTTCTTAGGGCTGAAGGCCTCTGACCAGTTCTAGTCTCCCAGCCTTTCTGGCTTCCTAAGAAGTCTACCTTCTCTTCCTAGTTCCCCTCATTTCTAATTCTAGCTCAAACAGAGGTCTTGGCTAGAAAGTTGTCCAGTCATTGAGGATAGAAGTCATTCTCCACACCTAGTCTTCCCTGACTCTCTAATCCTACCCCTAAACTTCTTTAATCCCCAGAATCTCCAGAAATCATATATCTAACTCTTTTGTCTTAACTTTATTCTTATTCTCTGACTTAGTCCCACTTTGCCTTTCATCTCTTAAGAACAAGAATAAGAATGATGGTGATAGCTCACAATATATAAAATCCACTGGGATTACAAAATGCTTAATAAACATTATTTTATTAGAGCTTCATTACAGTCATGTGAGGTGGGCAGAACATTGGATGTTAATCCCATTTTGCAGAGAGGAAGCTGAGTCCCAGATCAGTAAATAGCACAGACAGGACAAGGATCCAGGTTTCTTGACTTCTTAGTTTTCCTTAGGCTAAATATATATATCTACTATTCTATTTGGTACAAATCTGTATGTGAATTTACAAAAAAAAACTTGTAGAAACTCTTTTTGTAGTGGCAAAGAATTGGAAAATGAGGGATTGCCTATCAATTGGGAAATGGTTGAACAAATTGTGGTATGGGAATGTAATGGAGTACTATTGTTCTATAAGAAATCATGAGCAGACAGACCTCAGAAAAGTCTGGAAAGATATACATAAACTAATGTTGAGTGAAGTGAGCAGAACCAGGAGAATTTTGTATACTTTAATCTGGACTTAATTCCTTTCAGTAGTTCAGTGATCAATGTGATCAGTCATGACAAATACTTGTGAGGGAAAATGCCATCCACATCCAAAGGAAAAAAAACTGCAGTCTGAATCACATCAAACACACTATTCCTACTTTTTAAAAAATTTGTTTTATTTTTTCTTTTTCTCATAGTTTTTTCCTCATTAATTTCTGATTTTTCTTTCACAACATGACTAATATGGAAATATGTTAAACCTGATTGTACATGTACAACCTATATTGGATTTTTCACTGCCATAGGAGAGAGAGATAGAAAAATATGGAACTCAAAAGCTTGTAAAAGGTTGAATGTTGAAAACTATCTTTCCATGTTATTGAAAAAATAAAATATAATTTCATGAGCCAAAAACCCAAAAAAACTCAAATATATGTAGACTTATAATGTATCTGTTGTCTTTACTAATAGAATATAAAATTCTTGAAGCCAGGGGCTGTTCTTTTTTTCATAGTATTCTCCAACACCTAGCATAGTGATTGGCACATGGCAAGTGATTAACAAATATTTGTTAGTTGTCTGTTACATACATAAACATTTATATGACAAAAGTGAGAAATTGTGGATGAATTCTAGTTTGTGATCAGATCCCAGCTCAATGGAAACCTTGAAGTATGAAATATAAGTACATTAACACAGTACTGTGCTAGCCTGGCTAGAAATTGTTTCTTTTTTTCCATGTACTTCACCAATCAAAGGAGAAAACATTAGGTATATAGATACAGGAAAATCGTAGCTAGCATTTGGGCAATGCAGATTTGTAGCTGGTAGTAACACAGTGGTCAAGCATGTGAAGGGAGGCAGATACATGGGACTGTGCATACCCTCTCCTCTCCTTCCACAAAATGAAGAATTCATTTGTACCCTTATTTCCCACTACTGGGAACCTAAGCTTTAGGGAGTATTCTTAGCTTTGCGAACAACCCCACCTCTGGGGATAGACTTAGCCTAATTCATTTGGTGAGTTCCCTCTGTTTGCACATGTGCATGGAGAGCTGCCAACTTTCTCTTCCTCTTCAAGCCAATAAGTGAATGAAGACTTGGCATGACACTAGGAGAAAGCTGCCAATCTCTGGCAAAAGAGACACAGATAAATATATCACATGCTTGATAGGGGCACCTCCTCAGAAAATATGCTCTAACCTCCACACTCTGTTCCATTTAGAAGTGGAACCAGGGGAAGTTTAGTTAGGACCCTGGAAGGTAGAGACAGAAGAGAAATAAAAATCAGGGGTATAGAGAAAGAGCTCTGGTTCCACACCTAAATTCTATGACCCATCTTTTGACTTATTGTGTGACTTTAGGTAAGCCACCCGACCTAAATGGACAATGACATCCTCATCTTCAAAATGAGGAATACTAGGGGTGGCTAGGTGGTGCAGTGGATAAAGCACTGGTGCAGTGGATAAATCACTGGCCCTGGAGTCAGGAGTACCTGGGTTCAAAACCGGTCTTAGACACTAATAATTACCTAGCTGGTGCAGTGGATAAATCACTGGCCCTGGAGTCAGGAGTACCTGGGTTCAAAACTGGTCTCAGACACTAATAATTACCTAGCTGTGTGGCCTTGGGCAAGCCACTTAACCCCATTTGCCTTGCAAAAACCTAAAAAAAAAAAATGAGGAATACTATATCTCTTTCCTTGCGGAGATTTCTCAGCCCTCATCCATTTTTTTCTTTAAGTGCTGAGTAGATCAATCTGTGGAGATGTCTCATTCAGGGTGAGAAATGATTGGATGAAAAATATGTGCATGCATATATATTTGAGAAGCATAGATTCAGTGGAAAACAGTATGGAACCTGGAGTCCCCTCTGTCTATGTGACAACTTCTCTGAACTTCAGTTTCCTTATCTGTAAAATGGAAATAATAATCCTGTAATATGTGCCATACCATTTCTCAACAGACACCATTATTCATTAAGGTCAGGTAAATTGCTTCAGTAAAATGAAATGTGGCACTGTGTTAAATTCATGCGTAAGCAAGGGGATCTGTAACATGCATACATGTGTGTGGATATATGCATATGTAAATACAGTTGAAGTGTTTGTGTGTGTGTGTGTGCTCATTCATTCCAGATGTCATAGAAATGATGTTGGTCTTAGAGTCAAATTTCAGGTTTGAAACTGACTCTTATTAATTATGTGAAAATGAACAAATCACTTTGCCATTAGGAAATCTGGTAAACTCATCCATAAAGTGGGACTAATAATATCTACACTACCTGCTCCATGGGATTGTTGTGAGAAAGATGCTTTATAAGTATTCAAGTTCTATAAAAGGGTCATCTGCTAATAGTAATAGCCAACATTTAAAAAAACACTGAAAAATTTGCTAAGAGTTGTGCAAATGTTATTTTATTTGATAGTAATAATCCTGGGAGGTAGGTACTACCATTAGTCCCATTTTACAGATGGAAAACTGACAGAGGTTAAATGATTTCAAAGAGTGATAAAGCTAGTAAGTGTTCAAGGCAGGATTCAAACTCATGTTCTCCTGACTTCAAGTTTAGTGCTCTATCCACTGAGTCATCTAGCTGTCTAGGTAATTACTCATTTATTTATTCTTTTCCCTTCTCTGGGTCTCAATTTCCTCATCTATAAGATGTGAGGATTGGATCAGGCTCTTTTTAGCTCTCTCTAAAGTTCTGTTTCATTTTCTGTGACTGTCATGGATTTAACAAACATTTATTGTGAACTAGGTCCTGTTGTAGTTTATATGTGGGTAGAGCCCTGATTTGAAAGTCTTGTACCTGAGATGAATTCGTTTGGGGTAAAAGGTGTGGCAGAACAGAAGATGGTCTGCTTTGGGGGCACTTATGTCAGAAAAGAGAGGGCATTCCCTAGAGAGTGTGGACCAAGCTCACTATGAACTGGAGTAATTAGGGAAGGCTTCATGGGAGAGTTAGATCTTGAGTCTTCCTGACTCTTCCGTGTTATCACCTAGCTGCTTTTCTTTCTTTCTTTCTTTCTTTCTTTCTTTCTTTCTTTCTTTCTTTCTTTCTTTCTTTCTTTCTTTCTTTCTTTCTTTCTTTCTTTCTTTCTTTCTTTCTTTCTTTTAGGTTTTTGCAAGGCAAACGGGGTTAAGTGGCTTGCCCAAGGCCACACAGCTAGGTAATTATTAAGTGTCTGAGACCGGATTTGAACCCAGGTACTCCTGACTCCAGGGCCAGTGCTTTATCCACTATGTCACCTAGCCGCCCCTGTTCTTCTTTCAAGACAACTAAAATCTTACCTTCTGCAGGAAAACAAGTCCCCTTCCCCCCTTCTTTCTCTTCTTTGGTATTGTTTCTTCTCCCTACCTCTCCCCTTTTGAGATTACCTTTCATTTATACTGTACATATTTAATTTTCTTTTTATCTTAGTTTTTAGAATGTAAGCTCCTTTGAGGACAGGAATTATGCCTTTATATATATATATATATATACATATATATGTATCTATATCTATATCTATATCTATATATCTATATCTATATCTATATCTATATCTATATCTATATCTATATCTATATCTATATCTATATCTATCTATATATATATCCCCAGTAGGAGTAGCTAGATGGTTCAATGGATAGAGCACAAGGCCTGGAATCAGGAAGTCTCTTCTTGAATTCAAAATCTGGCATCAGACACTTACTAGCTATATGACCCTGGGCACATCACTTAACCCTATTTGCCTCAGTTTCCTCATTTGTAGAATGAGCTGGAGAAGGAAATGGCAAAACACTCCAGTGTCTTTGCCAAGAAAACTTCAAATGGAAAAAAAAATTAAAAAGAAAACTCCCAATGTGGTCACGAAGAGTAAAACCTGACTAAAATGACTGAACAGAACAGAATATCCTCTTGGTGCTTAGCTCAATATCTAGCAAATAGGAATTTAATAAATGCTTATTGCTTGTTGTTTGTTTACCCTTTGGTTAAGAAGACATCCCTGGCCCCGATAGGGAGCAGGTGGTTAGGGCTGGACAGTGAAAAACTGTAAATCCCTTCCAGTTCTCCTCTCAGGCAGCAGAGAGAGATCCCTGCATGCACCAATAATGGCCAGTCTTTATGTGAGACCCTGAGGACCAGGTCACCTGCATATACCTCCCAAGCCCTGATCTTCTCCAGCTGCTGTGGAGGATTGTTTGCTGAAGACTCTGGTGGCCATTTCCATCAGCAAGGCCTTCTTTCCCCTAGCTGGTTCAGTTGCTTGCTCACTCTCCTATTCTCTCTCAAGCTCAGGGAGCAGCTGTGTCCGCCATCTTAGGGAATCCAGCCAGCTGCCACACTGGGGGAGGGGGTACCCGCCACTCCAGAGACAAGGAAGAGGCCACTTCTCTGTTCATCTCAGAATGGATGCTAGACCCTCACAGGAAAATACTCTGGGCTGTTTTGTCCAAGTTAGCAGGTTACTTATTAGGCCTAATTGAGGGAGAGGTAGTCCAAATGGGTGAGTTCTCACTCATTCTAGAATATTTTCTAAGATATGCAGTTTCATGCCTTTCATGTACTTATAGTAACTGGAACTAGGCTAACAAAGGGTTGTTTAGTAGAATTCTCTAAGGTACTGGTCCTAATGAATAGATAAGCATGATTTGTAATTGGTAGTTTCACTGTTTCTATGGGACAGGGTTTTTAAAATGCTTGAAGAAACTTGGTTCCCTCCTTTCAGTAGGTTAAACATCCTTTCTTCCATCATATTCTCTCTCTCTCTCTCTCTCTCTCTCTCTCTCTCTCTCTCTCTCTCTCTCTCCCCCTTCTCTGTTTCTCTCCCCCTCCCCATTTTATACATAAAAGTATATACACATATATTTACATATATTTTTATGTACACAAATATGTATATATGTGACATTTATATTGTGCTTGATATATTCAATCAACAATTACTTATCAAATGCCACGTGTAGGGCACATTGGAATACAACAGCTAAACCAGGAAAGTATTTGTAGAGGAAGGAGAAATCAGGGCAAGTTTCATGGATGAGCATGTGACTAGAAGAAAGATGAAGATTATAAGGAGTAAAGCTAAGGAAAGACTAAGTTCCAGGAATGGAGGGTAACTTGACATCAGGGGAGGCTATTAGATTTTAGTAGATGGGACAGTGGTCTTATAAAACCTGAATTTTAACTCTCCCTCAGACATTAACTCTGTGTGACCCTGGGCAAATCACATAATGTTTCCAAATTACATATATAAATGTCTCATTTGGGGCAGCTAGGTGGCACAGTAGATAGAGCGTGGGCCCTGGAGTCAGGAGTACCTGAGTTTAAATCCAGCCTCAGACACTTAATAATTACCTAGCTGTGTGGTCTTGGGCAACCCACTTAACCCCATTTGCCTTGCCAAAACCTAAAAAAAAATTAAAAAAATTAAAACATTAAATGTGTCATTTGCAGAAAGGGAAAGGGTACCAACAATTTCTGCCTCAGAGGGTTGTTACAAGCATCAGATTCAATAATATTTGTAGAAAACTTCACAAACTTTAAAGTCATATATAATGCTAGCTATTGTTATGGAAGATAAAATGTTTCAAAAAACTATCATCCTTTTGTGGCTAGAATGCAGAGCACCAGAAGGGGGAGTGATAGAAAATAAGGCTAGAAAGATAGGGGATAGCCAGATTGTGAAGGACCTTCCTCACTAAGCTCTATAAGTCTATATTTTTGCCCTGGAAGCAATAGAGTTTTGAATAAAGGAGTAACATGGTCAGATTTTGCTTTAGGAGTATTAATTTGGCATCTGGGTTGAGGATTAATTAAAAGGATAGGTTGGATCTAGACTGTGAAGGATTGTGTCTGCCAAACTGAAGACTCTGAATTTTATTTTGAAAACTATGGGGAGTCATTGAGTTTTCTTGAGCAAAAGAGTGACATGATCAGCTTGGGCTTTAAGAATAGCAATCTGGATGTGAGGTGAAAAATTCATCACAAAAGAGGAAAACTGAATACCTTTAGGAAGCTTTTGCGGGAGTCCAGGAAGTGGGTGAAGAGCACCTAGGCTAAGATGTGTATAGTCTAAGTAGACCAAAGGAGATGGATGGGAGAGATGCTGAGGAGGTGGAATTAACAAAGCTTGGCAACTGACTGGATATAGGAAATGTGAGGGTTAAGAGAAGAGAATGGTTTTTAGGTTGGATAACTAGAAGAATGGAAGTATCCAATGACAGAAATAGGAAGTTATGAGGAAAGGCAGGTTTAAAGAGCAAGGAAATGAATTCTATTTTGAACATAATGCATTTGAAAGAACATTTATGTGAAAATATCAAGCAAGCAGTTGGAGATGTGGGACTAGAGTTTAGGAGAGAGATGGGGGCTGGAAACAAAATTGGGAGTCATCTAGATATATAGATTCATGGGAACTGATGTGATCACTGAGAAAGGCTATAGAAAGAAGAGAAGAGAACTTAGGGTAAAGTCATGGGTTATAGCCATATGGAGAATATAGGATATGGATGATAAACCTGTAAGGAATAAACCAGGAAGGAATCAATCTGATAAGTAAAAAAAGAACCATGACAGAGACTGAAAACCCAGAGAGGAAGGAAGACCTAGAAATGGAGTGGTCAAAAGTGTCAAATGCAACAGAAGGGTCAAGAAGATGAAGGACTAAGAAGAGGTCACTGGATGTTCAAAGGGAGAGGGACAGGGAACAGGAGAGCTAAGAAGAAGAAGAAAGAAGAAGAAGAAGGAGGAGGAGGAGAGAAGTTAGAAGAAGGAGGAGGAAGAGGAAGAAGAAAGGAGGGAGAAGAAAGAGGAGGAGGAGGAGAAATAGGAAGATAAAAGAAAGAGGAAGAGAAATATTGGTTAATAACTTGGGGGTAGATATGGATCTGAATTAGGGTGGTGGTGCTGTGACTGGAGAAAAGGAAACAGTTATATAAAAATGTTGTAAAGGCAAAATCCATAAGACTTAAATATGAAAGGGGAAGGGGAAGAATCATGAGTCATTACCTCATAAAATCTTTACAACAACTCAATGAGGGAGACAGAGAGAGACACCATTAAGTGATTCACAAGAATCATGAAAGAAAGAATGCTAGTTTTAAATCCAGGTTGTCATACTTCCTAGCTGTACAATAATTAACGAGTTACTTAAGTTCACTGAAATTTCCTCATCTGTAAAATGGGTTCATATTATTGAACCCACTTAATCTTACAAATAATGATTAAAAAGTTATCTCATAAAACCAGAAGGAGTGAAAGGAAAAATGGCTTATTCCAAGAGCTCTTGAGGATGAAACTAGAAGGAATTAAGTTAATCAATGTCTGTTTATTAAGTGCCTACTATGTGGTAGGTGCAGTGCTAGGCACTGAAGATAAAAAGACAAAAGGGAAATTGTCCCAACTCTCAAGGGGTGTACACATATGAAAAATAGGCCCGAATGAAACATGAAAAATAGGAAATATCTATCAACATTTATATAACATACTATTTTATTCATCATTGGCAATGGAGCAGTCATATTTGTGTATTGAATGGCTCTAAATAAAATCCTAAGCATATGGAAAAACAATTAGACAAGACCAAGTATACACCAAGATGAACTGTCCTGGGAGAATCACAATTCTCAGGATGTTGAAGAAGGGATTCTGAAGATATGTGAAAGAGTGAAGATACTGAACTAATGGAGGATATGCCAGGCAGTATTTTTGTGATACTTTGATGTATCTAATCTCATTGATGAGATTTTTTATACCCTTTTTAATGGTATAGACCCTAAACTCTCTTTCATCTTGTGTGAGTCTTCCATATCTTTATTTTTTATTTTTAGGTTTTTGCAAGGCAAATGGGGTTAAGTGGCTTGCCCAAGGCCACACAGCTAGGTAATTATTAAGTGTCTGAGACCGGATTTGAACCCAGTTACTCCTGACTCCAGGGCCGGTGCTTTATCCACTACGCCACCTAGCCGCCCCTGAGTCTTCCATATCTTTCTGTAAATCTTTCCCAAAGGGCTTCACTGAACATGTTGGGTACTTTTAGATTTCTTGACATCATGTGAACACCAGTGGAATGTATTGACTGGTACCCTGATCATCTCTTGCCCTTTCTTCCTTTCTTCCCTTTTGAGTCACACAACTCACTGATGACATTCCTTACTCAGTTCCTTTTACAAAAAATTTCTTTGTTGGTAAATATGTTTGCAATTTACTCATGCCCATCAAGAGACTGTTTCCCTTTGCTCTTTGCATGACCTTCAACTTCAGTTCCTTAGAGACAATGTTATTCCATGTCTTGAAACCACATAGCAACACCCCAAAAATATCAAAAAACATGTTTTTTATGGTGCTAGAAATAACTGACATTCTTTTGCCCTTAAAATTTGCAAAGTACTTTAAATATATTACTATTGTAGATACTTTAAAAATATTATTATTATTATAAAAAGATGACTGAGAAGTCAATAACTACTGACCCCTATGCCTAGTTATTCATCTCTATAAAATCTCTATAAGAGTAATTTAGAAATGTATTGAGGGCAACTTTGATGGAAAGAGAAGAGAATGGATCTACTTTTTACAGATCATATCCTGCTTCATATCACATCTTTATTGTCACACAATATATATAGAAAAATGCAGAGAAAACACGATGCCACTTTGCTTATTGTGTGTTGATCAACTGAATTCAGTTGAGCAAAACATAATTATCTTCCACCAAGGTATCTGCCCACATGTGTTGAGATCATACAAGATTTTTTGAGGTGGAATATCAACAGAAATAATTTTTATTTTTTTTGGATTCTCTGATAATTAAAATCAACAAAGGCTCTAAAACAGAGACATGTATGCTGGCAAAAATATTTGCTACTATCATAGGGTGTGTCCAGAATAGAGGGATTTCCTATAGAAGATATTGTTATATTTGTGGTTAATGTGTTGATTTTAATAAACCCTATTAATAAACACTGAAGACCCTCCTCTATGAGATTCAAAATTATTCAGAAAGGTACAGGCTAAAAAGTCACATGGACAAACTCAAGTGGATGAAGAATGCCTATTGCTTAGTCTGTGACATGCCATTGGATGAAATGCTAATTGAGTTGGCTCATCAGTATATAGACATATTGGCCAGACATGGCAGATTTGACCCAGTACTGAATAGAAACATGGGAGCAGGCTTGATGGCATTTCCAAAATGGCACAGCCCTTGTAAAGATACAGAAATTCTCCACAAAACAAAAACCCATGTATTTAATGTCAGTATTCTTCTGCTAATGTTATATGGCTGTGATTTTGGAATGTTGCATTCTTATTTTATTTTTATTTAATTTTTTTATAAGGCAATGGGGTTAAGTGGCTTGCCCAAGGTCACACAGCTAGGTAATTATTTAAGTGTCTGAGTTTGGATTTGAACTCAGGTACTCCTGACTCCAGGACCGGTGCTCTATCCACCACACCACCTAGCCACTCCAGAATGTTACATTCTTCAAAGAATCAAAGTGGAAGCTGATTCAAAGGGTTATAGAATAACAACTATTATTTATAACAGTACTTTAATATTTGCAAAGTGATTCACATATGCTATCTCAAAGGGTTTCTTACAATAATTTTGAGTGTAAGTACCACTTATACTTCCCATTTTAAAGATGTGGAAACTGAGGCTGAGGCAAGTTAAATAACTTCTCTAGGTCACAAAGCTAAGAAAGACTTTGAGGAAATATTTGTACCAAGGTCTTTTGGACTACAAGCTTAACACTTGATCAGTTGTGTCACTTAACTGCCTAATGGGCTGTAGCCTAATTACTGTTCAGTCATTTTCTATCTTTTGCCACCCCATTTGGGATTTTCTTGTTAGAGATACTGGTGTAATTTCCACTTCCTTCCCAAATTCATTTGACACATGAGGAAATTGAGGTAAAGAAGGTTAAGTTACTTGCCCAGGGTCACTCAGTAAGAATCAAGTGTCTGAGGCTGGATTTGAACTCAGGATTCCTGACTTGAGGGCCAGTGTTCTTTCTGTCCACTGCAAAACCTAGCTGCTCCAGAATGTAAGCTCTCCACCCCCAATTCCACAGTCTGCTTTCCCATATTTTGTGATCCCTCTGCCTGTACCTTCCTCTTCTACCCCTTGAAGGGGATCAAGGGTTATCAGTCATGCTGTCCTACTGGGGCCAGACTTGCTAGCAAACCTTCCCCCCAGAATAGTTCACACAATGATCAAGGTTTATACTCTATAGCACCTCTACTTCCATTCCCTTCCTTAAAACTGAATTTGTCCTGGGCACCAGATACCTAGTTACAGTTTTAGTATAAAGATTATGAAAATAAAATCTGCATTTAACGAAATTTTTCAGAAGGAATGTCCTTTGCCAAATCATGTGTTCTGATTTTTGGTTTGGAAAATAAAATTTCTTCAAAATGAGAAGAGACCTACATTCTAAATTTGGCTCCAATAATTACAAGCTATGTAGAAATGAACAAGTCACGTTACCAATCTGTGCCTCAGTTTCTTCATATGACAAATGGTAATAATACTTATATTTCTTCACAGAGTTGTTACAGGTTAAGAAGTATGGAAATAATAATTAATGTTATTAGACATATAAAGAAGGGTGTTGATTCCTCAGGGAAAATGATGGGATAGTCCTCCCCATATACATTGTCATGGATGCTCCAGAGCAAGTCAGAGTTGTTTGAAACACTCCTTTCCAAACACTGACCTGCTTTATCACATTCAGCCAATATCATACAGTCATTAGGCCAAGAAGAAACATTAGACATGGAGTCTAAACTCTTTTTATTTTTTTCCATAGGAAAAAATTGGGACCAAAGAGACAATATAATTTGGCCACAGCAAGTAAATGAAGGAGATGGAACTTGAATTTACTCATCTGGTCCCTAAGTTCATTTTTCTTCATCCTATCTTTTTTGGGGGTTCCAGTCACTATCTTATTTCAGTATCCCTAAAAGGATTTCCGAGGAAATGGAACAAAGAGGAATCTTTAGATTATGTGGTACCATCAATAGCATTGATTGGAGAGAATACTGTCCAATTCAAAATTGTGAGACTGCTATAAGTAAATTAACGTATATAAGAATGATTAACTACAGGGCAACTAGATGTTACTTTAAATTAATCACCAATCATAAAGGATTTACTAAAAGCTTAGTATGTATTAGGTTCTTTATTCCTGCTCCCAAGGAGTTTGCATTCTATTTTTAGTGTCCAGGCTTCACACAGTCCCTATCATAGTCTACAGGAAGACCATACTTGGGGGGGGGGGGAGGGAAACCATGATGTGTGACCAAGCAATCAGATCTCGGACCCATAACTGAATTTTAAAAATGATAATTAGATACCTCTTCTATACTTAAGCACTGTGGATTCTCACATCATAATGAATTTCTATGGGAGTAGTAATCAACTCAAAGGGATACCATACCATCTAGAAAGAGCTTTCAGATTAAAAGAATACCATCAATAATCTGCATCTTTACCTATAATCTTTAGTACTTTAAGATTTAGAATTTTTTCCTGAGTGGTTAGGTGGTACAGTGGATAGAGTTCCAGCCCTGACATCAAGAGCCTCTAAAATTAATAATAATTGACTTTTCTTCAAGACCCATACAATAATTTTTAGCAAGTTTGGTATTGTTCAGTTGTTATAAATTATATCCAATTATGGTCCCCATTTTGTGGTTTTCTTGGCAGTGATACTGGAGTGGTTCTGCATTTCCTTCTGCAGCTCATTTTACAGATGAGCTGCTGAGACAATTAAGTGACTTGCCCAGCTCATCAGTGTCTGAGCCTGGATTTGAATTCATGAAGATGAGTCTTCCTGACTCCAGACACTGCACTCTATTTACTGTATCACCCAGCTTTGCCCTTCCCTCCAGGACCAGTGCTTTATCCATCATACCATGCTGTTCCTTCTATGGAATAAAATCATAGTGCTAGTGAATATTTAATAACTAGTTCTCTAGAGTAAAGGAAGGAACCTGTAACTTTTAAGTTTAGTCTGCAGTAGTAACACTATCACTTTTTAAAATCCAATAAACAAAACAATAAATCAAATTCTGATGAGGAAACTGAGCCTCAGAGAGGGTAACAGATAACTAAAACCTGATAAAGTCCAGTCTTGAACCTCTAAAGTGGGCAGAATAACTCTTTCATCATTGACCAACTTATAATTGTGAGGCTGTTATTAGTAAGTTCATGTATGTAAAAATGATAAACTATAAAGAGCAACTAGATGTCACAGTGGATAGATCCTTGGGTTTGAAGTCAGAAAGACTCAATATTTTGAGTTCAAATTTGTCTGCAAACTCTTTTAAGCTATGAGACCTTGGGCAAGTCACTTAACCCTGTTTGCCTCAGTTCCTCATCTGAAACATAAGCTTGAGAAGAAAATGACAAACTGCTCTATTGTCTTTGCCAAGATAACCCCAAACGCGATCACAGAGTTGGGCATGACTGAAAAATGACTAAACATAGGTTATATGAATGTCAACTAATATTACTAGTATCTGCCACTTCTTTTCTGAACCTTTCTCTCTTCCCCTAGGTCCCCTTCCTGCCCAGGTCTTGAGAGATTACCATCCCCTCCTCCCCTCCAAGGCCTTTGGCCTAAGGAACAAAACCTTGTCTCTGATCTCTCTCCATTTGATCTCTTCTCCCATGGAAAGAACAGAAATAGTTACCAAATTGGCTGTGATGCTGCCAGACTCCTATACTCCAAATCTGAGGAATAAGGAGATGCATACACAGGACAGATCAACAGTTATATTACAGCCACTCAATGAGTGGCAGGACATACCTCATTCCTTGGTCCTTCTGTCCAGGCCCCTATCCAGGCAGCTTCTCAACCAAAGGCTGTTTGCTTAGGAAAAGAATGTGGCCTTCTCCCTTTTGTTTCCCCTGAACACAACCAGGAGTATGGATTGGGAGTCCATAGGATCCAGTATCAAGAGTTGTATGGAAGGACCCTCCAAGTTGCCTAGACCACTCCCCACCATTTTAAAGATGAGGAAATCAAGTCAGGAAAGTTACATACAATAAGTAGTAATGAGGCAGAGTGAGGATTTTTTCCTTTTTTTTTGAGGTGAAAATAAGTTTTCATTTTTCTTTTATACATAGATTGGATTTTTGTAAAATTTTCTTTTAAAAGAAAAATGTAAAACAAAAACACACAAAAGAAAAACAATGAGATTATATTATAACAAATAATGAGAATAGAGAATAAATTAGAATTTTGAATCTAAAAAATACCATATATTAAATATCTCATTCTGAAACTCTTTCAGTGAGAGACAACCTTGAAAAATACTGTTCCAAAAGTCTTACTGCCTCTTAAGTACTAAGACTTGGGACACTGTGTTACAGCCCCTTTCCTCACTCAAATAACTGAATGTGTTTACAAATTTTACAAAAAGTTTAGATATGTTTATATATAAACAAAGACCTATACATTTTTATTCAAAGGTATCTCTCTTACATGGCTCAGTGAATAGAGTACTGGCCCTGGAGTCAAGAAGATCACAGTTCAAATCCAGCTTCAGATATATACTTGTTTGTATGACCCTTGTAAATTCACTTCACCTCTTTTGCCTGAATTCCTATACTGTAAAATGGAGGTAATAAGACACTCAGCTCACAGGGTTATTGTAAAGATCAAATGAGATAATAGTTGTAAACTGCTTACTTAGCTTAGCACATACTATATAGTAGGCACTCTAAGAATGTGAGCTACTGTTATTCTTCTGAAACCGGAATTACACATACAATAGACACAGGAACAATGAAAAATATTTAGAAAAACGAGTTGCTTTTTTGGTACCAAAGAACATCTCAGACTTGCAATCACAAACATTTCTTTAGGTCCTGACAATATCCATTATACCTCATATAAGCTAAACAGTTCAACTATAAAGGCCAATCTGCATTACAATCATTCTTACTATTTTCTTGCCAAAGACTGACCCAAAACCCTGCCACAGGTTGATTCTCAATCTTGCCATAGACTGAATGTTGGCTTTAGCCATTTAATGAACCCTAAGCACAGGCACAGGCTCATTCCTTTAGCTAAAACTATTACTAGATGTTAAAATCTCCTTGTCTCATTTACTTTGGCCCTTCCTTATTCTAGTCTCCATCCTTATCAGTATCCCCATCCCTATCCTCATTTTCTCCCTTATCCTTAATCTTTCCCCTATATTAAAAGCCAAGTGTTGCCTCAGTCAAATTGTGACCTGGGAAAGATCAAGAGGTAGTTTTTAAAAGTCAAGGTCTTCCAACTATATCCAGGACCATTCCAGAGGGTCCTGATCCATATCTGGTCTTGGAACCAGATAACTCTGGAGGAGAAAGTGCAAAGGTGACTTTGCACAGCATCCCCTCATTCAAATTCACTTGTTTGTCATGGCATAACCTCCCTGATACCATGATCTTCTTGGAGAATGAAAGACAAACAACAGCAGCTGAAAATATGAGCATGGAACCCTTGGAGAGTAGTCTAAGACTGTTCACTTTCCTAGTCCAAGAGCAGAACAAGAAACTCATTGCTAAAAGAAGAATGAAAAAGTAAGAAAGAAAGAAAGATGGACAGAAAGGAATAGAGAAAGAAAGAAAGAAGGAAGGAAGGAAGGAAGAAGGAAAGAAGGAAAGAAAGAAGGAAAGCAAGAAAGAAGGAAAGAAGAAAGAAAAAGAAGCAAAGAAAGAATGAAGGAAAGAAATAAGAAAAGAAAGAAGGAAGGAAAGAAAGAAAGGAAGGAAGAGAAAGAAAGAAAAAAGAAAGAAAGAAGGAAAGAAAGAAAGAAAGGAAGGAAGGAAGGAAGGAAAGAAGGAAGGAAGGAAGGAAGGAAGAAACCTCATAGGGATGGGGAGTTTCCCCAGTCTTCCCTCTTAGAATACACAAAATCTCCAAATCTAATTACCAGCATTCATTGTTTTAACATCAAATGGGTGAAACCCTTGATTTTAAGTAAGGAAAGAGGAAGGGTAATCTGACAATCAAATAGGCTCCCTATGAATAAAATCCCTGACCTACTAAGGTTGTTGATTAGAGAAGAGTCATACACACTCCTTAACCCTAGAAGGTTCCTCCACCCTTTTGTGTACATGGATGAGTTTTTGCTCTAAAGATTGGTCCTGGGATCAGTCTCTTTCCTTTTTTACATTTCTCTCATAGTTCTCTCTTCCACTGCAAACCCTTTATAGTATCCCCTTTATAGCAGTCAGTTGTTTAGTGCACACAAATTACAGTACAAGGGAACCTTGGGCTATAAATGGATCAAGTCGGTTACAGGTATAGTTTCAAATTGAGCAGGTCATCTTGACCTAAGTTGGTTTGTACATGTGGCTTTTATAGTCATCTCAATTTCCACTTCCTGTTTCTACTATATATTTTTGCCTTTGGTTGAGAGCAGCATCATTTCTGTCCAGGTCCCAGACAGATACCAGTTCAACCCCACTTGGTCATTGTTTGGGTCTTGACTGACTCAGAGTGAATGTAATAACAATTGTTTCTGTTTTGGTCAGAAACCCTGAGGGTCTTCCCCTCCAAGACAATCTTTTTTTTTGACTCAAGAGGACATTCTTTGCTTTATTTCTTTCTTGCTTGCTTTAATTACCAAATGGGCATTGACTCAGACAAATTGAAGCCTGTTAAAGAACCTTAACTTAAAGAGACCAAGGTCTCCCACTGCATTCAGGGCCATCTTCAATGGTCCTGATCCATATCTGACCACTAGACCTAGATGGCTTTGGAGGGAAAAATGAGACTAGTGCCTTTACACAGCCCTCCTTCACTTAAATCCAATTCACTTGTATGTCATGGCAAGACTTCCCTGATGTCATTATATTCTTTCAGAATAAAGGGCAAACAACAACTCAGATCCATCCTAGTGTTCCTGGTAGAAGTGTCTGAGGCTGG
The DNA here is from genome assembly GCF_037893015.1 of Macrotis lagotis. Lineage (NCBI taxonomy): Eukaryota > Metazoa > Chordata > Mammalia > Peramelemorphia > Peramelidae > Macrotis > Macrotis lagotis. Next base: position 61,315,693 of record NC_133665.1, read on the forward strand.
ATTTGAACTCAGGCACTCCAGGGCCAGTGCTCTATCCACTGCACCACCTAGCCACCCCGATCTTGTCCTTCTTAATCTTTCTGCAGCCTGTGATGTTATCCTTGGTACTCTTTCCTCTCTAGAATCTATTTTTGTGACACTGCTTTCTCCTGGTCCTCCTCCTACATGTCTTACTTCACCTTCTCAGAATGCTTTGAGTAATCTTTATCAAGATCTCATCTGCTAACTATAGATGTCCCCTAGGATCCTGTCATAAGTGCTCTTCTCTTCTCCCTCTACATTATTTTGATTGATGATCTCATCAGTTCCTATGGATTTGATTATCATCTCTATGCCGATTAATCTGAAATCTATTTATTCATTTCTAATCTCTCTCCTCTGACCTTCAGATCTCCAATTGTCTATTTTACATTTCAAACTAGAGGTCTTATAGACATCTCCAAAACAGAATTCATTCATTTTCCTATCAAATATTACCCTTTCCTAACTTCCCAATTAGTCCCTGTTAGTCACACAAGGTCAGAACCTAGATTTGCTCCTTGGAAGACCACATTTCTTTTTTTAAAAATTAATTAATTAATTAATTTTGACAATTATATGTAAAAAGAATTTTCAACATTCATTTATATAAAATTTTCTCCCTTGTACCCTCCCTCCTTCTAAGGTAGTAAGTAATTTGATAAAGGTTATACATGTACAGTCATATTACACATATTTCCATGCTGTGAAAGAAGAATCAGAACAAAAGGGAAAAACCAAAAGAAGGAAAAAACAAAGACATCCTAAAGTTCAGATCTGACCCTATCCCCTTTAATAAACTCCAGAGGCTCACTATCACTTCCAGGATCAAATATAAAATTCTCTGATTGATTTTTAAAGTCCTTCATAACCTGACTCTTCCTACCTTTCCAGTCTTCTCACATTTATTCCCTTCTACATCTTCCATGATCAAGAAATACTGGCCTTGTTGTTCTTCCACAGAGACACTCCAAAGCCTGTCTTTGTGCTTTTTCAATGACTATTTCCCTGGCCTGGAAGACTCATTTCCTCATCTTTGCTTCCAGATTTTCATAAGGTTCTTTGATTCTCCACTCAGATCCCCCAATCTTCAATTCTAGTGCTTTCCACCTGATATTCTCTCCACTTCTTCTGAACATATTTTGTGTGTACATAATTCTTCACATGTTGCCTTCACCCTAAGAATTCTCTGAGGGAAGGGACATTATTTATTTTTAATGTCTTTTTAAAAAAATAAATTTATTTTTTTCCAGCTATAGGCGAAGATAGTTTTCAACATTCATTTTTTGGTAAAATTTTGAGTTCCACATTTATCTCCCTCCCTCCTTCCCTTGATAGCCAGTAATCTAATATAGGTTATACTTGTACAACTATGTTAAACATATTTCAATAATAATTATGTTGTGAAAGAAAAATCAGAATAAAAGTGGAAAAAACCATGAGAGGGAAAACATAAAGTATAAAACAAATTTCAAAAAGTGAAAATAGTATGCATTGGTTTACATTTAAATTCCATAGTTCTTTTTCTGGATGTGGATGTAATTTTCCATTACCAAGGAGGGACATTATTTTTGCTTTCTTTCTGTATTTCTGGGACATTAATAAATTCTTGTTTTAGCCAGGACTAATAAACGCTGAGACTGGAACCATGTTAGTTGTAGACATTATGTATGCTTCTCTCAGTTCAGGCTAATATCATACCAGCCTTCTTGCCTATGGAGATCACAATGTTGACTTGTTAACATGGGAATATATGAACTGATCAAAAATAAAATCAACAGAAACAGGAAAGCAACATACAACTACAGCATTGTAAATGGAAAGAACAATAATAGCACAATCAATATTGAATGTTGTGAAATTATAACGACCAAAAAGGAGAAATGAGAATCTACTATATTGCAGAAATGATGGACTGTGGGTATAAAACTCAGTACATGATGTAGATCTGGCTGATATCCTGATTTTCAGCTTTGCTGAATTCTTTCCCCCATTTTATTCATCATTTTAAAAGATGGCCCTCTGAATGGGGAGAGCAGAAAACATTGTCAAATGTAGGGGATGTAAAAATAAAAGATATTTATACAGTTTCCTGATACAGAAAAGAGTGAGAATATTTATATAAATTTTAGAAATAATTAAATCCATGTTAGCTGATATGATTACCAAGAGAGAAAATACAGAGAAAGAAGAAAAGACCCCAAATGACTTCCATTTTCACATATTAATAGAACATTTGGTTTAATCTTTCCTTTTGTTTTTTTTATAGTTTTGTGTGTACGAAAGATTTGTGGAATGGGAATAAATGAAAAAGTTTTTTTTAAGGGCTTACTATATTCCAAGCACTTGCTAAGCCCTAGAGATAGAAGTACAAGCCAGGAAGACAGTCCTCCCTCAAGAAGCTAGTGGGGGAAGATCACATATGAAGAGGAGAATGGGGCAAGTGAATAGAGGACTGGACTTGGAGTCAGGAATATCAGAATTCAAATCCTGTCTTAGTGATAGACTTAGTTGTGTGGTCCTAGGTAAGCCATTTAATTTCTCAGCCTTAATTTCCTCATATGTAAAATGGAACTAATAATAGCACCTACCTCATTGTGCTGTAAGGATTGAACATTCTAAGCAACTTGATGGCACAATGAATTAAGTCTGGACCTGGAGTTAGGAAGACTTCAGTTGAAGTCCAATTCTCAGATATTTATTAGCTCTGTGACCATGGCCAAATTACTCCCCCCCCCCCCCCCCCCCGGAAAAGGTCACTTATTTAAGTCCAGGTCTTAGGAGCAACATCCAGGTTTTGGTTGGAGAGGATGGCAGGAATGCACGTGACATGGTTTGGAAATAGCTGTGAAAAGAACTTGTTGAATTGAGGGAGAAGGAACTCTAAGAAAATCTAAAAAAATTGAGCTCACATTTAGACTGAGGATGGGTTAGGGAGGGGGTGAGCAGAGTCAGTGCTGAACTGAAGAGTCTGGAGCTCAGCAATTGAGAAAACAGAAGCCATTGAGCTGGGGACAGATCTGGCAAGATGGCAAGGAGGGAGCCAACAGGGCAGTGAGCCCTGCAAACCCTAATTAAGCCAGCTAATTTGGTGCAAAGGAGTGGAAGGTAATAAGCTTAGCTAATTGAGTGGATCTTTCGAAATGGACACTAGTCCAGCCCCAAAGTGATAGCTCACAGGGAGAGTCAGGTGGTGTGTGAACATTAACCTCCTAGGAATCTAGTCTGTAAGGATGAGAGCCCAGGGTGTTTAGGGAGGTGGAGTGAAGGTGTCCAAAAAAATACAGGGACCCCTAAATGGGAGACTGTCAAAGTCATTGATCTGTCACCACCCTAAAAAAGATGACTCCTTGATGAGAAAATGAATTATTCTTCTCTGCAGAGGCTGGAGTGTGGAATATGACATGTGCTGTCAGATTTAGTCAATATATTGGTTAGTTTTGCTAAACTGCTTAGTCCCCCCAGCCCTTTCTCTCCTTTATTTATTTTTTTTTGTTCCAAGGGATGGCACACTAAGAAAGAGGAGATATTGACTTCCTGTGAACAAATCACTTAATGTTGCTGAGCCTCAATTTTCTTTGCAAATGAGGATCTTAAGCTAGTTGGTAATAATAATAATAAAACTAGTTTTTGTTCTTCAGTAATTTTCCAGTTATGCCCAACTCTTCATGATGCCATTTGGGATTTTCTTGAAATATATTGGAGTGATTTGCCATTTTCTTCTCCAGTTCATTTTATAGATTAGAAAACTGAGGTAACCAGGGTTAAGCGACTTGCCCAGAGTCACACAGCTAGAAAATGTCTGAGGTCACATTTGAGTTCAGGAAGATCAGTCTGCCTGACCCCACACCAGGCACTCTCTGCATTATGGTGTCACCTAGCTATGCTCAAGTCATCCTTAAAGCTATCCTTAAATACATTGCAGGTCATGCAAATCCAAAAATCTTGACCAAAAATCTCTTGACCAAAAATGCTTGAGCAAAAATCTCTTTTACAACCTCTAGTCACTCTTTGATTGGAGCATATTGTTTTGGAAAAGTAGACAAACAAACATACAAGTCACAAAACAGCACATAAGAGTGCTTGCCATCAGTTCTTTTTTTTTTCGGTTTTTTTTGCAAGGCAATGGGGTTAAGTGACTTGCCCAAGGCCACACAGCTAGGTAATTATTAAGTGTTTGAAGCTGGTTTTGAACACAGGTATTCCTGACTCCAGGGCTGGTGCTCTATCCACTGTGCCACCTAGCCACCCTGCCTTCAGTTCTTTTAACTACATACTTCGATAATTTGCAACCTCTAGAGATATAGAACATACTACCTCTCAATACAACCTATTCCACATTTGCCAATATCTGTGAAGTTCTGCCTTGCATCAAACCTAAATCTGGCTCTGCAACATTCCCATTGCTTCTAGGTATACTCTATGAGTCAATGCAAAACAAAATCCTAGTCCCTTTTCTAAACAAGAAACCCCTTTAAGACAGTTATCACACTTCCCCTTACAGACAAACACCCCCCAAATTTCTCTTCTCTAAGCACAATAATCCTAGCTCCTTTAATCCTCTCTTTAGAGTCTTTGGATTTCCCCACCATCTTGGTCAACCTTTTCTGAATGCTCTCCAGCAAGTCCTAAAGTGTGGTACTGAGAGTTAAATTCTACTCATGATCTGAATAGGCCAGACTGGCATCAGTTTAGCCCTAGATGTTATGCATGCCTCTCTTAATTCAGTCTAATATCACACTAATTTTCTTGCCTGTGAGATCACATTGTTGAATATCATGTTTTTGGTTCACTAACACTCCTCCCACTATATCTTTTTCTAACCACATTTGCTCCAGCTTGCCTTTAGGAAGTTGATTTTTGTGAACCAAAGTGTAAGACTTTATAGTTAATGCTGCTGAATTTCTTCCTATTAGATCAGTTCAATGTTCTATAAGATCAGTTCAACAATCAGTTTTTATTGTTTTTGGTTGTGACTTCATCAATCAATATGGTAGCTCTACCTCTCAGCTTGTGTTATCCTTAAATTTGCTATCCCTTCTCCCATCTCTGCCTTGATTCAAGTCACCAGTAAAAATGTTAATCAGTCCCTGATCCCTGGGAAATCCCACTCAACACTGGTTTCCAAGTGGGAAAAATAGACTAGGGAATAGAGTTTTGTATTCTTCTAACCATGCTAAATTTAGCCCCCATTTTTCCATTTTTTCCTCACAAGAATAGCATGAGAGACTTTTTCAAATACTTCCCCAAGATCAAAGTAAACAATATCTATAGCATCCTCCATCTAGCAGTCTAGTAACCCCGTGAAAGGGAGAAATGAGGTTAGTCTGGCATGACCTATTCTTGATGAAAGTATGCAGGCTCTTTATGATCAGTGCTTCCATCTCTTTAAAAACATGTCCTGAAATTTTGCCAGAAATCCAAATCAAGCTCACAGAACTATATGAAGTGACTCAAAGCAAGATCAACAGAATCTGAAATATATACATATTTACTACAGGTTTACATCTATGGCACTCACTGTTGAAGCTTCCCACTGAGCAAGGGCACCTATTTTCTTACCCAGACTTTCAGTCTCTTTGGACAACAAAGAGGACACTGCAGGGCTGTGAAATTATGTAGGCCCACAACTGGCTATGCTAAAGGATAACTGTCAGGGTTGTAAAAGATCTGTAACTCCAACAGAACTTTTATTTTATTTTTAACATTTTGGTTTTGATAGCTTAAAAAATTCATTTTTATTTTATAGGTTTAAATTCTCTCCCTCCCACATCCTTTCCTCAGTGTCCATACTGAGAAAGCAAGAAAAACAAAGGTTGTTACAAAATGTATAGTCAAATGAAACAAAATTCTTTCATTGGCTTTATCAAGAAAGAAAAGAAAGATGGAGGGGGAAAAAAGAAAGAAAGAATGCAGGAAAGAAGAAGGTTGGAAGAAAAGGAATGAGGGAAGGTAGGAAGGAAGGAAGGAAACTCATGCCTCATTTTACACTCAGAGTCTAACACCTCTCTGTCTAGAAGGAGATGGAATGTTTTATCATGATTCCTTGGCAATTGTCTCTAGCAGTTTTTTTTAAAAAGTGCTCTTAGAGGGGCGGCTAGGTGGTGCAGTGGATAAAGCACCCGCCCTGGAGTCAGGAGTACCTGGGTTCAAATCCGGTCTCAGGTCTCAGACACTTAATAATTACCTAGCTGTGTGGCCTTGGGCAAGACACTTAACCCCATTTGCCTTGCAAAAACCTAAAAAAAAAGTACTCTTAGAGCTAGGACAACCCTAGGTCGTGGACAATGCTTCCAGAGGAAGAAAAACAAAACAAAATCTCTACAGAATCTGAATGAACACTACATTCACTTTTTAAAAATTTCTCTTATGTATTTCTTTCCTGTCTCATGGTTTTCTTTCTTTTCCCTTAATCCTAATTCCTCATATGAAAATGACTATAAACCTGTTAAACACAAATGTGTATGTTCAATATTCATTTGACTGTTTGCTGCATAGGGGAGGGGGGTGAGAAGGGAGGGTGGAAGAAAATTATATAACTTAAAATATGCATATCCATGTGGATGAATGTTGAAAAATTTTCATAATGTATAAATGGAAAAATAAATATCAATTAAAAAAAGAAAAGTACTCTTAAGTAGACTCTCTCCATCTTGGTTTAAGCTAGCATCATGGACTCAGCAGATGGTCACTCTTTTGGCTAGACAAGCAGCTGCATTAAGAGAAGACATTAAAAAGGGATATGATCTTGGAGTCACCAACTTATCAGTCAGGAATTCAAAAATGTCAGGGCAACCCCCCAATGTGGGAGCTGGTGATGGTGAGGTAGTTTTCTTTCCAACCTTGTGCTTCTGGGACCAAGGTTTAATAAAAAGACCTTTCTTTAAATGTATCTGTAAAAACAGAAGCAAAACCAAAGACAGGGTAGGAAGATCTGAAAATTCAGACTTTATCAGAAGTGACAATTTTGCTTCTCTAGAGTGTTTTTGAAAATTGTAATTTTCTTGTATTTCTGATTCCAAATCACTAAATGCAATTTAATTTAAAGGTCAATCAAATGAATTCATCTGGGGGGGGTGCTCACAGCAGAGACACTGTGGATTTAAGTTGGAATAAAGGCACAATGAATCAAATCAGTTTTGAATTATTTGGGGAATGTCTTTACCCCTTGACTTTAATACAGAGTTTCAGCTAAGAAGATAGTGAGGTCAGATATAGTTGGGAGTTTTCATATGTACCCTGACTGGGTTAGTAGCCTAGGACCTTAGATGCTTAATAAATTCTTTGAGCACATGCAAGTAGCAGATTCACCAATATGTCTCATGTCTGTGAGAATCAGTGGGATTTTTTACAAAGAAAATAAAACCATTGAGCCAATGGCAGGAAAAGAATCTCATGAGATGTCCAGGGGATAGAGTGAGATTTTGTGCGCAGGTCTACAATTTGCCTTCTTATCTTTGTCCTTTTTCTGGAAAGAGGGACTAGTGGTCCCTCCATTCCATGAGGCAAGAAGGAAAGAAGACATAGAAAACTTCTGGTGGATTGAGATGATTAAAAGTATCTGTTTTCTGCTACTGTTGCTGTTGCTGAGACTACAAAGCTAGATAAAATAAAGAAGGTCTGGGACAGAAGTTGTGGGAGAGTCAAGGATGAAGATAGATGTGAGACCACAGTCACAGAGTTGCAAGCCTGACTATTGGTCCAGGGAAGGGATGAAGTGGAACTGGCCCCATAGCTGCAAGAATAGGGCTGGGAGAGCCTTTGTTTCTTTTTGTTAGCAGAACCAACCCTGTTATGTTCCAAATAAGCTACATTTTCTCCTAATCTTTTTCTTGACCTTCAGTTCAAATTCAGAAGGGGAAGCGAGGGGACAACTGCACAAAGAACTCCATAAAAGGGAACACTTAACCATTTCTTTATAATTTAACTTTATTGTGTTGAAGTCAACAATATGGAGCCTAAAAAAATCAATCACCTTAATTCTAGAAAGCAAAGAGATTTCCCATATTTTGGGGTTGGGGGCTGTGTGTTGTCCCACTTTTTTTTTTTTAGCATTTGGAGCAGTATTTCATTTTCAAATTGTTAAATCTGGGCTCAGCACCCTCCACTCCCTGAAGACCTTGGCAAGCTCTGGGTCTTGGGAGGATGAAGGGGGCTAAGAATTTGTAGGCTATGCTCCTCCTGGTGGACCACAGGGATAGCACATCCTTTGGAAAGAGCGATGCAGTGACACCAGGATAACACTGAGGAAACCCAACGGATTGTTGGCTTGAATATAGCACCACCTGTTGGTCAGATTGCACAGACATTCCGTAGTATTTAATAAAGAGTAAGATTGGTTTTGTGTAACAAGCTTGACGATAAAAAAGGCAAGACTCGGGTTAGGTTGTTAGTGCTGCCCTAACAAATGTAGCAACACCTGACTTGCACCACTATCACATCTTTGCTTTAGATTTGGTGGCTTTAGCTTAGCTCGCCATCTAGTGGCTTAGCAAGGTATAGCACTCTGAGTAGCTACCCAGGGCCATGGTCTTGCTCTTGTTGGAAGGAATGGAGAGGTGATGGTTGAAAGAACAAAAGAAAAGGTCTCAGTGAATAGATCTAAAGACATACTTTGAAAAAGGATGCAGAGAACACATATTTTTGGTTTTCTTCTTTCTTGTTAATTTATTTTATTCTACTTGGTTGAAAATGCCAAGAAGTCGTGGAAGATGTTACTCCTTATGTTGTGTTGTATTTGATTACTTTTATTTGTTAATGTTTATTCAATTTAGAATTAAAAAAACTTTTAAAAAAATTCATCTCATTGCATTTAGCCCATGGTTGCTTACTTATTGTGAATCTTTTCAATATTCCAAACCCTGAAGAATAAGTGGGTCAGAAATTATTATCGTCATTTTATAGTATAAAATGAGGGAGGTTAGGTGACTAATTGAAGATAATAGTAACAGAACTAAGATCTCTTGGCATTCAGCTCTCCCCTTTAGACTGTCCTAACTATGTATCATCACACTTAAACCATTATTGCAAGTGCAAATTAACAGGGAAACATAGGCCGACCTGCCTTTCTCCAAATGACCACATGCTAACTCAGCACTGAGGTATTTTGGAGAAGGTAAAGCCATGGCTGTTTCTTATATTTGCAGTGCTGATGGACGTAGGTACTATAAGGATTAAACAGTCCCCTTATTGACCACTGAGCAGAAGCTGTTGACTTTTTTTTAGGTTTTTTTTTTTTCCAAGGCAAACGGGGTTAAGTGGCTTGCCCAAGGCCACACAGCTAGGTCATTATTAAGTGTCTGAAGTTGGATTTGAACTTGGGTCTTCCTGACTCCAGGGCCAGTGCTCTATTCACTCTGCCACCTAGCTGCCCCAGGATTATTTTTAAGTTAATAATCTTGTATAACCTGTGCATAATGTTATTTATAAATATCCAAATGACTCTAGGCACAAAAAAGGTTCCCCACTTCTCTTTTAGGTGGTCAGTCTCCTTTAAGATCAAATCTTGTTTAAATGGCATGCAAAGTACATGGGCCCTTAGGGAGAGAGGGGGCACAGTACTCTAACCCCTTGGACCCATCAGTAGTTTTTAAACATAATACTATTTTACAGTGTGAGAAATCTTGAGTGTGCATTTGAACAAAAATATAGATATACAGAATTGTTATATGGTCCAACTCAATTTAGTAGGCAGTTAATAAGTGCCAAATTTACTATTGTTACTATTATCTTCAATTACTATTATCTTCAATTAGTCACCTAACCTCTCTCATTTTGTTGCTAAGCTCTGGGGATACTAGGACAAAAAAAAATGAGACAGAGCTCTGTATCCAAGCTTCTATTGGGAAGACAACACATACACAGATAAATGAAAACAAAATTAGTTGAGTAGAGAAGGAATGCTAAAACACAGGGAGATAGGAGAGCTTTCATCTAGTTGCTGACATAAGCCGACCCTGGAAGAGAGGTAAAGAACACAGGAGGCAGAGATGAGGAGGAAGTGAATTCTAGGCATGAGGGATGGTGTGTGCAAATTTACAAAGGCAGCAGATGGAATGTAGAGTTCAGCAAATAGTTTACTTTGGCTGGAACAAAGAGTGCATGAAGGGGAACAGTGTGAAATGAGGCTGAAAAGGTAGGGTTAGAGCCAAATTATGAAGGTCCCTGGAAGTTAGGTTGGTACTTTTTGGGTGATAAAATATCATTGCACTGTAAGAAACTTGGAATATGAAGGATTCAGGGGAATTTCAGAATACATATGAACAGATACAAAGAGAAGTGAGTAGAACCTAGAAAACTTTATCTCTCTCTCTCTCTCTCTCTCTCTCTCTCTCTCTCTCTCTCTCTTTGTCTCTGTCTCTCCATATATAATACACACACACATATATATATATATATTCATGCATAGAATGACTACAAAGATAAAACAGCAATAATATAGACAATGTAATTAGAAATAACAACAACAAAAGACCCATAATGTTTTGTAGTTAGATTAAGAAGCTTGGAGGAAGGGCAGCTAGGTGGTGCAGTGAATAGAGTACCGGCCCCGGAGTCAGGAGGACCCGAGTTCAAATCTGACCTCAGACACTTAATATAATTACCTAGCTGTGTGGCCTTGGGTAAGTCGCTTAACCCCATTGCCTTGCAAAAACCTAAAAAAAACAAACTAAAGAAGCTTGGAGAAAAACTGAGAAAATGCACCTCTTCTTTGGAAAAGTGGCAAATTATAAGTGTGGACTATTTCACAGAAAAGGTGAATATGCATTTATTAGTTATCTACTTTCTATGTATCTATTACTATACTTTAATACTTTATACTATACTATACATTTTCTTCTCATGATAAGTCTGAGATAGGTGCTATTATTGTTCCCTTTTTATAGCTGAGACGATTGAGGTGAATAGAGATTAAGTGACTGACCCAGGACCACACAGCTATGAAATGCTGTCAAATTTGAACTCTGGTCTTCCTGATTCCAGGTTCAGGGCTCTCAATACTGTGTCATTTAGCTGCCTCTGTTTTACACTTATATTTTTATATTCTTTTGATGTTGCAGTTAGTTTTGCTGAGCTGCTCATTGGAGATGGAGGCAGGGAGAAATATATTCAGAAATGAGTGTTGGTAAAATTTAAAAAAATGATATTCACATTATTTTGAAAATTGAGATTTTTTATGTCATCTTAAAGGTGATAGGGAGTTGCTGAGGTTTTTTTGAGTAGGAAAATGGCAGGATCAAATCTGTAACTTTGGAAGATTGTTTTTGACAGCCATGCAAGAGGATTGAATGGAAAGGGAAGAGACTGGAAGCAGGGAGGTCAGTTAGGAAGAAGAGTCCAGGGGAAAAGTGGTAAAGAGTTGGAATGAAGGTTATAATTATGTAAATCAAAGAAAGAGGACAAATGCAAGAGATTTGAAGGTAGATCTTATAATCCTTTGCAACTCTTGGATATGAAAACTGAGGGAGGAACAAGAATTGAGGATGATTCTGAGGTCAAACTTGCTCCCATTCTTGAACCTTCTCTCTGTGTCTGCCTGAAATATAAACTCTCTAAGGTTTTGCTGTCTTTTTCAGTCCATGCTAGGACAGAACAGAACTCTTGTCTCACTTTTTTGGTCCTTTACCTTTTTTCTTTTATTATTTTTTCTTTATTTATTATTATTATTATAAAAACCTATATTTATATAGCACTTTCAAGTTTATAAAGCATTTTATATACTTTTTCTTATCTGATTTTTACAACAACCCAATGAGGTAAGTACTACAGGTATTCATTCCATTTTACAGATGAGAAAAACTGAGGCTCATAGCAGTTAAGTGACTTGGCTATGATGCTAAGTGACTGAGGCAGGATCTGAATCCAGTTCTTTATCTTTAATGCTTTCTCTCCTTTCAGCACTAATTTGTCTACCCTTGCCAGTTCACAAATGGGCTTTGGTGAGTATGCACATTTATCAAAAGTGTACATACCTCTGTGTTGAAATAACACCCTTTCCAAATTGCATGTGTCTTCCCTTCTGGCTATAAACAATGATATCTTAAGCACATTCATGTGAATATGGAGTTTAGATGAAGTCACTTCATCAGGCAGACAGCATGATGCAGTGGTGTGAATTTGGGTCCTAGGGTCAAAGGACCTGAATTTAGAACAAGGTTCAACTATTTACTTATGTCACCTATGTGACCTTAGACAACTCACATAACTTTGGTAGCCTCATTCTCCCCACCTGTAAAATGAAGGGGTTGGACTGGATCAATTCCAGATAATTGGCTGACCTTTCCAACACAAAATCCTATGATCCAATGATGAATTAAAACTGTCAGGTGACAGTGACTTTGTAGGATTTGTCTTGTGCTGGAAAGAATGTTTGGCATGAAGTCCCAGAATCTCAGCCCTAGAAGATATCTGCGATGTCATCTAGCCCAGAGGCCCTTTTCAATATCCCTGACAGTCAGTCCTCTAGTTTTTTTCCTGAAAACCTCTACGGAGAGGGTATATTCTATTTCCTAAAAGGGCTGTTTCATTGGGGGACAGCTCTAAAGTCAGAAGTTTTCTATTTTGAGGAGAAATCTACTTCTTTCTGCTTTCTCCCCAGCAGGTTTAGTTCTGCCTTCTGGGCTTAAGCAGATTCATTTTCCTTTTTTTGCCATATGATGAAACTTCAGATTCTTGGACAGCTGTCATTTCTCTCCCAGTCTTCCTTCTTCCAAGCTGAAAGACCCCTACTCTTTCAACTGATTAGACAAGACACCAAACTTGCCTGGGTCTTAATTTCCTCCCTGGAAAATGAGGGGGATTGGAAAAGATGGCCCCAGAAATGTTTCTCTAACTCCTCATTTTCTAAGTGAGGAATTTTACTATAGTGCACTTAGTTGCTGGATGGCTTGTGTGCCCCCCCCCCCCCCCCCCCCCAATAAGCCAGGTCCAGAGGCAGACTGGTCTCCCTCCTTCCAAAGACTGAGTCACATGCTCCCTCCAGTGGCTATCAGGCTATGCTGCAGGCACCAATCTCTGGGCCTGGGACTGAGAATAGGGAAATTTGGCAGGGCTTGACTGCCCAGCAGGCTACTGGGGTACCAGAGACTGAGTTCAAAAGCCCAGGTCCACCTTGTTAGATACCTCAGCAGTCTTTTCCTCATCCTCTTTCTCCTCTCTAACCTAATCATTCTAGCCTAAGTAGAGCTTCAGCAAACATTTATTATCTTGTCCTGTGGTTATTTTAGGCAGAGCAGTGTCTGAGACAACTTGATGAAATGGAAAGGCTGGTCTTGGGATCAGAATACTTGGGTTTGAGCTCTGATTTCTTATGATCACTGTCAAAAGCGTCAATCATCCAACACTTTTATGGCTCTTGACCAGTCTCAACTTTTTCAACCTCAGTTTACTCATTTATAAAAGGCCGATAAATACCTGCACATCTTATCTATCAGTTTTTCATTCAATTGAACATTTAAAAAACCCTACTAAGGGCATTCATGTACACCAATATTTAAGTACCTAGAGGTTCACAACAAATCTATGAGTAGGCACTAGTGTTGCTCCTAGTTTACTGATGGAGAAACTGAGGCTTATGGAGGTCAAGTGATTTTCCTGGAGTCACTTGATAGTGTGTGTGTGTGTGTGTGTGTGTGTGTGTGTGTGTGTGAGCTTTGTTCAAAAAATTCCACACCATAACCCATTTGTGCTGGTCCACTCCGTTCTACTTGTCCAAGTACTCCCAAACATTCTTTACAAATCATCTACCCAAGTCCTTCCTTGATTTCTTCTAATGCTCCAAGGATATTAGTGGAGCCCTCTGTCCACACACCTGTCATTCAGCTCCCTGACCACCTAACAAGCCCATCTCCTCTTATAATCATAAAATTCTTTGTTAAGAATTTTTTAAATTCATCTTCTTTAGAGTTCCTCATTGATTATATGTTGTAGACTGTTCACACCCACTAGGCACCTTTCCATTGCCCTCTGTGAGATGCTCATCTTTGGTTTTTCAGAGGCAGTGGTATACCAAGTCTTGCTTAAGTACAGCAACATCAGTTAAATATTATGGGAAAGTTGAGGTTAGTAAAAATGCTTTGCAATTTCCTAAAAGTAATCCAACCCATTCTCCTCCTTCTTTTCCACTCTGGAAATTCATTACCCACTTTCATTGTTCCAGATACACTTACTATACTAGTTCAAGCTTTATAAAATGTCCATTTGGATGAATTTGAAATCTGAGAAATACATATTCTTCACCTTATTAGTCTTCCTTGTGCAGGCCAACCTCCTTTGAGTGACTGTGGATCTCCTCCCAAAGAATCTCCAATATTCTGGGGTTTGTTGCAATCAACACAATGTCTTCTGCAAAGTGGAATATCTAGGGAACCTCACTATTCACAGAAAATCTATCTTTCCTCAACCTGGGCTCCACACTGGATCTTTTTTTTTTTTATCACAATGGAGAATATTTTTGGTGAGCATACATCTCCCTGTTTTGTGCCCCACCTGATTTTTATTGTCAGGGGTTATTGAATGGGATTATTTCTGTTGTTACATTTTTCAAAAATCTGGGATAATCTAATTACTACATTAACACTACATTGTAAAGAAGTCTGCAAGGCAACATTTTGCTGTTTTGTTCTACTGAGCAGGATGCTTTTTCATAATAAACAATAAATAAACATGATAGAATCATATTCTCTACATTTTTCAGTCAAGGGTAAGATAGTAAAGATGTGTGTGGTTCATTGTTGAATATCTTTAGTGAAGACCTGCTTGTTTTCTACTGCATTTAATATATCCTCAATTTGGGTATGGATGACCCTCATGAAGAATTTAAATCAATAGCTTTAGGGTTAGGCATTGAACCCATATCCTCTGTGGACAAAATTAGTATTCATTCAATTATGAGCTCACACTGTTGACATCAGGGATTTGAAGAGAGAAACATAAGAAGGAGGGTAAGTAAAAGTAAATAAAGTAAGTAAAAAAGAGTAAGAAGAAAGGGGTCCTAGTAAAAATCAATAGGAGTTCAGTGGGATCAAGGAGATCACATGGGATCAAGGAGAGAGGGTGGCATATTCAGTATGCTATCCTAGGGTTCTTTCCATTTCCTATATTCTGGGGAGAGGCTGACCTGAAAAAGGTATTACTGCCCACCTGCTTTCTGGTTGATTATTTTTGATTGTGTCACTATTGTTTCTTATCTTCCCTCTGGTCCAATGATACTATCCAGATAAAGACAAATAGGGAGATCAAAACCCAGCAGCCTTATTGTATGACCTAAGTGGGACAAACTATTATAAGGAAAGGAATTTTCCCCAGGTAATAGTGGGAGAAAAGAGACAGTTCTGAGAATTAGTCCTTAAAAGGGGGAAAAGACTATGGCTATGGGGAAAGACTACGAAAGTTGGAATAGACTTTAGAATATTAAACATAGAATGTTAGAGATGGAAGGAATATTTGAGACCATCTAGATTTCTTCATTCTATTCCCCAAAAGGGAAGTAATGTGCCAAAGATCTCACAGTAATGGAGGGATTTAGGTCTCCAAGTGAACAAGTCTTTTTCCTCAGGACAACTT
Organism: Macrotis lagotis; assembly: GCF_037893015.1. NCBI lineage: Eukaryota > Metazoa > Chordata > Mammalia > Peramelemorphia > Peramelidae > Macrotis > Macrotis lagotis. The sequence continues at coordinate 61,331,275 of NC_133665.1, forward strand.
TGTAGAAGATGGACTTGAAGAGCAGAGGACCTGGAAGTAGGAAGGTAAATTAGTAGGGCTGCAATAGTTTAGATAAGAGATGGAGTAGGGGGAAATGTGAGGGAACATAAAGTCCATTGATATTGGACTTGCTCCTCATTGGTAGAGAACAGTGCTCTATCCTCTTAGGTGGAATGAAGGTGGTGGTGGTGGTGGTGGTAGTGGTGGGGAACAGAGAGCCCTTCACTTCTTCATGAGACCTCTTTGAGTTCTCTTCTGGGTTCTTGGGGTCTTCAAGTTGCTCAGGACTCTGCAGTCATTTTGTGTTCTCCTGGTTTCCAACTTTGAGAGAGAAGATGGAAGAGGCCAACCCCACTCCTGGAGGAAAAGATTCTGGGAAAACATGAGAGGAACTGGCAGTCTCCATCATGCCTTTATCTCCAATTTGCTACATTAGAGACTTTGGGGAGTTTCCTTTTGGGTGAGAGCTAGGACTATCTTGGTTGAACTGAGTTACTTCATTCTTTTTTTTTAGGTTTTGGCAAGGCAAATGGGGTTAAGTGGCTTGTCCAAGGCCACACAGCTAGGTAATTATTAAGTATCTGAGGTCACATTTGAACTCAGGTCCTCCTGACGCCAGGGCTGGTGTTCTATCTACTGCGCTACCTAGCCGCCCCAAGTTATTTCATTCCTAATGAGATAAGTTCCTGAGTTCAAATTTGACCTCAAACACTTAACTAACTATATGACCCTGGGCAAATAATGTGACCCCATTTGTCTCAGTTTCCTCATCTATAAAATGAGGATAGAATGGAGAAAAAAAGAGAAGGAAATGGCAAACTACTCCAGTATCTTTGTTAAGAAAACCCCAAATGGGATCTTGAAGATTCAGACACAAATGAAACAATGAACAAAAAAAGAAGAAAAATTATTGTCAGATGGTAGGAGGAGTGCCAAGAGAGATCAGGATCTGGGGAGACAAAAGAGAAGTGTCCATAAAGGTAAGTTAGCTGAGGGGAGAGGCAGACTGGTCTATAATGTCAAAAAGTTAGAGGAGTCAAGTAGAATAAGGACTTAGGAAAGGCCAAGTGGATTTAGCAGAAAGAAATCATCGGCATAACCATTCATAGCCAGTTTTTTCCCTCCTATACTCTGGCCATCCTAAAGATGCCAAAGGGATGAGGAATGGGGAATTGCATGTCTGGGTCATTTCAATGAAAAAGTCTCTAGTTATTCTATGTGTTGTTGCAGTGAGACATTTGAAAGAAAGTCTGCTTTAAAGAAGCTTACCAGGTATCTTTTAAATGCAACTGGGGGAGGGCACTTGCAGTGATTGCTGGATCCAGTTGATTGGGTGACCACAAGGTTAGGCAATAGCCCTTAATGCTGACTGCCATTGCCATGGAGCCAATGGTAACCATCTTGATGATTCATCAAACTCCAGTGTTGCCTGGCAATTGGAATCAAGTGCTGTCCCTAAGGAGCTGAGGGTAGATAACAGTCACCTAATATGCAGTAAGGAATGAGGTGATTCTGGTGAGTTGAGGATTCTACTCCCATTTGACATCTGAGTATAGAAATGCTTGAGAAATTATTCTTTCCCCCTCCCCACCCCCCAATACTGTCTGCAGGCACTCCTGCAACAGCATCAGAAACAGAAGAGTAGGTGAGGGAGTTTAAATTTCAAACTTCATTAGATGGGTCAATTGCCACTTGGAAGTTTTAAATCTCAAACTGTTAATTTTCTTTCTGATTTAATAAATGTACTTTTAAAATCCATATGTGAATGAACAATCTTTATGGAACACACACAGTTGGAAGGAGATTAAAATCTTGTAAGAATGAGGACAAAATGAGCCAAATGAATTTAATCATGCCAGGAATTATTAGTTGGGAGTTTTCTTAATTCATCCCCTAAACATAGCCTGCATTTTATAAGGCACTAACAAGGAAGCTAGAAATGGTGTGAAAAATAGGCAGCCAATTCCATCTGCACATGTACAGAGGGATTGAAAGGGGACTTAAATGTCCCATAGGCACCTGGGCTAAAGATACAGCTCTCAGGGTTTAGGGCATCATCTGGCAACTCACACAGAAATTGTCCCCAGGGTGACTAATTACCCCACAAAACTGAAGTTTGATGAACCAGCAAGATGGTCGCTATTGGCTGCACAGATATGAAAATACCTTGAGGTCTCTAACAGGGTCAAATGAGGTTTTATTTTAAGAATAAATAAAATAGGTGACTCAATGGATAGAGCACTGGGCCTGAAGTCAAGATGGTACAATTCAAATCTGGCCTCTGACACTTACTAGCTACATGACCTTGGGAAAATCATTTAATGTCTGTTTACCTTAATCCATTGGAGAAAGAAAGAGAAAACTATTCCAGTATCTTTGCCAAGAAAACCCCATGGACAGTCATGGAATTCTGTAGTCTATGGGATGATCACTGAAGAATAACACAATATGGACATGTTTTCAAGGGTTAGAAAAAGAGCCAATGAATTAGAAAAGTTAGAAGAGTGAGGAGAAGAGAGTGAATGATGAGGAAAACTCCAGAGAAAGAAATTAAATGGGCCAAGAGTACAAGTGGAGAGATTTGTTTTGTCAAGAAGGACTACCTCATTATCAGCCTGGAACAAAGAAAGGAAATGATGAAGAAGTATTTTGAGGTATAGAGTAAAGGAAAAGAGGGGGCTCATAATGGATGGCATTTATTTTTTTCAGCTAAGAGGCATGGTTCTTTGTTAAAGGGAATGGGGAGGGGGTATTTTAAGAAGACTAACAAGACAGGAAAAGGTTTAAAATAATCTCTATGTAAAAATGTTTGAATGGGAATTATGGAATAATAACAAAATTTCCATTCAGTAATATGGATCCTGTTGAGATTAGATGATGTAAATTTGTAGAAAACATTATTAGCTAGGTTACATGACTTCGACAGGGAGTAAGCAGTGACAGAAGAAGAAACCAAAAGATTCAAGAGTGACTAATGGTTTAGTTTCTTCAGCCAGAGGGTCAAGATTCAAAAGGATGAAAGATCAGAGCAATGGTAATGGGGGATAGAGGAACTTGGATGCCGCTGTGAGGAAGAAGAATGAGGCAGAGGCAGTAGTTGAAGGTTAGGAAAGTATGATATTTTGAAGGAAAAAAAGTTTTGGATGGAGAGAGAAATTTCAGAGAATTGGATCATGAAAATGAAAGTTAACTGGTGACAGTCAAGTCACAAGTCTGTGACTATGGAAAAGATAAAGGTTAGGGGAATTTATTATACTGATTACCTGGGAAGTTAGGGACATTGACACTGATGTTCACATTGAAGTTTCAAGTACATTGGCTGGAGATAGAGACTATAATATTGGATTACAATTGTAATCCAGCCTCTGGACTAATTGAGAATGGAAGGACATTGTCCTAGAGACAAGTAGATTCCTGAGACAAGAAGATTTCAAGGACCGTGGGAAAGAGGAAAAGCCAAACCAAGTAATTATGTTTATAATCCATTAAGCCTGATTGGGTTTCCTTAATGGAATTTTCCTTAAGGAAAAACCTTGATACAAATATGGAAAAAACCTCGATACAAATAAAGAAAAATCTTGATACAAATAAAGAATACAAAGTAAAGACTATGGGATTGTACTAATGGTTACCCCCCACCATGGCTACATATTCTACAATAATATTAGAATAATACTTCCATCTGGACAACATTCCAGATTCGGGAGAATGAAGAAAATCTTATCATTACATAATCAAACTTCTAGGAAAACTTCCCTACTAGAAATTATTTATTTCTCTTACCAAAGAACTAACCATTTTTTGTAAGGAAATTGAATAAAAGTTTAAGAAGGAACTCTAAATTCCTTTAAATTATCTTAGGGGAGTAATCAGAATTAGACCTAGAATATCTTAAGAATATTAAGATTATTACCTATTTCTACCCTTCACTGAATTGAATAGTTTTAGGAAAATAATGCTCCAGGTCTCTGCCAAAGGTTAAGAGATTATTGCATTATTTGATGAATCAAAACCATTAACTGAATTTTCACTGTGAGTTCCTTAACTATGTTTCATCTAATTGTAGAGTTTTTCCTTTGGTTGGAAGTTTATTGCAACTAAAAATGTCTCATGTCAGAGAGATTTTCAAAGGCAAAATGGATTTCTGCCCTTTTTTGGATTTCTTTTTCTAAGCAGAGATATTTAGAATTAAACTAATTTAATTAAAATAAAATTTAATTGAGCCCTGGCAGGCTTGTGCCCCATATTTGAAATAATGTATCTTTCTTTTTTACAAGGTAAATCTGAATCTCAATATATCTTCAACTTCAAATCAGTTCAATTCAACTTCAATTCAATTTAAGACACACTTGTACAGATGCCCCAGCACTCTCTTGCTTCCTACTAGTGGAGATTTTGTTCTGCCATTGTTGATTTCTCTCCTGCACCGTGTAAAACCCCCCATTGCCATCCAATATTGAGAACTTTGTTTTGGAATGGATGAATGTCACACACAATGTGTGAAATTCCTTTGACAAAGTTAACTTTGTTAAGATGATAATTCCTTGCTTTGTCCCGCGATGCTCTGTGAATAGGACAGGTAGGAAAATAGTTTCTTGGTTGGTTCATGCACTTTTCTTCTTGAACAAATAGAGAGAAACTGGACAGACATGTGTGAACTTGGTTTGCTGGAGGGAAGCCTGTGAAATCAAGTGACCCTTCTGGAAAAGTAATCCCTAAACTTTTTTGATTATGTGTTTTTTGAGTAACTGCATAATTTTGAGCAAATATATGTATTTATTTGCTTATTTATAAATTATGTAAGTGTGCTATTGTACCAATAAATGTACAGTACAAAAATCACCCAAAAAGAAATTTTTTTTAAATAGCTAATGATTAGTACTTTATCCCAGAGTCAATAGAGAGTCACTAGAGTTTATTGGAGGGGGGAGTGACATGGTTAGGCTAAACTTTAGGAAAATCACTTTGGAAACTAGATGGAGGATGGATGGTTTTTGGATATAGGGAGATAAATTTTCCCAACAGCACCTGCTTAACTATTGCAATGGGTGCCCGAGGAACACTTAGATAATAATTACCCTTAGGGGCCTATACTCACTCAGAAGGGAAATAGCATAGTTGGGAACTTAGAAAATAGAGGGAAGAAGAATATCAAGGAAATAATGGGGATTAAGTTTGTTTTGGAAACAAGGACCATGATTGGGGATGTGGGATGCTACCAGTCTTCCTATTCTTCACCTGATTGATCACATACCCATTATGGTCAAGTCAGAGGTAGGACTGCTAGTCTCTTCAATCACCCAAGGGATTTCCCTTTTTGTAAAGAGAGAGCGTGCAACTCTAGAGAAGCACTATAACTCTGAAGAATTCATAAGTTCACTTTAAAAGGAAAGAAAGTTTTTATGTGTTTAAGTGAAAATCTTTTATCAAGGTCTACCTTATATTTAATAATTTATATTAATGAGTACTTGCATGGGAGCTGAGGCTCCTTGTTTCTTTTGTTGTAGAAACCTAAAACTGAACTGAATTCTTCCATTCCCTAGAGAAATACTAGGTAGAAATAAATAAGAGCCAAACATTGTGATTAGTAAGAAGCCCCAAGACTGAATGTAGTCCATAGAAATCAGAATTACTTGGCCATGGTTTCATAAATTGTTGTTTATGCTTTATTCTCAAAAAAAAGACCATGACATCAGGGAGGTGATGCTATGACAAGCATATGAATTGGATTTGAGTGGGGGGGGGGGCGATGCTGTGCTAAGTCACCAGCCTCATTTTCTCCTCTGGAGCCATCTGGGTCTAATGGGTCAGGATGATTAGATGGCCCTGAAGGAGAAGCAATCAGGATTAAGTGACTTGCACATTTGGGGTCAAATTTGAACTCCAGTCCTCCTGACTCCAGGGCTGGTGCTCTATCCACTGAGTCACCTAACTAACCCCCTTCCCTTTTTTTTTAATATAAATATCTACTACATGTAAGGTACCATCCTAGGTACTAGAGTTCTAAAAGCATAAATGAAAGGCCTTCAAGGAGCTGTTTACAATTTAATAGGGAGGAATTATACCTAGATAAGTAAATAAACTAATGTAAGGAAGGAGAGAGTACTCCCAACTTAAGGAGGATATCACTGAGGAGGTATCACTTGGGTTTAGCATTGAAGAAAACTAAAATTTTTAAAAATTAGAAGGAGAAAGTGCATTCCAAGCTTTGGGGACAGTCAATGTGGAGAACTAAAATGTTGAATTTAGGTTGTGAGTGGAGAGAGGGTGGTGATCTCAAGAGACATAGTAGAGATAAAATTGATAAGAATGCAAATAATTAGATGTGAGGTGGGGGAGAGGGAAATATCAAGAATAACTCATGTTTTGATCCAGAAAAACTGGGGAGATAGAAGTGCTCTAAACAGAAATAAGAACTTTTGGAACAAAGATGAGTTTTGGGAGCGCAGAATTCCATCTAGGATTTGTTGAGGCTGAAATGGCAAGGGGACACCCAAAGATACATGTTCAGCAAGAAATTTGTCATGTCAGATAAGAATTCAGAAGAGGCAATAAAGACTGGATATTTAGATTTAGTATTCATCAACATAAAAATGATAATTAATCCCTTGGAAGGAACAGATGAAATCTCCAAGGGAGGAAGTGTTGAGAGAGAAGGAAGGAGAAGCAGGGTGTAAGAGATGAATGATGAATTAGCAAAAGAGGCATAAGGAGTATCTGATAGGTAGGAAGATTGGGCGACTCAGTGAGATAGGAAATCATGAACCAATGGATACCTCTATTTCTACTTTAAAGCTTCACCTTTTGAAACAGCTTCTTCTTCTTTCAATTTGTCCATCTGTAAATTTTATATCAGTCGATTTATGGTGAACCTTTGACAAACTATGTTTACTGTAACTCTATCTCTCAGTTCTCTTGGCAACAGTGATTTGATGCCTGTTATGTATAATTTGGGGATTCTTGAAAATGCTACTGAGTCAGGTCAAATGGGCAAAAATAGACAGTACACAGAAATGTTGAAGGGAAATGATTAGGTGGGGAGAAGGGGAGATGGATTGAAGGAAATGGATGATTTATTTTAATATCTCAGTTTGTCTTCTTACTTTCTGTGAGTATATGGAATATGGTAGAATTAATTGGTTAGACATCTGCTATTTCTCCTACAATATATATGTGCATATTGTCTCCTATATTAGGAAGGAAATTTCTTTTGGACAGGCACTATTTTGCTTTTGTCATTGCATCTCAGGGTTTAGCACAGTGCCTAGAAATACCAGCTTCATAACAGATATTTTTTTTAGGGTTTTTTTTTGTAAGGCAAACAGGGTTAAGTGGCTTGCCCAAGGCCACACAGCCAGGTAATTATTAAGTATCTGAGACCGGATTTGGACCCAGGTACTCCTGACTCCACTACTCTATCCATTGTGCCACCTATCTGCCCCAACAGTGAAGTGTTTTATAAATGTATGTATTAAGTGTTGAATTTGACCAGATCTTTATACCAGTTTTGAAACTATGACTTTGAAGACTTGGGACATTCTCTATCCTTTCTGCTACCCCCTGAATAATTGAAAGGGGGCAAGCAACAGATGCAGTTAGTGTGAATTTATCATGTGTATAGTAATAATAAGGGGAGGGGAAGAAGTTTGAAATGATCATTCAAAAAGTATCTGTTATGGGGGTGGCTAGGTGGCACAGTGGATAAAGCACTGGCCTTGGAGTAAGGAGTACCTGGGTCCAAATCCGGTCTCAGACACTTAATAATTACCTAGCTGTGTGGCCTTGGGCAAGCCACTTAACCCCATTTGCCTTGCAAAAACCTAAAACAAAACAAAGCAAAACAAAAACACTTTACTGTTACAAGACCTCACATACATCATTTAAATTGATTCTCACAATAAAAATATAAGCAAATACAATTAATCAATCAATACTGTGTAAAAAGCACTGAGAAAGACACAAAGTGTAGCTAAGAAAAATGTCTGGGGTTGGGGAGCTAGGGAGAGAAAGATATATATCACTATTTTATATATATATATATATATATATATATATATATATAATATTACACGATAAGTACAGAAGAGAAATAGAAACAAAGTGAAATGTGAAATCTGAGGCTGGAGGTAATTTCAATAGAGGGAGCAGAGAGAATAGTGCAGTTTGGCTTGGTGGAATTATAGAGCTATAGGTGAAGGAGGTGATTTAACATCATAGTGTTGTCAAAGATAGCAAAAATTGACCCTTTTAATAGCTAAGCTCTGGAAATGCAGTTTTGAAATTCAAGAGGAGGGGATACTATCTCCTGAATGGGAATCACTCTTGAAAGGAGGAAAATGGAATTTTTGTCCCTATTTTCCTCCATCCATTCCACCAGCCTTGAGACATTCAAGTCTAACAACCAAACTACTCATTCAAAGGGTGACATCTTACCCAGCTGCTGGAGAGTCAGTTAGAGAGAGAGTTAGAAGTACAGTTTGTTTAGTGGAGGCACTCTCCTTATAAAGAGGCAGTGACTAATATTGGAAAGAGTTTCAAAGGGTAGGACCTCTGACAGCAAAAAAGAGAACTGCCTATGGACCCAAGACAGATAGTCCAGTTAACTGAATGGGGGGGGGGGGGGAGAGAGAGAGAGAGAGAGAGAGAGAGAGAGAGAGAGAGAGAGAGAGAGAGCCAGCCCTGTTGACCTGCCAAAAGAAGCAAATTCTGAAAACCCAATTGAGAGGTTCATTCATTAAAGTCATTGCACCCTATAGGAAGCTTTGTAAGAACTACACTAGAAGAAAAAGGTGATTGAGAATTAATAGTCTGGAGTTGTAAGTTGCTTTGACCACATGTGTTCCCTAAATGTAGGCCATATTACATTTGTACATTGTTTGTGACCACTCTTCCCTCAGATGCTATTTATATTACTGAAGGAATGAGCTTCGAGCTTATGGAGGTTCTATTTCATAGCTATTTTCCTTAATGTGCCACCTTAGGAAATGCCTTTTTTTTAAGGATGCGTTATAACTGCTCCCTGACTATTAAGGGGAAACCCAGTGGTGAGAGCTTGCAATTTATAATTTTCACAGTATTACCCCAAAGGGGTCACCATACTTTGGAAACCCAACTCATAAGTGGGAGTGGAAGTACAGGTACACTCAGAGAGAGTGATAGGAATATATAGAGAGAATAAATGCTTGAAATATAAGAACATTATGTAATAACAGGAGATAAGATTGGAAAGATAAAATAAAGACAGATTGTGGAGGGTCTTGAATTCTAAGCAATGGTATTCAAATTTGTCATTTCTCCCCCTGCAAACTGTTTCATTTTTACAGGAATTTGACAAAAATTTCAGGGGAAACTAATTACTGAAATATTAATAAGAGATACAACCTGTAATGTTGTGTAGATTTCAAAAGTTGGATCACAACTTCTTTCCTTCATTTGTTATGCCTTGAACTGGTGGCTAGGGAACTAAGATCAGGCTAGGGAGTGGGAAAAGATCAAATCTGTGCTATGGAAGTGACAGATTGGGGAGCATAAGTGGAAGACCAGATCCAAGAGGGAGTCCAGAGTGCCAAAGATTGTGAATTATCATGAAATCTGAAGGAATGTGAGCAAGTGACTAGATAACAAATATCTTTCACCCATGCAGCCCTTTTTTTCTACTTAAACTCTAAGATCCAAAGCTGGAACTCTGGATTAAAACCCTTCTTTTTTCATTCCTTCCATGTAAATTGGATGCTTTGGAGACTTTTCTAGGAACCTAAGAAAGAGGAGAGCTCAGTTAGGAAGAAGAAATGTTGCTGAGAGTGGTTGAATGGAGGTTCCCGAAATGGGGAAAACTTAACAATTTTCTTTGCATTTTTATTATTTCTAAGTCATGTGATCAAAAGTGCATTGAGTTACTGTATCCTATGAGTTTGTAGATTGTTGACTGAGAGAAGACCAGATGTAGGATGGATGTTAGAATCATATTTATTTATTTTTAATGTATTTGAACAACATTACAACATTCTTTAGTCTAAACTTAGAACCAGGTTGAAGTCATATGAAATCATAGATCATAGAAGGTAAGATCATAGTGGTGACAATCATTTGAACATCTTTTATTCGGGAACCCTCTGGTGACCAGTGGAGATATTGCACTGTTTTTCACCTTGCAATTCTACTTGAGTTCCAGGGCAATTCTTACTTACCAGAATCCCTTGGTTTGAGTATACCTACTGGACGACTCATACAGTGCACTAAGTGGCACTCTGCCTTCCTTGAAGGTAGCACACTAGCCAATGTGGACTATTTACACCTAAGTAATGTCCTAAATTAGAGAATGTCAAGTCCAACTACCAGGCGACATGCCATGAAAGGGAGTTACTGGGAGAGAGACACATGCTTGAGACCACTCAAAGAAGGAAACAAAGGTGGCATGACTATAGGGTGAGTCCCTGGGGCTGCCAGACCAGGTGCCAGTATAGATGAATGCTACAGACATAGTAATGCTTCCCTAAAAATGAAGAAGAGACAAAACTTTGGCATCTGACTGGACTCTGATTTGAGATGTGGGATCCATAACATTTATGAGGAGTGTATTCTGCTGCTGTTGTCACTGGTAATATGAAGACCCATCACACAATGTCCAGACCCAGATCATGAAAGTGTTAGAAACTGCTGCCAGTAATTATGAATAATCTGTGATCCAGAGTCCCATGACTCCAAAACTAACTTTCCTTTGCCCTGCAGAGTCTTGTATCAACACCATAAACCCTATTTCATCACCAAGACCCAACATGTTCTAAATGTAGAAAAGGAACACATGTTTTATTTGAATTTCTCAATAAAAAAAGTATCAGTGTGGGGCAAGAGTAAAGGCAGAAATACTGGTTAGGAGCTGTTATTGCAGGACTTCAGGTGGGTGGTAATGAGTGTGCTTTACTTGGGTCGTGGTGGTAGTAGATGTAGAGAAGAGGGGACAGATTGAAGAGATGTTACCCACCTAAAATGGACAGGTAGAATCCCATGGGTGGAGGCAGCTGAAGGGATAGGCATAAACCCACACAGGGATCCTTTTGTTTATCACATGGCCTAACATCCCTGATGGGATATGACCCAGTTGTCTGTTCTTGAACTTGGAATGACGTGGCTTTGCTTATGTCCCCGACTATGGCAGGTAGCCATTGTGGATAACCAGGGGAGGCCTCTCTCTCTTTCTTCCCCAGGGGGTGGCCAGCTCTTGATTTTGAAAACACTAGGAACCTGCCCAGTGGGGGCTGTAGGGAAGCAATCTGTCTTTGGCGTGAAGTAGGAGGCAACTAATCAGAGAGAAAGGGAGGGAAAAATAGAACTTTGTTAAGAAAAATATGAGATCAAGGAGGAGAATAGGCTTCCTAGGTGTGGGTAGCTGGATAGGGATGAGGAGTGGAACTGAGGCCACATAAGGACTGGCCTCATAGGCATAGATGAATTTCCTAGGCTCACCAAAGATTCCAGGAAAAAATGATTTCAGAAGCTGAAACAAACAATCATCTGAGCCTACTGTGGGTTTCTATGATTGCTTTACTTGTAAATGGTTTATAGATTCACAGAATATTGGAGTTAGAAGGCACTTTAGAGATTTTCTAGTCTGCCTTCTTCATTTTACAAATTTGATATTTGGTTTTATTACCAGTGATTAGAAGTCAGGGTATGCTAATAAATGTTTAACAATCAGTTCTATTAAAAACAACATGTACCACACAGCACACTTTTAAGTCTAATCTGCTTTAATAATAGTTTCTCACTTTCTTAAGTCTAGACAATCAACAAAACAATAAATCAAGCAATAATTTGTAGCATTTGCTCAATTCCCAAGTGTAAATGTTCACAATGAAAATTTAATAATTGACTTTCAAACTAGCTAGTTTGATCTGGCTTCAGTACACCCCCCCTTCCCCCCACCCCCATGGGCAATCAGCAGATCTGGAAGGGAGGTAATAGGCATAGAGAAACAGAATCTGCTCCAAGCTGGGACTGTGGAAAGGGAAAAGCAGAATACAATAAAATCTGGCTAAATAAAAGATTTCATTTGGATAAAAAGATTTCAGGAATTTGATAGGAACCAATGAAAGAGATATGGGTCTGAGGCTGGGAAGATATAGATTCAAAACCAGAAAGGAAACTTAGAATCCATCTGGTCCATTTCCATCAATTTTATAAAGAACTGAGACACTAATTGGTTAAGTGACTCCCAGAGTTATTCAGGTAGTGATTAGCAGAGCTGATATATGAAATCATGTCATCTGATTCCAAATCCATCTCTTTCCACTCTCTTCTCAAGAGAGAATGCTTTTATGGTGCTGGTAAGCTAACCAAAGGCCATTTCTTTGGTCACCTGCATTTGTGCTAAATGAGCAAACTTCTTAAGAGTAGAGAAAATATCTTCTTTGGTATCTTTTACAGGAGTAGAGTCAGATTCCAATGGAGAAGGGGCTACTAAACTATAATAAGGATCCTGCTGTTCAAATTAATTTAGAAAACTACATAGGGGCATTATCTATATTCTTTTGTATCTTTATTTATTTGGTCACATATTTCTTAATAACATTTTATTCTTGTTCAGGTGCAGTTACCCAACAAATTCAACATTTGCTGAATGAATGAAGAAACTAATGAATGAGTAAAATCCCAGAGTGACTAAGTGATTTACTCAAGGTCACTGTAGTGTTAGATCGGGAATTCTCTTTACAACCTAAAGAGCAATTTTCATGGTTGTTCTAAATAGAGTGTCATACCCATCCCCTCCCTGACCACAAGGGAGAAGCAAAACTCCCACATGCACCTGAATTGGATTAAGCTGTAACTGGAAAATGTTTAGCAAGATAAATGAAAATACAATACATCCTAGATAATGTTAATTTGTGGTTTTCTAAGTCAACATACAGCTTACAGGGATGTTTCTATTTGCTTATACTTTGCTTATGCAGATTAAATGGATAAGGGCAGGAATGGGTGGGAGCTGAGATCCTTATAGAATTTCTCCAATCTTCATGAGGAAGAGTGTGGGGTATGGGGCAATAAAGATGTCCTGGAGAGTGTATAAATAGTTATTGAACTCCATCCTTGGAGGTCTTTGGAAGTAGGCTGCTTCACAACCCTATGCCTGATGTCTAGACAAGGGTGATATCCAATTCAGAATCCCCCTTCAGAAGGTAAAGTCACTGGGAGATGAGAGTGAAGGTGGGAAGTTAGGTGGGAGAGTGAAAGACCCAGAATTCTGAACTCTCACTTTTTCATGCTCCCTGGGGACATCGACCAGTTCAGCACCTCCCAAGGTCTACTTCTATCCTGGTAGTCTTTCTGAAGTTACCACCTCCTCCTTCCTTTTCCCAGTCTCTCTAATCATGTCAGGGCCACAGGAAAGAATTACTCAAACTACAGCTCAGCTGGTGACAAGTCTAATTTTAGGACTAGCCTTCCATCTCCTCTCATCTACCATAGGGAAGGGCTCCAATGGAACTCCTAGTGAGCTCCTTGAGTACAAACAGGAATTAGCTCTAGCTCCTTGACTCAGGACCCAATCCTGGGAAAAAAAATCCAATAGGAAAAAGGACTCCTTCCCTCCCCTCAAGGAGATTGTCATTTGGTTCCCCAGAAAGACCCCTTCCCCTTAGTGGGATGAGAGGGAAGAGACAAAGATTTATGTTCCCCTCCTTGGGGGGTTTTGCAAAAGGTAGAGACTACTGACTAGCTGTGTGATCCTGAGCAAGTCACTCAACTTCTCAGCGACTCATCTTTCTGCAATAAAAGGGACCTTCCAAAGGTATTTCCAACTCTCAATCTATGATTATTAGGGTCCTATGAGACTTTGGGGATTATCTGCTATGTGCTCCTTTCACATATTAAAAAAATGATTTGCCTAAAGTGACAGTCCTTTGATAGAATCCAAACTTGAACCCAGTTCCAATCCCAGAGCTCAGAGAGCCCCTAAGGAGAGAACCTGTGGTGTTCCCATGACTGTGCCCCCTACTGTGGGAGAGAAAAGAAAAGGTTTAGATTTGGTCTCTGATCTCAGGAATTCACAATTTAGCTGAGGAGTGATGAATTGTCCATTTGGGGAAAATGTATGTTAGATAAGGTTCATTAAATTGGAGATTAATAGAGAATAGTGTATAATGAAATGGTAACCTAGGTGGATTATGGGGTTTAGAACTGTAAGGTTCTAAGGTTGTCTAATACTGTGTTGTTTTTTTTTTTTCATTTTGTTTTTCCAAAAGGAGTGACTTGCTAAAGGTCAAATAGGGACAATTTTGGGTACAGTGGGGAAAAAAGCACTCACTTTGGGAGACAGAGGACCTGGATTCAAATTCTATCATTGACATTTAACTACGGGGGCAGCTAGGTGGCGCAGTGGATAGAGCACCGGCCCTGGAGTCAGGAGTACCTGAGTTCAAATCTGACCTCAGACACTTAATAAATACCCAGCTGTGTGGCCTTGGGCAAACCACTTAACCCCATTGCCTTGCAAAAACCGAAAGAAAGAAAGAAAGAAAGAAAGAAAGAAAGAAAGAAAGAAAGAAAGAAAGAAAGAAAGAAAACAAGACTTTTAACTACATGTGTGACTTTGGGTAATAAACAACCTCTCTGGGTCTCAGTTTCCTCATCTTCAAAATGAAGGGGATGGATTCCATGGTTTCTGTGATTCCTTCTACTTTCACATTTATTCTCCCTTCTAATCCCCCCCCCCCAAGTTTGGATTAAAATTCAGGTCTTTTGACTCCATAGCCAGTGTTCTTTCCCCTCCACCATGCTGTAGGAAGATTAAATGTTCCTTGAGGAGGTCAAAGGAAGGAGAGTTCATTATGGACTCAGGGGCTAGGGAGGTGTCAAGTGTTAAATTTAAGTAATTGGAACTGAGTTCAATTCTACCTGTGACATACACTGACTAGGTAAATTTAGGCAACTCATGGAAGTTCTCTCAGCCTCAGTTTCTTCAGCAATTGGAATAAATGACCTCTTAGGTGCCTTCAAACTCCATCTAATGTGTTTCACCCCCTTGGTCATGTTATTCTTTATTTTTAGGGTTTTTTTGGCTAGGCAATAGGGTTAAGTGGCTTGCCCAAGGCTACATGGCTAGGTAATGGTCATGTTATTCTTACTCCCTATCCTCATTTTATTTTATTTTTACTAGACCTGAGATGAAGTCTCTCCATCGATGTAAACTAATTCCTTTTCTCCAACTTAAGGTCTTAGAGAATTGTTATTGACATTGAAATTTAGTGACTTACCTAGGGTCTCCTAGATAATATGTGTCAGAATCAAGACCTCGTTCCAAGTCTTCATGATTTTTAAAACCAGTTATCTATTCACTTAGGAAGGCTATCTCTTTCTTGCTTCCTTATCAGAAAAATATTTACAGGTTCCCAATAATCTATAGTTGTACCCATCAATAATAGCAATAATTTCCATTTCCATGTCACTTTACAAAATATCTAACATTCACCTCTAATTTGAGCCTTACCATAAACATTTATTAAAATGTCTACTGTGTGCAGAAGACTGGATCTTTTGAAGAAGGATATAAAGTTGAGATTATACTTGATGTAGTTTAAAGTCAAGGAGAGGATAAAGATACAATGCAGATCATAATATTACATAATCTTGCAGGACAATTGCACCAGAGAGGTATGGGTAAATAGTATATGAAATCTGATGGAAGTAGGTTGGGTAGGTGGGTGGAGGGACTGAGATATCAGGGAAGACTTCCTGGAGCAAGTGGCATTTAAATAATTTAAAGAAAGACAGGGAGGGAGGGAGGGAATTACTGGCAAAGGGAAGAATATGATCAAGGTCATGGAAACCTATGAGTTCTATATGGTTTGGGGTGGGGCGAAGAGGTTTGAGAAGTTGTTTTGGCTGAAGGGCAGGATGCTTGGGGGAGCATCATACAGAAATAAAGCTAGAAAGGTAATGTCCCCATGAGGCAGGTAATGGAAGTATTATTGGCTCCATTTTATAGATGAGGACAGTGAAGCTCATGGGAATCAAATGCCTTGTCCAAGGTTACACAGATGGTAAATGGCAAATCTGTGACTAGAAGCCAAGTTTCCACACTTTAAGTTAAGTGCTTTTTCCATGCTGCTTTGTGAAAGTGGGCATTTCTTCATACCTCTATATAAAAGGTATATTCAGGACCTTCTCCCTAGTCTATCCTAGACCCTGGGTTTGCATCAAAAGCTGCAACATGGTATAATGTAAAAGAGTTTTGTATTTGGACTGAGTTCAGTTCTGTCAGTAATAAGTCGTATCACCTCTTTGGATCTCAGTTTCCCCATATGTAAAATAAGAGGGTTGGCTTAGATGACTACCAAGGTCCCTTCTATCTCTAAACCCCTAGGATAGGGCTAGTATATACTTAGAAGTTCATCATGGTTTCACAGCTGCCATAGCAGACCAGATTGGCAGAATAGATGGGTGGGTCAGTCTGAACAATGCAAGAAAGAATGATACAGGCTGGTCTGGGCTGGTGCTGCTAAGGAGAACATTCCAGCAGCCTTGGGCAGATAGGTTTGGCCACCCTCCCTCCCCCTAGGCTGACAGGTGTTCCTAAGAAGGTTAGCCTTTATATTTTTAGCCTTGGCACATGGCACCTGCCCATTCACTCCATCTCTGCCTGTCATGCCTCACTTCCCTATTTTTTTCTTCCTTTTTTCTTTTTTCTTTTTCACTTCCCAATTTTTAAAGCACCTGTGTTCCCTAAGCAGGAAGGGGCAGCTCCTTGAGCTTGGAGGGGTGATGTGAGAGAGCAGGCATCTTCTCAAGGAAAGGATAATTATTCTCTAAGGGAATGAGGAGAAGAGAATCCAAGGCAGCAGGTATATGTGGAGAGTGCTCATAAAAGGATCCAATGACCTTAGGACCAAAAGAAATTGTAATGATGGGGCTTGGAAGTGAAGAAAATGGACCCACCTAAATGGGTAGGCCTGTAAATTACTCACTGTGGGAGTGGACACAAAGATGGCTCTAAGGGGTCCTTGGAATAATTGTGTCATGTCAAGAGGAGACCTTAAATCACAACCCTTTCATTTTACTGTAACTGAGGGAAGGTCAAATATTGCCAGAGGTTAAATATTGAGTAAGGTTAATACAAGATCCCAGCAATACAGATTCCTTTGATGACTACCAAGGTCCCTTCTACCTCTAAACCCTAGCACTTGACTCATATACTTAGCATATGCTTAGAAGTTCATCATGGTTCCACAACTGCCATAGCAAACCAGATTGGCAGAAGAGATAGATGGACCAGTCTGAACAAGAAAGGACGTCCGTTGCTCTTTTCCCCTTTAATATATTACCTCTCATTAACCCTGTGGTGATTGTACTCATGTGGAAGAAGGCAGAAGAGGAAAACCAGTTAGTTGAGGGCAGGGAGAGGGTAAAGAGAGTTGAAGGAAAAATAAGGAGGTTCCTTGGGTTTTTAAGGAGAAAGAAAATGGAGTGGGAAACAGAAAATTAGAACCTTTTATTCTTCTGTTGCTGCTATTCTCATACTTCTACTGGACCTGTTCTATCAACCTATCATCACGTAGCTTCCTACATCTTTTGAAACCAAAGGCTGACTATTTCAACAAAGTTCTTAGAGGTGTCCTAGAATCAATCCCTTTCTCTCTCGTCCCATCCTACTTTGCTTTTAAGTTAGGGTGAACTACTTTGCCTTGCTCAGCTATATTGGGTCTTTCCATGGAAAAAAGGGAAGGTATTACCAAAACTCTGTCCTTTTCTTTTCTCTTCACCTTAGTGATCCTATCTCCTCCCACAGCCTCTGCATTTACCTCATCAAGGTTGATTTCATATATATCCCTGCCCTCTGCTCTTAACTCTTGAGTCAAATCTCCAATTCCCTATTAGCTATCTTCACCTGGATCTTTCACCAAACGCCAAATTCAACATATCCTCAAGCAAAATTTTCATTTTCCCTCATAAAACTTCCCATTTCTGCTGATGGCACTACTATCTTCTCATTTATTCAAGGCTAGAAAACTCTTTGTTGTTCAGTTGTTTTTCAGTGATATCTGACTCTTTGTGAGCCCATTTGTTACACATGAGGAAACTAAAGCACATAGGATAAACAGGGTTAAGTGACTTGCTCAGGATCACATAGATACTAAATGTGAAAGTCTGGATTTGAACTTATGAAGCTGACTCTTCCTGATTCCAGGCACAACATTCTATCCACCTGGTTGCTCATAGAAAACTTAAAACCAGCTTTAACTTCTCTAGTGGTCAAGTCTGATCCATTATTTTACAAACTTACCTCATTTCTACTCCTGCTGCTATTGATGTGCCTCAGGCTATACTATTGTAATAGGCTCCAAAGAGGTTTCCTCATCCTCATTGTCTCCCCACTCCAATTTATCCTGCTTAGTGCCCCATATACCCTAATAATAATACCCATATCTTGTATATTAATGTGCATTAACCCTTACCTAAGCCCTACACAAAACACATTCTAGATCCCATTCTAAAGGTATACAGACACATACAGAAGGGTTACTTGCACATACATATATATGGATGTGATACAACTGCCCTCTACACATATATCACCCTTCATACTATCTTTTATAATTATCGGCACATACACATCCAACACACTACCTAACACATACTAAGTTAGAATGGACAATAGCACAACCTTTAGTCCCCTAGAAGACTGGGGCAAGATCCACATCTTAAACTCTTCTCTTAGGGAGTCCATAGAATCCAGGTCTTCCTTGATCCATGTCTATCGTCTATACCCTTTATATCCAATTGCCTCTCCTGTGTAGGTTGGACTGTGAGGGTGGAGAGAGGTCTCCCAGATTTCTTGTATACTCGATGGATTTTTCCATGGTATACCATGATGTGTATGTGGGAGGTGTACCCAGTCCCAGAATCCCCCAGGACCTTTAGATTCCTAGAACTGTCTTGTCCAAGAATAGGTGCTGATGCACTAGGCTGAGTTATTGACTTGAATCTACCATCAAGGGTTCTTAAATGGTTGTTTCTTTCTACTCCTCCTCTTCTGACTTCTCCCCTCCTCTGCCTGTTGCCTACAGGGCAGAGAGCCAGGGAGAATTCAGGTTTTGAAAACTCCCATGTGTTTGTGTGGGTGTGTATATTGCTCACGTGTAAGGGCATTCATAGATGTGGGATCTTTGTGTTTTTGTGTGCACACTTAGGGGGGGCAGAGGGGAGAGTCAAAGAGGTCAGGGGGCAGTAGCTATACTCAGTTGATCTCAGGCCTCTGAGCTTTCAGGGAAACATGAGACCTACTTTAGAATTTTCCCAACTCAAAAGCAAGTACATTAACACCAATAACCCACTCTGACCACAGACCTCCAAGAAATGGACTGTGTTGGCAGCTAGAGACAAGGGTCACCTCTGCTCCAAGCCCCACCCACATACTATGGCCTCTAGATCCTGAATCAGCACCCAGAGAAGGAGAGCTCTAAGGGCCTGGGAAGGGCCCAGACAGCTCCACCCAAGGTAGATTGGCACAGGAGAAAAAGCCTTGGACTAAGACTCAGGAGCTCTTGTATTCTAGTATTGACTTTGCTACTAATTTGTCTTGTAACCCTACTACTTTAGCCTCAATTTCCCCATGTGTAAAATTATGGGGATTAATCTGGGTGATCTCCAAGGGTCCCTGTTAGTCTTATCATTCTGGGGTACTAACCTATGCTAGAGAGGACTAGGGCACCCCACCTGTTCCTAGAGGTGGGGGGATGATTCTGAGCCAAGCTAGAGAAGTGGGGTTGACCCAGCTGCCATCATGAGTGGTTGTAAGCAGATGATTCATCTTCCTTCCCCCTCCAATTATGTGGACACACACACCTTAGGCATCCCCCACCATCCTTTCCTTCCACCCCCATTAAAGCATCAGGGATTCCAGGAATCCAGGGTATGTGGCAAAAGCCGCCAGAACTGGGCAGGAAGACAAGCCCAAAGGGACCCTGAGACCTGATGGGGACACAAAGACCGGGGACATTTGTCTGAGAAGGGAGTGACATATACAGCAACAACACACATACTTCCAGAGTCACCCAATATAGTTCCATATGGCAATAACATGCAGCCTACTCCCGCCCCTGTGATTCCCATCTCTATCTGTTGCCCTCTTCCAACCCTTGCTCATATGACACACATCCAGACCCTTCCCCCTGGAAGGGTCATGCTATTCTTGTCCTTTATGACTCCCACTCTCTCTCTGCCCTAGTGACCCTATGACCCCAAATAGAGCTCAGCCCCAGGAAGGACTTTCCTGCCAAGTGAGCCCCAGGCATCATCTCCATGGAATGCCCTCAATGGCACTGACCTCTGAAGTGGAAGGGTCTCCAGAGGTTCCTCTTCCTTGTGAAGGCAGATAAAGCAAAAGGTCTGGACGTCCTCGGCCCCACAGCCTGTGGGCCAGGGAGGAGGCAGGTCCAGGATGGGGCAGGTGGAGCAGGTAGCTGAAGTAGTAGCTTCCTCATCGTTGTCTGCAGTCTCCACGGGGCCCCCAGAGCCAGTGCTGGCCAGAGTCAGCAGTCCATCTTCCTCCTGACCACAGGGCCTCCAGCCCCCATCCTGTACCTTCTCCCCCAGGTTGCCCGTCTCCTTGGTATGTGGAAGAGCCTGGGGCTCCCCCTGGCCACCTACGATGCCCTCTCCTGGGAGCCCAGCTGCCAGACCCGGATCTAGGATGTCCCTGGTTTGGGACCCTGCTTTCTTGGGGAGCCCAACTTAAGAAGCAGAAAATTCAATTCGATTGTCCTCCTAGCAGAGGGCTAGCCCAGGTGGTCTCCTGGGCATGGAACCAGGCTTCTGGGGAGCTCAGGATCTGGAGTCCTCTGCGATTCTATTTTTGCCTCAAGCACCCCACCTTGTATCCCCCTGACCTCAGCAGCTGAAAATCAAGCCTGACCTCTGGTCTTCCCAAAGGGGTAGGAGTGAGAGGACAAGCTCTAGGATTCCCACTGGGGCACCTGGGAAAGTTTGCTCTTTCCTTCTGGCTGCAGCTTAGGGGAGCCAGGGGAGTGACTGATGTCTGGGAGCTGACTGATCAGCTCTCTAGCCTGGCTACCCCACCCCTGGAGAGACAGGGGAGTCCTGGATCACTCTGAGGTAATCTCTGGTGCTCCCTTGAGGAGGAAAGTTCTGGCCCCTCAGAGTCCTCCTTCCCCTCTTCAGTCTGGCTGGCTTCTGATGAGACCAGACCAGCGGCTCCTCACTCTCACTCTCTCTGACTCTGACAGATCAGCGACTGACTGTGTGTGTATTAATAGCTCGAGATTCACGCTGAGAGGCAAGGAGGTTAACTCCTTCTTCACCAGAGCCCTGGAGACGCTGTTCTATGTCTCTGCCCATCTTTGTGAGGTGGCATTGAGAATCAGGATAAATGGGGAAGCCTGGAGAGCTGGCTTGGGGCCCAGGAGGAGAACCAACCTGTCCTTCCTACATACTAAGAAGGACATTCAGAAAAATGCTCCAGTTCATGACCCATCCTCCTCTCCAAATAGTCCAGGAGACTTGGGGTGGGTCACCCCACTCCTATGCCATTGGACAGTTTACATATCTTAACTGTGATCGTTCAGGGGTCAGTGAAAGCAGTGCTTTCAAGGTTAAGGTCATAGGTTTCATTACCTTGTGGATCAGTTAACCTTTGGTTTTTGACCATCTCTGGCTAAGGACATCTAGGAGGCAGTGGCTACAGTGCTGGACCTGGAGTCAGGAAGACCTAAGTTCAAATCTGACCTCAGACACTAACTCTGTGATCTTGGGCACGTCACTTAATCCTATTTGCCTCAGTTTCTTTATCTGTTAGATGAACTGGAAAGGGAAATGACAAACCTCTTCAGTATCTTTGCCAAGAAAGCCTCATGGGATCATGTTGAGTCAGACACAACAGTAAAATAAATGTAGCTAAATCTGCCCTAATCTTTGTCATGGACTTATTTCACTATTTCATCCTGTACTCTACATCCAGTCCTTGTCCCAGACTGACCTCTCACTCTTAAAACAAATTGATTTTTAATTTCTATTTCAGAGTGAACCCTGCCCCTGCCCACAGATTGATTCCACTCCTACCCCTGTAAGCCAGCCATGCACTGACTCCATAATAATAGCCATAAACTGAGCCCTAGCCTTGGCCATGTTTACAGTCTAAACTCTGGTCCCAGAATGACTCCCTAATTCCACCCACACTCCCTAATTTTTTAACTCTTGAACTCTAACCATAAGAAATATTTTCTGGCATTGCTTAGGCTCTAGACAAGAGCGCAGAGGGCTCCTTGCAGCCTGTCCCTGCCTTATTTCCATAATTGGTAACAAGACTTAAAGCCTGAAGGAAGGTCAGGAGAGGGAACCCCTTCTAGGAAGGATAACACATTGATTGTTCTTTTGGAACCAACACCAGGTAAAGCTATTCCTCCTGCTGCTGAACATCCTGCAGCTCCCAAGATGACTTGGTAGGAGCAATAGTTGAGTTGTATGGGTTGGTTTTTTTTTTTCCCCTGGGCTGTATCATCTCACCATGAGACTGGGAAAGGGGGAGTGTGTGTGACCTCCCTTTGGGCTAAAGGACAGAGCCTTTTGAAGGGTTCAATTGGGTGGCCAATCTGTGCCCTAGTTTGGAGGATCTGACTTGGAGTGGGATTCAAGTGGAGTTGTAAGGTCAGTGTGGAGGAGACCTCTTCAAGGTGACACATGATTTGGCACTGTCCACCTGAGCTGATTATAATGTAACTTTAGGTCAGTGGCCCAGAATTCATTCCCAGCTTCTAGGAAAGGTACTTCCTCCCCCACCACAGGAATCAGGGGAAGGAGGTTGAGCAGGAGGGCCAGGAGGCAACTTTCCCCTAGAGGCCAGAAGGGCTGGGAAGGGAAAATGAATGCCTTAGGAAAAAAAAAAGGAATAAGGGTGTGGTCAGAGATCTCCCAAACTCAAGAGTTCTAAGTAG
Organism: Macrotis lagotis; assembly: GCF_037893015.1. Taxonomy (NCBI): domain Eukaryota; kingdom Metazoa; phylum Chordata; class Mammalia; order Peramelemorphia; family Peramelidae; genus Macrotis; species Macrotis lagotis. The sequence goes on from NC_133665.1 coordinate 61,354,215, forward strand.
GAACCAAGAGGAGGTCCCTTTCCCCCCACTCACTGAGGTATCCTTCTGGGGAGGAGGAGGAGGGAGGAAACAAGGACAGACCTCCTACCTTTCAGGTGACACCTCCTCCTCAACCAACCAGGACCAGCCAGCAAAGGGAGAGTAATAGAAGGAAAGGATGCAGGGAAGGACTGGCTCTAGTAGGTTCACTGCAGTCCGGTTCCACTGAGGCAAGGGTCAGCTCCGAAGGGGTGGTTTTTACTTCTCTAAGACCCTGAAGAAAGAAACTGCTCCAGTTAGGGTGGGGGAAGGCATTGTGGGAGAGTGAGGGGGGGGACACAACAATTTGAGGGTATTTGGGTGGCTCTTTCTGGTGAGGAGAATCTTTAGGAGACTATTGTCCTGTCAGCTCTTCTCCATGAAGACCAGACCAGATGGTTATGAGCCTTGGGGGGGTGGGGTGGGGTGGGGAGGGGCTTCTATAAAACTCATTCCCAAAGAACTGGCCTAAGGTCTGGAAGGCAACCTCATTCCCCATTTGAACCCACTTTCAGTGTGTGGGAGAAACATCAGTTGTTAAGCTGAAGGTACCTGGCTCCTGCAGGCCCCTCCTGCTGTGGTTACTGGGCTATTTCTGTCTGTACTTTCTCTCTTCAAACCTTGGACACTTATAATCTTGAGGGGAGTGGGAGGTCTTTTTAGAAATTTCACGAGGAGCCTTTTTTCTCACCAAGCTGCTACTGCCATCTCCACCAATTGACTGGAGAAGACTTCCTGGGGCCTTGGGGGGGGGCAGAACTAGATAGAGGGTGACCCAGTGTGAAGAGGGCAAGCCAGGCAGGAGGAAGTCAGGTTCATGCTGGGAATGGGGATTAGAATGAAGAAGGAGCCAAGAAGCAGCTTCAATCTGGGGGACAAAGGTAAGGGAATTGGAGATCTAGGTTAATGGTCCCAGTTTCTTAGGCTGTCTGTGCCTGGGAGGTCTTTTTATATTCTTTGAGCTTGAAGTTCTTGCTTAGGTCAAAGTGTCCCTCCCCTCAGCTAATTCTCTTTCCCTTTGGACAAGAGCCAAAACCTGATTTTGACAGATGGGGTGGAGGGGGGGGAGAAGGAGGAAGAAGAAAGGAAAGGGGAGGGCCTGGCTTTTAAGACCTCAAGAAGCCTTGGCTCAATTCTGGGGGGGGGGGTCACCTTGGTAGAGGAATGTGACCTGACACACCTCTGTTCAGTGCCTGACCAGGGTAGTCACAGAATTTAGAATATCATATCAAGAAGAGGAGAATCAACTGATTTAACCCCCTTAACTTTCAGAAGTGGCAGCCTCTGAGTCTGACAGACCAGGAGAGAGAGGAAGGTTAAAAAAAAAAAAGAAGATAAGAGAGTCAGTTACCTGGGAACTATTATTTGTGTATTATTATAGCAATAACAATAATGACAATATCTCACAGTTCTCTCTGCTTATATCCAAGCTACTTCTGCAACATAAATAGAATAAAAATCATTTCCATTTTACGGAAGAGAAAAATGAGACTTATAGGGTTTTTGGGGAGCAGGGAACATTGATTTCCTCAGGTCACGGAGCATTTGAACATGCCTTCTCTTATGCCTGGAATGCCCTCAATTCAATTCAATTCAATTCAATTCAATTCAATTCAATTCAATTAAAAGAAAATCTGTTGAAAGATCAGAGACCCTCAAACTTTCATTTCTGTTTTTCCAAGTCTGGCATAGTGCCTTTCATGTAGATGAATAAGAAATTTGATTGAATTGAGAAGGCTGAATTCAGCAACTGAATTTTTCCCCACTCTGCCATGGTTCTAGCTTTTCTCTGCCATTTTATTCTTTGTCTGATCTTGGAAAAACAACCTTCCCATTCTAAGCCTCAGTTTCTTTCTCTGTAAAATGGCAAGTTGATTTCTTCATTCTATGATATGCAATGGTTATTTGGATTCAATGTGTTCAAGTCCCTCAGGGGAGGGAAAAGCCAAAGGGGGTCATCCCCAGTGTTCCCAGGAGTAGGTGGAGTGGGGGTATCCTAGGTCTCTCAGAGTTTTGACTCTTCTGCCCCAGCACCCCTGCCCTGACTTGTCGTGTTTAGATTTTAATTATTGATGATTCTGGGTCTTTCCTTTTTTCTAATGCATCTCTCTGATGGAAGTTCTTGAGCTAATGGGGAAAATCAATAGGTTTTAATTCCTAGTGGCTGTGAAGCTTTCTCTAATCTTTCAGTGGCTAGGCTCTTCTATAGCAGTTAGTAGGGTGGGGGTTGGAAAAATTAGACCTGTGTACTGTTCCCTACTTGGAGAAGCAGACCAGCCCCTCAAGATGGCCTTGGGGTCAAATAGCCCTGGTTCTGTTCACCTTCATCCCAGAAATCCCAATCTCTTTACTGAGCCCTCTGGTAGTAGAATTAGCTTAGTTCTTGGCTATGGGGTGGGTCCCTTCAAAGTTCCTGGTTCTACCTGGGGAGCAGTACTTTGGGTGGAGATTTATGAGCTGATGACCTGGCATTTCCTTGTAAGACACAGATGAGAGCCCTGGATTTATGGGGAGCCTAATCCTTGTGTGTCTTGGATTGCTTCCATCTTAAGAACATGGAAGACCCTGAATCTTTGAGTGATTCTTATTCTAGAAAGTTCTGTTCATATCCCTTCCTTCTTAACAACTCCCTCCCCCTTCCCAGGTACTTGGAGCCAGAATGCTGGGGATCCATCTGTTTAATTCTATCTAACATTTGTAACCCTTGTTCCCACACTGAATCTCTGGGCTCACAAGTTCAGTTTTGGGGAGTTCTCAATAATAATAATAATAATAATCTTGAGTTTGGGCTTCCACTCAGTATTTCCTTAGGGATCATCAGTATCTGGCTCAATTTCCTGCTTTGTCCTCATTTAACCAGCATACACTCTAAGCAAACAAGTCTTGGGACATAGAACAAGCTTATTACATAGACCTCTGGGGACCACTTCATGGATCATGTGCTAAGTTGCTCTGCCACTCAATACATAAGACTGAAAGCTGAAAGACTTGGGTATTTCATCCGGGTGAAGCAATTTCCTAAATAGACCCTTGGTCTTTGGAAGCAACAGGTATCTTAAATCTAAGAGAATTGGACAATAAGTCAGCGGGACTGGTCCCACACATTGTCCACTAAAGAATGAGCCCATTCTCTAGTTCTCAGAACTCCATGAATATCTATCTTCCTGGGCTTCCCTTGAGTAGAAGGAACCATGCTTTCCCCATAATGGCAGCATTGCAACCTCAAGCATGATGGCCAAAGCTTGTATTGTCTTAGGGTAACCTGAGACTTGATCTCAAAGTCCTGGCTATCTAGTCTACCCAAAGTCCTTCTCCTGAGTTTGGGTGACTCAAAGGCGATCCTGAAATGGATGTTTCCACCCTTTATAGGCAATTTGTTTGTGTGTGAAAATTGGAAGCTCCTGAATCTTCAGTTGATGTTGGCTGAACTGCTATAAGAGGCTCTCCAGAATTATTTCAGTGCCTATTGGAGAAGATGACTTACAGCAAATGAATGAATCCAACCTGGCCTGGCTTACTGGAAGGCATGGACCTGGAGGAATGGGTTTGGATAGTGAAGTGGCACAGGGAAGGTGAAATGCCCATTACATGTATCATACAATGCTCCATGTTCAGAAGTTACCTTCAGTACTAAACTCCAGGAAGAGTATGACAACAATTATGTATTTTTACCTATTTAGGTCTTTTAAAGTCTTTTTTGTTTAATTTTTATTGTAGAGGAAATTGATAGTTGTAGTAGATTTGACTTTCATTGTACAGAGTACCTTTCTATTCCTCCCTTTTGGGGAGACTTAGATATGAACCAAACTTCATCTTTAAGTGATTTTTTCCCCTGGGATTCCTGGATTGGGGTCTTAAGGGTCAGAGAATTAAAGAAAAGAACAATAGTCATCTATTTAGAGGTCAGGCTGTCCCAACACCAAACCTAGTCTGAGAATGCGTCCAGAGCTGAAAGGGGCCCCTAAGAGGGAGGGGTAGAGAGCCTGAGCCCTTTTGGCCCAGCAGTGGTTCTGGGCATGTGTTGTTATAGAAAATAAAGAACATATAAAGTACACTTATGAATGCTTCCCTTCTCTCTTGGTGGATTCCCTTCATTTCCAGCCACACTAGACTTTAAGCATGACCCTGAAGCTGACTTCTTTAGCCTTCATCAGGGAAACAGCTCAGGGTCTGTAGGAGTCTTAACCTTTTTCATGTCTTGGTCCCATTTGGCAATCTAATGAAACCCTTCTCAGAATAATTTTTGAAATGCAGAAAATAAAATAAACAGAAGTACAAAAATAAGACAATTATACTGAAATGATATTAAAAGAACAAATTCATGGATTCCAAGTAATAAACCTTTAGGAACCAATCACCTTTCCAAGTGATTAGCACTTGACTTTACACATTAGCCTGAAACTCTAAGAAACATCAGGATATTTCTAGAAAGACTGAGAAGGAAGAAAGGATGAGACAGAGAAGGTAGAGAGAAGTAGAGGCTCCTGCTGCTGGCAGTCTCGGCACTGCTGGTACTGAAAATCTTCATGTCCTGTTACACAAGGAAGACAAGAGGGAGGGAAAGGAATATGGATGGGCATTTCTGCACCTTTTCTGACCACCCTCCAGAGCCAGACCTAAGATTTTTCCTTAGTTCAATAAGACAATCCAGGGCAGAGCTGCCCCTTTGCATCCAGAGAACTTGGATAGCAGTAAATGACAGGGTCTCTATTATCTCTAGGATGAAATAAGAACATCTTTGTTTGGTTTTTTTTTTTTTTTTTAGATTTTTCAAGGCAATGGGGTTAAGTGGCTTGCTCAAGGCCACACAGCTAGGTAATTATTAAGTGTCTGAGGTTGGATTTGAATCCAGGTACTCCTGACTCCAAGGCCGGTGCTCTATCCATTGCATCACCTAGCCACCCTGCCTCTGTTTGCTTTTTAAAGCTCTCTATATGAACTGATACATAGTGAAGTGAACAGAACCAGAACATTGAACGTAGTAATGGCAATATTATACAATGAACAACTGTGAATGACTTAGCTATTCTCAGCAATGCAATGATCCAAGACAATCCCAAAGGACTCATGATGAGACTTTCTATCCACCTCTGGACAAAGAACTGATATTGTTTGAATATAGACTGAAACTTGCTAAGAAACAATTTTACAAACTCCTTTATAGTTGGTCCTAACCTCCCTTTTTAGATCCATTCTTATAGCATTTCCCTTTCCTATGCTCCACAAACTAAAATGTATTCTTCCACCCAACATGACATTCTGTCTCTAGGTTCTGTGTCCTATCTTTGTATATTGTGACAAAGACATACCAGGAGTGAAAGGCCCTGGTTTTGAGTTATCTCTCCTTCCCCTATATCATCCCTCCCTTTAAAAACTATATGATTTTGTGTAAGTCACATCTCTCAATTTAGAGCTTAGAAGGGACCTTAGAAACTAGAATCCAACCTCTTTATTTTACATATTGGGAAATTGAGACACATTAAAGTTAATTTTTGATATTTTTTCTAATTAAGTGTAAAGATAGTTTTCAACATTCATTTTTTGTAAGATTTTGAGTTTCACATTTTTCTCCCTCCCTTTCTTCTCTCTTCCCTCACCAAGTGTTATAGGTTATATATGTACATCATGTTAAATGTATTTCCATATTAGTCATGTTGTGAAAAAAGAATCAGAACAAAAAGGAAAAACAATGAAAAAGAAAAAATTAAAAAAGGGAAAATAGTATGCTTTGATCTGCATTCAAACTCCATATTTCCTTCTTTGGGTGTGGTCAGCTTTTTCCATGACAAATCTTTAAGAAATTTTCTTTGATCGCTGTAGTGCTGAAAAGAGCTAAGTCTATCATAGTTGATCATCACACAATGTTTGCTGATAATATTTTCTAGTTCTGCTCCCATACCTCAGCATCAGTTTATGTAAGTCTTTCCAGTTTCTCTGAAGTCCTCTTGTTCATGATTCTAATAGAGAATTATTATATTACATTCACATACCATAACACGGTCAATCATTCCTCAATTGATGGATATCCCCTCAATTTCCAATTCTTTACTACCACAAAAAGAGCTGCTATAAATATTTTTGTACAGCATATTAAGATTAAAGTGACTTGCTCCAAATCCCACAGCTAATAAGGGTCTGAGGGAGGATTTAAACCCAGATCTTTCTGGTTCTAAGTCCTAAGCCCTCTTTACTTTTCCACAGGATGCAAAATTAGTGGATTGGATTAGATAACCTGTCTTTGGGGATTCTAAATCTATGATCCTGTGACCCACAAGATGGAATTACTACCTGCCTAAAGGCCTACTGTAGAACTCAGATGAAATAATGTAGTTAAAGCAAATTAATATTGGGGAGGAAGATGGTAATTTTGTTTTTATTCTAAATTTAGTAATTATATAATCATAAAAATACCACATATTCTAAATAAACAAAAATTTAAATGATCATACATGTGCCATAAACTCCAAATTATTTACTTTTAAAAGCAACATATCTTCATTTTGTAGAGGGTTCATAGGGCAATCAAGGAACTTTGTGAAGTCAAAGGGAAGAGAGTTATCAGTTTAATTTTGTTCAAGGATAGGAAATGTGTAGCCTAACCTGGGTGTGGGGAACATCCATTTTATACAGCCCTGGCTATTGATTAGGCAAAGGACTTTGACAGCATCTTCTAATGGAAGGAAAGAAGGTACTCACTGAAATACTTACCTTAAGGTGACCTCCTTGATGAGGGCTGGGGAATAACCTTACCCTGAGTATTTGCCTGTGTGATGCAGGTGGAAAGGTGCAGAACTTGGGTCAGGAGGACTTGGGATCAAATCTGACCCCACACTTGTGGGGTCATAGATATTTACAAAACCTTTGCAAAATTTAAAGACCTAGAAATGATAGCTATTATTGCAATCTGTTTATACTTCATCAAAATTGAATTTAAGTTTCAGCTTTGAGGATGACTGGATTGGCTCAGGCTAGTGGGGATGGGAGCCACCCCTTTGTACTGGGTTGTTCCCTGTACAAAGGGAGCAGCCTGAGCTGCCAAGGCTGGAAAGAACTGATCATAGGTCAGAAAACCAAAGACCTGAAATGTGATTAGTCCCCAAGGAAGTGAAGGCTACACAGGGCATAATCCCTCTGGAATCACCGACAATTTTAGCAAAATAAAATTTTAAAAAGTAACATCTTGTTTATTGCCTACTCTTCCTTGTCCCATTCTGACTAATTTTTATTCTGGTTCTTTCTGAAAGTGTAAAGTTCTTTCTTAAGTCTCTTCCCACTATAGTCAATTCTCCCCTCAACTGTCAAAGTACTGAGTTTGACATTTTCAGTTCTCTATTCAATAAATTCCAGTGGCTTTCTATCAACTCCATTGTTTCCCCATTAAACTGTAAATTCCTTTAGAATAGGGACTGTCTTTTGCCTTTTCTTGTATCCCAAGTTCTAAGTACAGTAGAACATAATAGATATTTAATAGATGATTGTTGACTTATTGTAATAATGCCAATTATTAATCTTGGCACCAGGTGCTTCATTAAGTTCCATTCTCTCCCTTCCGGTTCAGTATTGGTTTTGATAATAATAATAATAATAGAGTAAATATAACAAATAAAGGTAGTAAAATAATAATAGTATATCAGATTATTCTCTGAGGGGGAGGGAAGAGATAGAGGTAGAAAAATGTGGAACTCATATACTTAAAAAAGATGAATGTTGAAAACTATTTTTGTACATAATTGAAAAAATTAAATAAAACATTCAAAAAATTAAAAAAATAAAAATAGTATTTTGCTTTTGTTCAGGAGTTTTATTTCTTTGAACTGTTCCTACAACCATTATCTCTTGCAAACTTCACTCATTAAGTCTAGTGAAATTAGTAGTCTAGGTATTTTTAATGACATTTTATAGATGGGGAAATAGGACTAGGAGAGGTGATATGAGCTGTACCAAGGTTATAAATCTAGTCAAGGGCAAGATCAGAATTGGAATTCAGGCCAATGTTTTAGGGTTTTTTTTTTTTTTCCTTTTAGACCACACTGCCCTCTAATGGTAATTCATTGAATTAATTTTTTTGGAAGCCATGTGTCCTTAGAGTTCACATAGATTGAAGTTCATTAAATTTCCCATATTTTTTTCCATAAAAATAGTTGTTAATCCAAGTCTGTCCCAAGAAATTGATTTTTTAAATCTAAAAGCAGAACTTTACTTTTATCTCTTATTTTTGTTGGTTGGGATTCCCCCCCTTCCCTATATGAGCTTGCCTTTTCCCCTAAACAGTCAATCAACAAGCATTTAATTAAATACCTACTCAGCCACTGTACTGAGCAATATAGATAAAAATTAAGGTAAAACTCAGCCCCTGTTCTAAGTCAGCTCATAGACAAATGGAGGAAATAATACATAATAATAATAACATAAACATTTCTGTACAAGAATAAATACAGGATAAATATAGATGTATACAACATGAAGAGACCAATGTCTTTTCACAATTTCCTGTGATTGATTTCCAATGATTAAAGCTATCCCAAACATGGGAATTAGGAGAACAGCATTCTTTTCCCCTTTGGGAATATAAAGGAAAAAAGATAGATTGCTGTTGGTCCTCTTATATTTTCTCTACTCAGAAGACAGAACTGCATGAATTGCTTGAAAGTCAGAGGAAGGGGCACCCGGTATTTACAAAGTCTCATCCCCTCAGTAACTGGTAATTATATGCCTTGGAGCATAGTGAGTATATGGGAGTTCAATAGCTTGGTTAGACAGCTTTCTGAGCCTACGTCACAGACTGGAGACCCCATATTGACCTCACTTCCTAATTTAAGATGGCAGCATCTAGGACCCTATATTCTGTTCCTACAAAAATTTGTGACAAAAACAGACCTGGGCTTGGCTTCTTTGCCCAACAATATTCCAACTTTTTGTGTAAAGAAAGGAAGACTTTGATCTAGGCAGTATGATCCCAAAATCTTGTCTTGTAGCTAAAGAAAAGGGAGTTCCTAAATAGTACCAGCTTTGAGGGTTATCTTGTGGTTTATTTCAAGGAATGAATTCCAGTGTTCAAACATTTGAAGACTTGGTCTTTTTAAAAGAGATTTCCTAAATAATGTACCTTCCTAAAGAAAGAAGAGAATAGCCCATGCAGCCACTGCAGGTGAGGGATTAAGCCAAACAATTCAGGAGGGACCAGAAAAACAGATCTTATCAATTCTTACTATTGTAGTGAATGACTCTGAGTCAAATGGGAGCTATATGGTGCTTGTTCAGCAGCCCCCAAATATGACTTCTTTCCTGGGGTGGGTGGAGTGATCATGGACTATTTGAATGCTTGATGTATTTTCTATGTCTGTTCATGGACTCCTGTGAGTCCTTTGAGTATTCTGAATTTTCTATGAGGTGAAATAAAGGTTGTCTCATTTATATGCATCACAAATTTAAGTACCTCCCTAAAAGCTAGAGATTCTTTACTTCTTTCCCTGGACCTGAGCTCTCACCACAGAATAGCCATCATTGCTTGGTTAATCAAAAGCTTTGTGTCCTAAGGTTGCTTCAAACCCTGAACCAGTGTTTCCATACAAATAAAAGTGACAGTAAGTGGCAATGGGGAGGGACCAAAGCAGGCTGGTGACCTGTTAAGGAAAACAGAACTATTCAGTTGTGAAGTGGGCAAGAAGAGGTAGCCAATCGCCTTGGTGACAATAAAAGTCTCTTTTCCTGCTGAGGCAGTCTGTAGACAAAGGAGGAAAGAATTCAGAAACTGGACTTCTGATCTGGTATCTAAGCTGGTCCATTACACTGTTTGCAGAAAAGACAGAGCCAGGCTAAGAGGAATCTTTTCCTGAGGGTCTGTATAGACTTGTGGGTAGGCAGTGCTATGAGCTGCCTGAGGTCATGGGCATGTACAACAGTGAAGAGTGCTAGTAATAGTGTGATATTAGGTCCTTTTGGTGGGATAGAGAATTATTTCATTTTTGTAGCTTTGTCACCTGGTGCCTAGGATAGAGTGTTTGATAGATGTTTGTTGAATTGAACTGAACTGACTATATTTTAGCATCAGGATTGCTGTCTCTATAAGATCAATGACATCAAGAAAGTGATGTCTTGACTTGCAAATGAACTGGATTTAAGTGAGACAGGGCTGTGCAAATTCACTACTCACCCTTTCCTCCACAGTTTCTGGGTCCAATGGCAAGACATAGATCAGAATGACTGGAGATGGCCCTTGATGTAGTGAGAGACCTTGGCCTTTGTGAGCTTAGATCTTTTTCAGGTCTCAATTTGTCTGAGGTAAAACTCACTTAGTGATCAAGGCTAGATAAGGAATGAGGCAAAAGATGGCCTCTTTTACCTACTCAAAAAAAAAAAAATCAATCTGGGAGAAAAAGACCCTTAGAGTTTCTGGCCAGAGTAGAAACAATTGCTATTTACTCTCACTCTGATCCACTGAAATCCAATGATCAACCAAGATTTGGGTTGGGACATATTATTGACCAATCATTGAGAGCCAGAGTGATGTGGGTTTAAGGAATGCTCAAGTGGCTCCAATTAAATCCCAATAGATCTTATCAAAGTCTGGTTTTCCAGAGTTCTATTTCAAGAAACCCACTTTACTTTGGACAGAGTGTTCACTTGTAAATGCATGATTTTCCATGTGTATAGAAGAAGGAAGAAGGAAAAGAAGAAAAGAAGGAAGAAAGGAAGGAAGGAGGGAAGAAAGGAAAGAGTATTGTTCAACTGGAGCTGATCATTTGGGTCCCCATGGGGCAGCTTCTACTACTCACAGATTGTTGTCCTTCATTCTAGAAGAGAACTTATAACATCAGGAAGGTGATGTCATGACTTGTAAATAAAGTGGATTTAACTGAGGCAGGGCTGTACAAAGTCTCTGCCTCACTCTCTCCTCCAGAGTCATCTGGGTCCAGTGACAAGACACGGATCCAAATGACTGGAATTGACCCTAGATGCAGTAGGTACCCTTGGATCTGAATGAGATATAGGGAGAGGGAAGAAAGAGATCATTATTGGACCAAGTACACATCTTTTATTTGGGCAGGATTCCCTGAGGTTAATATCGATCTATCAATTAGCCTCCTTTAGATTCACTCTCTGTGTCTGGCTGAGGTAATATTTCCAGGCTCCTGTCCACTTCATCACAAAGCCAGTTTCCTATGTAGGAAAGTAGGTGGGAGCAGGAGGAACTGTTCAAGTGGGTTAGGGCAGATCAGTGTAGGAAGAAGGTAGGATAAGGGTGAACTGTTCTTTGAGTCTTAAAGTAGTTTCCCTTCCAACTCTAAGAATCTGGAATTCCTTGTGGATGAATGTAATAGATCATCATGGTAGAGCCTTTCCCATTAACTAAAAGAGTCCTAAGTGGTAATTTGTTGAATTACAACTTGCTGTTTGAAGAAGAGGGAATTTTTATTTTCTAGGTATCATGATCCCTGAATCTGGTCTTTTAATTGGAGTTTTTTTTCTTTGCAATGATACTACAAGATAGGTAATGCAAATATTATTATCCTCATTTTACAGATGAGGAAACTAAGGCTCAAAGAGATAAAATTACCAGTAGGTAATTTCAGTAGTAATTACAGTAGTAAGTCATACCTCTAGTATAGTATCATGGCCAGGATTTGAACATAGGTTTGTTGATCCCAAGCCTAGAAAAGTTGCCCCAGATATCTTCAAAACATCCAGGAAATGTCATTGGTACCCTAGCCTAAGGTAGGCTAAGGAATATTTAAAAATTCAATAAACCTTTCACCGGGGCTCACTGTAAATCACATGAGAGGACACCTTATCTTTCCTGGCTCCTCCCTGTACTACTAGACACAGGTAGGTCTTTTGAAACACTTTCTCAAACATTTGTATATGCAAGTTGAAGTCAGCTCTCTCAGTAGGCACTAAATATAAAAAAGAGTCTTACTCATGATAGATACCTTTTGGTTTTACATCACATTTGTTTCATTAAAAATCTATTATCATGGGGCATCTAGGTGGTGCAGTGTATAGAGCAGCGGCCCTGGAGTCAGGAGTACCTGAGTTCAAATCTGGCCTCAGCCACTTAATAATTACCTAGCTGTGTGGCCTTGGGCAAGCCACTTAACCCCATTTGCCTTAAAAAACCCTAAAAAATAAACTCTGTTACCATGAACTATTTATTATCAATAACCAAGAAATATGTTTTCGTACATAAAAAGAACAAAAAAGAGGATTGTATGTGAACACAAGAACTTGTTTACAGAGTTAAAGTGTATATTAAATCTAACAAGGAAATAGCAATATTAATTATCATGTTTTTGTCCCCTTCTGAATTTTTTCTGTATATTTAAAAATGTTTTACTGATGCTCTTTTCTTTCTTTTTTCTACATTTCTATCACTACCCACCAACTGACTTCCCAAGCAACTAAAGTCCTTCCTTGTAACAAATAAGTAGTCAAGAAAAATCAGTCAACACATTGCCCATGCCTGAAAAATCTGTTTCTCATTCTGTACCTTCACCTCGCTGCCAAGAAATAGGAGGCATGTTTCATTATCATATGTCTTCTAAAGTCATGATTGATGCCTGCACTGATCAGAGAGAGCTCTAAAGTCTTTTCTTTTTTCTTTCCTTTTTTCTCTTTCCTTCCTTCCTTCCTTCCTTCCTTCCTTCCTTCCTTCCTTCCTTCCTTCCTTCCTTCTTTCTTTCTTTCTTTCTTTACTTCCTTCCTCCCTTCCTTTCTTTTCTTCAGACCTTCTACCAGGTCTGAAGGCTCTCTGAATCCTCACTTTCATTTCTGACTATATCCCTCCTTTTCCTGACCCATGGAACAATCCCAAGAAATAATTTAAAAAGAAAAAGGGAAAAAGCTGTTTAGCAAAACTGACTAGCACATCCACATCTCTGAGGGTATATCCAATATTTCATATTCATAATCCCTCACATCTGCAAGAAGAGAGAGAGGCAGAGGTGTGCTGGAGCCAGTTCTAACTGACTTGGGTTCAAATTGTTTAATTCTCAATGTGAGCATTTATGCCTCAGAAATTACAATCTACAAATCAAAGCTTGATTTTTTTGTCTTGTTGATTGTTTAGACTCAAGAAAGTGTTAATAATGAGATTAAATATTTTAAAGGTGTGTGTTGAAACATTTCCCTTCCTGACCCCTCTCCCAACTGTTAAGTATTTGCCAGCATATCTCTGTATTGCTTTATAAACATTGCTTGAGGTCAGCAGGAGTGCACTGGAAGGCTCAGAGAATGATGTTATCACCAGACCAGAGACTGAATAACATTAATCTGACAATAATATCAGATAATTGTGAAGATGATGAGCATTAATGGCTTTTATATAATAGTTTAAGGGTTGCAGATAACCAATAATGGTTATCCATTATTTCACTTGAGTCTCACAGTAGGTCTCCAGAGAAATGCAATTTTTAAACACTTTTTTGAGGTCCAGTTTAATCTATCATAACTTGACTAGCTCAGAACACCCTGATTTCCTCTAACCCCACAAAGATGTTCAAAGACAAACTGAAACCTGCATAGGATTTCCGTACTCCCAGGCACATAAAAGAGCTGATCTGGATCAGAAATAGGAGGCACTGGCCAAAAAAAAAAAAGATATATCCTGATTAGAGAAAAGGGTGCCTGGACAACAGATGTTGAATGACCATTTCATGGTAGAATGGATTGAATAAAAAGTCATTAACATTATGTAGTAGCATTCTCTCTCTAGTCCCTTTGTTTGATCATTTAGGCACACTGGTCGGAGTCCTCCCAAGGGTGGCTGACTACTTCTCCCCTCAGGGCTCTAGGTATAACCATGACAGACAATAGGAACACAGTCACTCATGAGTCCCAACTGGTGTATTCTCATCAGTTAGTTGAGAAAGGTATAGCAGGAAGACCTTACAAAACCTTCCCCTCTTCCCCAGTTTAAGGGGCACACTTTTCTCTTATAGAGGATCCACAGAGAGTGTAATTTCAAATTAAATGTAATAAGATAGTGAGGTACATATGTAGAAAGCATGTGTGACCAAGAGGTATCCATTGACTCATGACTCTTAAAGTTTTTTTTCCTTTCTTCATGGAGTTTACATAAAGATTCTCTTAAGTGTAACTCATTTATTTATTCATTCATTATATATTTATTTATTCATTCATTCTTTTATTTATCTATCTATTTTTCCTATCTATTTTTCCTAGGCAATTGGGGTTAAGTGACTTGCCCAGAGTATATAGTAAGTGCCTGAGGCAGGTATTGTTGGGACAAACCACTTTACTGCTACTGGGCCATCTTACTCCTTTTTTGAGCCAGGCTATTCTATTGCTATTACTTTTTCCTGTCTCTTGTGTAGGTGCCAGGGAAAGGGAAGATGCCAGCTGTTGCCCAGCTTTCATGCTGGCTCTTTTCTGAACCTGGTTGTTGCTCAGCCATTGTCTTGAGCCAAGTTGCTCCTTGGCTGGGACAAGCTACGTTTTTAGAGTTGCTGGCACTCTCTTCCTCCCACTTTTGCTTGAGTACCAGAGAAGGGCAAGACATAACTTATTGATCTACAATCTCACCAATCCATGCAATGCTCACAAGGTAACCACTTGACATTTCTACCTCAGGGTTGTTCCTCAGTCACCTCCTGACTCATATGATTATTGAAACAACAACAGTGGACTAGGTTAATGACTTTGGTCTCTAATGGAAGCTCAGATGAGATCTCTGGATCTCCTAAACTTAACAGGATGCTTAGGCATTTAGCTAAATATTTATTCAACCAAAGTCCCCTCCTCACTCTAAATAGCAAAGAGAAGAATCAAAAGTTATAGCTTCATAGAGGATTAGAACCCTCAAAGTATTTAGTCTGGTCACTGCTCATAGTCAGAAGAAGTCTCATTAAAGTTTTCATGTGATTGGATTTGAAGCAGGAAGAGAATATTTCTCTGTGTTTTAAGGACTGGGTTTTCATTGGCTAGGACTTCCATTACATTTACAAATGATTTATTACTATGAGCAAGGCTTATGAACAAGTACAACTTCCCTCCCTCAAAGACATTGTCTCTATAGTAAACCTCCATCATGCTATAGAAGAATATATTTGTGCCAAGAATAGATAATTTAATAAAAATAATTTAATTCAACAAAGATCCCTATTATGTAAGGCACTAAGGATACAAAGGCAAAAATGAAAAGTGGTTGATCTCTTCAAGGACCCTACATTCTGGTCGGAATAAAGAATTTTACAGGGGAGGAAACCTATAAACAGGTAAGAATATACATAATTACTTGAGGAGGAAGAGAATACAAACAACTAGGCAATCAGGAAAGACTTGCTGATTTTAGCAAAGTTGCAGGATATAAAATCAACCCTCATAAATCCTCAACTTTTCTATATATGACTAGCAAGATACAGCAGGAAGAGCTAGAAAGAGAAATCCCATTCAAAGTAACCTTAGACAATATAAAATACCTGGGAGTCTATTTGCCAAGACAGACTCAGAATCTTTTTGAAAACAATTATAAAACACTTCTCACACAAATTAAATCAGATTTAAATAACTGGGCAAACATCAACTGCTCAGGGATAGGTAGAGCTAATATAATAAAAATGACAATTCTACCAAAACTAAACTACCTGTTTAGTGCCCTACCAATCAAAATTCCAAAAAATTACTTTAATGAGTTAGAAAAAGTTGTAAGTAAATTCATATGGAGAAATAAAAAGTCAAGAATTTCCAGGGATTTAATGAAAAAAGTGCAAAAGAAAGTGGCTTAGCCCTATCTGATCTAAAATTATATTATAAAGCATCAGTAATCAAAACTGTCTGGTATTGGCTAAGAAATAAAGTGATGGACCAATGGAATAGACTAGGTGCAATAGCAGGAAACTATTATAGTAATCTGCTGTTTGATAAACTCAAAGAGTCCAGCTATTGGGATAAAAACTCTCTCTTTGATAAAAACTGTTGGGAAAATTGGAAGTTAGTATGGAAGAAACTTAGATTAGACAACACCTCACACCCTATTCCAAGATAAGATCCAAATGGATACAGGATTTAGACATAAAAAATACTATAAGCAAATTAGAAGATCAAGGACTTAGTTTACCTGTCAGATCTATGGAAAGGGAAGCAGTTTATGAATAAGGAAGAGATGGGGAACATCACTAAAAACAAACTAGATGATTTCGATTACTTTAAATGAAAAAGCTTTTGCACAGATAAAACCACTGTAACCAAGATCAAAAGAAATGTAGTAAATTGGGAAACGATCTTTACAACTAATGTTTCTGACGAAGGACTCATTTCTAAAATATACAGAGAACTGAGTCATATTTTTTTTAAAAAAAGGCCATTCCCAGGGTGCCTAGGTGGCGCAGTGGATAGAGCACCAGCCCTGGAATCAGGAGTACCTGAGTTCAAATCTGACCTCAGACACTTAATAATTACTTAGCTGGGTGGCCTTGGGAAATCCACTTGACCCCATTGCCTTGCAAAGAAAAAAAAAACTTTAAAAAACTTAAAAAACTAAAAAAAAGCCATTCCCCAGTTCAAAGGCAATTTACAGATGAGAAGATCAAAGCAATCCATAGTCATATGAAAAATTGCTCTGAATCATTAATTATTAGAGAAATGGAAATTAAAGCTTCTCTGAGGTACTACCTCACACCTCTCAGACTGGCCAATATGACCAGAAAACATAATGATCATTGTTGGAAGGGTTGTGGGAAATCTGGGACACTATTACATTGTTGGATGAAAGACTTGCTATAGGAAGTGACTTGACTTGAGTCAATATAATTCCCAGGGATTCTAAGAGATGGTTGTTAGGTAAGAGAGTATTTTAGGCAGAAGGAAAAGGCATGGTAACAGGAAAGTAAGGTCAGGGTTTGTCCAGAATGGAGAGTGTGTAAAGGGGAGTAATATGGATTAAGTTGGAGCCAGATTGTAAAGGACTTTATTTTTTTGAATTCAATTTTATTTTTTAGTTTTTCTCTCTCTCTTTCCTCCCCCCTTCCCCTACCCATTTGAGAAGACAAGAAAAGTAGAACCCATTATAAATATAGTGATATCAATTTCTTACTGACCATGTTCAAAAAATAAAAAAAAACAAGAGAAAGAAAGAAATGGGAAAAATATGCTTCAAACTGCATTCTGAGTTCATCAGTTCTTTCTTTGGAGGTGGATGGTATTTTTCACTATGAATTGTTTAGAATTGTAGTGGGTCATTGACTGTTTTTATAACATTACTATTTACTGTATACAGTGTTTTCCTGTTTCTGCTTTTTACTTTGCATCAATTCACACCAGCTTTCCCAGACTTCTCTGAAACTCTTCCCTTTATTATTTCTTACAACACAATAATAGTCCATTATATCATTTGTTTAGTCATTTCCCAATTGATGGGTTTCAGTTTCTAATCCTTTGCCTTTAAAAAAAAAAGAGCTTCAGAGGCAGCTAGGTGGTACAGTGGATAGAGCATTGGCTCTGGAGTCGGGAGTACCTGAGCTAAAATCCTACCTCAGACACTTAATAATTACCTAGCTATGTGGCCTTGGGCAAGCCACTTAACCCCATTGCCTTGCCAAAAAAAAAAAACACCTAGAAAAAAAGAGCTTCTATAAACATTTTTATACCTATAGGTCCTTTCAGTTTTTAAAAAATTCCCTTGGGATATAAATCTCGTAGTAATTGTTCATCCTTTGTTTTCAAAGAGGACCAATGACTTGTGTATGAATTGGATTTAAGTGAGGTGGAGTTGCACAGCCTTTAGCTTCACTCTCTCTAGTCATCATTGTCTAGTGGCACGACAAAAGTGAAGGTGACTAGAGACGGATCAAGATGCAGTGGGCTCTGGCATCTTTGATGCCCGACCAAGCTCTAAGTACTCCACAGCACCTGCTTCGGCCACCTACATAGCTATTGGAGCAAATTGTTCTCATATACCTAATCCGCGAGAGTATGTGTTTGTTCACATACTTGGGCTGGACATCCTCCTCCTCCCTGATAACTTTGAGTCACATTGGTTACCCTCAATGTAATTTAGCTTGTCTACTAAGAGGCTTGGCGGGGTGTGGCCACCATACATGTTACAGCTTCTTATAGCCACAGGTGAGGATTGGGTAAAGTGAACAACAAAGCTAGATGAGCAGTCCTTAAAAGGGCTTGGTTGGTCTTCACAGCAGAGGTATTTGTGCTTCCAGAACACCTGAATCCCTTTTGGAATATCTGTTAAGAGCTTTAAAAGACAAACTGAAAAATTTGTATTTTATCCTAGAAGAAACTGGGAATCACTGAAGGTTCTAGAGTAGGGGAATGACATGTTCAGATGTGCTTTAAGATTATTTGGCAGTTGAGGGGAAAATGGATTTCAAAGAAGAAAGAATAGAAGCCCAATTAAGAGATGGTTGTCATGGTCCAGGAAAGGGAAAGTAAGGGATTGAATTTAGGGTGGTTTCTGTGTAGAGAAGGGGATGGATGTAAAACAATAAGAAGAAGAAAAATTGACAAGACTTGGCAACTAAATGAATATAGGGGGTGGTTGTGAGGGAAGAGACTATTTTGAGGTTGACATTTTAAACACATGAACAGAAGGATGGTGGTACCCTCAACCAAAACAGGGAATTTTGTGAAAATAGGGAAGTTTGGAGGTGGAGTTAATTGGGGGGGGGGATAATGAGTTCCATTTTGGACATCCAATTACAAATATTCAATAGGCAGTTAGGGCTGAATATATAGATCTGTGCATAAAGAGAATAATTTAACACTTGGGTATTGATGAGGTCACAAAAATGAATAGATAGAGAGAAAAGAGCTCAGGATAGCATCTTGGAAGAACACCTATAATTAGGTGATGGGATTTGGAGTGATACAGTAATGGAAAGATCAGATATAAGAGAAGAACCAGGAGAGAGTAAAGTCACAAAAACTCAAAGGGGAGACCATACAAAATGTCTGTTGGTCAACAATGGTCAAGGGTTGAGAAAAGAGCTTTAGATCTTTCAATCAAAAGATTATTTGTAACATTAGAGAGAACAATTTCAGTTGGGTAGTGAGCTAGGAAACCAGATTGCAAGGGGCTGAGAAGTGAGTGGGAGGAGAGGAAGTAAAGGCAGTAAGTGTAAACAGCTTTTTTCCCTAGGAGTTTTGAAGTAAAAGAGAGGGGAAATGTATTGGAGACTAATTGTTTGAAGTTGGATCACAGAGAGTTTTGTTTTTTTTAAACATTAGGATACCTGAACTTGGTCTACTAACTTTCTGTAGTCCTCTATAACACTGGACCTGGACATTAAGAATGCTTACTTCTAGATTTAGCCTTTGCATTAACCTGCCCTACTGTGAGTAAGTCATTTTAATTCAGTTGTCTTGCTCAGAAAATGAAGATTTTTTTTTAAGAGAATGATCTGAGGTCTTGCAGTTTAGTGCCATGGGTAAGAATGATGGCTTTGGAGTGGGGAAGAGGAAAAAGCAAGGGAACAAATATTGAACATGCACTTTGTGTCATCATTGTTGTTGTTATTGTTCATCTTTTGTTTTCTAAGGGGACCCATAACACTAGAAGGGTGATGTTTTGACTTGCAAGTGAATTGAATTTAAGTGAGGCAGGGTTGTGCAGAATCATCAGCCTCACTCTCTCCTCCAGAATTATCTGAATCCTGTGACAAGATCTGTCAGGATGACTAGAGATGACCTTTTTAAGCTAAGGTCTTTCCCAAGTCTCAGTTTGTCTAAGGGAATACTCATTCAGTAATTTAAGACTAGGTAAGGGAGCAACTAGGTGCCACAGTGGATAGAGCACTGGCCCTGGAGTCAGGAGGACCTGAGTTCAAATCCGGCCTCAGACACTTAATAATTGCCTAGCTGTGTGATCTTGGGCAAGTCACTCTTAACCCCATTGCTTTAAATAAATACACATTTTTAAAAAAGGCTAGGTAAGAAAATCCAGGTATTTTGCTAAACCCTTTACAACTGTATCATTTGAGCACAACAACTAGAAGAGGTAGGTACTATTATTATCCTCATTTTACTGTGGAGAAAACAGAAATTAAATGACTTGCCTAAGATCACCTAGCTAAGAGGAGTCTGAGGTCAAATTTGAACTCAGGGCTTCCCGACTCCAGGGTCTATCCATTGTGCAACCAGATCAAAGGAGGAGTTTGAATTCCAGTTCCATCACCAACTCTCTGTGTCACCTTGGGTAGTTGTTTCACCTCTCTGGACTTGAGATTATTCTGTAAAATAAGGAGATTATATCAAATGACCTCTAAAAATATCAGTTTTGAATCTATAATCCTGTATCTTCATCTCTTCTGCAATTGTGTAGAGACTAACTTCAGGTGAGATAGGTTCATCTCACTCAAATATCATCATCTGTTCTGTCCTGGTGCTTAACATCCCTGACCAGATGTAACTGTCAGGGCAGTCAAATGGGAGCAGCTTTTATTATTTTTGCATCAGTAGTGTTTGATTCTTCATGATCCCATTAGGGTTTTTTTTGCAAGGCAAATGGGGTTAAGTGGCTTGCCCAAGGCCACACAGCTAGGCAATTATTAAGTGTCTGAGGCAGGATTTGAACCCAGGTACTCCTGACTCCAGGGCTGGTGCTTTATCCACTATGCCACCTAGCCACCCCTTCCATTTGGGGTTTCTTGACAAAAAGACTGGATTGATTTGCTATTTCCTTCTCCAGCTCGTTTTAAAGATGAGGAAAATGAGGCAGACAGGGTTAAATGACTTATCCAATGTCACAAGTCCCTCAGCGACTGAAGCTGAATTTGAACTCAGGATGATGAGTCTTCCTGACTCCAAACCCAGCTATCCATGCACTATGGCTCCACCTAGCGTGCCCAGCTAAACATTTGGATCCACTCTCTTATGGATGTAACTAACCTCCAGGGGACTTTGTGAGCAGTGCCTGACCCTATTGTTCTGTGATCTTGGCTCTAAGCCTTGTGTTCTTTCTCTCAGGATCCAACCCTGGGGGAAAAAAATCTCCTCTAGCTCTATCCAAGCTAGGTGTCCCCTAAAAAGGGGAGCTGCCACTTGAGAAGGGAAGGGGTTGGAGGAGCTGGATTGTTAAAATAGTTGACTTCTCCCCGAGTTCCTAATATCCTTGTTCCTCTTTTGTGGTGTAATGGAACAAGAAAACCTGTCTGGAGTCAAGGGACTTCAGTTCAAGTCCCAGTTGGATGAATGTAGGCACATTTCCAAGCTTTGGTTTTCCCATGTGTAAAACGGGGAATAATATTTGTATTAGTCACCCCATATGACTACTTTGAGAAAGGGGCTGTATAAAATTGCAAAGTTGTGTATAAATTGGAATTACCCATATTCATCTGGCATTCTCTGCCCTCCTAGTTGCTTACAGCTTAAGGGAACATTGGATCATTGCCTCCCCCTCTCCCCTCACCCCCAGTCCCCATCTGTGCCTGTTGTTTACCTCCAGACAGACTGGAACATCCAGAGCATGTCTAGGTCCCCCTGGGGTGTAGCTTTTGGGTCTTGGATCTGCCTGGTTGCTGTGGAGATGGCCATGGGGAGTGGGGGCTGGGGAAAGCAGAAGATCGTAGATAGTAGGGAATTGCTAGAATGAAAGAGCTCTTAATGAAATACCTGCCTCCATCAGAACTCAGCCCGAGGTGATGCTGGCCATCCTCCCCTTCTGGCAGTCTCTGCTGTCTTGGCAATTCTGAAATAATTTCTTCCCTCTTCACAACTCAGGGGAAGTTTTAGAAGGCTGGGTGGGGCCCAGGCAATCAAGAATCTCAGATTGAAGATTCCCTAGGCTAAATTGATCTCCAGTATTCCCCCATTTACCCAGCAGCCTCACTAGGTACGAGAAGATAACTGGACCCATCCTTGTAGGCTTCACAATCAGTTTCCTTATGACCAGAGGTAGTGAGATGGAGTGGAAGAAGTCAGAAGACATAGCTCTTATCTTTACTTTCTCTGTGAGTTTTGAATAACAGGATCTCTTTGATCCTGTTTCCTTATTAGCCCCTTAGAATCATCTAGCTTTCTTTAAGGTTCAGTTCAAGTTCCATCTCTTATATGAATTATTTCTACTCCCCCTTCACTAGTGTCCTCCTATGTCTCCCTAAAATGCTTTTGTGTTTACTTTGTACATATTTTATTTTTATCATTTGAGTCCCAGAGCTACTCCCATGAGGGACTTTGGGTTCTTTTGGACCAGTTCTATCCTGGGAACCTGATTATCAGAAAGGCACACTCATTGATTCTACCTTGGAAAAACAAAATAAACAAGAGGATGGGTCTGTAGCCGGAAAATCCTGACCTCAGACACTTGCTAATTATGTGGCCTTGGGTCGGCTAGGTGGTGCATCATATAGAGTACCGGCCCTGGAGTCAGGAGTACCTGAGTTCAAATCTGACCTCAGACACTTAATAATTACCTAGCTGAGTGGTCTTGGGCAAGTCACTTAACCCCACTGCCTTGAAAAAACCTAAAAAAACACTAGTTATGTGACCTTGGACAAGTCACTTAATCCTTGTTTGCCTTAGTTTCCTCATCTACAAATCTACAAATGGCAAACTACTCCAATATCTTTGCCAAGAAAACCTCAAATGGGATCATAAAGTCAGACATGACTAAACAACAAGGGACATTAATAGAAGAAAGTTTGAGTATGGTTTGTGTCTAAGATTTCTCCAAGAGAAAATAACAGAATCAACCTCTTACAAAGATACTCATTTGTATGTAAAGGTATGGGAGAAGTCTTAGTTGTGCTATACCAGCAAGGGATGAAGGCACATATCCAACTTCTAGGGAGGCCCCCATCTTCCCCCATCTTGAAATCTCATCAAATTGATTAGTAGATTCTTGGATTGATCAGGTTCTCTTGATCACCCCTGATGTACTTCTCTTTCCCATTTTTGTAAATGAAAAACCAACTACCTTCCCTAGATCAGATGAAATATATTATCCTCTTACAGCAGAGAAGTGGTAGACTAATAAAAACAGAATTTTATATTAGATTGCATTTCCTAGTGTTTTCCTTCTTTTAATTATTGTCTATTTATGCCATATACTCACACACACACATCTAAATCTATATCTATCAGTATCTATATATGTCTATCTATATCTATCTATTCCTATGATGATGATGATGACAATGATGTTTATCCTTCATTATCGAAGAAGACCATGACAATCAGGGAGGTGATGCCATGGTAAGTACATGAATTGGATTTGAGTGAGGGGATGCTGATATATATATATATATATATCTTATATACCTATATATTATATAATACATATATATTCTGGTTTGTACAAAGTTCATTGCTTGTTATTTCTCCAACTAGATTGTGAGCTCCTCAAAGGCAAGCCCTGTCTTTTGCCTCTTTTTATATTCATAGCACTTAGCACAATGTCTATCCCAGAGTAGGCATTTAATAAATGTTTATTGACTGACTATTTCTACTTTATTGTTCTTCTTTGTCACAAGAAAGGGTTCAATCTGGAGAGGGGGTAGAGTTGAAATGACTTTGATATGAAGATAAAAGATATCAGTAAAGATATTAAAAAACAAAATTAAATAAAATATGGTTTCCTGCAAACTTCTTGAAGGCAAGGGCTTTTTGACAAGTATACAATGTGCAGGATATTTGCATTGCTTCCCTTAGAAAAATTGGCTACCAAAGGTCAACGAAAATGGATGTAAACTTTAAAATACATTAAGTCTACGCTCCTTATTTTAATACTGCACATCTCTCTTGGTGAACCTAGTTGAAGGAAGTCTACAATGCCCAGGGAAGGGAGCCAGGGGTAGAGTTGTGATCTGTTAACTAATTCTATAAAGGTTGCAACTTGAGGTTGCTCTAGTCTGCCTCAGCCTCTTGCTTGTGAAATAGCAAAGGGCAGAATCAGAACCACTCTTATTTCTATAATATTTACAAGGTATTTTCCTCACAATTTTCTGAGACTGAGTCCCACTGAAATCTCTTCCCAACTCTCAAATGCTGTGGATTGTCTCCAGGGAAATCTCCATGTCTTTTTAGGAAATTAAAAAAACACACAAAAAAACTAGGCTAGCCTACATGATAGGGCACAACTCTTTTTACTCTTATGATACCCTGGTACCCTTATCTCAATATGAATGATGGCATCTAGGATTCCCTAAATGTAGAATTTCATACTGAATATACCCTTTAGGTTTTTTTTTTTTTTTTTTGCAAGGCAAGCGGGGTTGGGGTTAAGTGGCTTGCCCAAGGCTACACAGCTAGGTAATTATTAAGTGTCTGAGACCAGATTTGAACCCAGGTACTCCTGACTCCAGGGCCGGTGCTTTATCCACTGCGCCACCTAGCCGCCCCCTGAATATACCCTTTGATCAAATAATACAGTAGGTCTATATTACAAAGAAATCATATTGAAGGTGTGTAACTTTTATCAGATCACTCAATGTCATGCATGGGGAGGGGAGAGAGGGAGAAAAATGTGGAACTCAAAATTTACAAGAAATGAATGCTAAAAACTATCTTTACATGTAATTAGAACATGTATAAAAATATGGCAGCTCTTTTTTGTGGTGGCAAAAATTGGAAATTAAGGAAATGCCCATTAACTGGAATCAGTTGAATAAGTTGTGGTACATGAACATAATGGAACACTATTGTTCTATAAGAAATGATGAGTAGGGAGTTTTCAGGAAAAACCTGGAAAGATTTACATGAATTGATGCTGAGTAATGTGTGCAGAACCAGGAGAATATTGTACACTGTAATAGCAACATTATGTGATGATCAACTATGATTGACTTAGTTCTTCTCAGCAAGACAATGATCCAAGACAATTTCAAAAGATTCATGAGTGAAAATGCTATCCCTATCCAAAGAAAGAACTAATGGAATCTGATTATAGATCAGAACACTAATTTCACCATCTTGGGGTTTTTGGTGTGTTCTTTTCCCTTTTATTCTATTTCTGCTTTTATGTGTGAAAATATGTTTTACATGATTACACATTTATAACCTATATCAGATTGCTTGATCTCCTGGGGGGGGAGAAAAATTTGGAACTCAAAATCTTATTAAAAAAATGAATGTTGACAATTGTCTTTTCATGTAATTGGAAAAAATACCATTAACATTTTTTCAAGAAATAGAGTTTGATGGGGGAATGGAGGAAATAATTTGGGAAACTGGATCTTAGGAACACAGTAAGGAGAGGGTGGAAGGACAAGGGCAGAAAGAAGTAGATAGATCTTCATTATAGACCTCTCCTGGGTTAGATAAGGGAGATGGGGAGAGGTGAAGGATGATGTCACCTTATAAGGTGCCAGCTTTCAACTTTACTCAAAGATATTCTTCAGAGAGAAAGCCCCAGAAACACAGGGCTGAATACCCAGCCAGAGAGGGATGTGGGGGAAGGTTGGGGGAGCAGGTGAGTTGTTAGTGCAGGCACTGGGATTTCAGCCTAATTCCCACCCACACCTCTTTCACTGGCTTCATCTACCTCTCAGTACCAAACAGCAGACTCATTAGTAGGGACAGATAGGCCCTAATTTTAGTTAAAAACACAGTTACAGAGTGAGCTTCCAAAGAACAAGAAACAAAAAACTAGAATAACACAAAATGTTAAAACTGGAGGGGAATTCTGAGTTCATCTACATAATTCAACTTCATCATTTTACAGAAGAAGAAATTGATGCCTGGAAAAGAAGGAAAAGTGACTTCCCTAAGGTCACACAGCATGTAATAATTAAAGCCAAAGTCAGACTCCCAATAATCCAGGAATTTTTCTATCATGTTGCATTTTATTTTCACTGGAGAGAGAAGAAGAAGTCTATCTAAAATGTTACTGACTGATATTGGAGGAATGAATCAATGATTTAATTCCTAAAAGTGACATTAGAAATTATTTAGATAATCATTTTCATTTTGTAAATGAGGAAGCTAAGGCACAGAGAAGGCAAGTGATTTGTTATTAGTGACACAGATAATAAGTAGCATTTGAACTCAGGTCTTTTGACTCTACCTTGATGGTTCTTATCATTGCATCATGCTGGCATGTTGTCAACACAGATCGGGGAGGTTTGGAATACCAAAGTCCTAGAAAAAGACAGGCAACAATTTTTCTTAACTGCCTCTTATATTTCAAGGGGGAAAACCAGAGGATCACATGATCAGAGTCCAGCATCACAGCCTTGATGTCATAGTAAAGGAAAGGGGAGAGGTTCTCCTCTAGAGGTACAAAGGTGGTTTACTGATTCAAACTTTACTCTCTGATTTTTCCTAAGTCAAAAGACTTGGAAACAGGCTCTGATACTGGAATTTTAGAAGAGGACTGACTGAAAGATGTGCACACCCCTGGATCAAATCAAAATAGCACACGGCATAATAGAGGAGAGGATAGGAAGTATAAAGTCAATTTTATTGATGGAGATTGCTCATACAGATTGGGGCACAATCCATTTCTAGGGTTTCAGATAGCGTTGGGCTCCTGATATGAGGAAAGCAGAATGAGTTTTTATAGTGGTCCAATTTGGATTAAGCAGTGGAACTAGGGATCAAGGCTGTTTGGACTTGGGTGTTGGTCAAGCTTCAGAACAGGTGCTGACTCATACTTGGGACAGGGAATGGAGGAAATTGGAAGTTGGTTAATATTTAACATCTCCCACCCAGGAAAGGAACTTTTGGTCATTACTCTTGGTCTTATTCTGAGGGTAACTCAGTGTTTGTTGTTGTTTGTTTGTTTGTTTTCAAGCTTCCCCTCTGGATCACTATGGTAAAGGGTCTTGGAGGGCTCAATGAAACTATGGGTTATGTCCTATATGCATTTACCCACAACACTCAGGTCATAGTGGAAAGTTCTGACAAAGGTGATCTAGAGAAGGAAATAGAAAACCACTCTAGTGTCTTTGCCAAGAAAAACTATCCATGGATAGTACTAAAATGATAAAAGAGATGACTTTGAAAGATGAGTCCATCAGGGCTCTACTGGGTAAGAGTTGAAGACAATTACAAGTAGTTCCATTACAAAGAAATGGCTGGGCCAAAGCCTAAAGGAAGGCTCGGCTGTGAAAGCATCCGGTGATAAATAAAAGTCCAGTGAAGTAAAGAGCAATACTGCATAGGAACCTGTCATGTAAGATCTAAGAATCAAAGTAAACTAGATGAGATTCAACAGGAGATTGAAAGATTAAATATCAACATCTTGGATGTCAGTAAACTTAAATGGATGGGAATGGATGAATTTAGTTCAGGTGATCATTATACAGACTGCTGTGGGCAAGAATATCTTAGAAAAATGGAATAGCCTTCATAATTAATAAAAAGGTAAGCAAAAAAAAGCAGAACTGGATTATAATTTCAAAAATGACATAAGGATTTGGATCCAAGTCAAACTGTTCAACATTTCAGTAATGCAAGTTTATGCTCCAGCCACTGATGCCAAAGAGGCTAAAGTTGATTAATTGTATGAAGATCTATAACATCTTCTAGAAATGAAGGAAATCAAGAGATAATTGAAATAACAGGGAAGTTTATCCTTGGGTACATATGAGACAGGACAGACACTAATAGAATTTTGTTAAGATAACTTACTGGTCTTTTTGTTTTGACAAAGAATTGGAAATTAAGGGGATGTCCATCAATTGGGGAGTGACTGAACAAATTGTGGTATATGAATGTAATAGAACAGTGTTGTTCTAAAAGAAATCATGAGGGACGGGAATTCAAAAAGACTTTCATGAACTAATGCTGAATGGAGTGAGCAGAATCAGAACACTATACCCACTAACAGCAACATTGAATGATAATCAGCTATGGTGGATTTGTTCATTTCAGCAGTACAATAATCAAAGACTATTCTAAAAGACATCCAGAGAAGGAATTGTGGAGTTTAGTTGTAGAACAAAACACTATCTTCAATTTTTAAGAATTGTCTTATGCATTATGCTTTTTTCTCTCTCATTTTTTTATTTTTGATTAGATTCTTCATTTACAACATGATTAATATGGATCTATGTTTAGCATAGTTATACATGTATAACCTATATTCAATTGCTTTCTGTTAGGGGGAGAAAAATATAAAACTCAAAACCTTGCAAAAAATGATTGTTGAAAACTACTGTTGCATGAAGTTGGAAAAATAAATTTTAAAAATTTAAGTAAAAAAAAATAACTTGCTGGTCATAGCACTATTTTTCACAACTCAAATGATGACTCTACACATCAACATCACCAGATAGTCAATGTAAAATTCAGATTGATTATATACTTTGCAGTTAAAGGTGGAGAAACTCTATACAGTCAGTTAAAAATAAGACCTGGAGGGGGCGGAGCCAAGATGGCGACAAGAGAGCAACATCTCTTAGAAGCTCTCTCAGAAAACTTCGAAACTAAGGACTCTAACTAAACTTTTGAGAGACAGAACCCACAGAGGGACCCAGTGAGGCAATTCTCCTACTCCAGGTAACCTGGAAAAGAGCAGAAAGGCTCTGCTCCCTGGGGTTGGAGGGGCAGCCTGCCAGAGTGAAAGAACTTCAGTCTCCCGGAGGCAGCCCCAGGGTGCTGGGAGCCACAGCTCACAGCAGCGGAGGAATTTCCTGAGCTACACCCCGGGGAGCACTGGGCACAAAGTGGGGGAACAGCGGGGGACCTCTGCCAGAGTGAGCACGTAGAGCCCAGCCCTCAGGACACACATCAGCAGTAAGCAGGAGCCTCCAGGGCATGAGCCCATTGAACCTAGGGAGGGGAGCGGAGAGAGAGAGACTGCAGAGCTCTGTACTCTGTCCCTGGAACAGGACTCTGGGGCTCTGACCACATTCAGATCCTGATCGCAGTCTAGGCCCCCCCCCCCCCCCATAGAACAGCAGGCCCCCCCCCCCAACCTCAGCCCCATGGTAGAGGGGGGCGCATATGGTCATTCACAGACCAGGAGGGAGGACAGAGCCTCACACACTGAGACCCTTGTGGGAGTGTCCTAAAAGCTCAGGAAGCACCTCCAAACCAGGCTCAGCCTGGGAAAATAAGCAAGTAGAGAAACAAGAGGAAGACCATTGAGAAATATTTTGCATATGAGCCCAAGAAGGATCAAAATACTCAGTTTAAAGATGAGGAAGCACAAGCTCCTGCATCTAAAGACTCCAAGAAAAACAAAAATTGGGCTCAGGCTATGACAGAGCTCAAAAAAGACTTTGAAAATCAAATGAGGGAGTTAGAAGAAAAACTGGGAAAAGAAAGGAGAGAGATGTAGGAAAAACATGAAAATGAAGTCAGCAGCCTAGTCAAGGAAATCCAAAAAAATGCTGAAGAAAATAGCGTGCTAAAAACTGGCTTAGGTCAAATGGATAAAACAGTTCAAAAAGTTATTGAGGAGAAGAACGCTTTAAAAAGCAAAATTGGCCAGATGGAAAAAGAGATAAGAAGATTCTCTGAGGAGAACAAATCCTTCAGACAAAGAATAGAACTCAGGGAGATTGATGAATTTACAAGAAACCAGGATTCATTACTTCAAAACCAAAAAGAAAAGAAAAATTAGAAGAAAATATGAAACATCTCATTGAAAAAACAACTGATATGGAAAACAGACTTAGGAAAGATAATTTAAAAATTATTGGAATACCTGAAAGTCATGATCAGGAAAAGAGCCTTGACATCATTTTCAAAGAATTACTACAGGAAAATTGTCCTGATATTCTAGAAGCAGAGGGCAAAATAGAAATGGAGAGAATTCACCAATCCTCCCAAGAAAGAGATCCCAAAAAAACAACCCCTAGGTATATTATAGCCAAATTCCAGAACTCCCAAGTCAAAGAGAAAATATTACAAGCAGCCAGAAGGACACAGTTCAAATATCGTGGAGCTGCAGTCAGGATCACACAGGATTTAGCAGCAACTATAATGGAAGCTTGTAGGGCTTGGAATATAATATACCAGAAGGTAAAAGAGCTTAAAATGCAACCAAGAATCAACTACCCAGCAAGGCTGAACATCCTCTTCCAGGGAAAAAGATGGACTTTCAATGAACCAGGGGAATTTCAGATGCTCCTGTTGGAATGGCCAGAGCTGAATAGAAGGTTTGATTTTCAGATACAGGATTCAGGTGAAGCATGGAGATTGGAGGAGGGGGGAAAATATGAGGGACTTAATGATGAACTACATGTATTCCTGCATAGAAAAATGATGCTGATAATACTCATATGAACCTTCTCAGTTAATAGAGCAGGTAGAGGGAGCTTTTATAGTTGAAGCACAGGAGAAAGCTGAATTTGAAGATGAAATATGGTGTAAAAATGGAGTCAATAGGAAAAAAAGGGGAATGTAATGGGAGAAAG
This sequence comes from Macrotis lagotis, assembly GCF_037893015.1. Taxonomy (NCBI): domain Eukaryota; kingdom Metazoa; phylum Chordata; class Mammalia; order Peramelemorphia; family Peramelidae; genus Macrotis; species Macrotis lagotis. The sequence goes on from NC_133665.1 coordinate 61,384,505, forward strand.
AAAAAGGAGAGGGGGAATAGGCCAAGATATATCATATAATAAGTTTTTTCTTTATTACAATGAGCTATTGCAATGATATGGAAGAGGGGGAAGGCAAGGGGGAATGAGGGAATCTTCGCTCTCATCAGACGTGGCTAGGAGAGGAAACAGCATATATACTTAATGGGGTATAGGCATCTGGAGTAAGAAGAAAAGGGGGGATGGGGAAGGGTGGGATGTGAGTGATGGAGGAGAGGATGGACCATGGGGGGGAGAGTGGTCAGATATAACACATTTTCCTTTTTACTTCTTGCAAGGGGCTGGGATTGGATGGCCTGTCCGGGATCATAGGGCCAGGTGGATGCTGGGCCTAAGGGGTGGTATGTTGGCTCTGGGCCTCTTGGCCCTAGGGCCAGGGATCTGTCTGCTGTGCCACTCAACTACCCTACAGCAGAGACAGAGTGAAAGGAGAGAGAAAATATAGTACATGGTATTAGAGAAGTACGAATGGAGGGAGTTGCAATCAGCAATAGCAATGGTGGAAAAATATGGAAGTAACTTTTGCCATGGACTTATCATAAAGAATGTGATCCACCCGTGACAGAGTTGGTGGTGTTGGAACAAAGACTGAAGTACATTTATTATTATTATTATTATTTGGGGAGGTGCAGGGAAAATGGGGAGGGGTGGCCTGCCTGGAGTCACATAGCAGGGTGATCGTTGGGTGTCTGAGGCCGGATTTGGACCCGGGTGCTCCTGGCTCAAGAGCCAATGCTCTGTCTGCCACCCAGCCACTCCTACTATTATTACTATTTTATTTTATTTTGGGTTTTCTTTTTTCTTTTTTTGGTTTTTGCAGGGCAGTGGGGTTGGGGTGGCTTGCATGTCACATGGCTGGGTGATTGTTGGGTGTATGGGGCCGGATATGGGCTCGGCTGCTCCTGGCTCCAGGGCTGGGGCTCCGTCCATTGCACAACCTGGCCACACCTACAATTATTACTATTATTTATTTTTTAATTTAATTTTTTCTCTCCCCTTTACTTTATCTCTCAAATGAATCTATATTTTGTGGGGGGAGAGGGTATTCTGTTTACTCTTAAACAAGAATATTTTATTAATATATAAAAAACATTATTTGTACAAAAAGAGAATAAATAAATATTTAAAAAAAATAAGACCTGGAGCTGTCTGTGACTCAGATCATTCACTCTCCCCCTCACCCCGCTCCTTTCTTCTTTTCATTCTTTTTTCACTTTTTACTTTTTAAAGTAAATAATATTTTATTTTTTCCAATTACATGTAAAGATAGTTTTCAACATTTATTTTTTGTAAGATTTTTTAGTTCCAAATTTTTCTTCCTTTCTCCTATCCTCTCTCCAAAATGCTAAACAACCTGATAAAGTTATACATGGATGTAAAACACATTTCCATATTAGTCATGATATGAAAAAATAAATAGAACAAAAGGGAAAAGTCATGAAAAACAAAAACCCCCAAAAGTGAAGAATACTTCAGTCTTCATTTAGACTCCATAGTTCTTTCTTTGGATATAGATAGAGTTTCCTATCATGAGTCTTTTGGAATTGTCCTGGATTATTGTCTTGCTGAGATGGGCTGTCAATTACAGTACAATGTTGCTATTACTATGTACAATTTTCCCCTGGTTCTGCTCACTTCAATCACCATCAGTTCATGTAAAGATCATAAGCTTCTTATTGCAAAATTCAGATTTAAATTGAAAAAAGTAGGAAAAACCATCAGCCCATATAAGTAAAACCTAAACAACATCCTTTATGAATATGAAGTGGAGGTGATAGATTTAAAGATGTCTTAAGAACAATGGATAGAAGTTCACAATCTTGTACAAGAGGTAGCAGCAAAAACATTCTAAAGAAAAAGAAGACCAAAAAAAGCAAAATGATTCTCTGATGAGGCTTTACAAATTGCTGAAGAAAGAAGGAAAGTGAAAGGTAAAGGAGAAAGGGAAAAATAAATGCAACTAAATGCAATATTCCAGAGAATAGCAAGGAGAAAGGTTTTGTTAAATGAGCAATGCAAAGAAATAGAAGAAACCAATAGAAATCTCATAGAGAAAATTAATAATATCAAGGGATGGCTTCATGCAAAACTGGCATGTTAAAAGACAGAAATGGTAGTGACTTAATAGAAGAAAAAGGGATTAAGAAGAGGTGAAAAAAATAAGAAGAGGTGACAAGGATACACAAAATAATTATACAAGAAAGATCTTAACATCACTGATCACCAGTATGAATTCTGGCATTGGCTTAGAAATGATCAGTTTGTGTCTCAATCCTAAAGGAAAGCAACCAAGCAATGTTCAAATTGGCAAACAATTGCTCTCAGTTCACAAACCAGCAAAGTTATGCTAAAGATTCTGCAAACTAGGATTCAGCAGTATGTAAACCAAGAATTATCAGAAGAGCAGGCTGGTCTTCAAAGAGGCAGAAGAACCAGAGACTAGATTGCCAACATTCTCTGGTTTATGAGAAAACAAGGGAGTTCCAGAAAGACATCTACTCTTTTTTGACTACACTAAAACTTTTGACTATGTGGATCACAACAAAAAATGACAAGTCCTCAAAGAGTTAGGATTACCAATTTATTTTACTTATCTCCCAATGAACTGTAAGACAAGAAGATTGTTTTAAGATTGAAAAGGAGTATAACAAAGATATATGTTGTCACTTTTTAAATTTAATTTATATGCTGAGTACATCATGGGAAATGCCATGCTAGATCAATCGAAAGCTGGAATTAGGGTTGTAGGAGAAATATCAACAATTTTAGATATGTAGAGGATATCACTCTCAGGCAGAAAATAAAGAGAAATTAAGAAGCCTTTTGATGAAGTTGAAAGAGGAGAATATAAAAGCTGGTTTGAAACTTAACATAAAAAAGCTAAGATCTTGGCAACTGGCCTCATCACTTTCTGGTAAACAGAGGAGAAGAAAAGGAAGAAGCATCAGACTATATTTTTAGGTTCACAGTTCACAGCAGATGGCAACTGCAGCCATGAATTTAAAAGACATTTGTTCCTTGAAAGGAAAGCTTTGGTAAAAATGAATAGAGATACTACTAAAAAACTACTAAAAAACAGAGATATCACCTTACTGACAAAGGTCTGTATAGTCAAAGTTCTATACTGATTTTTCCAGTAGCAATATATGTCTGTGTAGCAATGTATGGACTACAAGACAAGTTGAGTACCACAAAATGGTTGCTTTTGAATTGTAGTGCTGGAGAAGACCTTTGAGAGTCCTTTGGAAATAAGATCAACTGAGTCTATACTTAAAGAAATTAATTCAGTATACTCACTGGAAGGTGAAATACTGAAGCTGAAGCTTAAAATACTTTGAGCATATAATGAGAATATAGGTCTCATTGGAAAAGACTTTGATGTTGGCAAAGAAAAGGCAAAAGGAAAAGGGAAGGTCAGAAGATGAAATGGATAGATAGTGTCATGGAAACAATGAACATGAATACGAACAAACTTTGGCAAATAGTGGAAGATAGAAGGGCCTGGACTGTTTAGGGCCTGGACTGTTTTGGTCCATGAGATCACAAAGAGTTGGACATGACCAAACAACAGCAATTGAGAGGAGTTTTTTTTTAAAGCTTCCCAAAGGCTTCTTCTTAGCATATAGGGTAGGTAGGCATTCCTCAATGTATCCTCTTTGGAAGTCTATTGGAGGGAGGTCTCATGCTTGTTTTCTGGAGATCAATAGCCTTCTAGGTTTAGGTATCCTCTGTTCTAGCCTAGATTGAAACATGTTGGAATCATTTGGGGATCAAAGATTTATATAGCAGGAAGAAATATTGGAGATGATCTTATATAAGCTCTTCATTTTTCAGATAGGGGAAATGAAGCTGCTAAGGAGATGGTGACTTGCCTCTCTTCAAATACTGGTTAGGGTAGTCCACTCAAAAATTACAGTGACTTCATTTATTGCTCAAATCTAAATAAAATGTATAACCAGTAGGACATCCTTCTCTTATAGGTTCAAGATCCACATTGAGGGTTCACTTTGACTCCCAATGAGAGCTTATAAAGCACCATTAATATAGTTTTTATCCCCTCTAATGAACTAAAAGATACACAATTACTTCAAAGCATTTAATAAACCAGCATCCCCATATAAACCTAGGGCACACTTGGGGAATACAATTTGAAAGACAATTCTGGCATATACTGTGAGACCCCAGGTAATTTTGTGGTGCTGTTATTTTATACTTCTCAATAGGTGTGTTCTCTCCTGGCTGAGGCATTTCAGCTGGTCCTGAAGTCTCTGCTGGCAGAGGTCTTTATCTTTTGCCTTCGTCTCTACAGGGTTAGCTAAGTCTTCTTTGCTTTAGCAAGCTAAGAATACTTGCTGATAAGGACTGGCTGACAGCTTGGTAGTCCAACCTTATACCCTCTGCTAACAAAAACCAGGCAGAGTGCCCCAAACTAAGATTAGTTCTTTCCTTTTTGACTTTCAATCTGGGAGCAGATCAAAGCTTTATGGTTAGACACTGTTAGATTCTCCCAAGATCCTCTTGGGTTTAGCTGCAAAAGATTTATGCCAGAAAAAAATAGGTAAGGAGGCAAGGTCGGTATTTTGCATTCGCCTAATTCTCATTCCCATCTTTATTTTATTTTTTTTTCTTTAAAGAAAGATTTTATTTATTTTGAGTTTTACAATTTTTCCTGCCATTCTTGCTTCCCTCCTCCCATTCCCCACAGAAGGCATTCTGTTAGTGTTTACATTGGTTCCATTGGTTCTCAGTTGAATGTGATGACAGAGAAATCATATCCTTAAGGAAGAAATATAAAGTATGAGATAGTAAAATTACATTATAATATAATGCTTTTTTTTTTTTTTTATAATTTGACGGTAATAGTCTGTGGTCTTTGTTCAAAGTCTATAATTCTTTCTCTGGATACAGATGGTATTCTCCATTGCAGATAGTTCAAAATTGTCCCTGGTTGTTGCACTGAAGGGATGAGCAAGTCCATCAGGGTTGATCATCACCCCCATGTTGCTGTTAGGGTATATAATGTTTTTCTGGTTCTGCTCATCTCACTCAGCATCAGTTCATGCAAATCTCTCCAAGCTTCCCTGAATTCCCACCCCTCCTGGTTTCTAATAGAACAATAGTGTTCCATGACATACATATACCACAATTTATTAAGCCATTCCCCAATTGAAGTACATTCACTTAATTTCCAATTTTTTGCCACCACAAACAGGGCTGCTATAAGTATTTTTGTACAAGTGATGTTTTTACCCTTTTTTTTATCATCTCTTCAGGGTATAGACCCGGTAGTGAAATTGCTGGATCAAAGAGTATGCACATTTTTGTTGCCCTTTGGGCATAATCCCAAATTGCTCTCCAGAAAGGTTGGATGAGTTCACAGCTCCACCAACAAAGTATTATTATTGTCCCAGATTTACCCGCATCCCTTCCAACATTGATCATTGTCCTTTCTGGTCATGTTGGCTAGTCTGAGAGGTGTAAAGTGGTATCTCAGTGATGTTTTGATTTGCATTTCTCTATTAAGTAATGATTTGGAGCAATTTTTCATATGACTATGGATTGCTTTGATTTCCTCAGCTGTAAATTGCCTTTGCATATCCTTTGACCGTTTGTCAACTGGGGAGTAGCTTGTTTTTCTGAAAATTTGACTCAGTTCTCTGTGTATGTTTTAGAAATGAGTCCTTTGTCAGAAATACTAGTTGCAAAAATTGTTTCCCAATTTACATTTCTTTTGATCTTGGTTACAGTGGTTTTGTCTGTGCAAAAGCTTTTTAATTTAATAGAGTCAAAATTATCTAATTTGTTTTGAATGATGTTCTCTGTCTCTCTTGGTCATAAACTGTTTACCTTTCCATAGTTCTGACAGGTAAACTACTCTTTGATCTTCTAGTTTGCTTATAGTATTTTTTTTATGTCTAAATCCTGTATCTATTTAGATCTTATCTTGGAATAGGGTGTGAGGTGTTAGTCTAATCTAAGTTTCTTCCATACTAACTTCTAATTTTCCCAGAAGTTTTTATTAAAGAGAGAGTTTTTATCCCAATAGCTGAACTCTTTGGGTTTATCAAACATCAGATTACTATAATCATTTCCTGCTATTGCACCTAGTCTCTTCCATTGATCCACAACCCTATTTCTTAGCCAATACCAGACAGTTTTGAGGACCGATGCTTTATAATATAATTTTAGATCTGGTAAGGCTAAGCCACCTTCTTTTGCATTTTTTTTCATAGAATCCCTGGAAATTCTTGACTTTTTATTTCTCCATATAAATTTACTTACAATTTTTTTCTAACTCATTAAAGTAAGTTTTTGGAATTTTGATTAGTAGGGTGCTAAACACACAAGTAGTTTAGTTTTCTTTTCCATCTTTATTAATGGCCAATCAGGAAGAAAAAAGCTTGATTGCTTTGGTGTTCTATTTGAACCTGGGAAAAATCACAGTCTCCCTACAAGTCTGAGACTTGATTGAAAACTTGAAAGCAGGACTAAGCATTGTGTCCCCTAAGTATTTGTTATATTTCTAATTATGGGATTTAAGACTCTTCACTCACTCTCCCTAATTTTGTCTTTCTGTACCATTCATAAACACTCTATCACCATAGTGGTAATGATTCTTATGTCCTCACCCCAAATCTCTTGCATACAGTCCCCTGTAAGCAACAACCCCAATTCTACCTTTCTGCTTCATCCAAATACACCTTATCACCATGGTGCTAATGATTTTCTTGTCCCCACCTAAAAGCCCTGGTAATAATGCCCCCAAAGCTCTTGTACACAGTCCCCTAGTAGCAATGCCTTCTCCAGACTTCTTGGCCAAGTCATTTAGTCCAATCTAATTTGATATCTAATAAGGGCCTATCCTCACCAGGTACTTGATCAGTGGTAGGGTGGCAAAGTAAAAATTGAAACAGTCCCCTGTTCATAAGGAGCTTAAATTTTATTGGAACATAAACCATGTCCTTCTTTTTTCAAACAGCATTCAGAAGCCCCACAGTCTATGAAGTCCCATATACTTGACATAAGACCTTTGAAAATTAAACCCTTAAGACAGGCCTTCCCTGAGGATTGGCCACTGAGAATGAATCAGTGGCCTTCTTCCTCCTTTCTTTTTTTGGGGAAATCCTTCACTATGAAAAAAAGAAAAGAGAAAAGCTTGCAAAATCAACCAGTCAACTGGCTCACAAACAATTCTTTCAGATCATGTTGTAAAATATAGTATAAAGGCAGTTTAATGTACTTTACAAATATCATCTTACTTTATTGCTTCAAAAACCCTGAGAGGTACTGAGGCAAAAAGGGTTAAATGATTTGTCTAGGGTCACACAACAAGTGTCCTGAGACAGCATTTGAACTCAGACCTTCCTGATTCTAGGTTCAGCACCCTCTCAATCCACTGAGTCACCTAACTGCTTTGTCCATATCTTTGGGGAAAACATCACATGTCTTCTTGTTCTAATCTAGCATTTCATCATTCCTGGAAGGTCTGGGTTGTTTAATTGAAGGTAATGTTACAGGGAAAAAAACTCAGGAATGTTATACCTTTATCTGAGCTATTTTGTCCAGTCACTTCAATCCACAGTAAATCAACCTTTCAACTGTGAGAGGAACAGATAAGGCAATAAAGATAGAGCATTTATTAAGTGCTTGCTTACTTAACTCTGTGGATGCAAAGGATAAGAACACAAGTTAATCCCTACAATCTCAAATGGTTTATATTTAAATGCTCTCTCCTCTCTAGAAATTTTTTTTTTTTAGATTTTTCAAGGCAATGGGGTTAAGTGGCTTGCCCAAGGCCACACGGCTAGGTAATTATCAAGTGTCTGAGGTCGGATTTGAACCCACTGTGCCACCTAGCTGCTCCTCCTCTCTAGCAATTTACATCCTAATGCTGTTGTCCAGTTATGTGAGATGTTACACCACTTTGGGCTTTTTTTGGACAAAGATATGAGACTGTTTTGCCATTTTCTTCTCCAGTTCATTTGACAGATGAGGAACCTGAGGTAAACAAAGTAAAGTGACTTGCCCAGGCTCACATAGCTAGTGTCAGATTGGTTTGAATTCATGTAGATGAATGTTCTATCTCCTAACTCCCTTACATCCAAATAGAGGAAGACAAAACAGAGCTGGAAGGGAGGGTACCTGCCTAGGGGTAAGGTGGAGAAATGGAGCAGGTCTGTGATACCCTAATCTGGAGATCCCTCCTCCCGGAAGAGTCATCTGGAGGAATTTGAGGCAGTTGTAAGAAGGTGGAGAATTCTGGAAGATGAAAAACAAAAAAAAAAAATAACAACAAAAAAAGAGTTCCTCCTAGATTCTGCACTATTTAATTAAGAAGGGAGGGATGGGATGGTAACTAGGTGGTACAGTGAATGGAGCACAGGGCCTGGAGTCAGGAGGACCTGAGTTCAAATCTGACCTCAGGCACTTGATAATTGCCTAGCTGTGTGACCTTGGGCAAATCACTTAACCCCATTGCCTTAAATAATTTTTTTTTAGATGAAAAACACCCAGGGATTTCTCATCATGTCCAGAAACTCATAATTCTGCAAAGTGAGATCAATTCAGAAATTCACACCTCCTTAATTTTGTAGCGACTGTATAACTCCTTTCCTCTTTTCAACTTCTTTTAATATTTCAGCTTCTTTTTATGTGTTTTTTTTCTCCATTAGGCTGTGAGCTCCCTGAGGGCAGAGAATGTCTGATGCCTTTCTTTGTCCTCAGCAATTAGCTCAGGTCCTGGCTCAATAAATCTTTATTGACTTCAAATTTGACTCTGAATTGTACTTAGTTTTTCTCTTTATTATAAAGAATGACTCTCTGGGGGAGCTAAGCAGGATGTGGCTGTTACACGTGGAGTGCCTAAAATAGCTGCTCCAGGGTTAAAGTAATCCATAGGCTCACATCCACACAAAGCAATTGATCATGAACCCCCACTGTAGTATTTACTTTTTCTCTAGGCAGAGGACAGACGTATTAGTTAAAAACAAAGGCATTTAATAAATTAGTAAAGAGGTTTTCAGTAGAGCACTCCTATCCATAAACATTGAGGAGAAGGAACCTGCATAGGGATGTGAGGAATATATATATATATATATATATATATATATATATATATATATAGGGGAATATATGTCCTTCCTTTGAGGTCTCTGCTGGGATTTTCTCTTCTCTTAGTCATGTTGCTTCTCTGGTCTCAGTCTCTTGACAGGAATTCTTTTTTAAATGATATTTTATTTTATTTTTTCCAATTATATGTTATAGAAGTTTTTCAACATCCATCCACTTGCATATTTATAAGTTACACATTTTTCTACCACCCTCCTTTCTCACCTTCTCCCTAAGCAGTGAACAGTCTGGTAAAAGTTGCACATATACTTTTGTGTTTAATATATTTACATATCAGTCATTTTGTGTTTGAGGAACTAGGACTAATTCAGACTAGGAAAAGAAAGAAAACCATGGGATTAGGATGGAAAAACACAAGAAAAGTTTTTAAAAAGTGAACATATTATCCATTCAGATTCTGTGAGGTTCCCCCCCCCCCCCCCCGGATGTGGATGGCATTGTCCTTAACAGGTCTTCTATAACCACAGGGTTGTCCTAGATCTCTGAACTACTGAGAGATGCTGCATCTAGCATAGTTGGTCAATTCACAATGTTGTTAATATTGTCAGGAATTCTAAACCTGGGGTTCACAGTACTCCAAAAGGGCATTGGATAGATGTTAACTTGTATGGGGAAAAAAACTGTTTAATGACTTTTGGTTTTCTTTGCAATCCTATATATTCTATTCTGAGCATTTAAAAACATTCTGAAAGAGGTCTATAAGGTTTCATCAGATTACCTAATGGGCCCAAGATCCAAAGAAGCTGAGTCCCTGATTTAGAGCTAATCCAACCTTCTTATATTCAGTATATTAATTGTTTGTGTGTGTGTGTTTGTGTGTGTGTGTGTGTGTGTGTGTGTGTGTGTGTGTGTTAAATTGTTCCAGTTAAGTCCCATTCTCTGTGATCCCTGGTGTTTTCTTGGCAAAAATACTAGAAAGGTGTGTCATTTCCTTCCCTAGCTCATTTGACAGATGAGGAAACCAAGGCAACAGGGTTAAGTGGCTTGCTCTGAGTTATACAATTAGTGTCCAAGATGGGATTTGAACTCAGGTTTTCCTGATGCTGGACCCACTATTTCATCCACTGTGTCACCTTGTCACCCATTATTCTATGGTACAATGGCTAAAATGTCTTCCAGTTAATGAAGGGCTGATACCTCTTTAATCATATTTACCATTCTGCTAACAAATATAGAAAATGTACTCTCAGATTAATATTTGGTCTCTTTTTTTCAGTCATTATGGTGGGGTGGAAATAAAAACTTCTTTTAACAAGAACTATCTAGTTTAGGGTTCATATCAAGGGACATACTTCCCAAAATTCTTCTGGCTTAGAGGTAAATGTACAACTTTTACCAGACTGTTTGATGCTTAGGGAGAAGGTGGGAAAGGAGGATAGTAGAAAAATGTGTAACTTATAAATATGCAAGTGGATGGATGATGAAAAACTTCTATAACTTGTAATTGGAAAAATAAATTTGAGGTAGAAGAGGAGGAAACCTAAAGAAGGAATGTCAGTAATGTTAGTATTCTTTACTCACCTAATCCAGTAGCAAAACATTATTGCTTTAGTGTTTTATTTTGATTAGCAATACACTCAGTCTTCCTATGTGAAAATGAAGATGATGATGAAATAAAATATATCAATGATCTCTTTTAAGGGGGTGGATGCTAAAGAGATAGTGAAAGAATCAGGGGTGAAAGACTTGGAGGGAAGAACCAGAAGGATTAAGTTGCATTTCTCTGGAGAGGAAACCCCAAAATCTTCAAGATCTCTCTCAGGGAACCATTTTCGCCCCAGAAAAGAAACATTCACATGACTAGAGAATTGGTAGTGTTTGGATGCAGAGTAGGAGTGACAAGAAAGCAGAGAATGTATCATAAGATTATTAATTGAGAGATCATCTAATACAGCTGCCTCATCTTATAGATAGATGACCAGTAGAAAACAAAGGAACAATTATGATTAAGAGAAGAGCAAATCCAGTAGAGTCCCCAAAGGAAGGATATGCCCATTATTCCCCTGTACATGTAGGCCTTTCATATATGATCCCTATGCATGCTTTCATCTTATAGATGAGAAAACTGGAGCTCAGAGACGTTACTTGACTTGCCCGAAGTCACACAGCTAGGAAATGGCAGAACCAAGATATGAAACTGGGCTTCAGGGCTATGGGGCCAACCAGGGGAAGGAAAGGTTGACTCTTTTGTGACCTCTAGTACATTTTCACTATTCTAGGATAATTCATAGAGAAACTGAAAGTTCCTCCTTATGAACTGAACTTTCTGTTTGCATTTTTACTAGCTTAATTTTAACTTGTGTTATATTTGATATATTGTTAGCCCAAGTGTTTAGGTGGAGGCTGAAGGTCCTTTAAACTTTTTTGTAGAGACCTAGACACAAGTCAAACTTGGACTTTATCCAGGGAAATGCAAGGTGCATGTGGTTCCTCTTTTTATAGGGACATATGGCTCAATCAGAGCTGCCAGAGAGATTTACAGGGTTTCTTCTAGGGAACCAAGGCTGAGCATCTGTACGTCTTTCTGATCCTCTTCCTACTAGTTTTCTCCCCCAGCTCCTTTTTTGAAAACTATTTTTTCTCATTTAAAAAAAATGGGTAAATTTTATTTGACTTTCATCAACTGATAAATGCATTTAGATATATGAATAAAAACAAAGTAAGGCAGTACAAGAAAAAATCATTCAATTAAATTCATTCATGATTTATTATTAAGCATCATTAGATGAAAGGTAATGTGTTACACACTGGAGAAACAGAGACAAATGCCCCCCCCCAAAAAAACAGTCCCTGCCCTCAAAGAGTTTAGAATATAGAGTATCTCAGATAAACTAGGACAGAATGATTTGGAAGAGGAGGAAGCACTAATAAATTCCCAAATAAAACCAGTCACAGACTAGACAAAATAAACAAAAATCTCCAAACTTTGAAAACAAAAGACAACTTAAAAAAAAAGATTTGGAAGGTATAATATTATTTCCATTTATTGATTGATAAAAGCAACAGAAATGTGCATCACTCTATTCATGTTTATTTTAAAAGATATTTATTTTTCTCAAATAAAATCAGAAAATATGTGAGATATTATACGTAAAACAATTTGCAACCCTTAAGGTGATATAAAAATATCAGCTATTATATTCATTACTAATAAACAGAACAACAAAAACCCAGGTGGTAAAATCAATCATTCAATCAATGGACAAGTGTTTATTAAGCATTCCATCTCTGCCAAGGTATTGAGAATGCAAAGAAAAGTAAAAATAACCCTGGTACTCAAAGAGCTTACATGCTAATGTACATACAAGAAAGATTGAAATTGGATACAGGGGAGGACTGGAGTCAACTCAACTGATTAGAACTGATTTTATAATTTTCATTGTGAACTTTTACATCTCAGACCTTGATAAATTCTACAAATCAGGACTTGATTTATTATTTTATTGAAAGTTTAGACTTAAGAAAGTAATGGAAAAAATGATAGTAATGCAGAGAAAACTGCATTATGACAGATAAAAGTATGTCTTGGGTATATTCCCTGCCCTCTCCCCATGTTAATTGTTAAAAATTTAACAGTGCACTCCTGGATGAAGGTAACCTTAGTGAGGAAAGCAACAGCAGCTGTGGGGAAACCATATCTTGTAGAAGGGGATATTTGACTTGAATCAAAGATGAGGAATATTCTAGGAAAGAAAGTCAACCAGGGCATAGGCAAGGAAGAAATATTGTAAATGAAGAACAGTTAAATGGACAAGTATGGTGGGACCTCAGCATGCTTGGGTAAGTAAGAAGTCTGGAAGGATAGAAAGAGGATATATTGTGAAATTCTGGGAATGCCAAATAGAGTTTATATTTGATCTTATATGGAATAGGGAGTCACTAGTGATTATTGAGATAGAGAGAAATACCCATAGATAATGAAGATGGGTTAGTGGAAACACAAACTATATGAATTACCTTTGTTTTTAAATTTTGTTTTTGGTATTATGAACTTGACATAAATCTCCAAGCATGAGCACTTCTATAGACAAAGAAAAAGAGGAATACATTTAAAGATGGATAATCCCTTTTCTGTGAGAGGTCTCTTGTAATAAGGTAAAGCAATTAAGTAAGCATTTGAAACTATATCTCCATTATTTTTTTACAGTTTGTTTCTTTTTAAACTTTAAAAGAGTTGTAGCAACATTGTCCTTTGTAGTTACCATCTTGCTGAAGTTTGATGTTAGGTTCCTTTACATGGTTCAAGTCAGTGTATAACTTAGTATTTTGTATTTTTGTAATACTTTTATTTTCTTTTTAAAATTTAGTTACTTTGAATTTTGTGACTATTAGCAAATAAAGAGAAAAAGAGCAGGACATGTGAAACCCTGAATTCCCATTATATAACTTGAATTTTTTAAAAGAATAAATAATATATTCAACATATTACAGTTATCCTTTCTTCATCTTAGAGATTAGAGGCACAGCACCCCTTGATCTGGAAAATCCCTATAAAATTTTGGCTCTCCCTTTGCACTAGAGAAATTATATACTAGAAATTACTCCCTTTGTACTAGAGAAATTTATGGTATTGAAAGTTAAAATATATTGATATAGCACAATACTATACATATATTTTATGCGTTTCTGAGTTTCTAAACTTTTCTCATTTCTTTTTTTGGAGGAGGTGGTTTACAAGGCAATAGGATTAAGTGACTTGCCCAAGGAAGTATTAAGTGTTAGAGACTGAATTTGAACTCAGGTCCTCATGACTCCAGGGTTGGTGCTTAATCTACCATGCCACCCGGCTGCAGTTTCTAAACTTTTCTGTGTCATCTGCTGTTCCTCACATATTATTTGTGACTTCTGCCACAAAACTCCCCCTAAATGCTGTTTAATTTCTCATGCTGACTTATGGGAAGACAGAATATAGTTTCAAAGCTGTCCTGCTTGATAGCTTCTCTTGAACCTCCTTATTTTCTCATCTGCTCATTATTTGTTTTTAAATGATATCAATAGATTTTAATTTTAATTTTTTTTGTAGTTTTGCTAAACCTATTTTCATAATAGTTATTTTGGGTGAGGAACAGTAAGCAAGACAGTGTAGCTAGCTTGAAGAGTTGGTGAAGAAGAGTTAATGGCAAGAATACTGGAACCAGGTGGTGGATAGTTTTAAATGCTAAACAGAGGATTTTTTAAATTTGATTTGCCTATACTAGAGTTCACTGAGTGGAGGTTTTTGTGTCTATGACATAGTCAGAACTATGTTTTAGGAAAATCACTTTGGTAGATGAATGGAGGATGGATTGGAGTGAGGAGAGATTTGATTTAAGGAGATCATGAAAGACTAGTCCTGGCAAGAGATGATGAAGGCAGTTATGAGTGGGGTGGGGGAAAGAGTCAAATACAAAAGGATAGATATACCATCAAGGTTGAAAAAAGTCTAGAGAATAAATAATAAATTGGGGGGAAGTGGCGGGGGGGGGGTGGAGATTGAAGTTGTGAGAAGAGGTACTTCAGAAGATGGGGTTACCCTTGATTAGGAAAGTTGGTAAGAGGTGAGGATTTGTTTGAGATGACTGCAAAACTTTCAATTTGAGATATTGAAAAGGCATGTGAAGATTGACTTTTCAAATTTTTAACTTGTCCTAAATGGATTTGATGGTTGTTGCTTTACAGCATGGTTTTGATTTGTTACTAAGTCCCCTGAAGGTCAAAGACATGATACATCTCTGATGGAGCCACATTGATTAGTGATAGGGACAATATCTTAGAGAGGTGGGCTGAACACTTCCATAGTTTCCTTAACAGACCATTATCAATCAGTGCAGAAGCTATTGACCATTTACCTCAAGCTGAAGTCAGTGTCAAGTTGAAGCTCCAACTGAAGAAGAGATTTTGAAAGCTATTAGGCTCCTTTCATGTGGAAAAGCACCTGGTGCTGATTCTATTCCAACTGAGTTTTGCAAGGTGGTGGTGGGGCCTACAATGCTCAGACAAAAGCTTACTGAAATTTTTCAGGTTATATGGCATGAAGAGATTATTTTCATGAATTCAAGGATGCCTCAATTGTCTTATGATAATCACAGCAGTGTTTCTCTTTTAGTCATTGCTGGGGAAAATTCTTACCAGGATCCTCCTCAATAGACTGATCCTTCACCTGGAAAATGGTCACCTCCTGAGAGCCAGAGCAGCTTCAGAAAGGGTTGATATAATGTTTGCTCCCAACAGCTCCAGGAAAAACATCAAGATACCAAGCCTTGAGGTACTTTCTTGAGCTAAACTGCCCAGCATTCAAACATTACTATAGACAATGCAACTAATGAGCTAGGCACGTTGTTAGAATGCCAAACATAAACTTGCCAAAAAGACTATTTTATAGAGAACTCACAAAGGGCAAATGCTTACAGTGGGGTCAGAAGAAGCAAAACTGAGACACCCTGAAGGCCTCTCTTAAGAACTTTGGAACTGATCAGCATGGGAGATGCTGGCACAAGACCGCCCAGGATGGTTGCCCTCATCAAAGAGGGTGCTAGGCTCTATGAACAAGGCAGAAGTGAAGCAGTTCAAAGGACACTGAGATACATAAGTTTAGAGTACACACCTCAGGTGTTCATGTGGACCATTTGTACCTGTCCTGTGGTAGAACATTCCAAGCTCATATCAGTAGGATCAGTCATATTTGGACATATCGTAACTCCTCTTTAACATTGTGATGTCATTTTGATCCTCTTCTTCCTCCTTTTTCCTTCCTTCTTCCTTCCTTCTTCCTTTACAAGGCAATGGGGTTAAGTTACTTGTCCAGGGTCACACAGCTAAGTCAGTATTAAATGTCTGAGGCTGGATTTGAACACAGGTCTTCCTGACTCCGGGTTTGGTGCTCTAACCATTGGTTTACCTAACTGTCCCCTCATTTTGATCTTCTTCAATAATGAAGGACAAGAACAAACCAACTAACCAAGTCCCTTTCCTTCCTAGTTTTTTCATGATTTTCCTTAAGATTCTTGATTTTTTTTTATTCCTTCAGATGAATTTTGTTTCTATTTTTTTGTACTTTGGTTACTTTAACACTGAATAGGAAATTACTTTGGTCAGCATGTCATTTTTATTGTCTCAGCCTAACTTTTCTTCATTGTTAGTTTTGTTGGTAATATACCAAGAGGCTAATAATTTATGTGGGTTCATTTTATGCCCTTCTACTCTGAGGAAGTTATTGTTTTAGTTAATTTTGGTTGAATTGCTAGGGTTCTCTAAATAGACTTTCATGTCTGTAAAAGCAAGAGTTTTATTTCTTCTTTGCCTATGCTTATTTCCTCAATTTCTCTTTCTTTTCTTATTGATATAGCTAGCATATTAAGTATTATATAATAGTGGTGATCCTTGCTTTTACCCTGCTATTATTGGAAAGGCCTGCAGCATTTCTCCATTATATGCAGGCTTTTGGTTTTAGATAGAAAACATTTATCATATTAATGAATGGTATATTTATTCTTGGTTTTTAAAAAGTATTTTCTAAAAAGAAATGGGCATTATATTTTGTAAAAAAAAATCTTTTCTAGGGGGCAGAACCAAGATGGTGGAGTAAAGGCAGGGATTCCCATAAACTCTTCCCCCATACCACTCCAAATACCTTTAAATAATGACTCTTAACTAAATTCTAGAGTGGCAGAACCCACAAAAGACTGAGTGAAACAATTTTCTAGCCCAAAAGATCCATGGGAAGGGTCTGCTATAATGGGGTTAGAAAGGGTTGAAGCAAAGGTGGGACTGCTGTGGAGTAAACCATCCCCCAGTCATCCAGGAACAGACCCCAGGGTGCCTGGGATCCCTGGGGACATCTGGGTCCATGGCAGTGATGGTGGTTTCCAAACCTCTCAGCTCAGGCAATTGGGAAGCTCAGCAGGAAAACTGCTGCACCAGAGTGAGAGTGGAGCCCAGTCCAATGCAGGTCTCAGCACAGACCTAGCCCCAGGGACCAGGAACAGGCCTGGGAGCCACTCAGTAGCTTCTTCCAGTGAGCTTAGTCCATGGATAGTAAGGAGGTGAGGGGGAGATTGCAGAGGTCTCTTTGCTATCCCTGAGGCAGAACTCTGTTATTTTGCTCATACTTGGATCCAGGTCATAGTCTGAGGCCCCACTCTCAGGAAAAGGAACACAACAGAGCTTACTGCCTGCAGCAGAGTAGGGACTCTCCTCATGGTTCTAGGGCAGAAAGGAGTGCTTGTGGTCATCCCCAGACCAGAGCACAGGCCAGGAGAGAAGTCAAAGCAAAGTAACTTGCTTTCTCAAGAGTAGAGTGGAAGAAAGGGTGAGAACTTGGAATTCAAGGTTTTGGAAGTATATGTCAAAATTTGCTTTTAGTTAGGGAAAAATTTTTTAAATGAAAGAAATTTAAAAAATGTATTTTTCTAACTGTGTTTATATAATCACATAATTTTATTTTTTTGTTCTGAACGAACACTATATTTCTAGTATTATCTGAATTACTTGATATGGCATGAAATCATGAAATATTGTAGACAGTTATGGTTATATTGTATATGGTTATATTGTTCAATGAACAATTGTGAACTAAGTTATTCTGGAGTACCATAAATATTCAAGTCAACTATAAAGAACCCATGAGGGAATGATGTTCAACCTTGAAGGACTTGCTCATTCCATCAGTGCAAAAATC
Organism: Macrotis lagotis; assembly: GCF_037893015.1. Classification (NCBI taxonomy): domain Eukaryota; kingdom Metazoa; phylum Chordata; class Mammalia; order Peramelemorphia; family Peramelidae; genus Macrotis; species Macrotis lagotis. The sequence continues at coordinate 61,402,308 of NC_133665.1, forward strand.
AGGAACAATTTTGGGCTATCTGCAAAGGAGAGTACCATCTGTATCCAGATAAGGAGCTGTGGAGTTTGAACAAAGTGCAAGGACTATTCCCTTTAATTTAGAAAAAAAACAGATAGCTTATTGTCTGATCTTGTTACCTCTTAGACTTCTCTTTAAGGATATGATTTCTCTCTCATCACACCCAATTTGGATCAAGGTACAACATGGAAACAAAGTAAAGACTGACAGAGTGTTTTCTGTGGGGGGGAGGGGGGAGGGAAGCAAGATTGGGGGAAATATGTAAAACTCAAATAATATCTTTAATAAAAAAATAAATTTAAATAAAAAAATAAATTTAAAAAATAATAAAGAACCCATGAAGGAGATTCAGTACACTTCCAGACAAAGTTCTGATAAATAGGAGTATGTACAATATGACTTTACATATATTTATAAATCTGTATCAAATGGTGATCTTCTCTAGTGTGGGATGGGATGGAGTGAGGAAGATAGTTTGGAACTTAAAATGTAACAAAATAAAAGAAAGAAAAATGAATTATTTTATATGAGTTTTCTCATAATTCTGGCCTCAACTTTTTACTTCACCTCCTGGCAGGAATGAAAGTCTTCCTTGGAACAAAGGCTGGGTTGAAGAGGCTAGAGATGTCAGTTCTGCTTCCCTATAAGCTGCACACAAAGATAAGCATTTACCATATGTTGGGCTTACAGATCTCTTGTTACATATAATTGCTGCTTTATAATTCAATTTGGAGGAGCAACTAGGAAGCACAGTAGATAGAATTCCTAGCTTGAAGCAATCTGGCCTCAGATACTAAATGTGTGACCTTGGGCAAGTCACTTATACCTTTGTTCTTCATCTATAAAATAAACTGGAAAAGGAAATGCAAGCCATTCTTAGTCTCTTTGCCAAGAAAACCCAAATGGGGTTATGAAGAGACAAAGAAGACTGAAATGACCTAACAACAATAACAAAAGCTAAATTGGCCTCTATTCAATCTATCATGCTTGTTATTTTTCTAGCATCAATATGATTCTATTTTTTTTGAGTCTCCTATTTTGTTAAAAATCTTTATTGATTTTTTTCAGACTGTGGAGTCTCCTATTTATCTTTGCTTCATTGATTTAAATTCCATCTTTATTGATGTCAGCTCTTTAAAGATTTCTCTTCTTGAGCTTATTAACCATTCTGAAGAATATTGTGGCATCCATTTTTACTGTGGCAGCTTTTTTTTCTTTCTTGTATCTTCTTTAAATTGCTTTTAAACTCATTATATTTATTTACTATGTTGGAGCCTCATTTTCAGTGTTATTTACTTATTTCTCTAGTTGCTGCCTTTCCATTTTCTGTGAGGGACTTTTTTCTCAAAGACTAAATTTTGTTAATTTTTTGTTGGTTGTTCTTTTACTTTGGTGCATCTGTTGCTATTTTTAAGAAGATGTTGAGGAATTGGACTCAAATTTGATTACTCACTGTGTCATATTTTCACTCCTTCCTCTTCCTTATCTTACTCTTTTTTGTTCAGTTTTTCTTCTTTCATAATCCCAAACTTAACCCTTCAATCTAGTCAGATTTTTGAAAAGAAAAAATGAAAATTAATTCCAAAGAGAATTGTAGCAAGTGAGACACCTAACTCTCCAATCTAGTTAGGCTTTTGAAAGGAAAGAGAAATGAATTCCAAAAATAAATGTAGCAAGTAACATTAAAAGCATACTGGAATTGTGATGTGGGGGAAATGAGTTCCCCAGCTACAGAAAAAAATAGCCTGGTGAATAAGACAAACTCCCCCCCCCCCCAAAAAAAAATCACACCTACTCAGAGTTGTTCGGTCACTAATGGTAATGTTCTTGCTGGTTTTTCAATCTTGGGATCAGAAGTGCTCCAGAATTTACAATGCTAAGATAATATTTTCACCTGACCAAAGATCACATGTTCTGTATCCAACCAATCAGTCTTAAGAGTACAGATGAAAAATTGGTAACTATTTATGTTGGATACATGAACTCAGGAAGATTCTTTGAAAAAATCATTATTTGTTACTAAATCTCTCCCTCTTCATTGCTCGGAGCATGGAAGTTTTCTTTTGTCTTTAGGATCTTGTCTACAAATTGTTGGAAAATTACTCAGTCTGGGGCTTATTAGGACATTGTTTACTGGGCTGGGTGAAGCAGAAGAGACAATGTCAGAAGGGTTGGTACTTGGAGAATCCAGAGAAACCATGGTATCCAAAGGATGGTAACTGTCCACAAAATGGGCTATCATAATCTGAGATTTTAGTGACTTCTTGTTTTACATCTTGATTTGAGAATTTATTCTAGTCTCATCAGTAACCCTCTTGGTGTGTGTTTGTTTCTGTCAATGACTAATTTCATATTTAACCAAAAAGCATAGAAATTTTAAATCAGAAAGGGACCATAATGGTTATCTCATTTTAAAAAGAAAGGAAAATGAGATCCAAAAAAGTAACCCATGGCTACAGTTAGTGGTAGAGTGGGACCAGAATGACTCCCTGGTCAGTATGTTTTCTATTACATGCAGTCTCATGTTGATGTTTACTACCTTTGATTTCAGAGGGTGACATTTCCTGACCTCAACCCTCAAATCTGAGAATTAAACCATTTGATATTTCTAGTCCTGTTAGCATTGGAAACAAAAATAATTAAAAAAAAATCACCCTTCATCTTGTCAGATTTTGTTTTGCATTACAAAGCAGCTTTCCAAAAACAAGGTTCCAATTATGAATCTTGCAAGAAATGAATAAAATTTGAAGGGTGAATGTTCTTTGCTTCATTAACACATGAATGCCTTTGGTACCATACCCCACAACAGCTGCAATTCTGACACCTTTGTGTCCCACACCTGACTTATCAGGGCACACTCCTTTCTCTTTGCTACCACCCTTAAATTCTAAAGGAATTTCTTTTTTCCCTGATGTGCAGAAGGTTCTGAATGAAATATTGTGACCAGCAAAACTGCTATCCTGTTGTACCTAAGGTCAAGTAATTTTTTTTTATTATATTTTTGGAGAATTTTTGTTATTACCAAAGAAATTTGGGAATGGACAGGAATAAATAAAAAAAAATTTAAGGTTTCCAAAATCTGAAAGGAAAAGCTATTTCTGGGTCAATTCAATTAAATTCAGTAGGCATTTATTTAATACTTTGTATGTGCTAAGAGCTGGTGATACAAAAATAAAAGTGAAAATTATTTCCTGCATTTGGGAGTAAGGATATCACATTTACACAGATAAATAAATACAATATGATTCGATAAGCACAAATAACTAACAAGGAAAGAAAATATTCTTTTTTTTTAAAATGTCAAGATAAGGAGTCTTTAAAGTATAAGCCCAGGAGAATTCAGGCTGACATATAAACACATATTTATTATAACCTGACTTCCACTCAAGTATGGGATAGTTTTATGCTCTATTGTTTATGTAGAGGGAGATGTGACTACTGAATGGTAGATAGAATGCTTTTTTTCACCATCTATATTTATTTATTTATTTTTCAATTATACATAGAGAAAATTTTCAACATTCATTTTTGTAAAGTTTTCTCTCACCCACCTCTTCCCTCTTTCCACCCTAAAACAGCAAGTAATCTGGTATCGTGTTACACATATTTCCATATTGGTCATACTGTGAAAGAAGAATCAGAACAAAAAGGGAAAAACCATGAGAAGGGAAAAGTAAAAAAAAGACAAAAAAAGGTAAAGATAGAATGCTTTGGTCTGTATTGAGATTCCATAGTTCTTCCTCTGGATGTGGATTCTCTTAGAATTGTCTTTGATGACTGAATTGCTGAAAAAGATTTAAGTCCATCATAGCTGATCATCACACAGGGTTGCTTTTAAGGTATACAATGTTTTCTGGTTCTACTGAGTTTTCTCAGCAAGACTTCATGTAAGTTTTTCCAGGTTTTTCTGAAATCTGTCTGCTCATTTTTATTACTTTTATTTTTTTAGATTTTTGCAAGGCAGTGGGGTTAAGTGGCTTGCCCAAGGCCACACAGCTAGGTAATTATTAAGTGTCTGAGGTCACATTTGAACTCCTGACTCCAGGGCTGGCGCTCTATCCACTGCACCACCTAGCCACCCCCTATTCATTATTTCTTAAAGAGTAATTTTATTTCATTATATTCATATGCCGCAACTTGTTCAGCTATTCCCCAATAGAAGAGCATTCCCTCAATACCAAAATGGTGAAAAGAATGTTGAACATGACATTGCATCCTATATAAGGGATTTATTGTTGCTTCCAGACATACTTCAGAGATACTGTGAGAGAGACAGTCAAGACTTTGGAATGGCAGACATGCATGTGAAGTGGATCCCACATTTTGCTTGAAATTCTGTCTTATTTTAGGGAGTTATATGCCCAATAGTGGAATCATTAGGTCAAAAGAATGAACTATATTATCAATAGATGCTGAAAAAGCTTTTGACAAAATACAGCACCCATTCCTACTAAAAACACTAGAGAGTGTAGGAATAAATGGACTTTTCCTTAGAATAATTAACAGTATCAATCTGAAACCATCAACAAGCATTATATTCAATGGGGAGAGGCTAGAGGCATTCCCAATAAGATCAGGGGTTAAACAAGGATGCCCATTATCACCACTACTTACTATTCAATATCATATTAGAAATGTTAGCTTCAGCAATTAGAGAAGAAAAAGAAATTGAAGGAATTAGAATTGGGAAGGAAGAGACAAAACTCACTCTTTGCAGATGACATGATGGTATACCTAGAGAATCCCAAGAAATCATCCAAAAAAAACTACTGGAAACAATTAGCAATTTAGCAAAGTTGCAGGATATAAAATCAACTCTCATAAATCCTCAACTTTTTTATATATGACTAGCAAGATAAAGCAGGAAGAACTAGAAAGAGAAATCCCATTCAAACACAATATAAAATACCTGGAAGTCTTTTTGCGAAGGTAGACTCAGAAACTTTTTGGAAATAATTATAGAACACTTCTCACACAAATTAAATCAGATTTAAATAACTGGGTAAACATCAACTGCTCAGGGATAGGTAGAGTTGATATAATAAAAATGACATTTCTACCAAAACTAAACTACCTGTTTAGTGCCCTACCTGTTTAGTACCCTACCAATCAAAATTCCAAAAAATTACCTTAATGAGTTAGAAAAAATTGTAAGTAAATTCATATGGAGAAATAAAAAGTCAAGAATTTCCAGGGATTTAATGAAAAAAAGTACAAAAGAAGGTGGCTTAGCCCTACCAGATCTAAAATTATATTATAAAGCATCAGTCCTCAAAACTGTCTGGTATTGGCTAAAAAATAGAGTGGTGGACTAGTGGAATAGACTAGGTGCAATAGCAGGAAACAATTATAGTAATCTGCTGTTTGATAAACCCAAAGAGTCCAGTTATTGGGATAAAAACTCTCTCTTTGATAAAAAACTGCTGGGAAAATTGGAAGTTAGTATGGAAGAAACTTAGATTAGACTAACACCTCACACTGTATTCCAAAATAAGATCCAAATGGATACAGGATTTAAACATAAAAAAACCAATACTATAAGCAAATTAGAAGATCAAGGACTAGTTTATGACTAAGGAAGAGATGGAGAACATCACTAAAAACAAGCTAGATGATTTCGATTACATTAAATTAAAAAGCTTTTGCACAGATGAAACCACTGTAACCAAGATCAAAAGAAATGTAGTAAACTGGGAAACAATCTTTACAACTAATATTTCTGACAAAGAACTCATTTCTAAAGTATACAGAGAACTGAATCATATTTTTAAAAAAAAAGCCATTCCCCAGTTGACAAATGGTCAAAGGATATGCAAAGGCAATTTACAGATGAGGAGATCAAAGCAATACATAGTCATATGAAAAATTGCTCTAAATCATTACTTATTAGAGAAATGCAAATTAAAGCTTCTCACACCTCTCAGACTGGCCAATATGACCAGAAAGGCAAATGATCATTGCTGGAAGGGTTGTGGGACATCTGGGACACTATTACATTGTTGGTGGAGCTGTGAACTCATCCAACCTTTCTGGAGAGCTATTTGGAACTATTCCCAAAGGGCAACAAAAATGTGCATACCCTTTGACCCAGCAATACCACTACTGGGTCTGTACCCTGAAGAGATGATGAAAAAGGGTAAAAACATCACTTGTACAAAAATGTTCATAGTAGCCCTGGTTGTGGTGGCAAAAAATTGGAAATCAAGCAAATGTCCTTCAATTGGGGAATGGCTTAGCAAACTGTGGTATACATATACATATATATATATATGTATACATATACATATATGTATATATACATATATGTATATATATATATATGTGTGTGTGTGTGTGTGTGTGTGTGTGTGTGATGGAACACTATTGTTCTATTAGAAACCAGGTGGGATGGGAATTCAGGGAAGCCTGGAGGGATTTGCATGAACCAATGCTGAGTGAGATGAGCAGAACCAGAAAATCACTGTACACCCTAATAGCAACATGGGGGCAATGATCAACCTTGATGGACTGGCTCATTCCATCAGTGCAACAATCAGGGACAATTTGGGGCTGTCTGCAATGGAGAATATCATCTGTATCCAGATAAAGAACCATGGAGTTTGAACAAAGTTCAAGGACTATTCCCTTTAATTTAGAAAAATAACTGATATCTTATTGTCTGATCTTGTTATCTCTAATAACTTATGTTTCTTCTTTAAGGATAAGATTTCTTTCTCATCACAACTCAATTTGGATCCATGTACAACATGTAAACAATGTAAAGACTGACAAATTGCTTTCTGTGGGGGGTGGAGGGAAGTAAGATTGGGGGAAAATTGTAAAACTCAAAATAAATAAAATCTTTAATTAAAAAAGTGAACTATTTAGTCACTTTCATCATGCCTCTTTTACTTTTATTTGGGAGGTGATTCAATGCCATTTTGGGGGTATTTTGGAGAATTGCAAACACAAAAAACTAGGTAGGGGCATTGAGATTTCAGACCTCACCAGGAAGAGTGAGTTGATTACTGTTAGGAGTGTTAAAGCCAACATTATTCATTTCATTTTCACTGCAATAAAGAATTCACTTAACTCTTTTTTTTTTAGTTTTTTCAAGGCAATGGGGTTAAGTGACTTGCCCAAGGCCACACAGCTAGGTAATTATTAAGTGTCTAAGGCTGGATTTGAACTCAGGTACTCCTGACTCCAGGGCCAATGCTCTATCCACTACATCACCTAGCAGCCCCCCCCCCCACTTAACTCTTTACATGAACAAGTACTCTTTTTAGGCCCCATAGAACTGGGACTGAGATTTCATGAGCTAAGCTAGTTGTGAATTATGATAGGATTAAGTCATATTCTTAGATAAGAGTCCTGAAAAGCAGTTTGAAACTCAAAGGCTGGTCAAAACTGGCAATTTATATAGGCACCCACATTGAGGTGGCATAGCTTTGAGGACTATCCAGTTTCTTAATCAGATATAGCAACCTATTGGGATGACCATTTATTTCATTTGAGCATGCCTAATAGTTAACTGGGGCATGGTATGGTGCAGGGTGAGTTAGCCAGTCAAAGTAGCCATCTTCAAGATATCTAAGTGCCAAAGTAAAGCACAATGCTTCAGTATAATTGAAGATCTGGAAGAATTGTACCTTCCCAAGCTGCTCTTTGGATACAAAAATCTCATCTCTTTAGCATGAGTATTCATTGAGGAATTCTATGTGGTTGTAAATCATGGAGCATCAGAAAAATATAAATGCTTTAAAGATGGATTTTTGTGCCAGGGACAAGTTTGAAAACATTGGGAAAATGTCCTGTACAATCTATTATCTCTCTCCTCCACTTTTCTCTCTATACTTCTTTAAGTATAGTTGGACCTTCAAGTCCAACTGCAACAATTGTCCCAAATATATATTCTGATGGACCAATTGAATGATTTGTCTCCTTGAATTAAGTAATGTTGGCATTAGTCCCAGTTCAATAAATGTAGAAACAGGAATCTAGATAGCTGAAACAACTTGTTGAAGGTAACAGCTAGTAAGTGGTGGTAGAGCCAGGACTCAAAGCCAGGTCTTTGACCCCAAGTTCAGAAATCTTTCTTACTCTAATACCATCCCTCTCAACAATTATATTTGGCAATTTTAACTTCTTCAAATGGTTTCTTCTTGACTGCATTTCATTTCCTTGTGACTAAACAAGCAAGATCATTTGGTATGTGTTTTGACAGATGTATCCATGAGCACTGATTAGCATGTGGGTATGAGAAGTAAAAGGAATGAAGATGGGGTGATTGATGGGGGGGAATGTTCTGATAGGGTAAGGGAATGTATTTTTACCTTCCTAGGACGGGGTTTATATTATGATACCGGTGAAATACTTGGAAAAAGTAGGGGCTCCAAGTGATCCTATCCCCACCCCATTCATGAAGATAGTCAGATTTTTGCTCTCTTCTCTTACACTCTAGCCTGTGAAGGTGGGAGGAAATAGAAAGCAGAGAGGGGCAAAGACATCCTCTTCAAAATGTGGGGATTTTGGTAGACAGCAAGTTCGATATGAGTCAAAATGTGACATGTCAGTTTAAATAGCCAATACTATTGTAACACCGAGTGATGTTAGGGCTGCTGGGCTCAAGAAGTCTGAGACACTTGACCTCTTTCCTCTCACTGAGGGATACTTAGCTCTGAATTCCAAAGAGAGGGCATCAGACTCTTGTCTCATTGAGTTTTTTATTCTTTTCATTCCCATGTCAGCCCAGTGAGGAGAAACCCTTATAGCTTGGGTCTAGGGACCTTAAAAGGGGAAAGTGAAAAGCCACTTGATGTACAAGGTAAATCAAGTATTACCAGAAACACTTAAACAGCCTCAGAAATATAATGACTACTATGCTCTAACAGGAGGTTGAGACATAAATAAGAGAATATGAGTTTTCAGTACTGCTGAATCAGTAGTACAAAAATATTTCACATTTTACTTCTGCTTTGCTCTGTCGAAACAGTTTTTCCAGGTCCGAGTTTTTTGACAACTTGGCCCAGAGTTTGAGTTCATCCCCTTGCTGGTGGTCATTGTCTCCAGTGTGGAAAGTACTCTTTCAGTAGTGACTGAGGGGTCCAGGAACTTCAAACTCTCCAACTGATGTTTGTTCTAAGGCTTCTAAACTCCATATCAGGATCACTGTTCAGTCCTTTCTACTTAGGAAAGAAATACAAAGCAGAAAAGTCAACCAGGGGTCCAAGGTCCAAACTTAGTTCATCTAGCTGAGTCATTGTTTTAACTTTTGTATACCTGTACCCACCAAACTTGGAGAAAGAAATGGCAAACCACTCCAATATCTTTGCCAAGAAATCTCCAAATGTGATCGAGAAGAGTGGGACAATATTTAAACAACTGAACAACAACAGCATTAATAATAGCAGCAATACTACCCTCCTGCCTCACACCATATTATGGGCAGCTAGATGTTCTGTGAATAGAAGGCCAGATATAGAGTCAGGAAGACTAGTTTAAATCTCGTTGTGCTGTATGACCCTGGGCAAGTTGATTAACCCTGTTTGCCAGTTTCCTCATTTGAAAAAAATAAGCTGGAGAAGGAAAGGATATGGCAAGCTTCTTCAACAGCTTTGCCAAGAAAACCTCAAATGGGGTCCAGAAGAATTGTAAAGGACTGAACAACAATAGCAACTAACTGTACCAGAGGGAGTTTGAAAGGAAAAAAAGAGCTCTGGATGCTACCTTTCCTTTCTAACTGATGCAATACTTCAACCTCCTCTTCCCCCAATCTCATTATTGATATCAATATGGTCATGGTTGTGGTTTTTCAGTGTTGAGTCAATGTTTCCCTAGAAGTAGAGGTTACAGGCTCAGCACTCCAAGGAGGAGTGATATTTTAAAAGCAAATCAGGGCAAGAGGTGCTGTTTATCTCCTATTATACCATCTTAGTTCCATTAAGAAAAGTCTAGTATGCAGAATCTGAGGGGTGATAAGTCCTACTCTGTTTGGTCCTAGTGAGATCACTTTTGAAGAACTGTCCAGGAAAGGGTATCACAATCTAGGAAAGATTTTGAGAAGTGCAGTGTCCAGAAGACAGGAGTTGAATGAACTAAGGATGATTTGGCCTCAAGAAAAAAAAATTGGGGTTGGGGGAAGATGATAGCTATCTTTACATATCTGGAGGATTCTCTGGTAAAAGGGAGATTAGATTTGTTCTGCCCAGTCCTGTAGAATAAAACCAGAAGCAAGAGATAAAAAGTTAAAGAAATTTTATATGAAGACTAATGTGATACTAGGGATATATGGTGAACTGGGTGGGGGGAGGGTATCTACCTCAAGCATGTGAAGATTTCCCCCAGCAGAATGGGCAGATGAGAACAATTTTTTTCAAAGGTCTTGAAGGTGGCTGAGGTAGGCCCGTGGAAAGCTTAGAGCTTGGTCAGATATCAAAGATGCCAAAGTCATCATCTCTTGCACCACAGATCATTGCCATTCATCTTGACTTTTAACCTGCCACTGGACTTTAATGACTCAGGAAGAGAAAGTAAGGCTGACAACTTTGTGTAACTGCCCCACTTAAATCCAATTCACGGGGTATCTAGGTGGTGCAGTGGATAGAGCACTGGCCCTAGAGTCAGGAAGACCTGAGTTCAAATCTAACCTTAGACATATAATACTTACTGGCTATGTGACCCTGGGCAAGTCATTTAACCCCAACTACCTTACAAAAAAAAAGAAGCCCAAATAAACTCAATTCACAACATCAAGATATTATTTGTGATGTCATTGATGTCTTTGAAAACAAAAGACAAGATAATACTATCCACATCCAGAGGAAAAACCTGGAATCTGAATGTATACTATGTTCACTCTTTTAAAACTGCTCTTATGCTTTTCCTTCCTATCTCATGGTTTTCTTTCTTTCCCCTTAGTTCTAATTCCTTTTACATAAATGTGAATATCTTAAACACAGATGTACATGTAGAACTTACCAGTCTGTTTGCCACTGAGAGGAGGGGATAGAGAAGGAAAGGTGGTAGAAAAATGTGTAACTCATAAATTTGCAAATGGATGAATGTTAGCATGTAATTGGAAAAATAAAATAAAAATTTAAAAAGAAAATGAAAGACAAACAACAGTATGTTAATAATCAGAGCAATCCTAAAGAGAAAAGGACTGTCTTTAGAAGAAGTGGTTTGTCCCTCACTGGTCCCTATCAGTGTTGGGTCCTTTGTCCCTTAGGTATACTCATACAAAAGAAGGGAAACTTTTAGGTGATTATGAGTGGTGAGCGAGGAGCATGAAGTTGTCTCTACTGGAGACAATTTCCTACTCTTTATTTTTTTTAAAAAATGTATTTATTTAGTTGAGGCAGAGTTAAATGATTTGTCCAGGGTCACACAGATGGTAAGTGTCAAGTGTCTGAGGTCACATTTGAACTGGGTCCTCCTGCCTCCAGGGTTGGTGTTCTACCCAGAGTGCCACCTAACTATCTCAGTTTCCTCCTCTTTAAACTGAAGGAGTTGAATTAGATAAACTCTGATATTTTCATCTTTTATAATTCCAGAATTTTATGAATTTATGACAAACTATCTATGAATTTGAAGAATTTAAGCCACAGACTACCATGGGGGGAGAATGGTAAGAGTTTCTGATGTCTTAGAGGTTCTTAAGGTTGGGCAGAGGCTACCTAGAATACTGGGAAGAGTATCTTGAATCAGAGAAAAAAGATGTTGATCTTAAGGCATAGTATGTTCTCTTGTGCATTAAGATAGTAAAGAGTTAATGGAAACAAAACTGCTCTATGCAGAGGTGGAGGAGGCAGTTGGTCATATGATTTTATTTCTGCCCAGCTCTAGTGGAATTATCCAGGATAGACAGAAAGAGATAGACAGGAAGAGAAACAGAGCAAGAGAAGAACTTATTGCTACTATGAAATGTTCCTAAAAAACCCAGAAATAATGGCTCAGAGGGCGGGGGAGGTAGTATAAAAGGAAAAAATGAGAGTGGAAGAACAGAGGAAGAAGAAGATGAATCCCTATGAGTGAGTTCCTTAGGAACTACATGAGCAGGCAGGATCCATTAACTTGTAGTGACCTATTCATAATAATAAAAGCAGTAAATATACATATGCATATGTATATATCATATGTATAAAAACCTATATTTAAATATACATCTATATATAAATGCAAATATATATGTGTACACACACCCACTCACCCACACTCACACACACCCATGAAATATATGTAGCAATATTTGTTTTAATTATCTCATTTGATTTTCACAATAATCCAAGTAGATTATGAAGGTCTGCCACACTTCCTTTAAAAAAACAAACAAACAACGGGATACATTGGAATTCCCCAGTGAGAAAAGCAGATGGGCACTTCTGCAACTTGGAATCTTGGAGAGTCATTTGGGACACAGAGAACTTAAGTGACTTGCTGCTCTCCCCCCACAAGCTGGTATTCAGTCTGGGTGGAAATGTTGACATGGGGAGCAGGGTGGCTCCAGAGGTAAGATAACCTTGCCTAAATAGCTATGAGGGTGTTTGAGATCTCTAGGTCTTTAACCAATAATCACAAAACAGCTTTAGGGACTCCAATGACAAAGCCCAGGTAAGATATCATATTTGAATGACACAATTCTGAGGCCTCAGAATATAACAAAGAGGAAAAAACCTAGGGAGAAGGTGACAATTCTAGGGAAAAGGTGACAATTCTAGCATCTGAATGTAAAAAAGATCTGCTATTATATAATAAAGTGGAATACTGGGAAGAGTTTCCTTGAGTCAGAGGAAAGATGTTGATTTTGAGGCATAGTATGTTCTCTTGTGCATTGAGATAGTAAAGAGTTAATGGAAACAAAACTGCTCTATGCAGAGGTGGAGGAGGCAGTTGGCCATATGATTTTATTTTTATTATTTCTATTTTTTCTAGTGGTGAAGATGAATAATTTACTTAAAATAGAAAAGCAGGATAAAATAAAGAATATACATCAACAACAAACACTCTGAATAGCCACAGCTCAAACCAAACAACTAAATTTCTAAGGAAGGAATATTAGGAGTCCAGTCTGACTCTGACCCCAGAGTGGGTTAATGACTGACTTTGGGATGACCACAAGAGATATCATACATTAATGCTACTGTCACCTTATTATTTGCTGTTTGCCTCAAGGATTGCTGAAAGCAGCCATATGAATTCAAGGATCATTGGGAAAGGGTCTTCTCCCCATTTCATCAAAAATAATCTCACTACTACCTATTTGATACCTGAAATTACATCATAAGGAAATCAGTATGGTGTCCCCAAAAAAGTGCTAGGAATCCAAAGACCTGGTTCTGATATCAATTTATTGTGTCACCTTGGGCAAGGCACTTCCCTTTCTCAGGCCTCAGTTTCCCAATTTGTAAAACTATACTAGCCTAATTGTATAATATTAATAAAATTGAATAATATCAGGGGTATTATACTAGATGACTTTTAAGGTTTCTTTTAGATCTATGTATATTGGACTAAATTCCCTTCTACATTGACATTCTATGCTCTATCTTTTTTTTTTTAGGTTTTTGCAAGGCAATGGGTTTAAAGTGACTTACCCAAGGTCACACAGCTAGGTAATTTATAAGTGTCTGAGGTCAGATTTGAACTCAGATTCTCCTGATTCTATTCACTGAACCACCTAGCTACCCCATATGCTCTATCTTTTACGATTTCTTCTAACTCTGATATTCTAAAATGCATTCTATCTTTGATTTTCTTTGTTCTGAGGATCCCCTCCAGCATTGACTGTCTATAATTCTATGATTCTAGATTGGGTGATTTTGGCAGAATAGTCATTCCTATGATCCTTATTTCCCTATGACACAGTGGCCTCCAAGCATCTTAGAGATATCTTTAATTTTTCCCTCTCCTTTACTTCACACAGCCCATTAGTTCCCTTGACTTGTTGATCCTATATTACTTTCACAGTCCCTTGCACCTATATCTTTCTTTCTATGCCCTCTAATTCTACTTCCATTCTAGTTTAGAACCTTACCACATCTTACTTACCCTGATTATTGTAATATTCCTTTCACTGTTCTTAACTGTCTATACCCTATCTGTTTCTCTTGCCTGCATCTGCTCAAGTGGTCTTCCCAATGCACAAATCTGATGTCACTCTCTACATCCCCAAACTTTTAATGGCCTTCCAATGCCAACATTTATGTCTCTTCACAATCTGGCTCCAACCTAGCTTTTTATCTTATCCACTAATATGTGTCCATTCATCGGGGCTCTCATCCTGCAAAACTAATTTACAGGTATACTTTACCTAATGTTAATTGGTTCCATAAAAACATTTTGGGGAAAGGGTATTACAAGGAAGTTATTCCCAGAAGAACAATGTTATAAATTAACAACTGAACAAATATATCATGGGGTGATGTTGTGTGGTTCACAGATTTATGGTGGGGTTTGATTAAATAAATGATGACCAATGCTTATGGTTGGGGTAACTCTTATGCAGGGTATATCAGTAACTTGCACTGTTTGAACAGGTACCATGATATCTTGCCTCAGGACCTTTGTTAACATTACTCTTTACTTCTGGAATGCTGATATGCTAATCATTTTTCATGATGCAGTTTAAATATTCTTCTGTTTGAAATCTGTTCTCCTTGATTACATATAATTTCTTCATTATCTTGTTTTAAATCCTTATATTACAATTTGTACTATATTTGGGTCAGTCATTGAGGACAGGAACCATGTCTTATTTATCCTTATATTTCCTCCCAGACCCTTGAAGGGTCATCCTATACTTGGGATAAATCACTCTCCAAACCACATAGTTTTTCTTGGAGTGTTTTTGTAGCTTCTAATTCGTACCATTAAGACAGAATCCATAAGAAGAGTGACCTTCATCATCATTATTCCAGGGAGTCCTATCCTCATGCTGCACACAGATTTTTCTGGTCAGGAAGGAAAACTTCCATTCCTAATGGATATTAGGATATGGGGAATTTGGAATACTCATTCATTAGATTATCCAACAAATGTGACTCCTGTACAAAGTGTGTGCTATTTGCTGAAGGAGATACAAACATAGTTTATTTATTTAAGATAAATATAATACATTTTTGTCATTAGTGTAAGCTTCTACAGTAGATACTTTCCTCTGTTCAGGGACTGCCTTGCTCAAGTATCATTTTATCATTACCCGGGAGCATTGTAATATTTGGTTTTCCCCCAGATGGCACTATACTCAAGCCATCTTCCAAGTGGTATTTGCCAGTGTGGTGGGCACATAGGTTAACCCTCCCTTGGGTGGACATAAAATTAACCATCATACCAAGTGCTGGGTGGCTGGGTAAATAATAAACCCATATTGGACTTAATACAAAATATAACTCAGTATTATTAGAATAGGATAAACCTATCACTTCACCACTAACACTTTGCATCTTAATGTTTTTCTCCATCATAATCTCAAGACTCTGGGTTAATATTACACAAGTTTTCAGCTTTGTATGGTCACATAGCTTATGTAATTTTGCAAATTTGCATTTCTTCATGAAAGGGTATTACAGGGAAGTTAATCCCAGAAGAACAATGTTATAAATGAACAATCTCATCCTGCACAGCAAGTTATGGAAAAGGGAAAAGTGTTGGAACCTAAGAGTCAGTCCTGAGTTCTAGAATGGAATAGTATAAGCAAAGAAAAAACTTAGATATTTAAAGTGGAATAAACACATTATTTGTGGAAAGTCATTGGGAGAGTTCGCTTTGCATGACTACACATATTTCTTTTGTTTTGTTTTTATGTTTTTGCAAGGCAAATGGGGTTAAGTGGCTTCCCCCAAGGCCACACAGCTAGGTAATTATTAAGTGTCTGAGACCGGATTTGAACCCAGGTACTCCTGACTCCAGGGCTGGTGCTTTATCCACTGTGCCACCTAGCTGCCCCTTGTTTTGAGGTTAAAAGAAGTCTTTTTTTTATGCTTTTGCAAGGCAAATGGGGTTAAGTGGCTTGCACAAGGCTGCACAGCTAGGTCATTATTAAGTGTCTGAGACCGGATTTGAACCCAGGTACTCCTGACTCCAGGGCTGGTGCTTTATCCACTGTGCCACCTAGCTGCCCCTTGGTTTGAGGTTAAAAGAAGTCTTTTTTTATGCTTTTGCAAGGCAAATGGGGTTAAGTGGCTTGCACAAGGCTGCACAGCTAGGTCATTATTAAGTGTCTGAGACCGGATTTGAACCCAGGTACTCCTGACTCCAGGGCCAGTGCTTTATCCACTATGCCACCTAGCCGCCCCTGACTATGCATATTTCTTACAAGAAATTTGATCCCCCCCTTTTTTCCCCAATGCAGGGTGGAGGGGTAGAATAGAGGGGTGTATTTTTGTCTGTGTGTGTATGTGATTGTGATTGTGTGTGATTGTGTGTGTGTGTCTGTGTGTGTGTAAGCTACTGATATGAAATGTTTCATGAACTTTTAGATGAAATAATTATATTATTAGTTTTACTTAACTTTTACAAACATTTCATCTCCTATTCCCAAACTTGGAATTCACTCCTTTCACATTTCTACTTTTCAGAATCTTGACTGCCTTCTAGGCTCAGCTCAGGTGTAACTAGCTGTGTGACCTTGGGCAAATCATTTAACCCTGATTGCCTTGCATCCAGGGTCATCTCCAGTTGTCCTAATTCATATCTGGCCAACTGTTAATATATACTAGTATATATTATATATATTAATAAATGATCTGTGTTTGTAATACAAACTAAAAAATATTAATAAGTTTGAAAGAAAAAAAGTATTCAAGATCTCATCAGTCAATGGGATATTCAGAAGCTTCCTATCTCAACCACTCAACCACTCTTTTAGCTGGTTCCTAATGGACAGTTCTCAAGTCTAGGATGCTCCTTGTATTTGTATTCCTCCTGCTTCTTGCTTGGTCTTTCTATCGCTTGTCCCCTCCTGATATGTACCTCAGTAGTAGCGGAGGTCTGTGGTCATTACTCACATGACCCTTATGAAGTTTTCCATGTTAAGATCAAATAGCAAAAACTTAAAGAGGCAAAATCAGACCTTTATACCAAGCCTCCTGGTTCTCTTGTGCAACTTCGTTTTGTGATGACAGAGTCAGGGAAACATTGAGAAAAGTAAGGCAAATGCCAGAAGTATTCTATTATTCTTCTTTTTGTTCATTGAACAACTATTGCTTAGGGTCTGGTAGCAAATATTAATCTAAGAGAAAAAAGGGATATCATGAGCATCAGTTAAATGCGATTATTACTTAAATGCATTAGAGTAGGAAAACAAAATATTCTGTGAGATCTCAGGGGAAGATCATTGTTAATCACTGTGTTAAACTAGTCTAGTCCCATATCACCAACTGCCAACCATTTCCACCTGGATTTGTCAGCACCTGAAAGGACATCATTATAAACTCCTTTGTTTATCATTTAAAGCCCCACACAACCTGGCCCCAACCTACCTTTCTAAGATTGTTAGACATTTCTCTTCTGCCTTAAAATCCAGTTCAATAAATCTTCTCTCTGTTCCTCACTATTTCTTTGCCTTTAAACTGGCTGAAAGACATACCCTCTTTCCTTCCCCTTCTTTTCCTTTTATAGAGTACTTCTCTTCTTTTAAGATGTAGCTTAGATATGATCTCCTGCATGAAGCCTTTTCTTAACCCCCTAACTACTGTCTTCCCTCCCATACTATCTTGTTT
This sequence comes from Macrotis lagotis, assembly GCF_037893015.1. Classification (NCBI taxonomy): domain Eukaryota; kingdom Metazoa; phylum Chordata; class Mammalia; order Peramelemorphia; family Peramelidae; genus Macrotis; species Macrotis lagotis. Next base: position 61,420,025 of record NC_133665.1, read on the forward strand.
AACCATTTTGTATGTGTATATGCCTTCTCATACTATACCTACATATATATTGAATATATATTTATGCACACATATGCATATTATATATACACACATTATCTCCAAAATGTAGGTGTTCCTAAAACATATATACACGTTGGTTGTTAATAGTTGCTTTATTTTTCTGCAAAAGAAAAAATGTTACAGTTATGAGCTGATACAGTAAACATATATCTTATATATAGTATATACATATATGTGTATAAAAAGATATATATGTATCTTTGTATTTATACTGTATATGGTTTTTACATGAACTTGTTTCTCCCAAATAGAATGTAAGTTCATTATGAGTAGGATTTGTTTTATTCTTTTCCCAACAGCTATTTCATTTCCTGACATATAATGTTGTTATTGTCTATTTGTTTCAGTCTTCTCTAATTCTCCATGATCCCATTTGGGATTTCCTTGACAAAGATACTGGAGTGGTTTGTCATTTCTTTCTCCAGCTCATTTTTCAGATAAGGAAACTGAGCCAACCAGGGATAAGTGACCTGCCAAGGGTCACACAGCTAGTAAGTGCCTGAAGTCAGATTTGAACTCTGGGAGATGTCTTTGACCCCAGACTCTATCCACTTTGCCACATAGCTGCCATGGCACATTGTAGGCACTTGATTGATTGACATAGATTAAAAATGGAAAAAGGAATATTAGAGATAATCTGATGCAATCTTGATTTTTCATGAGGTAATGAGACCCAGATATGCCCCCAAAGGAACCATTCAAATTCCTCAAGTTGACTCTTGTTGACCTTCCAGTCCCATAGGATCATATTGTTAGAGTCATCCTGAGCTCTTCTCTCCCCCAATCCCTAATTCTTATCTGTACTTAGTCTAGAGTCTTTTATTGCTACAAGAACTCTCAAATTTGTCTCTCCCTCTTCTATCCCACCAACCACCACTATAGCCCAGGTCCTCATTAGACATTGCTTGAACTAGCTGATTCTTAACCAATCTTGAAACTTTCGATTTGTCTTCTCCAATTAATTCTTTTTTAAAACAATTATTTAAGGCAATAGGGTTAAATGACTTCCCCAAGGTCACAGAGTTAGGCAATTATTAAGTGTGTGAGGTCGGATTTGAACTCAGGTCCTCCAGACTGCAGGGCCAGTGCTGTCTACTGCACTACCTATCTGCCCCCAATTAATTCTTTATACAATTGGCAGAAAGCAATGGTCTGACAAAAAAAAAAAACCCTTTCTTTTTCAAAGCCCTTTTACTCTCCTTTATGTTCAGTCCCTTATACTCAAGCCAAATTGGGTTTTGAGCTGTTACTGGGACTCCACATTTCATCTCCTATTCCCAAACTTGGAATTCACTCCTTTCACATTTCTACTTTTCAGAATCTTGACTGCCTTCTAGGCTCAGCTCAGGTGTAACTTTTTCTTTAAAGCCTTCTTATTGGTTGGCTATCTGGCACAGTGGAGAGCACCGGCCCTGGAGTCAGGAGACCTAAGTTCAAATCTGACCTCAGACACTTAATAATTATCTAGCTGTGTAGCCTTGGGCAAGCCAGTTAACCCCATTTGCCTTGCAAAAACCTAAAAAAAAAAAATAAGTCTTTCTATAAAATTGTTAGGATTCTTTCCCTCCTTGAATCATCTTTTATTTCTGTGACTGTTCATGTGTGAGATAATATATGGAATGTAAGTTCACAGTTTCATTTTAGCCTTTTTATCCCTATTACCTAGGAATATAGTAAGTTTTTAACTTTTATTGAATTGTATTACTCTCTGGGGGTGGGGAGTCAATAAAAGCTTCTTGGAGGCAGTGGCATTTAGCATTCAATTGCTAAAAGAGATAAGGAGATCATTTTAGGTATTGGGAAAGGTGGTGAGCAAATGTTTGTTGAATTGAATAGAATGGACAGAACTGATATTGCAAGACCTGTTGGGGAGTGGATGGTAAGGCAGAGAAGGATCTAGTTTGGCTACAGGATAGCATACTTTTCCTTAAGTTTATCTAGTATCTAATACTAAATAAAACTGGAAAGATCTAGGGATGATGTTTGTTCTTCATCCTTGGAGAAGATTGTGACATCAGGGAGGTGATGCATGACAAGCACATGAATTGAATTTGAGTGATGCTGTGCTAAATCAACAGCTTCACCTTTTCCTCCAGAGCCATCTGAGTCCAGTGGCCAGATATGAGTTAGGACAACTGGAGATGACCCTGGATGCAAGGCAATCAGGGTTAAATGATTTGCCCAAGGTCACACAGCTAGTAAGTATCAAGTGTCTAAGGTCACATTTGAACTCAGGTCTTCCTGACTCCAAGGCTGGTGCTCTATCCTCTGTACCACCTAGCTGTTCCAGGTATCAGATTTGCTTTCCCCTCCTGTTGGAAGTGGAAAGGTTTGACCCAAAGGAATGAGTCATAAAATTAATATCTAAGCTGAAAGAGCAAAAATTGAGTTTCTTTATTTTATAGGAAATTAAGTAGACCAAGTGAAAGGGAAGTGAATTGTCTAAACTCTCCAAATAAGGTGGAATCAACGCATAAGCTCAGGTTTCTGGATTCCCATTCTAGGGGTCTTTCTCTATACCATGATGCTATACCATAGGGCTCTCCAGAATGGAAGCTTCCTGGAGGCAGAGAACTAGGCAGGTACCAAGTCTCCTATCACCCCTTACTTTCTTTTCCCAACTCTTTCGTTTTTGTATTTCTCCACTGGGGGAGCTAGAGCCCCTGATTAGGGGAAGGGGAAGGATCTAGATAACTTTTTTCCCCTTTAATTTCCATTGAGTTATTTTCACATTACTACAATAGTCTTGTTGTAAAAGTAAACATAATCCCCCTCCCCTGTCAAAGATAGAAAAACCTCAAGAAAAATAAGAGAAAGAAAAGTATACTTCAGTCTGTGTTCAGACACCTTCAGCTCTGTCTCTAGAATGAATTCCATTCTTTATCATAAGTCTAACAGAGAAGTTGCTTCAATAATTTTTTCCCCACAGTTGCTATTGCTAGCTGTATTTCCCTTCATCCTATTCCTCCCCACCCCCATTTAATCTATTCTCTCTCATCTTGCCCCTCCTCAAAAGTGTGTTGTATCTGACTACCTCTCCCTGGATTTTCTGTCTCTTCTGCCACCTAAACCCTCCCCTCCCCTCCCCTCCCCCGTACTCTTTTTCCTATCCCTCTCCTCTTTTTTCCTCTAGGTGTTTGATTAATGAGTTTGCTCCTATAAAATGACACATTCACACCAACAAAAACTAAAAAGTATATTTAATAAAGTGATTATAAAACAGGTCGAGATAAATCAGTTTTACAGCAAAAGTAACCAGTAAGTCCTAATATAATAAAAAAGAAGAGCAAAACCTACATAAACATAAATATTAAGGGAAAACATTACCAATTCAGGAGAGCACCCAGCAGTGGCTGGGGAGTTATGGGGTATAGCCTCCAGAGTCCCTATGGGGAGGTCCCAGGCAGAGTGTCCTCTCCATGGGTGAGACTCCAATTAGACTAAGGTCTAGCTAAGCTTTTTGGAGCTTGAGAACAAAGAAAAACGTTTTGCCAATTTGTTGTAGAATAAAACCAAATTTTCCAAGTTGTTTGAGGAGGGAGACACCCTGCCCCAAACCACAAGAATTATGGTATTTACATTCATGAATGGCTAGTTCCTGAAAAGATAGTCAGTGTTAATCAAGTACATCTTTGAGAGAGGCCAAGACTCATCAAGGACATTCAATGTTTCTTTTAAATGCTCAAACTGTTTTAAATATGAGCATAAGATTAGTCCTGCTCATCTCCCCCTCCTGGTACATCAGGGGTGGACTGGGAGTCAGTAATTCTCTGCAGCTAAACTTTAAGGCCTTACCATGGAAACTCTTATATCTTGTATATTAACCATACACTAAGGGTAAGATAGATTTCTATACCCTACTTGAGTGTGTATGTTATTTCCTCTCTGAGCCACTTCCGATGAGAACAAAGGCACACTTACTCTCCCTCACCTTTCCCCCTTCCTCTCCATTGTAAAAGGGTTTTCTTGCCTCTTTTATGTAAAATATTTTAACCCATTCTACCTCTCCTTTCCCTTTCTCCCAGTACATTCCTTTCTCACCCATTAACCTCATTGTTACAATGTATTAAGCCATCAGATTCAGCATTCTTCTGTGCCTTATCTACATATGCTCCTTCTAACTGTTCTAATAAATGAGAAGGCTCTTATGAGTTATCAGTATCATCTTCCCATGCAGAAATACAAGGAGTTCAATATCATTAAATCCCTCATAATTTGCCCTTCCCAACCACCTTCTATGCTTCCAGTCCCGTACTTGAAGATCAAACTTCTCTTAAGCTCTTCAGCTTTAACAGGAAAGTTTGAAAGTTCCCTATTTCATTGAATGTTCTTCATTTCCCTGAAAGGGAATGTTCACTTTTACTGGGTAGTTGATTCTTGGTTGTAATTCAAACTCTGCCTTCTGGATTATCATATTCCAAGCCCTACAAACCCTTAATGTGGAAGCTATAAATCTTGTATAATACTGACTGCAGCTCCATGATATTTGAATTGTTTCTTTCTGGCTGCTTGTAATATTTTTTCCTTTACTTGCGACTTCTAGAATTTGGCTATAATATTCCTGGAAGTTTTTATTTTGGGCTGTCTTTCAGGAGCTGATTGGTGGATTCCCTCAATTTCCATTTTACCCTCTACTTCTAGAATATCAGAGTAATTTTCCTGGAGAATTTCTTTAAAAATGAACTCTAAGCAGGGCAACTAGGTGGCGCAATGGATAGAGCACTGGCCCTGGAGTCAGGAGTACCTGAGTTCAAAACTGACCTCAGACACTTAAATAATTACCTGTGTGGCCTTGGGCAAGCCACTTAACCCCATTGCTTTGCAAAATAAATAAACAAACAAACAAATAAATAAATAAATATGAACTCTAGGTTCTTTTATCGGATATGACTTTCAGGAAACTGAAGAATTTTTTAAGTTATCTCTTCTGGATCTGTTTTCCATCAATTGTTTTTCCAATGAGATATTTCACATTTTCTTCTAGTTTTTCAGTCTTTTGGTTTTTTATTGTTTCTTGATTTCTCATAACACCTTCCCTTATCACCATTTGAATTAATTTCTTCAGAGAACTTTTTTATCTCCTTTTCCATCTGACCAATTCTGCTTTCTAAGGTATTCTTCTCCTCATTGACCTTGTGAATTGCTTTTTCCATTTGACCTAAACTGGTTTTTAAAATGTTCTTTTCTGGGGCAGCTAGGTGGCATAGTGGATAAAGCACCGGCCCTGGAGTCAGGAGTACCTGGGTTCAAATCCGGTCTCAGACACTACCTAGCTGTGTGGCCTTGGGCAAGCCACTTAAACCCGTTTGCCTTGCAAAAACCTAAAAAAAAAAATGTTCTTTTCTTCAGTGGTTTTTTTTTTGGTACCTCTTTCACCTAGTTGCTGACTTTGTTTTCGTGATTTACCTGCATCACTCTAATTTCTCTTCCCAATTTTTCCTCTACCTCCATTACTTTCTTTTCAAAAATCTTTTTTGAAGTCTTCCATAGCCTGAGATCAATTCACATTTTCTTGGAGACTTTGACTCTGTCATCTTCTGACTATATATTTTGATCCTCCATGGGACCAAAATAATTATCTTTGTTCAGATTCTTCTTTTTCTGTTGTTTGCTCATTTCCTCAGCCCATGACCTGATTATAACTTTGTTAAGCTGGAGCTCTGCTTCCAGGGTAGAAGGCATGCTTTCCCAAGCTTTTGAGGGCTTTTGGGACATCCCACAAGGAACCTCAATTCCTTCAAGGTCTTATGAGAGGCTCTGCTTTCCTGGACTGTGCTCTGGTCTGTGGATGACCACAAGCAATCCCCTCTGCTGTAGAACTGTGAAGAGGGTCCCTGGTCCAATATGATAGTGGGGGGCCCAACTGCAACCTGGATCTGAGTATGAGCAAGAGATTCCTGTCCTGGACATAGAGGAGAGACCTCTGCAGTGTCCCCCAACCCCCTCACCTTTCCTTGGCTGAGTGCTCTGGAAGCAGCTGCTGGGTAGCTCCACAGGCCTGCTTTTGATTCCCAGGGCTGGGCTGCACTGAGGCCTGCACTGACCTGGGCTCCATGTTCACCCTGGCTGAGTTTTCCTGCTGATCTTCCAGTTTTCCTTGGCACTCCCTGGGCTGAGAAATCTGAAAACCTCCTTGCTGCCACAGACCCAAGTGCCCCCAGTGACTCAGGTGCCTTATAGGCTGTTCCTGGATGGCTGGAGCTCTTTCCTCTGACATGGTGTGAACTATGATGTGCTATGGCCCTTTCCAACCCTGATGGAACATACCCTTCCCAAGGATCTTCCAAGTTGTCTTGGGCCAAAAAACTGTTTAACTTAGTCTTTCTATGGGTTCTAACATTTTAGAATTTGATTAGAGTCATAATTTTAAGGCATTTGGAATGGTCTGGGGTAGAGCTTCTGGGAATTCCTGCCTCTACTCCACCATCTTGGCTCTGTCCCTAGATAACGTTTTATTATTTGGTATGGCAGGACTACAGCTAGAAGCTGTTTGTGTTATACTACATTTATATGGCTCTTCAAAGTTTGCAAAAATGTTTATTCAAAAATAGATTTTCCCAACCTCAAAACCAATAGACAACACTGCCTCTCTAGTTAATGATGGATCAGAGTTACAAACAAAAGTTGATATTGATAGAGGAGAGTAAAGGAAGATTTTGAAATGGGTAAGGAAAAGCCTGTTTTTCAACCTTCACCTTGAGCCATGAAATTCACATGGGACAAAAACCAAGTTTTTAAAAGCTTGAAACCAATATATGGGTTGCAGGTGGCATCTTACAACATACACTAAAGAAGAGGAAAGGAGGAGGTTAGAGTACATTTGAAAGAAGGCAGATAAGGAATGATGATAGCATGGTGGTGAAATCTGAAGTCTAAGAAAAGCAGAGCTGAGTGAAGTAAGCAAAACCAAGAGAAAAAAATTACAGAATGACTTACAATAATACTGTAAATCCGAAAGACAGGAAAACAAAGCAGAATGCTGAGTAATTCTAATGACTGATCTTGGCCCTGGAGGAGAGATGAGGAAATCACATCTTCCTCCTTTAGATAGAGATGTGGGACAGTAGGCAGTGCAGACTGTTACATATAGATGTGGTCACAGTATTAGATAGTTTTGTTGAACAGTTTCCCTTGTTTCAAGGAAGGGTTCATTCTGTTCTGAGAAGGGATATATTTGGAAATAACTGTGTTGTGAAAACAAAAGTTGCACATAAAAATAATTATTTTTAAAAATGGAAATAAAGACAAAATATAAAAGAAGGAATGAAGCAAATGCAGAAAAACAGAATCAATCATAATGAAATTATGCTACTAAATAATAATTTTTAAGAAGTGATATGCCAGGGGTGGCTAGGTGGCACAGTGGATAGAGCACTGACCCTGGAGTCAGGAGGACCTGAATTCATATCTGGCCTCAGACACTTAATAATTACCTAGCTTGGACAAGTCACTTGACCCCATTGCCTTGCAAAAAAATAAAAAATAAAAGAATTGATGTGCCAGCAGCAAATAAATTGAACATACAAGAGAGTTGAAGGAAAGAAAAATGTGAAATAGAACTTGAAGTAAAAGGTCATTTGTTTCCCATCCCTTGACTTTGGGTAGAATTGTCAGCTGACTAGATTTATGATATGCAGATGGAAGGAAAATAGAGTTTATTGAGTCCCACCCTCTCACTCTACAGATGGAGGAGACTGAGTCCTAGAAGTAAAGTGACTTGTTCAAGATTGAATAGCAGTATGGTAATTGGAGCCTGCATTGTCTGATTCCAGAGGCATGCTGCCTCCTGAATTTAATCAGTCCAGGTGAGCATAGATTTTGTGAGCATTTAGATTCTTATCTTCCTGGACATCCTGGTCCATGACTTAGAAGTAAAGCATCCACCACCAAGGCCTGAGCCCCTGAGCCCCAAGATTTCAGTTTTGCCCTAGAAAAATAAAATTGTGAAACTTCATTCCAACCTCCAGGGAGGGAGATCACGTACCTTGGCAGTGGTGACTAAGTGTTTGGCAGCCCCCACAGTATGGTTTAAATTCATTATCTAAAAATATTTTAGCTAACAGCGTAGGGGTTAGCATTCAAACAGCAATGAACTAGCAGCAAAATGAATCATGCAAAGCCTAAAGGCACAAAGCCAAAGAGCCACTTGGGCATGCCTGGTGAAGAGGAAAGGTCTCCATTCAATTAGAATCAGTGCCCCTTATGGGAGAAAGGCAAAAAATCAAAAATGTTTAATAGACATCTGCCCTTATGGAGCTTTCAATCTAGCAAGAAGGATAAGATATACAAATAAATTTAGTGTAATCATAAAATACTGCTTCTGTTTCCAGAGAGCTGAGGAGTTGTGACTTTTCTCCCTCTGTTTTATAAGGAGCCCCTTCTTAAATCTGGCCTCTATACACAGATGGGTAGAATCAGGATCTTTTACTTGTCTCTGGTTCTTTATACCTTTGTCTGGAGTTCTGGGGGAAATGATTTGAAGTTTAGGTTTTGGTTAATGTTAGGATCTCCCCAAAGTAGGGAATAGAAATGTACTCAATGTATAATATAGGTGAGGAGATGGACTGCTATTTATTTACCCTACACCAAAGAAATGTTAAGTAGAGAGACATTCAAAGTGCACATTGACAGAAAACTGAAAGAAGCAACAGTGATAACTTACAATGACTGTGCTTCTCTCCAGGGAAGACATAAAACAAACATAAAGCAGTCTGTGGAACTGCTAAGTTGGCATTTCAAATTTCCCCTTGACTCTGTTTGAACAAACTAATCTCTTCCAGGTCTGTGTCTTCTAGCAATCCTGGTCACAATTTCATCTTTGGCTGGTGATTGTCTTTTCTTCCAAGAATAACTATAGTGAATATAGAGGGACTTCTTTCACAGTTCTGACTGTGGAATCAGGACTTCTCCAATCCCTGAACTCACTCATGAGACTTCCTCCTCATTGAGTCCCTGTTCCATCTGCATATGAAAACAGTTGTTATTGTTTCTAATATGGAGAAAGTTAGCTTGTCTTTACCTTTCATAAGGAATATTAGATTATTTCACCTGGATAGTGAAAGGAAGATAGAAAAAGAAAATGGAACCAACCTGTGATTCTATTATATGGACTATTCCTCCTGGCTTAGTGAGAGCCTTCCTACCCAACTTTAGACATCAGTGAAGGCAGTGGTGGGATTCAGCCAATTTGCACTGATTCAAAAGAATCAATACCTAATTTTAGGTTGAGTTTGCTGAATCAGTTTTTAATTTATTTGAATCCCACCACTGAGTGAAGATGATAACCAAGAGAAGGTTAGCAATGTCATCCCAAAAGGACAAGGCCTTCAGAGGTAAGCAGTTATAATCCTAGAAGTAGTTAGGATAATTCGGTAGACACCCTTGCATGTTCAGACTGAATGTATGCTCCATGGGGTACAACCCCCATTACACAAGTATAAAATGAATGTGACAAGTACATTAGAGAGCAAAACCCATCTGAGATCACAGAAAAAAATGTTTTCTGGGAAAAGAAGAATTCTTTAAAGTATCTCTTGGATTGATTAATGCTATAGGCATTGAAGAAAGATAGGTCCAGTACATTCTTGGTGTAGCTGTAAACTGAACCCACCATACTAGAAAGCAATTGGAATAATAGGAAAAGAATAACTAAAACATCCATATACTTTAATACAGGGATTCCACTCCTAGGCTTATATACCAAGAGTTCAAATAAAAAAAGAGCTATCTCATATATCCCAAAATATTTATAGTAGCGTTTTGGGGGTTACAGCAAAGAAATAGAAACAAAGTAGGTGTCCATTCATTAGGGAATGGCTAACCCAGTTGTGTTATCTGAATGTAATGGGATATTACTGTACTAGAAGAAATGATAAATATGATCAGCATGAGAAGATTCATATGAACTGTACAAAGTAAAGCAGAAAGAGTAAAAATATAATCCCAATGGTTATAACAAAGAAAAATAGAATAATAATAAAATAATCTAAAATTAAACTGTGAAATTATATTGATTAAAGCTTGGCTTCCAAGACGAGTTATGAAAATGTACCTTTTTCCTTTCAGTGTAGAGGTGGGAGACTATGGGTGTAGAACACTGTACACACATTTAAAAAAAATCCTTTGTTATGAAGGCTAGTTTTCTAGAAAGGATATATATATATATATATATATATATATATATATATGTAAAAATGTAGGTGATGCCTACATATACAAAAGTATAAATAAAATTTTTTAAAAATCTCTGAAAAATACTATCTTTGGGGGTGGAGCCAAGATGGCAACAAGAATGGATCCTGTCTTAGGCACTCTCTCATAAAACTCATAAGCTAAGGACTCTAAACTAAATTTTTGAGAGACAGAACCCACAGAAGGACCCAGTGAAGCAGTTCTCCTACTCAAGGAAACCTAGAAAAGAGCAGAAAGGCTCTGCTCCCCGGGGTTGGAGGGGTGGCCCACCAGAAGGGTGGCCCGCCAGAGCAAAAGAACTTCAACCTCCTGGAGGCAGCCCCAGGGCACTGGTAGCCATGCCTCACAGCAGCTGGGGAGTTTCCTGAGCTATGCCCCGGGGAGCACCAGGCACAAATTGGGGGAACAGCGGTGAGGGGGGGACCTCTGCCAGAGCAAGCATGTGGAGCCCAGCCCTCAGGACACATAGCGAGCAACATGGTCTTTCAGCAGCCCAGATCCAGGAACAGAAGCAGGTCTTTCAGCAGCCCAGATCCAGGAACTGAAGCAGGTCTTTCAGCAGCCCAGATCCAGGAACTGAAGCAGACTAGCAGGTAAGCAGGAGCCCCTAGGGCATGAGCCCAATGAACCTAGGGAGGGGAGTGAAGAGAGAGACTGCAGAGCTCTGTCCTCTGCCCCTGGAACAGGACTCTGGGGCTCTGACCACATTCAGATCCTGATCACAGTCTAGGCCCCCCCCAATAGAACAGCAGGGCCCCCTCCACCTCATCCCTGTGGCAGAGGGGGGCCCATATGGTCATTCACAGACCAGGAGGGAGGACAGAGCCTCACACACTGAGACCCTTGTGGGAGTGGCCCAAAAGCTCAGGAAGCACCCCAAAACCAGGCTCAGCCTGGGAAAATGAGCAAGCAAAGAAACAAGAGGAAGACCATTGAGAAATATTTTTGCATATGAGCCCAAGAAGGATCAAAATACTCAGTCTGAAGATGAGGAAGCACAAGTTCCTGCATCTAAAGACTCCAAGAAAAACAGAAATTGGGCTCAGGCTATGACAGAGCTCAAAAAAGACTGAAAATCAAATGAGGGAGTTAGGAGAAAAACTGGGAAGAGAAAGGAGAGAGATGTAGGAAAAACATGAAAATGAAGTCAGCAGCCTAGTCAAGGAAATCCAAAAAAATGCTGAAGAAAATAGCATGCTAAAAACCAGCTTAGGTCAAATGGATAAAACAGTTCAAAAAGTTATTGAGGAGAAGAATGCTTTAAAATGAAAAATCAGCCAGATGGAAAAAGATCAGAAAACTCTTTGAGGAGAACAAATCCTTCAGACAAAGAATAGAATTCAGGGAGATTGATGAATTTAGCAGAAATCAGGAATCAATACTTCAAAACCAAAAAAATGAAAAATTAGAAGAAAATGTGAAATATCTCATTGAAAAAACAACTGATATAGAAAACAGACTTAGGAAAGATAGTTTAAAAATTATTGGAATACCTGAAAGTCATGATCAGGAAAAGAGCCTTGACATCATTTTTAAAGAATTACTACAGGAAAATTGCCCTGATATTCTAGAAGCAGAAGGCAAAATAGAAATGGAGAGAATCCACTGATCCCCCCAAGAAAGAGATCCTAAAAAACCAAACCCTAGGAATATTATAGCCAAATTCCAGAACTCCCAAGTCAAAGAGAAAATATTACCAGCAGCCAGAAGGACACAATTCAAATATCGTGGAGCTGCAGTCAGGATCACACAGGACTTAGCAGCAACTACATTGGAAGCTCATAGGGCTTGGAATATAATATACCAGAAGGCAAAAGAGCTTAGAATGCAACCGAGAATCAACTACCCAGCAAGGCTGAACATCCTCTTCCAGGGAAAAAGATGGACTTTCAATGAACCAGGGGAGTTTCAGATGTTCCTGTTGGAATGGCCAGGGCTGAACAGAAGGTTTGATCTTCAGATACAGGACTTGGGTGAAGCATAGAGATTGGAGGAGAAGGGAAAAGATGAGGGGCTTGATGATGAACTGCATGTATTTCTGCATAGAGAAATGACACTAATAATACTCATATGAACCCTCTCAGTTAATAGAGCAGGTAGAGGGAGTCTTTATAGTTGAAGCACAGGAGAAAGCTGAATTTGAAGATAAAATATGGTGTAAAAATGGAGTCAATAGAAAATGTAATGGGAGAAAGCAAAAGGAGAGGGAGAATAGGCCAAGATATTTCATATAATAAGATTTTTCTTTATTACAATGAGCTATTGCAATGATATGGAAGGGGGGAAGGCAAGGGGGAATGAGGGAATCTGCTCTCATCAGAGGTGGTTAGGAGAGGAAACAGCATATATACTCAATGGGGTATAGGCATCTGGAGTAAGAAAGGGGGGGACAGGAGGAAGTGGTGGGGATGTGAATGAAGGAGGAGAACATGGACCATGGGGGGAGAGTGGTCAGATATAACACATTTTCTTTTTTACTTCTTTCAAGGGGCTGGGATTGGATGGCCTGTCCGGGACCATAGGGCCAGGTGGATGCTGGGCCTAAGGGGTGCTATGGGGGCTCAGGGCCTCTTGGCCCCAGAGCCTGGGGTCTGTCTGCTGTGCCAATCAGCTACCCTACTGCAGAATCAGAGTGAAAGGAGAGAGAAAATATAGTCTACGGTAGTGGAGAAATAAGAAAGGAGGGAGTTGCGATCAGCAATGGCAACAGTGGAAAAATATGGAAGTAACTTTTGCCATGGACTTATCATAAAGAATGTGATCCACCTGCAACAGGGTTGTTGGTGTTGGAACAAAGACTCAAGCACATTTTTTATTATTATTATTTTTTTGGGGGGTGCAGGGCAGATGGGGCTGGGTGGCCTGCCTGGGGCTGCATAGCAGGGTGATTGTTGGGTGTCTGAGCCCAGATTTCGACCCGGGTGCTCCTGGCTCAAGGGCCAATGCTCTGTCCACCAACCAGCCACCCCTACTATTATTACTATTTTATTTTATTTTGGGTCTTTTTTTTCTTTTTTCTTTTGTTTTTTGCAGGGCAGTGGGATTCAGTTGGCTCGCATGTCACATGGCTGGGTGATTGTTGGGTGTATGGGGCCAGATGTGGGCTCAGGTGGCTCTAGGGCTGGTGCTCCGTCCATTGTGCCACCTGGCCATACCTACAATTATTACTATTATTTTTTAATTTTAATTTTTTTCTCTCTGCTTTACTTTATAGCTCAAGGAAGTCTATATTTATGGGGGGGAGGGGGTATTTCATTTACTCTTAAACAAGAATATTTTATTAATGTAAAAAAATATTTGTACAAAATAAGAATAAATATTAAATAAAAAAGTTAAAAAAACTATCTTTGTATAGTTATATGAATAAATGTATTAAAAAAGAAATAGAGTTTATATGAAATAAAGATAGAGTGATGAACCTAGAGTCTAGAAGACTAGGATGAAATCTCACCTTGCTTAGCCATATGACCCTTATGATCTATAGCTACATGATCACTCAAGCTCAGTGATCCTCAATATTCTAATTTATAAAATAGGTATGATAATAATAGTATCTATTTTATAGTGCTCTTGTGAGGATAGAATGAAATAAGCACTTTACAAAATTTTAAGAGCTAAATAAATAGGAACCATATGATCATCTCCTGTTTACTGGGCCAAGTATGACCACCAGCGTCAGAGACGTTTTTGTCTCTCCCTAAATAGCTGATTAACCAAGGGATACAGGCAGCTCTATCGTCTCTTCCTTGTCTAGATGCTTTCTGAACTGCACAGACTTCAGGATAGATAGATAGATAGATGATAGGTGATTAACGGGTAAAGTATCTATTAAACATTTACTATTCACCAAGCAAGTACAGGCTTGTAGTGCAATGGATAGAGCCATGGACTTGGACTAAGGAAGATCTAAGTTCAAATTTGTCTTCATATACTTACTATCTGTGTGATCCTGGACAATTCATTTAGCCCTGTTTGCCTCAGTTTCTTCATCTGTAAAATGAGTTGGAGAAGGAAATGGCAAACCACTCTGTTATTTTTGTCAAGAAAACCCAAATTGGAGTCACAAAGAGTCAGACATGACTAAAAATTGTCAAAAGTCACTAATAAATCTGTCATTTTCCAAAAAGAAAAATACTTAGGTTAGGGGTGGCTAGGTGGTGTAGTGGATAAAGCACTGGCCCTGGAGTCAGGAGTACCTGGGTTCAAATCCAGTCTCAGACACTTAATAATTACTTAGTTGTGTGGCCTAGGGCAAGCCACTTAACCCCATTTGCCTTGCAAAAACCTAAAAAAAATACTTAGGTTAATGAATTATCTTATTTCTCAAATCCAGCCTCTTTCCTAGAATATTCATTTCCCCTCTTCTACTATAAAAATCTTTCTTAACTCCTCACAATCTACCCCAACAACTTTTCCCTATGGATTGGAGTAACAATTATTGCCTGACCCTGATCTTATAACCTCTTTCCATTGTTGTCTTTGTTTAGTCAACCAACAATCACCAAATGCCAACTATGTGCTGAGAGTTAGGAAGAAGCTTACAGTCTAGTGGGGATAAAAAAAATATCTATGCAAAAATAAGGGAAGGGAGTAACTGCAACTGGTTCTATAGTTTATTGGAATTGGAGAATTTGATAAGGACCTCCCCTACCCTCCAAACCCTATTTTAAGAAAGTGAACTGGCTAGATAATGCAGTGACTGGTCCTGGAGTAAGGAGTAAGGAGGACCTAAATTCAAATCTGACCTCAGACATTTAAATCTGACCTCTTAGACCCTGGGCAAATCACTCCAGAAGAAAAACAAAAGAAAACAAAATCCTATGTGAGAAAAGCAAAAGAGGAGAAAAAAGTTTTAATGTAGAAGAAACTGTGATTTCAATCTGTTTTTCAACTTTCCTTCATTTCTACTCTACCTTATATCACAACATCCTAGGCTGCTTAAGGTAGGAGTTGTACTTCAATAATCATTGAATTTATATCAACTTCATTTGGATAGTGAAAGGGAAAACTTAGTAAGTTCATAGGCTCATAGGTGTAAAGATGGCAGAGATCCCAGATGTCATCTAAGACAATTCCCTTCATTTTTAGATAAAGGAACTGAGGCCTAGAGAGGGAAATTGTCCAGGGTTACATAAAGTAAATTTGGCAGGGGTAGGATTCAAACTCAAGTTCTCTGACTCCAAATTTGATAAATTTTCTAGTAATGGTGTGAGCATTCTGTAGTACTTTAAGATTTATTAAACACTTTGCACATATTTTCTAATTTTATTCTTACCACAACTCTGTGAGGTGGGTGGGTGTATTTTTTTAAAGGATTTTTTCAAGGCAAATGGGGTTAAGTGGCTTGCCCAAGGCCACACAGCTAGGTAATGATTAAGTGTCTGAGGTCGGATTTGAACTCAAGTATTCCAGACTCCAGGGCCAGTGCTCTATCCACTGCGCCACCTAGCCACCCCAATAATCACTTTTTAATTACTTTTTATGTGCCAGAAATTCTGCTAGGTACTTTCCCTGTTGTCCAGGCTATTCATTTCCTGACCCAGACCTCATTTCTCCAAATGAAAGTCCAAATGGAAAACAATGTAGCACTTATTCTGCAATGACTATCCAGAATGTGACTACTACATGCTTCAAAGAATTTAGGGTAGTCCTAAGTGGTTAGATTTTTTAAAATAATGTTACATAGCTCACAAACTTTCCTTTCTATTGATGTGCTTCCTTGCATGATTATCATTTGAGAATTACTTAGCCAGACTTAGCTTTTAGAAAGGAATCCTTCCTAAAGTAATACTTTGTTCAAAACATTCCCCCCCCAAAAATAAAATATATATTTGACATGTTCTTCCCCAAATAGTTGCTCCCACAAATTGTTGTGTTGCAAAAGGATAACTCAGCACTCTGTGGAGTGTTCAAGAAGTTCACCTTTGTCATGGTATTGCTTCTTTGCTGGGCTCTTTATAGTGCTGTGAATCTATGTCTGGATTGTTCTTGTCTTTTAATGTAAACTTGATTGCCAATTGGTTGAGGGACACAGAACATCAATGGGAAAATGGGGACTCCTTTGAACCTCCAAAGTTTAAAAGTTTTACTCTTCCCAAAGGGGTGGGGAGGAAGAGATCAAGGCCAAAGTGAAAGTGCTCTCCTTCCCCTTCCCCCAAGCAACACTTTCTCTTCTTTATCCTCTTCAAGGAATCAGGATATGACTAAATTTCCTCAGGGAATATGAACACCCTTCTGGTTCATTCAGGGATGGTTCCCTTTTAATTTAAGGTATTAGATTGATTTGTTGTTTGCGATTTGAATGAGATTTACCTTGTTAAAAGTATCTTAACATCAAATCACTTACTAAATGAATTAAAGAGAATGGAATGACTTGTTTGATTTACTCAATCTTATCCTTACCCCTCTCCTCCAAAATACACTGATTGGCAGTGTCCCTTTAATCATGGTTATCACAGTGTCTAAAGGTTTTAGCTTTGTTACTTACACAAAGTGATTATTCCTCTTAATGTATCATTGCTCAAGTAGGAATAGCACCACTGGTGTAAAGACTTGCCTAGTCCTTTTCAGGGCCACTCATCTACCTTTTGGTGTTGACCAACTCTCACCTGTTACTCCAAGAAACTATAGTACAACTTGGCAAATCATCTTGCCAGACAATATAAACCAGTTTGAAGGTAACTGAGAGACCTTAAACTTGTTGGTGAGTTAAGGGACTGTCTACCACAAGCAAGTGAATAGTCATAATGAGTGCATTAGAATAATTTGTTCAACAACTATGAAGGCAACTAAAGCAAGCAAGGTGGAAAGATTAGAGCTTGGTCAGGCATCAGAGACACCAAGGTCATCCAGTGTATCCCAGATCATTGTCCTGACTTTTGTATTGTCACTAGGCTTTGATGAGTCTGGAAGAGAGGGTGAAGCTGATGACTTTGTGCAATTCTATCTCACTTACAATTCTTGTGCATAACAAGATATCACCCATGCTATGATATCACTGGTCTGCTTTGAAAAGGAAGAACAAACAATAACACTCCTTAATATACTCTATACTTCAGACAAACAAGAAAAAATTTTCTCCAATCATGTATTGAACTCTCAGGCATACTTAAACTTTTGCTTAAGCCATTCTCTATGACTAAGAAATCCTCTTTGCTTGTTGAATTCCTACTCATTCTTTTAAAAAAAAATCTCAACTTACCTACTACCTTCTCTACTAAGTTTTCCCACATCTCTTTCTCCAGTTCTCTCACCTCTAGTCAATAATGACCTTTCTTAGGGCTCACTTGACAAAGCACTTGCTTGTGTAACTCCCTTGAAGGTAGGAAATGTGTTTTATCTAAACTCTCCAGTTCTTAACAATGCAGTCTGTACTCAGGTAATTAATAAATGCTTGTTACATTGTAGTTCATATTCATTGACTGGCCTGATATCAATTTGAGGCAATCTTTTTAGACAAGGAAGAAGCAGACTCTGGCTTATCATTTCTTTTCTTTTTCTTTTTTTGCAAGGCAAGAGGGTTAAGTGACTGGCACAAGGTTACACAGCTAGGCAATTATTAAGTGTCTGAGGCTGGATTTGAACTCAGATACTCCTGACTCCAAGGCTAGTGCTCTATCCACTGTACCACCTAGCTGCTTATTGTCCTTCATTCTTAAAGAAGACCATGACATCAAGGAGATGGTGCCATGACATACAAGTGAGTTGTACAATAAAAGCACATGGTAAGGGTCAGCTAGGTGGTATGGATAGAGCACCTAGCTGCCCCAATCATTTCTTTTCTAAACAGAGGTCTTTCTGAAGTTGACAGAGGCTAGATTTTTTTTTTTGCCCCACTGCTTTTCTAGTGGTGTATCAAAGTTTTTCTCCTCTGAATCATTATCTTTTAAGCCACTATCAGGAGCAGATTCTCTGTGCAAATGGTTCTCCTTCTTAGAATCTCCTGGGCAGACACTCTTATCACTTCTTTCTTTTTTCTTACCCGGGTAAGACCTCACTAAGCAACAGGTAGTTGTGAAGCATTACTTTTGTAGGGCCTTAACTATTCTGAATTCATATTTTAGGCCATCCAGATGTCCCATTTTTCAACTACTTGGTACAGATGGATTTCCTCTTGTTCTATTTCTGGTGTTTTCTTTGAAGAACAAGATTTCTTAATTTTGACCACAAATATGTACCAACATATTAACAGGAGTACTCTCTGAGGTAGTAAAGAATTGGAAATCAAGTGGGGAGCCATTTCACTGTCAACTTCAGTCATGGAGGATGAAGAAAACCTGCTGTATGAACATAATGTATCTCAAGTCTCACGTGTGGCTTGTTTCTAGGAGTGCTTCTTGAGCTGACAACTTAGTTTGTCCTCTTTGGACTAATTGTTCAATTGGTTGTGAGTCTCTATCCTTTTTCTAACTTCTGATTCTAAAGCATGAAGCTACATTGATGTTATTCATCTCTGGTAGGTAGCTTCCAATTTGGTGTTAGTCACAATAGTTTTTATCAGTTCACACTTGAAGCTGAACATTTGTAATTTCCTCCTTTAGTGATCTAGTTCACAGTTGCCTCTCCCTTCCTTTTTCTTCTCCATGAAAGGGGACCAAGGCTTGCAGAAGAACATTTGGAGATGGGGTGCCATTCCCTCTCTTTTCTATTACCTCATATTTTCATAATGCCTTATATTTTACAAAGGGTTTCCCATAAAACAACCTAGTGAAGAAAGAAGTACAAGTGTTTTTGTGAACTTAAAGAGTGATGAGAATTGCCCAAGATCATACAATCGGTGTGATGGGAGAGGTGGGGGTAGGGGGAGAAAGGAGTGAAACCCTTTGATTGAAGTCCATTGATTGACTCCAAATCCAATGTTCTTTCTATTCTACTTATAACACCAAATTATTCTGTTTCTTTCATATAATTTGCTGCAGTGACATCTTAGCTCATGAAGAAATGACTCGACTTCCTTATTTCTGTGGACTTGAGAGAAAAAAAAACATGTCCATCTGTTTTTATCTTTTCTTCCACCAAAAAGAGGACATATGGTGCTTAGAGACTTCATGGATACTAAATATGAAATTCCCTCTCACTCACATTGATTCATGGGTAGATGAATTAAGGCTAAGTCAGGTCAAACTTCAGAGTTATTTGCCTGCATTAAGTTCCACTTGATTATAAAGAAAAAAGATGGTCACCTTCAGTTTTTTTCCTTGTTATTTTTTACAAAGCATGCTCTCTCTAGGCAGACTGAAAATGGGAAGCAACAGTGGGTCACCTCTCTCTTTCTTCATAGGGTTAAGGAGTATCTCTATAGGTCTAATTTTACTTCTCCTGAGAGTCAGCAGACTAGTTTGGACTCCAGTCCTGTACCTCAAACACTGACCCCTCTTCTGAGACCTAGTTTAGCATCCCCAACTGCCCGTTGAATGCTTCTCTTGGTTCATTCTGCTCTCCCCTCAGACTCATCAGGTTTTATGCCTCATGTAGAATGTAAGTCTCTGGCAGGAAGAGGCTGATGAGTTTTTGTATTTGAAGAAATCTACATATATTTGGTACTTTAGAAATTTGTTAAATCAACCAACACAAATATTCAAGAATAAGACTATTCCAACTGGATAAATGGTCAAGGAATACGGAATTTATCTTGCCCATCCTTCAGTCAACAAACATTTATTAATTTAGGTGTTTATTATGTATCCAAGCTTTTAGTTCTTCTGGGCCAAATTGTTCAATTAAAAACTTGTCAAGGGGTGCATATAGAATTTAATACTTAGTTGTTATTACAACATAACTCATATTACCCATGAATATAATGATAAAATGTAATAATGTAATAAAGTATAATTAAAAATAATGAATATAATAAAACATATACTTTAAAAAAAATAAGAACATGCCATTTTTTAATGTGACCACTGAACCTACTTTTTTGATACCAGAGCATCTTTTTCTGGCTTGATAGAGGGTGTAGCAATGCAAAGAGTATTTTCAAGATGCTTGTCTGAAATTTTTGTTCTAATTTTACTTTTTATATGCTTCAGATGGAAAAAAGTTTCTCTAGAATATACATGCTTCTCAAGAGACATCATGAATGGGGCATGTTTGTAAAAAGCTGAATATTTTTCTTTAGACTAGTACAACTTACAAAAGACAAATATAGACACTAGAATAAAATTTTAAGTTGCATATCTGATTGCAACTCTACATTCTTTTGCAAGTCTTCAGGCAATGTATTGATTGATGTCAACTGAGAATGGAGTAGCAAATATACTGGAAATGCAGTTGGTGTTTCCCAAAATCTTGAAATATTTTCAAAGTCTTGTGACAAAAAAGCAACTAATGCTGCATTCAATAAAGTTGTCTGTTGTAATTACAATGAGTCATATAATGTTTTAAAATAAAGATCCTAATTCCTATATGCATATCTTTTATTTAAAAAAAACCCAACAAAAAACTCCAGTGCTCTGTGAAATTACACAGTTAAAGGTTAAGCTGTTCTGTGATGATATAATGTTAGTGCATGCCCACCCCTTCCTTCATTTTCCAGTTATCTGAAGCAGGCCTCTTTGAGGGTTGCCTTCAACTGGAAGATCATAGGCTGGACACACCTGAGCTAGACAGTGTTGAGTGCTGAAAAGATAGACTGTTCCTGACTTTAAGGAATTCACATTCTTATGGGGGAGACAACTTGCAAAAAACTATACATGTACTATATTTCAGAAAGTCAGGAAAGCCAATGGACTGAGCAAAGGAAGTAGAGAATTCCAGTGAATTCCAGTGAAAAGACATGGAGTTAGGAGATTGTGTTCTGTTTGAGGAATAGTAAGACAACCCATATTTTAGGATTATAGAGGATATCTAAGAGTATAAAAAGGACAAGACTAGAAAGAGAAAAGGGGGTTTTATATTTTATCTGGAAGTAATAAGGATCTATTGGAGTTTATGGGGTCAGGTGGCAGGAAAGTAGGGTATTTGGAATGTGCTTTAGAAAGATCATTTTGGCTCCAATTGAGGGATGGATGGAAATGGGGAGAGATTTGA
This sequence comes from Macrotis lagotis, assembly GCF_037893015.1. Classification (NCBI taxonomy): domain Eukaryota; kingdom Metazoa; phylum Chordata; class Mammalia; order Peramelemorphia; family Peramelidae; genus Macrotis; species Macrotis lagotis. Next base: position 61,441,307 of record NC_133665.1, read on the forward strand.
GACAGGGAGAGCAACCAGATTAGTGTAGTAGTCCAGGCTTGTGTTGATGAGGTCCTGTACACAAATGGGAGATATATAGAGAAAAAAGCACATAAACAAGAAATGTTGTGAAGGTAGAAAGTACAAGACTTAGCAACACTTTATATATGTGGAGTATGAGTACAAGTGAGGATGACACTAAAGGTTCCCCTGACAGTAGTGGGCAAGTTCAGATGAGTACTAGGTTTGGGGAAAAGATGATTTTTTTTTTTTTAGGATTTTGCAAGGCAATGGGGTTAAGTGGCTTGCCCAAGGCCACACAGCTAGGTAATTATTAAGTGTCTGAGGCCAGATTTGAACTCAGGTACTCCTGACTCCAGGGCTGGTGCTCTATCCACTGCATCACCTAGCCACCCAAGATAATGAATTCTTGATGATATTTGTCCTTTGTGTTCGAAGAAGGAAGCTGGTGAATGTGAAATGTTTATGGGACATCTTGTTCAGGACGTGTAACTGGTTGGAGATGTGAAACTGGAGGTCAGGAAAGAAATCAGGACTGGGTATAAAGATCTGGGAATGATCTGTTCTGAGTTCAAATGTGACCTCAGATTTATCAGCTGTGTGACCCTGGGCATGTCATTTAAACTCTGTCTCACTTTTCATATCTGTCAAATGAGAATTATAATAATACCGTACATCTCAGGATTGTTGTGAGGATCAAAGGAGATTGAGACAGGGAGACCTGACACATACTAAGTGCTATACAATAGCTATTATTGTAATTATTATCTGCATAGAGATTTTGAATCTATTGGAGATGATATCAAGTGAAATAGAGCAAAAAAAAAGAGGAGAAAAAACTATTCTCTTCCCTCCCCCCATTTTTTTCTCAAAGGCAACTGTTATTCATACGCCTTGGTACAATCACTCCTTGGTATGGTTTTTGTTTTTCTCTTTCTCTCATGTCACCAAGTTGAGCTGGTTCTGCTTCCATAATACATCTCATTATATTATACATCTCATAATACATTGTCTAATTGTCTTACTCTGCCTAATCTTACTATTATTGTCACTATAGTACAAGCTCTCATTGATATCTGCATGGACTATTGTAATAATCTCCTATTTTAAATTTTTGCCAGATTAAGCTTCCTATAGCACTTCCTTGATCATATCACTCTTCTGATCTAGTCTTCAGTTTCTCATTTCTCCCCATTGCTAACTGAATGTTGTCTAAACTTTTTTTGTTTTTTAGGTTTTTGCAAGGCAAATGGGGTTAAGTGGCTTGCCCTAGGCCACACAACTAAGTAATTATTAAGTGTCTGAGACTGGATTTGAACCCAGGTACTCCTGACTCCAGGGCCGGTGCTTTATCCACTGCGCCACCTAGCTGCCCCTATCTAAACTTTTTAAGCTGGCTCAAAGGACTTTCACAGTCTATTACTACACTTTTGTACTTTTGTAACCATGTGTTCTCTGTCTCAGTCAAACTGGTTACTTGCTATTCCGCCCTCTGTGTTTTTGTACCCTTCTTCATCAGTTGAAATCCTATCCATCCTTTGAAATCAGATTAAAATGTATCTACTTTTATACCACTTTTTTGTATATTATATAAATACATATGTGTTTATAGGATTGCATATACAGCTATAATCGATGTTTTTCTGTTATTCAGATTTGGGTACTTTTTAGGAATCTTTTATATTTTTTGGGTTATTGTGTACATTTTTCTTTTGGTTCTATTTATTTAATTTTGGGGCAAACCCCATTCATAAAAATCTTCTCACCCTGTTCTAAATTCCTCATTTCTTGCTTCATGATAATGCATTGCTACATTGGGTCCAGTGCACATTACAATGACATATCATAATTTTTTCAGCTATTTCCTAATGGAAGGCTCCTGTTTTTGGTTTTTGCCACCACAAAGAGTGCTGCCATTAAAAAAAATTTAAAAAGATGTCTTCACCAAAACAATAGAATATGAATATGAATATTTTCCTAAGAGAATTCCACCCAAATCAAGTAACTGAATGAATGACATAATCCCCATTATACATTGGAGTATATTGATGAATGGAATTAAAAATAAGTGCTACAGTTACTGCATTTTTAATTTTTCCAATTATATGTTATAAATATTTTCCAACATTCATCTACCTGCATATTTATAAAGTTACACATTTTTCTACCACCCTCTGTTCTCATCCCTTCAGCCTTGAATAGTCTAGTAAAAATTGTACATGTTCATTTGTGTTTAATATGTTTACATACTAGTCATTTTGTTTATGAGGAATTAGGACCAAGGGAAAAGAAACCATGGGATAGGAAGGAAAAACATGAGAAGTTTTTTTAAAAGTATACATAGTGGGGCGGCTAGGTGGCGCAGTGGATAAAGCACCCCTCAAACACTTAATAATTACCTAGCTGTGTGACCTTGGGCAAGTCACTTAACCCCATTGCTTTGCAAAAATCTAAAAAAGGTATACATTGTATCTATTCAGATAATGTGGGTGTTTTCTGTTTATTTTCCTCTGGATGGGGAGGGCATCGTCTATAACAGGTCTCCCAAGGTTGTCCTGTATATCTGAACCACCGAGGGGAGTTGCAATCATTATAGTTTCGCCAATATTTTAATATTTCATATTGTGTCTCAGGTTTTCCATTCACTTCTGCCCACGCTTTACCCATATCCAGTTCATTGCTGCTTTGTTTATGGATTTACAGGGTTTCAGACCTGGCAGAGATTTCAGAAACCCTTCCATTTTCCTGACGAGGATTTTGCTTTGTAGCTCTCATGCACCTAGATTCCCTTTTTTTGTTTTGCAGTTACTCGCCGGCAGCTTGCATTGGCAGCGCATTGCGCCTTCCTGAACTTTTGTTCTGGCCCCGCTAGCAGTCACTTCCCAGTCCCTGCCGCCTTTGTTGCTATTGCGGCTGTTGTTACTTTTCGTGATGATGAAATTGCTGGGCCCCGAGAGTGTGACTTGCTCCCGGCTCCCACAGCTCGTTACTTTGTAGCAAGTCATCATTCTACAAGACTTGGATTCTAGAGTCCGGGCCAGGCGCAATTGCTCAAACTCTTCCTGTTGCAACCCTTTCTTCTTCCTGTTTTTAAAATGTATTTTCTCTGCTAAATAGAAGTCCACTAGATTCCTGTGGAACGGATTAAGGAAGTGGCCGTTGGGTGTCTAAATCGAAAGGAAAGACATCCCTTTACAAAGATGGCAGGCTGCATCCGCCCTCTACCAAGATGGAGACGGGGCAGGCGGAGTCCTCCCAGAGCACTCACATGACACTTATAGTCCCTCCCCTCGCCCACCCCGCACTGGTCGCTCCCACACGCCTCCGATCTTGATTCCGGATTGGTCCGGTTCCAGCACCTCTAGCCTGCCTGGTCGTGGAGTCGGCTACGGGCTCTCGCCACTTCCGGTGGGGAGGGGCCGTTGGGCTGGAAGGCTTAGTGAACGGCGCCGGGGGAAAGAGCGAGCGGGATGCACTTGGACAGGGCACCGGCTCGGCGGCCTCTGCCTTAGCCGGGCAGCGCGCGAGCTGACCGCCCCGGCCCCCGGGTTCCCTTGCCCAGCTCCGCGTCCTCCGGGAGCCCCGCAGGGACTCCGTTCGGGCCTGCCCGGCCCTCCCTCGAGACCTGGACTTGAGCCTCCTCGGGCTCCGGGGCCTCGGTCGCTTCGGGAAGGACGAGCGCGCCTCCTGCCCGCAGCCAGCCGGCGCGGACCGGACTGGGCGGGGAGTAGCCCCGGCCGGGGCCCAGGCCAGGCCAGCTCGCGGGCGCCAGGGCCGGGACCGAGGGCCGCCTCTGGCCCGGGGAACCCCCCTCCCCCCTCGCCCTGGGCCGCGGCCCTCGGCTCTCTCCAGGGCGGGGGCCGCGCTAGCCCCCGGGATCGATGTTTCCCGGTGTTTTTTTAGGCTAACTTTGGGGGCGGGACGCTTGGGGGCTTTGCTGATTTTTTCTGGGGGTTCCAATGGTCTCCTGATGTGCCAGGATGTGGGACTGAGGAGGGCGTCCGGCTTGTAGAGGGCCTGGGGATGTTTTGAGGAGTTGGCGGTGGGATTAGTGTCTAACTTAATTTGGATGGGTGGGGGAATTCCCGAGCCTGCTTTGGACCATGACATGAACTGTGCGAGGGGGACCCTGAAGCTCAAGAGTCAAATCACCTGAAAGGCCTCCTGGCCAACATGGTAAGTGTGTGCAGCATCAGCCACTGAATGGGGGTGGGGGAGGGAACCCTAGTGTGCTGAACCATCATTCTTCCGTGACACAACAGGGGGAGGGGAGGGGTGTTTGCAGAGCATGCCTGGTGACACATGCGTGCAGGAGACCTGCGTAATGCGGAGCCTTTTCCCTGGGCTGACTAACAGATAGCTGGGAGGACGGGGAGCTCAGCATTTGGGTTTGGGAGGGAAAGGGCTTGGCTGTAATCCTTGGGTCCTAGGCAGCCACAGACCCGCACCGTTTGATGGAGAGCATCTGCAGACGCGGGTTGAGCTAATGCTTCTTAGAGACAGGCCTTCAGTCTGCCCTCAGCGAGACTGCTGTCTCTTTGGATAAATACATACGTTTTGAGTGGACAAATGCTCAATGTTGGATACCTAGAAACTTGCATTCTGCTGACTGAGTTGACCAAGCACCCACTTACTTTTGTTCTAATATATAGGAATTGGAAGGGCAGACCACCTTTTGCATGATTACGTAAGGGGGTTTCTAATGAAAAGAGAAACCTTTGAGACAAAGGAGTTTGTAGTGGAACTGAGACTGATAGAGCACGCTAACCTTCTAACAGTCATTTGCTTATGTTACTGACACCAAAGAGAGGTCGCTGGGGATGGAGGGTGCTTTGGAATCCATGACTCTGGGCAGCTTGTCCACCCCTCTAACCCTATGACTCAGGGTGATTGTTGCCTCTTGGAATAACAGTGGATCTTTTCTGGGGAATCTGTGGATATATTTCTCTTAATTCTTCCCCTCCCCATCTTCTTTGTGAAATGACAAAGCTACAGTCTGTATTTCTTTCAAAGCTCTTTCTTTTTATTAAGTTTCTTATTAGAACAAAAGTCTTAAAATTTAAAATCTTGGCAAGGATGCTTGTATTTTAAATATTCAAAGTTTAAAGCTGTGCTCTTTTGGTATGCTCTACATTTTCCCCCAAAGTTTTGTCTTATCATACATAAGCCCTTAAAGGTTATGACTGTTTTTTTTTTTTTTTGGTTTGTTTGTTTCAGTTGGATTAGATTAGGAATCTCTTTTAAACTCTTCTCCAGAGTTAGTATATCTTGTCTTGATTTGCAAACTTAAAAGAAAATGTAATTTGCTAGAGTGCTGAGTTCAAAGCCTTATTTTCTCTTTCCTCAAATCAGTATTACTTCTGAGTGTTTTTTGGTCATAGGTAAATGCCTATGTATGCTCCCCTGAAGGATTTGGTTAAACTGAAGTTTTGTGCAAAAATGGATTACATTTTTGATTTGTTTTAATAGTATATAAAATACGGTGAATGACAAGTTCTATTTTATCAAGAAATTTCTTTTTTGGAATAGCTTTTACTGACCATTGCTGTGTATGGTCCCTTGTTTCTAAGACAAAACTGGAGCTGAAATTGCTTAATATTTTTCTTACTACTTGTAATGGGTTTGGTTATTGTTATTTTTAGTAGTTGATTTATTTTGTTGTTGGTAACTTTGGTGAGCGATGATGAAATGTGTAGAACATATTCCATGGAACAATGAAGCCATGTCATCTAGTTCAATTCCCTTATTTCACAAACAGAGAAGTAAAATTACTTGTTTATAGTTGAATAGCTAAAGAAGTGACCAGCCTGGGCTGGAGCTCAGATTTCTCCAGTCCAGTCAGTGTTCGTTCCTGATTCAAAAGTGATGTTTGGAATGCTGAAAATTCAAATGAAAATAGTAAAAAAAAAAAAATTTAGTGAGGATAGCAGAATTGCAAATGAAGTTTTCCATCCATATTCTTGTATTCTGCCTTTTATGAGAATGAGGAACTGATATTAGTAATTTATTTTACTCCAGCTGTCCCTCTCTTTTCCCCAACAAAACAAAAAGAATATATTAGTTACACTGCAGTTTTAGTTAGCCAAACTTTCTACATTTACAATGCCTTTTGCATCAAAGAAAAAGTTATGTTCCTGGTATTTTTAGATTTAAGAATTGTTTTGATGAATAGAGCACCCACCCTGGAGTCAGGAGGACCCGAGTTCAGATTCGGCCTCAGACGCTTACTAATTACCTAGCTGTGTGACCTTGGACAAGTCATTTAACCCCATTGCCTTGCCAAAAACCAAAAAAAAAAAGAATATTTTTCATAGTCTTTAAAAAAAAGGTTAAAGGGCATGTAGTATTTATTCTAGTTAAACATCACCCCCCTTTCTCACTCATTAAAGAGTTCACTGTAGGTAAATTGAAAGCTAGCTGTTTCTTGGGTAAGGTAGAAAGAACTTCACAGTCTAAGGGTAAGACAGAAAAGCATAATATACTTAGATCAGAAAGAAAATACTGTAGTTTGTGGTTGGAGGCTAGCTCTCCACAGGAACTTTCCTAGTAGTAACTTTGTATGATTTACAGCTACTAATTAAGGTGTCTCCCTATGGATCATCTGGAAGTCACAAGATGAAGTAAAATCATAAAAAATAATCTGGATTTCTATTATGATAATGTTTGTCCTTCATTCTCTAAGATGACCACGACATAGGGGAGTCATTCTATTATAAGTGTATGAATTGGATTTGAGTGAAGGGGTACTGTGCTAAGTAATCAGTCCTACTCTCTTTTCCAGAGCCATCTGGTTCTAGTGGCTAGATATGAATCAAGATAACTGGAGATGGCCCTAGATGCTAGGTAATTAGGATAAAGTGACTTGCCCAAGGTCACACAGCTAGTGTCAGAGGTTGGATTGAAACAGGCCAGTGCTCTATTCACTACTCCATTTAACTGCCATCTATTATGATACCTTGCATGAGAAGCACTCAACTAGTCCTTTAAGGCACATTAAATGAACAACTTAATATAGTAATGAATTGGAAGGGTGGATTAATGAACCCTAGGAAAAAAGAGAGATTCAGAAAAAATAAATATCATTGTTTCTCTATCAGTGTCTGAGGAACCTGGGTAAACTGTTCTGACTGATTTAATCCTCATTCTTTTCACAGCAATAACCCTAGAGTAAAGAAGGTTAGAATAATAACTCACATTTCAATAGCACTTGAGTGTTTGTAGAGTTTTTTCCTAACAACCCATAGAGAGTGAATGTTGCCTAAATTTTTCAGAGAAAGAAACAGTCTTTGAGAGGTTGACTTATCCGAGATTATACTGCTAAGTGTGTCTGATGTGGAATTCAAACTCAGGTCTTGGTAAATCCAAGTTCAGCATTCCTCACTGTCATATTTGTTTCTCATTTATATGATCTTGACTTGGAGATCCTTTAAGGGATATCCATCTCCATTACTCTACTTCTGGGATAAGCAACCTTATTATTTAGTTTGTTGGGTGGATTTGCTTCCTAGAAAGGAAATGCCTTTTGTAAATGACCAAATCTGGTTCTTAAACTAGGGGATCTCATCATAAATGGGGAAAAAATGGTATTGTGATTTAGAAATCTATATCTTATTTATTTTGTTTTTGCTATTAAGCCCTTGAGGACAAGGCTTGTTTACTTTAGGTCTTTGTATCCCCAGTATGGCATTTTTATAAGTTGCTTAATGTCATTGATTGCTTTGTAAAGCTCTCTAGAACATGAATATCATGCCAAACTCAGGAGCCAATATCTTTATTCTTCATATCATTTGACCTTTTTAAAAAGTTAAAAAAGTTCTATTGATGCCCCCCACCCCCAGCCCAGGACTCCTCCAATCTTTTCTTGTAGCAGCGAACATTGAAGTCAAAGAAATATTGAGCAAAATGAACCAGCGCTTTGGTCATGTTTGACAGCATATGCCCCATTTTGCTCTTAAATTCATTTCTTCTTCTCAGATGAAGGATCTGTGTTTCATCTTTAGTTTTCAAGTATCAGAATTGGTCATTTTTGTTTTGTTTTGCATCAGTATAGAGTACAGTGGAAATAATTAGTGCATTCACGGACCTGGTTCAAATCCTAACTGGAGTGTAGTGCCACACCTTGGGCAAGTTAATTTCCCTCTCTGAAACTGTTTCCTTTTCTGTAAGAGCAGGACTTTGGTGTTAGAATAAGAAGGCTCTCTGAGTGACTGTGGTAAGGTGAATCTCATCCTTTGTTTATTTTACTTTGTTGACATCCATTCATATTAGTTTTCTGAAGCTTGTAATCTTCATATGATTTATTGTTTTCTTAACAGTACTGTGTCATTTCATCACATTTATATACAGTAATTTGTTTAGCTACTCTCGACTTGATAAATAGCTACATTGCCAGGTTTTTATTTTAAATATTTTTGTATCTGTGGAACCTCTGCCTTTGTCCATACAGCTGACTGTTAAATACCAGTAGAGGTATTGCTAGATCAAAGGCTATGTGTATAGTTTAATATTTCTAGGGTAGTTCAAAATTGTTTTCTAAAATTGTTGAATCGATTAAAAAACTGTCATCAGCATATTAGTTTGTCTTCCTTTAGCCTTCCAACAATTACTATTTTTCCTGTTTTGTCTTTTCAAGGATGATAGGTATGAGATGAAAGCTTATTTATTTTAATTTGCACTTCTCTTTTTAGTTGTTTGGAACATTATATGCATCTTGATAGTTCATATTTCTTTTGATAAGTATTCATGTTATTTTAACCACTTAGCTATTGGGAAATGACTCTTAGTTTTTTGTATCTATATCGAGTCCCTTTTTATCTTGAAAATCAGACCTTTATCAGAAATCACTGAGGTGAAGATTTTTCTTAGTTGACAATGTCTCTTGTTCAAGTTGTATTGATTTTATTTCCTTAAAAGTTTGTAAACTTTATGTAACTATTGTTTATTTTGTTTTTATGATCACCTCTTTTTTTAAGGATTTCTTCTGTAGATCTGAAAGGTACATCCTTAAATTCTCCTCTAACGTTTTTTTAATATAGATTTCTAAATCACAATATCAATTTTCCCCCCATTTGTGATGAGATCCCCTAGTTTAAGAACCAGGTTTGGTCATTTACAAAAGCCATTTCCTAGGAAGCATATCCACCCAACAAAATTGTAAGGTTGCTTATCCCAGAAGTTGAGTAATGGAGATAGATATCCCTTAAGGGATCTTCACTTCCAAGTCAAGATAATATAAATGAGAAACAAATGTGACAGCGAGGAATGCTGAACTTGGATTTACCCAGACCTTACGTTAATGTCATTTATCCATTATAGCCTATTTTAGAATATAAAATGTTAGTCAAATCTTAATTTCTTCCAAAACTTTCTAGTTTCCCAGAAATTCTTTAAAATACTAAGTTTTTGTCTTGGGGATTCATGATCTTGGATTTATGGAACACTTGGCAACTCTGCACCAAACTTGCAGGCTTATATTTTGAGCCTAGACACAGAGGAATCAGATTGATAAGTTTACCCTATTTAGCTGAAAGAAGAGATCAAAACTTAATTAGGATGGTGAGTTAGTATGCCAGAGTGAAATGGGCATGGTGATATGGGAGGAGCTGCTGTTGTCAAAACCCATTTTTGTTACTTATAAGCTTTGTGACCTCAAATATCCCTACATGTTTTTGGATTTCAGTTTCCTTATCCATTTAGGGATTTGAATTTAAGATGGTCTAGGAGTTTGTGATTCTGTGATCTAGCTATGGCCTGTGGCTGACAAGCTCCCTGTTTGACACTAGAAAAGGTTATGAACCCAGCTGATGAAAGATTAACTTTAGATAAGGGATACTTTTAAAAGATTAGGTGCTTGCTCATGTCCAGGAGGCAGTCTCTTTCCTTAGGTGCCAGCATTGTGGGACGGTGAAAAGACTGAGCCAAGGGACTGAGGTTTGAATCTCAGCTCAGGAACTTCCTTCTTATTTGACCTTGGAAATAAATGTTACTTAACCTCTCTGGGCCTCTGTTTTTCCTCTTCTCTGAGATGATGAAATTAGTCTAGATGACTTCTAAATCTGTGCTTGGATAGGAAGATTTGATGACAAGGGGCTATTGTGTCTTTGGTTGTGTAGTCCTCATACCTAGCTGTGGTGCTTAATTAGGTATTTGTTGGATTGAAATTTTTGGGCAGATCTGTAATTAGTTCATTAATAATCATTTCTTTTTTTTATACTTTCTTTATTTTTTTAAATTTATTTTTATTAAAGATATTATCTGAGTTTTACAATTCCCCCCCATCTTGCCCCCCCCCCCCCACGGAAAGCACTCTGTCAGTCTTTACTTTGTTTCCATGTTGTACATTGATACAAATTGGGTGTGATGAGAGAGAAATCATATCCTTAAAGTAGAGAAGTCTAAGAGGTAACTAGATCAGACAATAAGCTATCTGTTTTTTTTCCCTAAATTAAAGGGAATAGTCCTTGCACTTTGTTCAAACTCCACAGCTCCTTATCTGGATACAGATGGCACTCTCCTTTGCAGACAGCCCAAAATTGTTCCCAGTTGTTGCACTGATGGAATGAGCAAGTCCTTCAAGGTTGAACATCACTTCCATGTTGCTGTTAGGGTGTACAGTGTTTTTCTGGTTCTGCTTATCTCACTCAGCATCAGTTCATGCAAATCCCTCCAGGCTTCCCTGAAATCCCATCCCTCCTGGTTTCTAATAGAACAATAGTGTTCCATGACATACATATACCACAGTTTGCTAAGTCATTCCCCAATTGAAGGACATTTGCTTGATTTCCAATTCTTTGCCACCACAAACAGGGCTACTATAAATATTTTTGTACAAGTAATGTTTTTACCCTTTTTCTTCATCTCTTCAGGGTATAGACCCAGTAGTGGTATTGCTGGGTCAAAGGATATGCACATTTTTGTTGCCCTTTGGGCATAGTTCCAAATAGCTCTCCAGCAGGGTTGGATGAGTTCACAGCTCCACCAACAGTGTAATAGTATCCCAGATTTCCCACAACCCTTCCAACAATGATTATTATCCTTCCTGGTCATATTGACCAATCTGAGAGGTGTGAGGTGGTACCTCAGAGAAGCTTTAATTTGCATTTCTCTAATCAATGATTTAGAGCATTTTTTCATATGGCTATGGATTACTTTGATCTCCTCATCTGTAAATTGCCTTTGCATATCCTTTGACCATTTGTCAATTGGGGAATGGCTTTTTGTTTTAAAAATTTGACTCAGTTCTCTGTATATTTTAGAAATGAGTCCTTTGTCAGAATCATTAGTTGTAAAGATTGTTTCCCAGTTTACTACTTTTCTTTTGATCTTGGTTACATTGGTTTTATCTGTGCAAAAGCTTTTTAATTTAATGTCATCAAAATCATCTAATTGGTTTTTGGTGATGTTCTCCAACTCTTCCTTAGTCATAAACTGCTCCCCTTTCCATAGATCTAACAGGTAGACTAGTTCTTGATCTTCTAACTTGCTTATTGTATTGTTTTTTATGTCTATGTCCTGTAACCATTTGGATCTTATCTTGGTAAAGGGTGTGAGGTGTTGGTCTAATCTAAGTTTCTTCCATACTAACTTCCAGTTATCCCAGCAGATTTATCAAAGCAGAAGTTTTTATCCCAATGGCCGGACTCTTTGGGTTTATCAAACAGCAGATCACTGTAATTATCTCCTGCTTTTACACCTAGTCTATTCCACTGGTCCACCACTCTATTTCTTAGCCAATACCAAACAGTTTTGATTACTGATGCTTTATAATATAATTTTAAATCAGGTAAGGCTAAGCCACCTTATTTTGCACTTTTTTTTCATTAGGCTCCTGGCAATTCTTGACTTTTTATTTCTCCATGTGAATTTACTTACAATTTTTTTCTAATTCTTTAAAGTAATTTTTTGGAATTTTGATTGGTAGGGCACTAAACAGATAGTTTAGTTTTGGTAGAATTGTCATTTTTATTATATTAACTCTACCTATCCATGAGCAGTTAATATTTGCCCAGTTATTTAAATCTGATTTAATTTGTATGAGAAGTGTTTTGTAATTGTTTTCAAAGAGATTCTGAGTCTGTCTTGGCAAATAGACTCCCAAATATTTTATATTGTCTGAGGTTACTTTGTTTTTTCTTTTCTTTTCTTTTCTTTTTTCCTTTTATTTATTTATTTATAATTTATTTTTTTATTCTCATTTTGTACAAATGGTTTTTTTTACATTAATAAAATATTCTTGTTTACAAGTAAACAAAATACCCCTCCTCCCCCATGAATATAGATAGACTTGCTTGGGCGAAAAAAAGTAAAGGGGAGAGAAAAAAAATTAAAATTAAAAAAAAATAATAGTAATAATTGTAGGTATGGCCAGGTGGCACAATGGACAAAGCACCAGCCCTGGAGCCACGAGCACCCAAGCCCATATCCAGCATCATAAACCCAACCATCATCCAGCCGTGTGACATGCAAGCCACCCGATCCCCACTGCCCTGCAAAAACTTAAAAAAAAAAAAAAAGAAAGGAAAAAAAGACCCAAAATAAAATAAAATAGTAATGATAGTAGGGGTGGCTGGGTGGCAGACAGAGCATTGGCCCTTGAGCCGGGAGCACCTGGGTCCAAATCCGGCCCCAGACACCCAAAGATCACCCTGCTATATGGCCCCAGGCAGGCCATCCAGCCCCACTTGCCCTGCACCCTCCCCCACATAATAATAACAAAAAATGTGCTTGAGTCTTTGTTCCAACACCAACAACTCTGTCATGGGTAGATCTCATTCTTTATGATAAGTCCATCACAGAAGTTACTTCCATATTTTTCCACCTTTGCCATTGCTGATCACAACTCCCTCCTTTCTTATTTCTCCACTACCATGTACTCTATTTTCTCTCTCCTTTCACTCTGACTCTGCTGTAGGGTCGTTGACTGGCTCAGCAGACAGATCCCTAGTCCTGGGGCCAAGAAGCCCTGAGCCCCCATACCACCCCTTAGGCCCAGAATCCACCTGGCCCTATGGTCCTGGGCAGGCCTTCCAATCCCAGCCCCTTGCATGAAGTAAGAAAGAAAATGTGCTATATCTGGCCACTCTCCCCCTCATGGTCCATCCTCTCCTCCTTTATTCACATCCCCACCCCTTCCCCCTGCTCCCCGCTCCTTTTTTTTTTTGTGAATGACAGTTGAGACCTTTTATTGTTTCTTTTTTTTCTTTTAAATTTATTTTTTTATTCTCATTTTGTACAAATGTTTTTTTTTTACATTAATAAAATATTCTTGTTTACAAGTAAACAAAATACCCCTCCTCCTCCCCCATGAATATAGATAGACTTGTTTGGGCGAAAAAAGTAAAGGGGAGAGGAAAAAAATTAAAATAAAAAATAATAATAGTAATAATTGTAGGTATGGCCAGGTGCGCAATGGACGAAGCACCAGCCCTGGAGCCACGAGCACCCTAGTCCACATGCAGCCTCGTAAACCCAACCATCACCCAGCCGTGTGACATGCAAGCCACCCGATCCCCAATGCCCTGCAAAAACTTAAAAAAAAAAAAGAAAGAAAAAAAAGACCCCAAATAAAATAAAATAGTAATAATAGTAGGGGTGGCTGGGTGGCAGACAGAGCATTGGCCCTTGAGCCAGGAGCACCTGGGTCCAAATCTGGCCCCACACACCCAAAGAGCACCCTGCTATGTGGCCCCAGGCAGGCCATCCAGCCCCACTTGCCCTGCACCCTCCCCCAAATAATAATAACAAAAAACGTGCTTGAGTCTTTGTTCCAACACCAACAACTCTGTCATGGGTAGATCTCATTCTTTATGATAAGTCCATCACAAAAGTTATTTCCATATTTTTCCACCCTTGCCATTGCTGATCGCAACTCCCTCCTTTCTTCTTTCTCCACTACCATGTACTCTATTTTCTCTCTCCTTTCACTATGACTCTGCTGTAGGGGAGCTGAGTGGTGCAGCAGAGAGATCCCTGGTCCCGGGGCCAAGAAGCCCTGAGCCCCCCTACCACCCCTTAGGCCCAGAATCCACCTGGCCCTGTGGTCCTGGGCAGGCCTTCCATTCCCAGCCCCTTGCAAGAAGTAAGAAAGAAAATGTGTTATATCTGGCCATTCTCCTCCCATGTTCCATCCTCTCTTCCTTTACTCACATCCCCACCCCTTCCCCCTGCTCCCCCCTCCTTCTTACTCCAGATGTCTATACCCCATTGAGTATATTTGCTGTTTCTTCTCCTAGCCATCTCTGATGAGAGCAAAGGTTCTCTCATTCCCCCTTGCCTCTTCCCTTCTATATCATTGCAATAGCTTATTGTAATAAAAAAAAAATCTTATGTGAAATATCTTGGACTATTACCCTCTCCTTTTTCTTTCTCCCATTCCATTTCCCTTTTTTTCTATTGACTCCATTTTTACACCATATTTTATCTTCGAATTCAGCTTTCTCCTGTGCTTCAACTATAAAAGCTCTCTACCTGCTCTATTAACTGAGAAGGTTCATATGAGTATTATCAGTGTCATTTTTCTATGCAGGAATACATGCAGTTCATCCTCATTAAGTCCCTCATATTTGCCCCCTCTCCTCCAATCTCCATGCTTCACCTGAGTCCTGTATCTGAAGATCAAACCTCATGTTCAGCTCTGGCCATTCCAAAAGGAACCTTTGAAATTCCCCTGGTTCATTGAAAGTCCATCTTTTTCCCTAGAAGAGGACATTCAGCCTTGCTGGGTAGTTCATTCTTGGCTGCATTCTAAGCTCTCTTGCCTTCAGGTATATTGTATTCCAAGCCCTAGGAGCTTCCAGTATAGCTGCTGCTAAGTCCTGTGTGATCCTGACTGCAGCTCCATGATATTTGAATTGTGTCCTTCTGGCTGCTTGTAACATTTTCTCTTGGACTTGGGAGTTCTGGAACTTGGCTATAATATTCCTAGGGGTTGTTTTTTTGGGATCTCTTTCTCTGGGGGATCGGTGGATTCTCTCCATTTCTATTTTGCCCTCTGCTTCTAGAATATCAGGGCAATTTTCCTGTAGTAATTCTTTGAAAATGATGTCAAGGCTCTTTTCCTGATCATGACTTTCAGGTATTCCAAAAAATTTTAAATTATCTTTCCTAAGTCTGTTTTCCATATCAGTTGTTTTTTCAATGAGATATTTCACATTTTCTTGTAATTTTTCATTTTTTTTTGGTTTTGAAGTATTGATTCCTGATTTCTGTTAAATTCATCAATCTCCCTGAATTCTATTCTTTGTCTGAAGGATTTGTTCTCCTCAGAGAGTTTTCTTATCTCTTTTTCCATCTGGCCAATTTTGCTTTTTAAAGCGTTCTTCTCCTCAATAACTTTTTGTATCCATTTGACCTAAGCTGGTTTTTAGCATGCTATTTTCTTCAGCATTTTTTTAGATTTCCTTGACTAGGCTGCTGACTTCATTTTCATGTTTTTCCTGCATCTCTCTCCTTTCTTTTCCCAGGTTTTCTTCCAACTCCCTCATTTGATTTTCAAAGTCTTTTTTGAGCTCTGTCATAGCCTGAGCCCAATTTCTGTTTTTCTTGGAGTCTTTAGATGCAGGAGCTTGTGCTTCCTCATTTTCAGACTGAGTATTTTGATCCTTCTTGGGCTCATTTGCAAAATATTTCTCAATAGTCTTCCTTTTGTTTCTATGCTTGCTCATTTTCCCAGCCTGGGCCTGGTTTGGGGTGCTTCCTGAGCTTTTGGGACACTCCTACAAGGGTCTCAGTGTGTGAGGCTCTGTCCTCCCTCCTGGTCTGTGAATGACCATAAACACCCCCCTCTGCCACGGGGCTGAGGTGGGGGGGGCCCTGCTGTTTTATGGGGGGGGCCTAGACTGTGATCAGGATCTGCATGTGGTCAGAGCCCCAAAGTCCTGTTCCAGAGGCAGAGGACAGAGCTCCGCAATCTCTCTCTTCACTCCCCTCCCTCAGCTCAATGGGCTCATGCCCTGGGGGCTCCTGCTTACCTGCTCATCTGCTTCTGTTTCTGGCTCTGGGCTGCAGAAAGACCAAGCTGCTCCCTGTGTGCCCCAGGGCTGGGCTCCATGTGCTTGCTCTGGCAGAGGTCCCCCACTGTTCTCCCACTTTGTGCCCAGTGCTCCTCGGGCTCAGGAGACTCCCCCGCTGCTGTGAGCTGAGACTCCCAGCGCCCTGGGGCTGCCTCCGGGAGGCTGAAGTTCTTTGGCTCTGGCGGGCCGCCCCTCTGGCAGGCTGCACCTCCAACCCCGGGGAGCAGAGCCTTTCTGCTCTTTTCCAGGTTACCTTGAGGAGGAGAACTGCCTCACTGGGTCCCTTTGTGGGTTCTGTCTCTCGAAAGTTTAGTTAGAGTCCTTAGCTGATGAGTTTTATCAGAGAGCTCCTAAGACTGGATCCCTTCTTGTCACCATCTTGGCTCCGTCCTCCTGAGGTTACTTTGAATGGGATTTCTCTTTCTAGCTCTTCCTGCCGTTTCTTGCTAGACATATATATATGGAAAAGTTGAGGATTTATTTTATAACTTGCAACTTTGCTAAAATTGCTAATTGTTTCCAGTAGTGTTTTGGGTGATTGCTTGGGATTCTCTAGGTAGACCATCATGTCATCTGTAAAGAGTGAGAGTTTTGTCTCTTCCTTCCCAATTCTAATTCCTTCAATTTCTTTTTCTTCTCTAATTGCTGATGCTAACGTTTCTAATACAATATTGCATTAATAATCATTTCTTTGCTGTCTGTCAACTACATTTTTAGATATTTTTGATATCAATAGACTGGTGTTTTAACTTTGCAACACATAGTTGAGCTGTTTGAAAAAAGCATAAATCGAAATTCAAATAACAGTCTTAATTCTTTGGTAGGGCAATTTACCAAGTGTGATTTCTCATCATCTCATAAAAATGAGCTTTCCCAAGTTCTGGACAACAGTCACAGTAGAATATTTATTTGTTGGTATTTTTCACACTTAAAAAATACAATTGTAGAGTCAGAATGAAAAGTCTTTTTTAAACTACTAGCCATATTTATTTACTCAAATTAGTAGATTTTGGTTGTAGTCTTTCCTTTACCACTGATTAGTTTTCTCATACGTAAAAGGAATAGGTTTTAATTGTTTTGTTTTTTAATGTCAATTCTGGTTTTAAAATTATATGATTATTATTAGTGTTTGAAGGATTGGATCCAATAGTTGAAGTCTTTATTTTTGTTATTAGGGGACAGTAGCTGTTGGTATATGATCTAGAAGCATGTGTTACCTATTTCTACCCCTACTGGCTATTAGTCCTTTTTAGAAGAGTAGGTAATATTCATTGACAGCCCTAATATCTTCCATTTTTCTTCCTATGAATAGGAAGAATAGGCTACTAGTGGATTTATAAGTTCTCTTGTGGTTATTATTATTATCATTATCATTGTTATTTTTCTCTCTTTTAGCTCTTTTGGACATTTCTCTCAATCATTTGCTTTTGATTTGGAATACTGAGATTTCCAGATTGGAAGTGGCATTTTTTTTTTTTTTTTAGGATTTTTATTTGGCAGGTACTGTATAAGCTATTCAGCATCTGTCATCAGTGGTTAAGGAAAAGAGGTAGTATGTCTTTTGGAGTTTAGCATCAGTTTATAGTGTTTACATTAAAAATTCAATCATTTTCCAAGATCTCATTTAGTTCCTTCCTCTACATCAATGTTGCCACTTCTTTCCTTTGGCACTAGCAAGCTCTTGCCAGGGTCATTACATTCTACTGCTTCTTGGACTCCTAATGTTTATAGCATAGATCCTCTTAGTGAGCCTGTACTAGTTATTACTAACTTGTCTGATTTCATGATAACAATTCTTTGTAGCTTTTATGCCTCATCAAATTCTCATCAAATCTTTACTTGTGCCTTTTTTACAGGCCTTCTTGAGGCTGCCTTATTTACCTTTGACTGCTCATCTCTCTTCGATCTTTGACTTTCTCCAGATATTGTTACCTGACTAGAATACCTTCTCATTTCTTCCTTAGATTGATATCTTCCTCGGATCGACTAGAAAAGAACTGACTTCTTTGAGAATTCCTCACTAATTCTTTTATGTAGATAAGTTTTATTCACTACAATGCATTGTTATAAAGATGCAAAGATTGCTCACTGATTTGCATTATATTTTTATAATCAAGTTAGCACATGTAAAAAGTAAAAAACTTTTGTAAGCTTTAATGAGTTAAATTAGTAGCTGTTATTATTATTATTATTGAGTTGTTACACTTTGTGTACACTGTGGTGGCTCCACATGTATGTTTGAGTTAGAATTAGTTTCCTGTTGGCTGAGGACCAGCTTCCATATATTTATTTATTTATTTTCACTTGGAATAGTAATATATGCAGTGTTGTGTGTTTAATACAGTTAAAGTAATTTAGTTGAAGGTTGTTGGGACATCTTGCTGGAAAGGTTGGAATACTAGGTATTTTAGGCTTTTTTTATTGTCCATTTCAGAACTTGCCTTTTTGAGGACAAAAGAATGAAGTCTCCCCATTAAAGGCCAGATTACCTGGGCAGTTTTTTGTGTCTTTCTTACTTTGGCTTGGTGCTTCATTTGGTTTTGTTTTTCTTTGAAGAAGAGCTGGTTTTTATTTGTTATTTTCCTTTTACTTAACAGGAACTGAATGACATCTATCCAGAATTTTCACAAGTTCTCCTTAGATTCCTTTTACTGAACTGTTTTCCCATCTGTAACTGTCCATTTCTTTTATACTTGAACTTACCCTGAAGAAGCTGTGAGAAGTGAGAACAATATAGAACAATGCTCTGTCATCACATAAAACATATAAAGCTTTAAAAATGAGTTTTTGGCATGTTTCTCCTTCCTTTTTTTGTAGAGATGAGAACTATGAAGGTAGAACATAACATATTTTGTTGAACCTGGTTAATGTGTTGGTTAGTTTTACCAAATTGCTTTTTTCTCTTTTTATTTTATATTATTTGTTATAAGGGATGGCTTTCTTGATAGGGGATAGAAAGGGATATATTGGGAAATGAAATTTACATTAAAACAAGAACTAACAAGACTTTAAAAATAAATAATCTTTGTGAAGCCTCTAGATGAATCTTGGGAATTTTCCTTCCCATTCTTAGAATTTTATTCTTTGCTTTTATTGTACAAAACCAAGGACATTTAAAATGATTTTTAGTGAAGTTATATTTTTTATTTGAGATTTAAAAAATATCTAAAAATATGAATTAACTTGGGATCACCCCAAATCACTTCAGCTGACTAATTCTACAAAAATAAAATCTTACTTAGAGTATATTTTGTTCTCATAGTAGAAGTAGCAGCAACAGTAGTAGTAGTTGTGGTCTTCTGCTAGTATTTGGAATTTGTTCTCTGAATGATTAAAATTGAGGGTGACTTAAGCTTTTTTTAGATTGCTTTTGTACACAGCATATTCTTACTATTTTGAGTGCTAATTCCTTAGTGGAGTAGAAGAGACAAAGCTGAGCTTGAGTCTTTGTTGATGTATATAAAAAGAGGGACTTGGTCACAATCTTTCCTTTATTTATTTAATTTTATTTTGTGCAAATGATATTTTTTATGCATTACTAAAATATTCTTGTTTAAGAGTAAACATAATTACCCCCCCCCCCCAAAATGTAGACCTGCATGAGTAATAAAGGAAAGAGAAAAAAATTAAAATTATTAATAATAATAATAATAAGTACAGTCAGGTGGCACGGTGGATGGAGCACTGGCCCTGGAGCCAGGAGACCCGAGCCTAAATCCAGCTCCAGACACCCAACAATCACCCAGCTGTGTGACCCCGTGCAAGCCACCCCAACCCCATTGCCCTGCAAAAACCAGGAAAAAAACCCCCAAAATAAAATAAAATAATTATAATAATAACAATAATAAAAATAACAGCAACAATACTAGTAGGGGTGGCCAGGTGGTGTGACCGGCCCTGGAGCCAGGAGCACCTGGGTCCAAATCCAGCCTCAGACACCCAACAATCACCCAGCTGTGCAGCCCCAGGCAGGCCTAACCCCATTTGCCCTGCAACCCCCCCCAACAACAACAACAACAACAACAACAACAACAACAACAACAATAAATGTGCTTCAATCTGCATTCCAACACCTCTAGTTCTATCACAGGTAGATCACATTTTTTTTTAAGGTTTTTGCAAGGCAAATGGGGTTAAGTGGCTTGCCCAAGGCCACACAGCTAGGTAATTAATTATTAAGTGTCTGAGACCAGATTTGAACCCAGGTATTCCTGACTCCAAGGCTGGTGCTTTATCCACTGCGCCACCTAGCTGCCCCTGGTAGATCACATTCTTTATGATAAGTCCATCACAAAAGCTACTTCCATATTTTCCACCATTGCCATTGCTGATCACAGCTCCCTCCATTCGTACTTCCCCACTACCGTACACTATATTTTCTCTCTTCTTTCATTCTGTCCCTCTTCTTAAATTTGCTTTAGGGTAGCTGAGTGGCGCAGCAGACAGATTCCCTGCCCTGGGGCCAAGGGGCCCTGAGCCCACCTACCACCCTTAAGGCCCAGCAGCCACCTGGCCCTTGTGGTCCCAGACAGGCCATCCAATCCTTGCAAGAAGTAAAAAAGAAAATGTATTATATCTGACCACTCTCCCCCATGGTCCACCCTCTCCTCCATCACTCTCATCCCCCCCTTCCCCCGTCTCCCTTCTCTCCTTCTTACTCTAGATGTCTGTACCCCATTGAGTATATATGCTGTTTCCTCTCCTAGCCACCTCTGATAAGAGCGAAGATCCCCTCCTTTCCCCTCGCCTTTCCCCCTTCCCCTTTCATTGCACTAGCTCATTGTAATGAAGTCTTATTATATGAAATATCTTAGCCTATTCCTCCTCTCCCTTTTCTTTCTCCCATTACATTTCCCTTTTAGCTATTGATTCCATTTTTACACCACATTATATCTTCAAATTCAGCTCTCTCCTGTGCTTCATCTATAAAAGTTCCTTGTACCTGCTCTATTAAATGAGAAGGTTCATATGAGTATTATCAGTATCATTTTTCTATGCAGGAATACATGTAGTTCATCACATTAAGTCCCTCATATTTTCCCCTTCTCTACTCTCTGTGCTTCACCTGAGTCCTGTATTTGAAGATAAAACTTTCTGTTCAGCTCTGGCCATTCCAACAGGAACATTTGAAATTCCCCTGGTTCATTGAAATTCCGTCTTTTTCCCTGGAAGAGGACATTCAGTTTTGCTGGGTAGTTGATTCTCGGTTGCATTCCGAGCTCTTTTGCCTTCTGGAATATTATATTCCAAGCCCAATGAGCTTCCAGTGTAGTTGCTGCTAAGTCCCGTGTGATCCTGACTGCAGCTCCAAGATAATTGAACTGTGTCCTTCTGGCTGCTTGTAATATTTTCTCTTTGACTTGGGAGTTCTGGAACTTGGCTATAATATTCCTGGGGTATTTTTTTTGGATCTCTTTCTTGGGGAGATCAGTGGATTCTCTCCATTTCTATTTTGCCCTCTGCTTCTTAGGATATCAGGGCAATTTTCCTGTAGTAATTCTTTGAAAATGAAGTCAAGACTCTTTTCCTGATCATGACTTTCAGGTATTCCAATAATTTTTAAATTATCTTTCCTGAATCTGTTTTCCATATCAGTTGTTTTTTTCAATGAGATGTTTCACATTTTCTTCTAATTTTTCATTCTTTTGGAAGTATTGTGTTTTGATTTCTCATAAAATCAGCAGCCTTCTTCAGTTCCATTCTACATCTGAAGGATTTGTTTTCCTCAGAGAGCTTTCTTAGCTCCTTTTCCATCTGGCCAATTCTACTTTTTAAAGCATTCTTCTCCTCAGTAACTTTTTAAACTGTTATATCCATTTGACCTATGTTGTTTTTTTTTTAGATTTATTTTTTTTATTCTCATTTTGTACAAATTTTTTTTTACATTAATAAAATATTCTTGTTTACAAGTAAACAAAATACCCCTCCTCCTCCCCCATGAATATAGATAGACTTGTTTGGGCGAAAAAAGTAAAGGGTAGAGGAAAAAAATTAAAATAAAAAAATAATAATAGGAGTAATTGTAGGTATGGCCAGGTGGCGCAATGGACGAAGCAACAGCCCTGGAGCCACGAGCACCTGAGTCCACATCCAGCCTCATAAACCCAACCATCACCCAGCCGTGTGACATGCAAGCCACCTGATCCCCACTGCCCTGCAAAAACCCCCCCCAAAAAAAAAGAAAGAAAAAAAAGACCCAAAATAAAATAAAATAGTAATAATAGTAGGGGTGGCTGGGTGACAGACAGAGCATTGGCCCTTGAGCCAGGAGCACCTGGGTCCAAATCCGGCCCCAGACACCCAAAGATCACCCGGCTATGTGGCCCCAGGCAGGCCATCCAGCCCTACTTGCCCTGCACCCTCCCCCAAA
This sequence comes from Macrotis lagotis, assembly GCF_037893015.1. NCBI lineage: Eukaryota > Metazoa > Chordata > Mammalia > Peramelemorphia > Peramelidae > Macrotis > Macrotis lagotis. The sequence goes on from NC_133665.1 coordinate 61,463,687, forward strand.
TAATCATAACAAAAAATGTGCTTGAGTCTTTGTTCCAACACCAACAACTCTGTCATGGGTGGATCTCATTCTTTATGATAAGTCCATCACAAAAGTTATTTCCATATTTTTCCACCCTTGCCATTGCTGATTGCAATTCCCTCCTTTCTTCTTTCTCCACTACCATGTAGTCTATTTTCTCTCTCCTTTCACTATGACTCTGCTGTAGGGTAGCTGAGTGGCGCAGCAGACAGATCCCTGGTCCCGGGGCCAAGAGGCCCTGAGCCCCCCTACCACTCCTTAGGCCCAGAATCCACCTGGCCCTGTGGTCCTGGGCAGGCCTTCCATTCCCAGCCCCTTGCAAGAAGTAAGAAAGAAAATGTGTTATATCTGGCCACTCTCCCCCCATGGTCCATCCTCTCCTCCTTTATTCACATCCCCATCCCTTCCCCCTGCTCCCCCCTCCTTCTTACTCCAGATGTCTATACCCCATTGAGTATATTTGCTGTTTCCTCTCCTAGCCATCTCTGATGAGAGCAAAGTTTCCCTCATTCCCCCTTGCCTCCCCCCTTCCATATCATTGCAATAGCTCATTGTAATAAAAAAAAAATCTTATGTGAAACATCTTGGACTATTACCCTCTCCTTTTTCTTTCTCCCATTCCATTTCCCTTTTTTTTCTATTGACTCCATTTTTACACCATATTTTATCTTCGAATTCAGCTTTCTCCTGTGCTTCAACTATAAAAGCTCTCTCTACCTGCTCTATTAACTGAGAAGGTTCATATGAGTATTATCAGTGTCATTTTTCTATGCAGGAATACATGCAGTTCATCCTCATTAAGTCCCTCATATTTCCCCCTCTCCTCCAATCTCCATGCTTCACCTGAGTCCTGTATCTGAAGAACAAACCTTCTGTTCAGCTCTGGCCATTCCAAAAGGAACCTTTGAAATTCCCCTGGTTCATTGAAAGTCCATCTTTTTCCCTAGAAGAGGACATTCAGCCTTGCTGGGTAGTTCATTCTTGGCTGCATTCTAAGCTCTCTTGCCTTCAAGTATATTGTATTCCAAGCCCTAGGAGCTTCCAGTATAGCTGCTGCTAAGTCCTGTGTGATCCTGACTGCAGCTCCGTGATATTTGAATTGTGTCCTTCTGGCTGCTTGTAACATTTTCTCTTGGACTTGGGAGTTCTGGAACTTGGCTATAATATTCCTAGGGGTTGTTTTTTTGGGATCTCTTTCTCTGGGGGATCGGTGGATTCTCTCCATTTCTATTTTGCCCTCTGCTTCTAGAATATCAGGGCAATTTTCCTGTAGTAATTCTTCGAAAATGATGTCAAGGCCCTTTTCCTGATCATGACATTCAGGTATTCCAAAAAATTTTAAATTATCTTTCCTAAGTCTGTTTTCCATATCAGTTGTTTTTTCAATGAGATATTTCACATTTTCTTGTAATTTTTCATTTTTTTTGGTTTTGAAGTATTGATTCCTGATTTCTGTTAAATTCATCAATCTCCCTGAATTCTATTCTTTGTCTGAAGGATTTGTTCTCCTCAGAGAGTTTCTTATCTCTTTTTCCATCTGGCCAATTTTGCTTTTCAAAGCATTCTTCTCAATAACTTTTTGAACTGGGGCTGCCTCCGGGATGAAGTTCCTTCACTTTGGTGGGCTGCCCCTCCAACCCCATGGAGCGGAGCCTTTCAACTATTTTCCAGGTTACCTTGGGCTGGAGAACTGGCTCACTGGATCCCTCTATTGGTCTGTCTCTCAAAAATTTAGTAGGAGTCCTTATTTTATAAGTTTGGAAATATCAGAGAGAGAGAGAACCCCTAAGAGAGGATCTTCTCCTGTTGCCATCTTGGCTCTACCCCCAGTCATAATCTTTTAATAAAATTTACTCCAATCAGCATACTTTAATGAAAATTTTGTACTGATGCACATCAGTAGGACTTTTTTTCAGATTTAGTTTAATAAATAATCTAGCAAGAAATGTAGTTCTGGGGCGGCTAGGTGGTACAGTGGATAAATCACCGGCCCTAGAGTCAGGAGTCCCTGAGTTCAAATCCAGTCTCAGACACTAATTATCTAGCTGTGTGGCCTTGGGTAAGCCACTTAACTCCATTTGCCTTGCAAAAAACAAACAACAACAAAAAAAGAAATGTAGTTTTTGGGGCTGCTAGGTGGTGCAGTGCTGGCCCTGGAGTCAGGAGGACCTGAGTTCCAATGTGGCCTTAGACACTTAATTACTTAGCTGTGTGGCCTTGGGCAAGCCAGTTAACCTCATTTGCCTTGCAAAAACCTTTAAAAAAAAAAAAGAAATGTAGTGCTTACCAGAGATATACCATCAAAAATTTTGAGGAAAAGACTCTGGATAAAGTAATGACTTAATTTCTGTTTCTAAATTATTTTAATTTCTCTCTGTTACTTCCTGATTTTGATATCTAAAGCTGAAGATTTAGAAAAAGATTCTTAGTTTATGTTCCCAAGTATTCTTTTTTTAATTGATTTATGACTGGTATGCTATCCTTTGATAACTTGGTAATGTTATATAACTACCTGATAATATCTATTTACTATGGCATTTATATATTCTTAGGAACTTCTGGTTAAACTGTCAGGCTTGTTTGGGTATTTCCTTTTTTTTTCCTTAAAAATATTCCTTAAGAGGGTATGTTTCTCTCACATAATACATATTGCATTGAATTCCTTCTAACTCAACTTCCTGATTTTTCTATATATTCTCATTTGGGGGACTTATTAGAAGGCCGGGCTAGAATTTCCTGGTTTTTAACAGTTTGGATATTAATATGTTAAGAATGTGTAGCTGTTTCCAAGAGAGGTCAGTAGTATGTTTGTCCTAGTAAGATTCCTCTTGTCCTTCTCTAGCTCTTTCTAAAGAGGGAAGAAGGCACAGATGGGGAATGTAAGTGAAAGATGGATTGGGCTATGTAGTAAAGAAGGCAAGAACTTCCAATTTTTTTGGCTGTTGAACATGGAAATGAGATTGGAGTATAAAGGCTTATGAATATGATTTTAGGGTACCATTTTTAAAACAAATCAGTAAAATGTCTCTAAGACGATGGAAATTTACTGCTCCCAATTTGTTCTGGTATAAAGGAATTCAGCTCTAGACATTTAGTAAAGCAGAAGCTATTTATAAAGTCTGTGTTTGGGAATCCATTTTAGTTATAGAATTGCTACTGATTAAATAAATTAAATGAAAGAAGCTTGTTTTGAGTTTTGGTTTTTTTTGGAACTTATTTCCCTTATGTTCCCCCAAGGAGAGGGAATAGCATTAGAGGAGATTTATTTTTTCTCTTGAATCTGTTTTCTTGAAATTAAGTGGAAATTTTGGATTAACATTGTGCATTTGGAAATTCCCATGGCCATTTCCTTGAACCTAATCTTTCTGATTATTAAAGTTTAGGATTGGTTTTATACTTTTGACTTTTCAGAATTCCTTCCCACTCACGTGCTCTGACTTTGATTGTTTTTTATGATCTGTCGTCCCTTTTGTTAGCACAGAGATGGAGGACAGAATAGCCTGAGTCTGTGGCATGTGTGTGAACTTGTGACTCGGAACTATTGAAGCTGACATCTTGTCAGTTGTTCAGGGGAAGTGTGTTACATTTGCTGTTGAATGCAACCTAAAAGGAACCGAAGAACAGAAGAGAACTAAAGATGTATTTTGTTATTTTTTTCTCAAATTTCATTTGTTAGGCATCTGAAGAAGCTTCCCTCCGGGCATTGGAAAGTTTAATGACAGAGTTTTTCCATGATTGCACAACCAATGAACGAAAACGTGAAATAGGTAAGATTAATACACAGATTTAATGTAATTTTAAGCAACCATTTTGTAAGAAAGGCCTAGTCAGAGAAGCAGCAATAACTGATCCTGATTATTCTCCTGAATTTCAGTATTTTGTTCTAGCTTTCCCACTGTTCTCCAATGTCTGCAGCATACACTGTTCCTTTTCTAGTCTGTGGAAAAATCCCTGTTGTTTTTAGTTTCAGGCAAGATGATGTTATAGTTTTTTTAAAAAAAAGATTGAGATAAAAGAGAAACAATTTATGGGACACTAGTTCTTTTTCCTTTTTCCTTTACTAAAACGTGACCTTTATGATAAAGATGCTCAAACTTGCAGCCTGAGATAGATTTTGATTAGTCTTTCTCCATTCCAGAGATTTCTTAGCCCTTTTTAGTATGTGTTGCTGTCACAACGCAATGTATTGGATATAGGATCTTCACAGTGTCACATGACTTTGCTGAACTTCGCCTGCTGTTGACCTTTGTTCCTGTGGAGCTGGAGGATCAAGTATTTGTGTGCCTGTGAGAAGATTTGACAATATTTGAAAATGACACTTTATATGATATTAGCTCCTGGGACATTGAAGCTTCACTATACACCTTGACTTATGGCAACAATTTATTCTGTGGAGAGGGAAATTTTCTGGCATTTAAAAATGTGTATTTATTTAAAAAATACTCTGTCAGTAAGCATTAAGCTCCCTAATATATACTAGGCACTTTGAATAGATACTAGGGATATAGAGACAAAAGTGGTATGATCCCTGCTGTATTGGGGATATGATATGTATACATAAAATAATATACAAAAGAAAACGTTACTTGAGAGGGAGGGCAGTAGGAATTGGGGAGGGGAGAGAAATCAGAATTCATGTAGAAGGTAGAAGGTAGGACTTGAGCTGAGTCTTGAGGGAAAGATTATAATTTAAGACGCAGAAGTGAGGAGGGAGTGTGGATCAGATATATGGGATAGCCCCTGAAAAATCCTACAAAGGAGAGGCAGCTTATCTTTTAGGAGGAGCAGCTAGTCTGGTGTGCAAGAAGGGCAAGAATGCTTAATAAGATGGAAAGGTGAGCTGAAATCATATTATGGAGGGGTTTTAAAGATGGAGAGGAGTTTTGTATTTAATCCCAAAGGCAATATGATGCTGTTGGAATTGATTGAGTAGAGTTTAGTAACATGGTCACTGTGCTTTAGCACTTTGGCAGTTGTGGTAGCTGGACTGGAGAGGAGGGAAGCTGATTTCAGGGAGACTTACAAGTCTGTTGTAGTACTTTCTATGAGAGGTGGTGAGAGCTGACTTGTGAACAGAGATAGTTGTGAGACATATTCTGAAGATAGACTTGATGAGAATCAGCAACTGATTTAATTCCTTTTTTAATAAATGTTTAATGTTATAAAATCCCCCTCTTTGTGGTACCTTCTGAACTTGATTTTACTTGAATAATGTTATTCTATTTTTGTTTTCATCTTATTATTGCTTAATTATACCTAATTTCCTTATCTGACTTTAGAAATAGGACCATATTCTAGATTTCCAGTACAATTTTATAAACTAGATGTTTCAGATAGCTGATTAAGTGCTCAGAGGGTAGGAATGGTTCTATAAATTTTAGTTGAGTCCAGTTATAAAGATACCAGTGGATTGGGGTATTATCAAAAACTTGTTGTTACTCATTCTTTGTAGCTACCATTTGTGGAGTTTATGGATTGGGGAACTCCTTGTTTCCCTTTGTTTAGAATCAGTGTTATTTTAGCATCAGAATAGACTTTGGAAAATCTCAATCTAGGTGAATATTCTCCTTTTATAGATGAGGGTACAGAAGTTCAAGGAGGGATTGACTCTTACTCAAAATCAGACAATTAGCTAGTGACAGAGAACTAAACTTCTGATTTGTAGTTCAGGATTCTATCAGACAGCTAAAGCAGATATTTTTATCCTGGGTCTATGATTAGATTTCAGGAGTCTGTGATCTTTGTTAAGAATTGTTTCCTTCATTTAAGAATGTAGGCACCAAAACATTTTCAAAAGGTCCTTAAACTTTTCTAGATTTGTTCATTGCACAGAAAAAAGTTAACTTCTGCTCTAAAGTTTATAGAAATAGTTTTATATAAACATAGGCTGTCTTCTTTTGATATTCTTTTAAATGTTTTTTCCTTTTCTCACTGAGTGCACCCTGGTGTAGGCTTTCATTAGTACTTCATACATGAGACTAATGGCTCCTCATTTTTTATTGAATAAAATCTAAATTCTTAACCTTGACATACAAGGCTTTCCATAACTGTTACCTTCCTACCATTTTAACTTCTCACATCTCTTGCTATACATATTCTACTCTAGCTAAACTAGGTCTCTTAGAGTCACTTAGTATTTTTTCTACCATGCCTTTTAAAAAAATTTAAGCCAAATTTAAATTTTATTAGCTAAAATATGCTTTTTTTATTCCTCCCACCTCATTCCTAATGAAAAAGAAAGAAAAACAAAAACTTTGTAACAAATACATGTATTCAAGCTAGTAAATTCCCACATTGTTCATGTCCAAAAAATTATATCTTATCTTGCACTCTTAAGTCCATCGCCTGTCTGTCGGGATGTAGGATGACATCTTTCGTCTTGAGTCCTCTGGAATTGTCACCTTGCCTTTGGGAATTACATTGCATATACCTAGACACTGTCCTCATCTTCAATTTTGTGTTGAAATTTTGCTCACCTTTTTTTGTTTGTTTTTGCCTAGTTCAGATGTGATTTCCTCCCTGAAGTCTCTATTTCTATTATTTCTATCCTTCTCTCCTTAAAAACATATCTTTTCTCTTGTATCACTACTGTATTTCATCTTCTTACATAAGTAATATATTAAGACTGTGATTTTAGTCAGGTTTGACTCAGATAGCTAGGTTGCCCACCCTGAGACTCTTAAAGATTAAGGATCACATAGGTGTGCTTGTTAGAAGATAGATTTACTTGGAATTACCGCAGATAGTGTTAAGGACTGATTTTGAATATAGGTATTTACAATTCCAAGCTTAGTTAGATTTCTAATATTTCTTGTTGACTTGTGGATTCATTTTTTTCATCTGTTCTAGTTTTTGGGAAGTTCTATTTCTTTGACACATTATCTTTTCAGCTTTTCTCCAATTTTTTTCCTCAGAACTTTTGATTTTTTTAAAAAAATTCATTTATTCTAGCTATTTCTGTAGTCTTTGTGGAAAATTCATACTTTTCTTTTGTCTCTCTGCTTGTAGTTGTTATGGAATTATATTTGCAGTGCTTTTTGATATCAGTAGATGCTTTTAAAAATGTGCCTATCTCTTCAGCTTTACCTCCTAAATTGGAACATTGTGCTAGAGCCTAGCTCCTCCCCTTACCGCATATTAGGTTCAGGTGTGGTTAGCATTGTTTGGTTTTGCTCTGAGGCCCTTGTCCCTTTTCTGACTTGGCCCTCCTGGGTCTTTGAAGTACAGAGTGCTGAATCTTCAGGGCTTTCTCTGACTGACTTCTTTGGACTTGGGAGATCTGGTCTGAACACTGGCTGCACTGCAGTCCTTCTAGACTTTCAAAGAACCCTCCCTGGTACTTTCTTAAATACTATGAACCTTACTCAGGAGAATCCTCCACTTTTGCTGCCTCTGAACACAGAACCATGTAGGCTGCAGGTGTCTCCTCTTGCTGGTCCTTTCTGTGCTTCGGAATGTTGGGGAATAGTGCATTTCTGATGCCACTGGGCTTCCTACTGACTGTTTTGTTCAGTTCTGGAGTGGCAATAACACTGTGTTTTCTCATTGCACTTTTTTAAAATTTATTTTTATTTAAGATATTATTTGAGTTTTACAATTTCCCCCCCCCCCCCATCTTGCTCCCCCCCCCCCATGGAAAGCACTCTGTCATTTTTTTAAATGTTTATTTCTTTTTTTTAACATTTTTAAAATTTTATGTTCCAAATTCTCTCCCCACTTATTGAGGAAGCAAAAATAGGATATTCAATATTCCTGAGTTCAGATTTGACCTCAGAGACTTAACCAGCTCTGTGACCCTGGACAAATCATTTATAACCATTTTTACCTTAGTTTACTCATTTGCAAAATGAGCTGGAAAAGGAAATGGCAACCTTCTCCAGTATCTTTGCCAAGAAAACTTCATGTGTCATGAAGGCTTGAACACTACTGAGCAGCAGTAGAAATTTTTTTTGTTAATTTACCTTGTCTTGGTTTATATAGACTCTGATTAGAGATGTTTGGTGCCAAGAGTTTTCCTCCTATTTAACAAGTGTTTCTTATATCATAGATTAAAAAAAAATTTAGTGTAGAAGTTTTTTGCATAATAAAAATTGGCTATATTATCTTTTGTTATTGCTTCTATTCCTTGTTTGTTGAAGCATTCTCCCTTAGGTATAATCGTGAAAGGTAGTTCATCTTATTATTTGGTGGTTTGACCTTTCATATTCTTGCTTAACCATTTTGAGCTAATGGTAAATGGTGAATGTATTAGTCTGAACTAGTGGTTCCCAATGCTTTTTTTGTTCCTCAGTCCCTTTTCAACAATGATAAAAAAAAAAGTTATGAGCCTTCAGGGCAATTGGCTATATTACTTGTTATCTGCAATTATTTACTGCTTGAGGCATCATCAAGGAATTTGTAACATTAACCCCTTGGATCATTGGCTCAACCCCCCAGAGGAATTTCCACTTTTTAAATAAAAGGGAAACAAGTCATCTAAACCTAATTTCAGCCAAACTGATTTCCAGTTTTCTTAATATTCATTGTCTGATAAGGAATTCTTCCCCAAATAATTTGTTATCTTGGACTTTATTGATTAGTGGGTACTTGATTCCAGTTGTTTCTAATTCTTCCTTAACTACTAGTCTCTTTCATTGTTTTATTTTACCTTATACCAAGTAATTTTTGGGGGGGCTTCTGCAGACTTTCAATTTTTGTTTGTTTTTAAAATTTTTTATTTATTTAAGGAAATGGGGTTAAGTGCCTTGTCCAAGGTCACATAGGCAATCAATTTTTGCTTTTTAATATTTTATTTTTAAACATAAATTCATAATAATCCTATTGTGAAAGAAAATCAAATCGAAATGGGAAAAAATTAAAGAGAGAAAAATATATAAGACAGCTTTTAAAAATTGAAAATATTAAACTTTTGTCTGCATTTTAAACTCCATAGTTAATTCTCTGAATGTGAATGTTGTTTTCCATCATAAGTTTTTTAGAATTGTCTTTGATTACTGCTGAAATGAACAAGTTCATCATAGTTGATCATCATCCAGTGCTGCCAATAGTTTGTATAATGTTCTTTTGGTTTTGCTCACTTCACTCAGCATTAGTTCATGCAAGTCTTTCCAGGCTATTCTGAAGTCCCATCCCACATGAAGATCTTAAAGAACAATTGTATTTCATCACATACTTATACCACAAGTTGTGCAACTATTTCCTAATTGATGCACATTCCCTCAATTTCCAATTCTTTGCCATTTTGAAAAGATCTATTTGGGATACAGAATAGTAGTGATATTGCTGTATTCAAAGGTATGCACAGTTTATTATCCTTTGAGTATCATTCCAAATTGTTCTCTAGAAAAGTTGCATCATTTCACAACTCTACCAACAATTCATTAGTGTCTCAGTTTTACCATATCCTCTCCAACACTGATAATTTTCCCTTTTAGTCATATTGGCCAGTTTGATAGGTGTGAGGTAGTTCCTTAGAGTTGTTTTAATTTGCATTTCTCTAATCAATAATGATTTGGAGCATTTTTTCATATGACTATAGATAGCTTTAATTTCTCCTTTATTTACCTTTTAATTAACTTTAATTTGTCTTTTCTTTAATTTCTCATTCATTTGCATTTTCATATTCTTTGACCATTTATCAATTGAGGAATGATTTATAAATTTTTTTTTAGGTTTTTTTTTTTTGCAAGGCAAATGGGGTTAAGTGGCTTGCCCAGGGCCACAGAGCTAGGTAATTATTAAGTGTCTGAGACTGGATTTGCACCCAGGTACTCCTGACTCCAGGGCTGGTGCTTTATCCACTATGCCACCTAGCTGCCCCAATTTATAAATTTGACTCAGTTCTCTATGGTCCTTTGTCAGAAATATCAGCTGTAAAAATTTTCCCATTTTACTGTCTTCCTTTTAATCTTGGTTCATTTGTTTTATTTATGTAAAAATTTTTCAATTTAATATAAACAATTTTTCATTTTGAATTTTAAAATGTCCTCTTTCTTCTTTGGTCATAAACTGCTCTCCCCTTTCCATAGATTTGCCAGATAAACTCTTCCTTATTTTCCTAATTGACTCATGATATCACCTTTTATGTACCCATTTCGACTTTATCTTTGTATAGGGTGTGAGATGCTTAATTTCTGCCTTATTATCTTCCAGTTTTTCCAGCAGGTTTTATCAGAGTGAGTTCTTACTCCCAAAACTGTAATCTTTGGGTTTATCAAACAGCAGATGATTATATCATTTATTACTATTTAGTTTGTACCTATTCTATTCCACTGATCCACCACTCTATTTCTTTTTATTTTATTTATTTTATTTATTTTTGTTTTTTTGTGAGACAAAGACCAAGTCACTAGTAAGTATGAAGTGTTTGAAGTCATTTGAACTCAGGTCTTCTGATTCTAGGACTGTTATTCTTATCTACTAGGCCACCTAGCTATCCCCAGTACTCTATTTTTTAGCCAGTACCAGACAAGTTTTATTTTGTTTTAAAAATATTTTATTTTTTGTTTTTCTAACTACATGCAATGCTAGTTTTCAAAAATCATTTTTACAAGATTTTAAATTTTATATTTTTCTCTTTCCTTCCCTCCCCCTTCCCTCTTACAGAAAACAATCTAATATAGGCCCTACGTGTGTATCCATGTTAAATATAGATCCATATATAATATAATTTTAGATCTGGTATGGCTAGGCCACCTTCCTTTGCTTTTTTCCTTCATTAATTAATTCCCTTGATATTCTTGACCTCCACAGGAACTATTTTTTCTGGATCAATAAATTGATTTTTTTTTTTGGTCTGCCAAATAATTTTAATGATTACTCCTTTATAGCATAATTTGAAGTTTAGAAAAACTTATATTCATTAAGTTCTGTCTTATATTTCTTGTTCTTTAGGGCAAGATGACGCTTTAGAAACTCAGTATATGATGAATTTAATCAAACTGTGTTAACCCAGAAATACTGTTTTAGAACGTCATTACTTTACTTATCTTCTCTGCTTTTCTCTCTGCTCTTATGAAACAACAAATAAACAATTAAGGTGAACTGTTTTGCTGCTAAAGTAGACTAGACTTCTGACTAGAGTAAAAAAAATTGTTAGAATGGTGAATGAGGAGTTTCAATATCTATTTGATTAAACAAAACTAAAATAAATAGGGGCGGCTAGGTGGTGCAGTGGATAGAGCACCAGCCCCGGAGTCAGGAGTACCTGAGTTCAAATTCGGCCTCAGACACTTAATAATTATCTAGCTGTGTGGCCTTGGGCAAGCCATTTAACCCCATTTGCCTTGCAAAAAAAAGCAAAACCAAACCTTAAAAAAAACTATCCATCTCCATACTTTTTTACCTTTTGTATTTTTTTCACCTGGAATTTCCTTTGGATCTTATTTGATCTTAATGTCAGCTATTACAACATTTGGTCTTTGAATCCACATGTGTTTTTAAGAAGCTATGTGGGGTAACACTGAATTAGTACAATGTGGTGGGTAGTACTGAATTAGTACATGGAGTTATTTATTTAATAGGCCAAATGCTTGCCCAAGGGTCTGTGCAGAAAAAAAAATTTTTTTTATGCTGGTAGGGCATCAATATATCGAGCATTTCTTTCAACAAATGAGCACTCTTTCAATCAGTATTCATTAGTCAGGGTCTTCTGGCCTATTTTCTTTGGACACTGTAAGGATAGTTTTCTTTGGATACTGTTACACTTATATGTTGGTGAAACTACATAGAAATTATTTAGAAGAAAAAAGTCATCTAGTATTAAAATAGATTTACAAAGGTTTATGACCATATTTTTTTGACATTTTAATTTTTTTCAGAGGAGCTTCTGAATAATTTTGCCCAACAGATTGGAGCCTGGAGATTCTGTCTATATTTTCTCTCTAGCACACGGAACGACTATGTAATGATGTATAGTTTAACGGTTTTTGAGGTAAGTTTTCAGAAAGTTTTATTCTCAAGATTTTATGTTTATTTTGCCTTTGATATTATTTCAGCAGTTTGTATTTCTTATTGTAAGTCTTGCTTTTGTAAAAAAATGGTTAGAACTTTTGTTTAAATACATCTGTTAAGGTGACTGGAGTCTTTTCTTTTCCAGTCAGTGGGGAACAGTGGAAGCTAAGGATAAGTGATTTTTGGGTAGAGTTAGGGTTTATGTGAGCATTTAACTTTATAGTTGAAAAGTTAGTAGTTTTTGATGTGCTTCTTCCCAGATTTTGAATTTTAAGATGATTCATATGTTAGAAAGACAGTCTTACTCTATTTTAGCTGTGATACTTTTAATATTGTAATCTGCACATTTTAAGAATATCAGTAAACAGACAAAATTAAGGTCTGTGATCAGATTTAGAATGTACTTTTCAAGTTACTCAGGATTGGGGTATTATATGTAATAAGTTATAGGCAAGGTCTTAACATGCCTTTGCAATGGAATGAGTATTGTTTCATTTTACAGTGGAAAAAAGATAATGACTAGTAGCTACTTGCACCATTCATCTTAATCCAGTTGCAAAACTGAAGATCATTTTATTCAAGTATTTTAGAAAATGTTCAAGTGAAAGTTCTACAGCCTCTTATCATAAAAAATTTTTAACCAGTTTATACAATCTTAAATTTTTTCAGTAAGAAAAGTCTGTTTAGTGATTATAGTCAATTATTTATATATGTGGTTTGCTAAAATAAAGGGTACCATTTTTGTTTTTTAGAATCTGATCAATAAAATGTGGCTGGGAGTCCCATCCCAGGATAAGATGGAAATCCGAAGCTCCCTACCCAAGCTCCTTCTAGCTCACCACAAAACCTTACCTTATTTTATCCGAAACAAGCTCTGCAAAGTTATTGTTGATATTGGCCGCCAAGATTGGCCTATGTTCTACCATGACTTTTTTACAAACATTTTACAGGTAAGAATATACCTAATGAAATCTGATGAACCATTTCAAGAGTTTTTGGTATCTTATCCTGAGAAACTTGTTACGCAAGTTGTTTCCTTCTTGGCTTGTAAAGAAGAGCTTTCCTATTAAATGTTTTAGGTATATATTAGTAAGAATTGTAAGACAAGTTAGGTTTTTTTGGTGAAAAATTTGTCTTATTTGGGAAAAGCTTCTTGAAAAATAATGGATCCTTTCAATTCATATAATTGGCTTTGGAAAGAATTTGAGGTAAGCATTGTATCAGCTGAGAATGATATGCAAAAAAGGTGAGGAATTTACTGAACTACTTCTTTTAGCTCTGTTTTTTCAGTCATGGAAGGGAGTGGCCAGAGTAAATAGTAAGGTGCCAGGAGAACAGACAGGACTTATTCATTAGTTTATGGGTAATAGTAGTCAAGTCTTGGCAATGTAAGATGACCTCTGGCATTTGTGTTAGGTATTTTCTGAGAAACTGGCTGAAGAATGGAATGTATGTTAGTTAGGATTTGAAATATTTCAAACTAAAAGTATGCTTTTCATTCATTTTTTTTTTATAGTTAGGATATCTAGGAAACAGATTTTGCTTTTGTTCTAATATTTCTTGCTGTCTCTAATGGAATCACTGATTTCAGTTTGTTATATTCTAGTTTCCAAGTATTTTATTTACATCAGGCATTTTCTTGGCTGGAAGTCCTGTCAGTGTTGTTTATTCAGTGAAGGAAGCTCACTCTTGGCTTCTTAAGATATTTAGCTGGAGATATTTAACTGTCCTCCTGGAAGCATCAGTAACCTTTTTCTATTGTCCATCTTCTTTACTAAATTCCCCCTTTTAGCCTATCTTACTGATTTCTTATTGATTATTCATTTCAGCAAATATTTTTCATAAGCTTATTGGGTTAAGTATTGGATGAGAGAAGTTTATATAAGGCATAGTATCTGCTCTCCTGCTGATAGTCTAGCAGGAGCAAAAGACATCAACATATAACTATATAGTAGTGGTGCCAAACTCAAATTACTAGGGGGATCATTATTGATCCATACACAAGGATCCCTGCAGGCTGCATTTTAAAATGTTATGTTAACTATGTTAAATTTTTATTTATTTTATTATATATTTTCAAAATTATGTTGAGTTTGGTTCAGATTGGAGTGTTGAAGGCTTTGGGTCTTGTATTTGACGTCTTTGCTCTGTAACATTACACATAAAGGCATTTGAGTGTTCCAAAACAAAGTGTTGTTACATGACATCTGAGGGGAAAAGGGTCCTTATTCCCCTGGGCTCATCAAAAACTTCATGAAGGAAGTGGCTTAATGCAACTGAAGAGAAACAAGAGTGTCTCAGACTTAGTGAAGGGTATAAAGGCATAAAAGTGGAAAGTGTAGAGAATGTTTGGTATGTTCAGGGTGTCAGAGGGTGATAATCCAGTTTAGTGATGCATAGAGTTCATAGAGGGAAGTATGAGATAAAATTAAGACTTTATACAACTTAAAATAATTTAAATAATTTTAAAAGTCTTAAATGCCAGAAAAAGAAATCTGAGTTTAATTCAGTAGGCAACTGAAGATTTTTGAATATAACAATTGTCATTATCAAAATGAAGGATAAATAAGATTATTTTTGTAATAGTATGAATTATAGAGAGGAGCATGGAGAAGGGAACATCTATTAGAATACTATAATAATCTTTTCAAGTTGTAATTAGTGGGTAGGACTTAGAACTCGAGGTATCTTTTAAACAGTTGAAAATGTGAACTTTTAAGGGGTGGCTAGATGGTGCAGTGGATAGAGCACAGGCCCTGGAGTCAGGAAGACCTGAGTTCAAAATGGTCTCAGACACTTATTACCTAGCTGTGTGACCTTGGGCAAGTCACTTAACCCCCTTGCTTTGCAAAAAACAAACAACCCCCCCCAAATGTGAACTTTTAAAACTCCTGTCTTTGTGACTTTAAAATATTTATGATGTTCTTGAATAAATACTGTATTTGGAAGTAAGAGAGATTTTAGTTTCACTTTTGCCCCTAAATAGCTTTTATAATTTTGGGGAAGTTGTTTTACTTCTTTAGGTTTGTTTGATCATGTGTAAAACAAAAAGAATTATATTAAACTTTAAAATTCTTTTGTTTTGCACATGTTTTACACAAGTTTTACACAACTTTCAGTGAGAACTAGTGTATGGTTAGTAATTATTTCCTTGCAAATGCAAGGAAAGATTGCTGCTTGATTATTGACATTCTTGGTAATGAAACAAAACTTTTATCAGGTGTAATTGCAGCAAAGCAAAACCGGTTTTAGAGTCAACTTTGGTTATCATGAAAGTTTTTGAGTCATACTAAAAGGTTTTGTGGTCCAGTTTAAGTCTGGTGAGTTTTCAGTTTAAGTTGTAGATCTTATCAAATTTTGAAAGTTGACTAATGTTAATGAAGAATCTTAGCATAAAGGAACCTAATTCTCTCCCTCCTCCCAGGGTATCATTTCATTTGGATAGCTCTCATTGTTAGAACATCCCCCGCCATATCAAGCCTACATCTGCCTTTCTGGGCAGAAATTCTCCTTCTCTCCCAACTGAAAGTTCTTCAAATAAATTTTGTTTATCAAATACATAACAGTTGTTATGTCCATTCTAAGTCTTTTCTTCATATTACGGTAAATTTCTATATCCTTGAGTTACTCATTTGGAATAATTGATTGGTTCATTTTATTTGAAAATTAAGAATCACCCCAAGGGATGAACAGGGACCTGAGAGGCTATTGTGTTCAGTCTGTTAATCTAGGTAATAACTTTTTTTTTTAGGTTTTTTGCAAGGCAAATGGGGTTAAGTGGCTTGCCCAAGGCCACACAGCTAGGTAATTATTAAGTGTCTGAGACCGGATTTGAACCCAGGTACTCCTGACTCCAAGGCCGGTGCTTTATCCACTATGCCACCTAGCCGCCCCTAGATAATATCTTGATTATGATATACATGGCAAGTGATCATAGCCTTTGTTAGAAGACTACCCCATGCCACTGTTAGGAAGTTTTTCTGTATGTCATGATTATATTTGCCTCTTTGTAACTTCTACCCTTTGATTTCAGTTTCACCCTTTGGGATGAAGCAGGATAGTAAGTGAGAGTGTTTCTTTTGTATGGTAGCCTTTTAAATACTTGAGGTTAACTATCATTTAGTCTCTTAGTCTTCTCAAGTTTAAATTTTCTTCTTACTTATATGATTATCTGAATGAGAGGCAGATTGCCTAATCCCCACATAGCTACTAAAACAAAATTCTGAAATTTACACCATAGAGAATGATAATCAAGTATTCAAATGGGAAACTGTAGTAAATGACTCCTTCTAGTCCAGAACTTTACAAGAGGCATCTAGAAGTACATGACTTATAGGAAAGGGTATCTGTCCAGATGACCAGGCACAGCACAAGCTGGCCTCCTAGCATGACCAGGTAAGATACATGTAGTCTTTAATGCTTTGTGTTTGGAACCAACAAGAACAGAGAGCTTCCTTGAGAAAGCTTCAGAATGGTCTGAGGGTCCCATTATGGGTAAAGGGCCAAAGTATGAAGATCTGGAAAGTGACAGTGAGCTGGACAGGATATCTAGTGATCTGGTGCTGTGGTAAACAGATAAGGTTGCCACTGAGATGCTGTAGTGTTTAGGTTAGGATTCCTGAGGTGCTGGATCTTCAATGCCTCTTGATCTTCTAAACTGAGATGTCGAAGAGGACACTGAAAACCTAGCACTCTGAGCTTCAAAGATCTAGGAGAAACCTAGTCCAGGGACGTGGAGGTCTGTGAAGGAACCCAGTGGAAATGAGGGCATGATCAAAAAGGACCAAACCCTCAATTAAAAGCTTCAGTGGAAGATAGAGAGTGGGGGTGAATCTAAATTTGGTACAAAGTTGAAGTTAAGAAACTAAAGCTGGAGAACTAGAACTAGCTAAATCAAAACACTGACAGTGTTAAGCATTATTTCAAATGTATGTATTACCCTGAAAGATAAATTAACTTTATAAAATTTGCAAACAAGACTCAAAGGATAAAAAGAGATTTTTGACCCAGTCCATAGGAATACCTAGAAGAAAAGCAACAAGAAATAAAAATTTAATAAATTCTATAGAAAAAAGAATTGATAGGAGAATAAGTAGTAGCTTGGATCAGGCTCCCATGGATATTTGAAGTTTCTGCTAGGCTTTCAAGGATTCTATTCTGGGCTTTTATACCATGATAGACCTTAGCTAAGAAAATAGACTTCCTGAAAATTAAAATAGATAAAAAATTAAGGTCTCCATAAGGCAGCAAGAAATACTAGAGTAATATTCAAGAGATCAAAATCAAAAGATTGGAAAAATCGAATAAATGAAAATGTAATTTATCTGATACAAATATAATTGACCTGGAAAACAAATGGAAGAGAAAGAATTTAAAAATCATTGGGCTTTGTGAAAATCATGTTTTTAAAAACAAAGTCCCCCCAAATTGAATGCTTTATTTCAAGAAATCATTAATGGAAACAGCCTGACTCTTTAGAATCAGAAGGCAAAGTAAATATAGATGGACTCCATTGATCATGCCTTAAAAGTTATCCCAAATGGAAAAACTCCAAGATCATAGTCAAAATCCAGAGCTCCCATTGCAAAGAAAAAATATTTCAAGCATCTAGGAAGGAGTTCAATTTTTTTCAAGGAAATAAATTTGGGAATCACACAAAATCTGGCAACTATTATTAAGAGTGAAAAGAGATCTTGGAATGCAACATTCCAAAATGTAAAAAGGAAAGGCTTATTGCCAAGGGTAAAATAACCCTGAAAAACTGAGTATAATCCTATAAGGGGAAAAATGACTTGTGTGAAATAGAGGACCTCCATGTATTTTTGATGAGAAGAGAAACTGAGAAAGAACTTTGAAGTGCAAACACAAGAATTCAGAGTAACTCAGTAAGATAAAACTTATTTCAGTAATTGGAAGGAACTGTAGGTTGATGTTGAAAACAGTGTGCCTTCAGAAACTATGATTTCAAAGGATTTTGAGGGGATTATATAAGAAAAACAGGTCTCAGAGGAGGATTGATTCTGAGGGTGAAAGGAGGAATACACTGTAGTAGAAAGAAGAAAGAAATGGGGAGGGGCTATATGTGGCATGGGCTGTGATTTGGGTGCATGAAAAGACTATGAAGGCAGGTATCAGATGAGTCTTATTCTTATCTGAAATGGACAAAAAAGGAATGAATGGAAAATTTCCTCCCACCTGGGCCCACAATGTGCATTATGCACATAGAATGAAATAGTGTGGTCTACCAATATATGAAATTCAACTGGGAAAGAAATGGGGATAGGGAAGGAACAGGGGATAAAATAATATTGTCTCTTAGACTGTTGGGACGTGACTGAACAAATTGTAATATATATATATATATATATATATATTATATACATGCAATAAGAAATTTTAAAAAGATAATTTAATATATTCCTGGTAATGTGAAGTAATGCACAGTGAATTGAGCCAGAACTAGGAGAATAAATTATACAAAGGACACCAGAAAAAACAAACTTTGAAAGATTGATGCAAAGACCAGTTTTGTAACCAGAGGGCCTAGGATGAAGTATTTTACTATCTCACTCCAGTCATGTCCATAACATCCCAGTGATTCTGAATCCCTGTAGGTCATCAACCAACTCCTATTCCTTATCCTCCACTACCTGATTCTATATTTCTATCACCTCTCAACCCTTCTACCTTCTCCAGAGATCCTATTCCATCTCATCTTTTCTCAAAGATTCCCCCCTCTGTTAATTCCTATTGTCATCACTTATTTTATCTTTCCCTGTCTATTGGCTGCTTTTCCATTTCTTCATTCTTAAAAAATTTGATCATCCTATCCCTGCTGTTTTGTATCTCTTCTATCCTTTGTGGTTAAACTCCTTGAAAAACTAAAAAATGTGCGGCTTCTTTCCTTTCTCAAAAAAAATTAGCCATGGGAAGTAAATGACCTGCATTAGAATATAGAATGATGACTGGAATAGGACTTTAAATGAAAAAGGAATCATAAAAACCCTCAACACTTTTATTCCATCATCATGTGAAAATCCATGGTTTAAATGTCCTACTCTAATGAGAACTCTTTAAAGCCTCTTCTGGATTGAAACTTGTTGAAGCTTCTTAGAAGTAGATTATTTCAGCTCCTAATTTAAGAATTTTGCATTTAAAATGAGACAAATGTGAATGTGTTTTGAAAAATTAATGCTACCCAGATATAAGATTTTATGCTTTATTTATGTATAACTTTTTTTAGATAAAATTCACACAAAACTGCATTTCACATTGTTTTATGAAAATGAATTCTTGCTAACTTTTAATTTGTTTTCTTTTTCTTTTATTTAAGGCAATGGGGTTAAGTGACTTGCCCAAGGTCACACAGCTAGGCAATTATTAAGTGTCTGAGACTAGATTTGAACTCGCGTCCTGACTCCAGGGCCTGTACTCTTATCCACTGCGCCTCCTAGCTTCCCCCTTGCTAACTTTTATAAATTTTCTTCAAAACTTGCTTGTGTTTTGTTCTTTCAGTTGATACAGTCTCCTTTGACCACTCCCCTTGGACTGATTATGTTGAAAACTACTTCAGAAGAGCTGGCTTGTCCCCGGGAAGACCTCAGTGTGGCTCGGAAAGAGGAGTTGAGGAAGCTGCTATTGGACCAAGTACAAACTGTACTTGGACTACTTACAGGTGACTGTGATTATAATTTTGCAAAAATTATGTTTCCTACCTATGATGACTCAGAGGCAGCATTGAGAATTTATCAAATAGCCTACATTTTCCAAAAGTAAAATCCTTTTTTGTTGTCCAGTTGGTGTCAGTTCAGTGGTTGGCATTTCCTAGTTAAAAAAAATTTAAATATAAGGGTACTTTTAAACTGAATCAGGAATATTAAAATAATTTGATTGAGAGGAAGTTTGACAACAAATGAAGTTGTGGCAGAGTAGAATGGATACTAGACAATATCAGTTAAATACATTAGACAATTGAAAAATAAAGGAAGGCCATCTTCCTAATGGAAGAGAAAGCATTTGAATTTTGCTTTAAAGGACAATTATTATTCTGTAAGCAGAAAGTAAAGAGTGAAGGGTAGGCTATTTTAAGTAAATGAAATGGAGAGAGTTCTGGGATTGCAGAATAATCCGTGGTGGCTAGATCATCCACTGACGAGTTAAGTTCTAGGATATAAGTATGGAAAATTAGGGAAGTATTTGCTTATGAAGGCTCTAGTAAGCAATGAAATTTAAATGTTACTCAGTAGTAGCCATTGTGGCTCATGAGCATGGAGAAAGGGCATGTCCAATATATTTATGAGGATCACTGGAAAGGATCAGAAGAAGGGAATAATAAACTTTTGAAGTCTTCTGGATTTTAGTTCTAATCAATGTTGAAGGAAGCTTTGGATCTCCTGTAGACCCTGGAAAAAGGAGATGGGACAAAATTTGTGACATAGCAATGAAAGAATTATTTTCCTTACTTTACAAATGAAGAAACTAAGGCTAGTGTTGTTAATTTATTTGCTAAAAAATCACAAATCTAGAAAGCAGTTAAGCTAAGATTGAACTTTGAATTCCCAAATCATTGCTTGTTAATTCTTCTTGCTTTAATAATATTTACCTTATATCCCCTTCAGTGACTTGTAGATGATTCTACAGAGTATTTGCTTAATAAATATATTATTTATTCCCATCAACTGAGATTGCAAGTTAACTTCCTTCAAAAACTTGGCATCATTTCTGCTTTCTAGTCATCTTATATATCCATTTCTGATTCATTTCTTCAAAATCTCTTTCACATTTTCCTTTATTTCTCTCCCACCTCTTCCTTGCTTTGCTTGTCTGCTATATTTTGCTTAACTCTCTCTAAAACTTTATTTTGATGCTGTGATTTCTTCAAGTCATCATTCTTTGTTAGCTTTTCCCTTTTATAGTTTTTTTTTTTTTTTGCAAAGCTATGGGTAGGTAATTAAATGTCTGAGGCTGGATTCAAACTCAAGTCCTCTTGATTCCAGGGCTGGTACTCTATCAATAGTGCTACCTGGCTGCTGGCTCCATTGCTTCTCACCCTTTTCTAGTCTGGCTTCAGACCTTATTGCTCTTTGTGCTCCTCTAAGGTTTCCAGTTGACCATGACCTTCTCTGATTATAGTCTTTTCCATTAACTCCTATGACATTCTTCCTCCTGATTCTCCTGGCCTTTGCTGCTTCAGTGTCTTCTTTGCGAATGGTAAATACAAGTTTTATCCCAAGGTTCTTTGATCTCTTCTTTTCCCCACTTTCTCTTCCTTGGAGAGAATCATCCATTCTTTTGATTTTAGCTATTAATTCTGTGAATATGACCTCCGTGTGTGTGTGTGTGTGTGTGTGTGTGTGTGTGTGTGTGTGTTTAAATACTTTTTATTCAAACATAACCTCTGCCTAGATGTCTCATTGACAGCACATCAAATATATGTTGTGTAAAACTGACCTCTTCTCATTTTCTTCCCTGAACTATCCCTTCTACTAATTAGTGTTGTTGATAATATCATCATCCTCCCAGTCACTTAAGCTCTAAATCTGGGGATCTTCTTTTATTCTATCTTATTCACCTATGTATCCAAACAGTGGCCAAAATCTCTTGAGTCTTTTTCCATAATTTGTTTTGGATCTAAAATTCATCATAATGGTAGTGGATTTTGGATTCAGAGGACCTGAATTCAAATGAAGGTTCTGTAGACCTGTAAAATGAGGAGGAAGGACCAGAAGGAGGACTTCTGTTCTTATTCTATGACTCCATTGTCCCTTTTCCCTCAGTCTAGTTAACCACCTTTGTTTCAAATGCCTAGCTTAGCTTGCTCCACTTGCTTTCTCTTCACTAGATACCTGATTCAAAATATTCTTTCTTCTGTAGTTCATCCTATACACAATTGCCAAAAATAATTTTTCATACTGACAGGTCTGACCTTTTATTTCATGACTCTGCTCAGAAACTTAGTAGCTAGCTTTTGCCTAGAGGAAATAAAGTAAATTTCTGCTTACCCTCCTCTTATATAAGAGCTTTCTCAGTCTAGCTTCTGTCTGCCTTTTCAGGTGCATTCACATGTAGCCTTCTCAAGTAGGCTTAAACTCTGGCTGTTTTTAGATTTTTCCTGCCCTTAACCTTAGTTTTATGCATTCATACATTTAATTCCCATCTTCTTCCCTATCTCTGCCAATTGAAATCCTTCAGTGTTCAACATGAGTACTACTGCTCACTGAAGTCTACCTAATTTCCCTCCTCTCTTCAAGTAATATCTCTATCTGATTTTCCTACTGCAGACCTTCCTTTGTCTTTATTATATACAAATTGTTGTGTACATATTATGTTCTAGCACCCACCTTTTCTCTCCCCCAGTGGCATATTGACTTTTGGAAGGAAGGGGCTGTTAATCTTTTTCATCTTTATTTCTGTGTCTAGCACATTACCTTGAATTTATTATAGGTAAAACTCAGTGCCTGAATATAATAATTTCATTATAATACTTTGAGTAGCTTCTTTTTGCCTGCTGTTAATCAAGTCGGAGGATTATAGTGTTGAAGAAGTTGAATTCTAAGATCTCTTCCAATTCTAAATCTGTGATCCTCTGAACACTTATTTCATTCTGTACTAATAGTTCTGTTTCTTAAATGTCTTTAGTCAGATTTTAAATTCCTTGAGGGACAACAGCCTTGTCTCAGTAGTAATTCCCTTCTTCCTGATCCCTCCAACCATAAGTTAATTGATTGAAATTACTACCTAAATTCTCTCCACTATCCTCCCCATGATCTCCCCCCACCCCGCTTCCTAACCCATTTTTCATGGCAGGTATGCTTATATCTGGTATATGAGTTCCTTGAAGGCAGGAATTATCTTTTGACTCTTTTTTGTCCCTAGCTTTTAGTGCATTGCCTGTACATGGATAGGATAAATGTTGACTGACTTAGTATGGTGTTTCTCTTTGTTGCAGGTATTTTGGAGACCATTTGGGACAAACACAGTGTTACTGCTGCCACTCCACCACCATCCCCGACTGCAGGAGAAAGTGGTATGGTTTGCAATAGCATGATAGCTTTTTGTTGTAAACTCAGTGTGTTGTAGCAGTTCTTTACCAGATAGTTGAGTTGATAACTTCCTTGATTTATTTTATTTTTTGTATGTCTTTTCTTAATTGCCTGCACTGAAATCATAACAGAAATGTATAGAATCATAGATTTAGATTTATAGTACTTTGTAGAGATTTTGTCATTTTATAGTAGATGTGTGGAACCTTTCCTCAGGATTATATGTCTTTGGCAGTCAAGATTCAGATCCAGGTCTTCTGCTTTCAAATAGTTCAACAAAAGGTTTCTTCCTGTTATTACATCAAAAATAAGTCTTCTCTTCCACTTTTGCTTATTTTAAGAGATTCATTTCATTAATTCCATTTTGAATTTTTTAGTCTTGGTAGTCTAGTATCTTTAAACTTTTTCTTTCTTTTCTTATTCATGGCAGGCTGCCTTTCCCTTGCTAAAAATCAGTAAGTAGACTGTGAGATTGACAAGTCTGTTTTGTAGCTACATACTGGAACTGCTAAGTAAGCAGCCATCAGAGAGAGTAACATATTATAGTTAAGTCTTTTTTTATCTTAGAGCTAGTTCATAGAACTGAAGATGGCCAAAGCAGATTGGGGCATTGTATAGAATATTATTTATTTTATATTTACTTAGACATATCAGTTTTAAGTTGCATGTGATTTGAATAAAAACCTGCATTTGTAGTGGTGGTCAAATAGTTATAAATTAATAGTTATTTCTTTCACATGTAAAATTATCACTTTCATTAATAGAAAGAAGAAATTCTGAGTATTTCTTGTTTTTGCACTGAGTAGTCACAAAATCTTTTCAAGTAGAGTAGTACCTCCTGTGAACTGATAAATATTCCTTCCTTTACAGTAGAGTTTTTTTAGAATTGAAGTGTTTTTTTTAGAATTGTTTCTATATCTTTTCCATGAGGAAAAAGCCTGTTAATATTAGATAACTAGCCCAAATTGTTCAATTAAGTTTAATATTTGAAAGGTGTTGTAAGAAGCTTATGATAGAAAAAAATTCTAAAAGGTTTTTGAGGACTTGTTTCTAGCACATGCTTAATTTACTCCTTTATCAACAATATCATTACATTGAAAAGTTCACTTTTGGGGCGGCTAGGTGACATAGTGGATAAAGCACTGGCTCTGGAGTCAGGAGTACCTGGGTTCAAATCTGGTCTCAGACACTTAATAATTACCTAGCTGTGTGGCCTTGGGCAAGCCAGTTAACCCCATTTGTCTTGCAAAAACCTAAAAAAAAAGTTCACTTTATATTAAATTAAGACTATATACACTTAGATTATTTTGAGGTATAGGAAAGTTCTATACAATTTTGATGAACTTTTATTTTAGGTTTGATATGTACAACTTTTAAAAGATTCAGAAGATTGATAGAATAAAAAAAGACACATGGTTTTAAAAGTGACAATTTTGTTGGTATTTAGAGATGTCATTCAACTCTTTGTAATTTTCAAAGTGAAATATTTTTGGTAATTAGTGTGTGGTATGCCTTTCAAACTAGATTTATCATTAGATGCATTAGTGCAAATTTTGTTATTAACATTAATTATTAACTTGACTAAAACAGTTTTTTAAAAGGATAGAACTATAATGTACTAGTTGTTTCCACTTAGGATGTGTTAATACTAAGCAGTTGTGTCCAATGAAACCCATTTTCTTTGTGGCATACAATCGAAAATGAATTTGTTACCAATTTTTGAATTTATGGTCATTGGAAATATTAAGCAAACAGACTTTTCTGTATAGGCAAAATTAAAGTCACCATAAAAATGACAGGTACATCATTTCTACTTATTTGCTCTACATCTTTAATTTAGTGCAGTATTTGAGGAATTTGAGGAACTGGTCTGAATAACAAAACAAAGGAGTTATGTAATCCTACAAGTTCTCTTCCTCCTTTTAAAAAAGAAAGAACAAAAAAAAATTTCATAAAATTCAGTTTTTAAACTCCCCCCTCCCCCTTCTTTTTTTCAAACATTTAAAAGGGGAAGGAGTAAACCTCTGCAGTATTTCCCAAAAGTAAGTCTTCCAGATGAGGTCATCAGACCTTTCTTCATTATTTGATCACAGTGTTGATGACTTAACATTTTTTCTCTTTTTTAAAAAAAGGATATGCTTAATAAGTTGAGCATCTTTTGATCTATAAAAATCTCAACTTAAACTATGTAACTGGAAGAAAATTGAGTTGTTCTTCAACCATAGGCCCAATTCTAAAGAAAAGTCATATATTAATTTCTTTCATCTTGGACAAAGGAAATTCATGTTTTGAGAAATATTTGTCATTTGTATGAGTAAATTGAACTGTAATTAAACCCACCAGTTTTAACAGCTTGACTTGCATGTTACCTTTAGATTCTGGTTTAGCTAACTATTTCGAATTTGACTTCAGAGATATTTTATCTAATTTCTTGTCTACATTCTTTTTAAAATAATAATTAATCTTTCTGATCACAAGTTTAGAACAGAGGATGAAAATTGACCTGTGGAGCTGCAGGATGTACCTACCCAGTCACTGATAAAACTGACTATAGCATAAGCAGGATGTATTATGAGGAATATATTTTTAATTTTTCAAACCTTAGGAAAATTTCTTAAATCTTTTCTAGTCAGAGCCCTTCTGTTACCTCTTTGCTTGCCACAGTAGATGAAAACAACCTACATTCTTTTAGTTGAGATGTCAGATTGTGAAGAATGAAAACAGGTATTTTTGGAATAGTAAAAATGAAAAGAAGATGAGTTCCTTATGGAAGCTTTACTAGCAAGCAGTGGTTTGGGATCTATAACCATGATACTCTCTCATTTCCATTTCCTCCCTTTAAAGGGTGAAGAAGTTTTATGACACCCAGAGCACCTCTCTTTTTCTCTGGTTTGCTTCCTTTTGTTGTGATCATTTTTGACATTTGCTTGTTGCTATAGGATAAATTTCTCCCTTCCTGTTTGTTTGACATTGTTTGCTTGAATACATCAAGATGTATCACTGGTTTGAGTTTCACTTTGAAAAGATTCTTTATGTCATTAAAATTTTTTCTTTTCCAATTTTCTCTGGAACTATTCCTTAGATCATTTTTTTGTTTTTTTTTAAAATTTTTTTTATTTAAATTTATTTTTTTATTCTCATTTTGTACAAATTTTTTATATTAATAAAATATTCTTGTTTACAAGTAAACAAAATACCCCTCCCCCATGAATATAGATAAACTTGCTTGGGCGAAAAAAATAAAGGGGAGAGAAAAAAGTTAAAATTAAAAAAAATAATAGTAATAATTGTAGGTATGGCTAGGTGGCACAATGGACGAAGCACCAGCCCTGGAGCCACGAGCATCCGAGCCCATATCCAGCCTTGTAAACCCAACAATCACCCAGCCGTGTGACATGCAAGCCACCCGATCCCCACTGCCCTGCAAAAACCAAAAAGAAGAAAAAAAAAGACCCCAAATAAAATAAAATAGTAATAATAGTAGGGGTGGCTGGATGGCAGACAGAGCATCGACCCTTGAGCCAGGAGCACCTGGGTCCAAATCTGGCCTCAGACACCCAAAGATCACCCTGCTATGTGGCCCCAGGTAGGCCACCCAGCCCCACTTGCCCTGCACCCTCCCCCAAATAATCATAACAAAAAATGTGATTCAGTCTTTGTTCCAACACGAACAACTCTGTCACGGGTGGATCACATTCTTTATGATAAGTCCATCACAAAAGTTACTTCCATATTTTTCCAACGTTGCCATTGCTGATCGCAACTCCCTCCTTTCTTATTTCTCCACTACCATGTACTATATTTTCTCTCTCCTTTCACTCTGACTGTGCTGTAGGGTAGCTGAGTGGCGCAGCAGACAGATCCCTGGTCCTGGGGCCAAGAAGCCCTGAGCCCCCATACCACCCCTTAGGGTCAGCATCCACCTGGCCCTATGGTCCCAGACAGGCCTTCCAATCCCAGCCCCTTGCAAGAAGTGAAAAAGAAAATGTGTTATATCTAACCACTCTCCCCCCATGGTTCATCCTCTCCTCCATCATTCACATCCCCACCCCTTCCCCCTGTCCCCCCCCTTCTTACTCCAGATGTCTATACCCCATTGAGTATGCTTGCTGTTTCTTCTCCTAGCCATCTCTGATGAGAGCAAAGGTTCCCTTGCCTCCCCCCTTCCATATCATTGCAATAGCTCATTGTAATAAAAAAAATCTTATTATGTGAAATATCCTGGACTATTCCCCCTCTCCTTTTTTTCTGCCATTCCATTTCCCTTTTTTTTCTATTGACTCCATTTTTACACCATATTTTATCCTCGAATTCAGCTTTCTCCTGTGCTTCAACTATAAAAGCTCCCTCTGCCTGCTCTATTAACTGAGAAGGTTCATATGAGTATTATCAGTGTCATTTTTCTATGCAGGAATACATGCAGTTCATCCTCATTAAGTCCCTCATATTTCCCCCCCTCTCCTCCAATCTCCATGCTTCACCTGGGTCTTGTATCTGAAGAACAAACCTTCTGTTCAGCTCTGGCCATTCCAAAAGGAACATTTGAAATTACCCTGGTTCATTGAAAGTCCATCTTTTTTCCCTGGAAGAGGACATTCAGCCTTGCTGGGTAGTTCATTCTTGGCTGCATTCTAAGCTCTTTTGCCTTCCGGTATATTGTATTCCAAGCCCTACGAGCTTCCAATGTAGTTGCTGCTAAGTCCTGTGTGATCCTGACTGCAGCTCCATGATATTTGAACTGTGTCCTTCTGGCTGCTTGTAATATTTTCTCTTTGACTTGGGAGTTCTGCAACTTAGCTATAATATTCCTAGGAGTTAGTTTTTTGGGATCTCTTTCTGGGGAGGGGGTATTGGTGGATTCTCTCCATTTCTATTTTGCCCTCTGCTTCTAGAATATCAGGGCAATTTTCCTGTAGTAATTCTTTGAAAATGATGTCAAGGATCTTCTCCTGATCATGAATTTCAGGTATTCCAATAATTTTTAAATTATCTTTCCTAAGTCTGTTTTCCATATCAGTTTTTTTTTTTTAGGTTTTTGCAAAGCAGTGGGGTTAAGTGGCTTGCCCAAGGCTACACAGCTAGGTAATTAAGTGTCTGAGATCAGATTTGAACCCAGGTACTCCTGACTCCAGGGCTGGTGCTTTATCTACTGTACCACCTAGCTGCCCCTGTCAGTTGTTTTTTCAATGAGATATTTCACATTTTCTTGTAATTTTTCATTTTTTTGGTTTTGAAGTATTGATTGCTGATTTCTGGTAAATTCATCAATCTCCCTGAATTCTATTCTTTGTCTGAAGGATTTGTTCTCCTCAGAGAGTTTTCTTATCTCTTTTTCCATCTGGCCAATTTTGCTTTTTAAAGAATTTTTCTCCTCCAAAACTTTGAACTGTTTTATCTATTTGACCTAAGCTGGTTTTTAGCATGCTATTTTCTTCAGCATATTTTTGGATTTTCTTGACTAAGCTGCTGACTTCATTTTCATGTTTTTCCTGCATCTCTCTCCTTTATTTTCCCAGTTTTTCTTCCAACTCCCTCATTTGATTTTCAGTCTTTTTTGAGTTCTGTCATAGCCTGAGCCCAATTTTTGCTTTTCTTGGAGTCTTTAGATGCAGGAGCTTGTGCTTCCTCATCAGACTGAGTATTTTGATCCTTCTTGGGCACAATTGCAAAATATTTCTCAATAGTCTTCCTCTTGTTTCTCTACTTGCTTATTTTCCCAGCCTGGGCCTGGTTTTGGGGTGCTTCCTGAGCTTTTGGGACACTCCTACAAGGGTCTCAGTGTGTGAGGCTCTGTCCTCCCTCCTGGTCTGTGAATGACCATAAGCGCCCCCCTCTGCCATGGAGCCGAGGTGGGGGGGGTCCCTGCTGTTCTATGGGGGGGCCTAGAGTGGGATCAGGATCTGAATGTGGTCAGAGCCCCAGAGTCCTGTTCCAGGGGCAGAGGACAGAAGAGCCCTGCAGTCTCTCTTCACTCCCCTCTCTCAGCTCAATGGGCTCATGCCCTGGAGGCTCCTGCTTACCTGCTCATCTGCTTCTGTTTCTGGCTCCGGGCTGCAGAAAGACCAAGCTGCTCCCTGTGTGCCCCAGGGCTGGGCTCCATGTGCTTGCTCTGGCAGAGGTCCCCCACTGTTCTCCCACTTTGTGCCCAGTGCTCCTCGGGCTCAGGAGACTCCCCCGCTGCTGTGAGCTGTGGCTCCCAGAGCCCTGGGGGCTGCCTCTGGGAGGCTGAAGTTCTTTCGCTCTGGTGGGCCACCCCTCTGGCGGGCCACCCCTCTGACCCCGGGGAGCAGAGCCTTTCTGCTCTTTTCCAGGTTACCTTGAGTAGGAGAACTGCCTCACTGGGTCCCTTTGTGGGTTCTGTCTCTCGAACGTTTAGTTAGAGTCCTTAGCTGATGAATTTTATCAGAGAGCTCCTAAGACTGGATCCCTTCTTGTTGCCATCTTGGCTCCGCCCCCTTTAGATCATTTTTTTTACAGCATAATAGTATTACATTATGTTTAGATAATTTAATTTGTTTAGCATCCTTCAATGCAGAGCATCTCCTTAATTTCCAATTCTTTAACACCACAAAAAAGAACTGCTTTGGAGACTTTTCTTCTTTAACTGCTTTAGTTTTCATTTGTGCAAAATCTTTTTTGCTTTTATGTAATCAAAGCTGTTTTTTTTTTCCTTTTGCCATCTTCTCTCCTGCTTTAGTCATGAATTTTTCTGTCCATAGATTTGCAAAATAATTCATTCCCTGATTTTCTTATTTATTTCTCATGTTACCTTTTCTTTGTGAGTCATTGATTCATTTGGAACTCTTCATGGACAATAATTGCTCCTTGATAGGTTTAGGAGAACCAGATCAACCCTGCTTGAAAGTAAGAACTGCCTGCATGGACTTGATTTATGACAGTTTCTTGCTGTTTACAACAAAATAATTACCAAATTTATTGGAAGTTTTCATTTTGGGTCAGCAACTTTTCTTTGTTGACTTTTTTTCAGTATCTACCAGATATCATTTATCTTCTCATTTCTCTTTCAACCTCCATGCTTCACTGTGCTGCCTTTCATCTCTGCATACTGCCATATTGAGAAACACAAAGGAAAAACAGTGAAAGTGAAACCAACTTAATTTTGCCAAAGTTACATGCAGTAGTTCCCCTTTTTTTGTATTTGGAGCTGGTTATTTTTAACTAGTTACATGAACCATTGTGCCTATATATAATGCTGGCTAGAATTTTTCTCCTGCATATATTACATTAGCTGAGGTAACACAACCAGGTATATGATTATTGATGTTTGAAGATTAAAATATCTTGGAGAGTTGGGATATTTGTATTAGATTTAGATGATCATCTAATGTTCCTTCTCTGAATTTTTAAAAATTTTGTCGATATTTTTATTTTTGTATTACCTTTATTTTCAAATATGTCCCTCCTACTTGCCCTACTTTTCAACAAATAATAAAAACAAATGCAGTTCCATAAAACTGAGTGAATATATCATCTGAATCTGATAGTGTATATAGCATTCTTCTAGTAATAGTTTAACATGCTTGCCTTACTTCAGCATCTCAGATATTAACTAATCACATCTTTAGTTATTCTTGCCAATGTATACTGTGTATGAGGTGAAACTCCAGAGTTGTTTTGATTTGCATATCTCTTATTAATTTTGATCAATCTTTCATATGGTTGTTAATAGTTTGGACTTATTTTGAGAACTATTCCGATTTTAATTCTGTGATTCATTTTCTCTCTACTCCCTATTTTGAATTTTGTTTAATTTTATATTCTCGTATTTGTGTATATTTGTCTGAATTGCTCATGCCTTTCTTGTGAAAGTGACTTGAGAATTGTTGGGCAGCCAGGGTAAAGGATCTGTGAAAGCATTAATTTTTTAAAAAATTTACAGATCTTGAGAGTGATAACTGGGAGTGGGAACTAACAGGAAATAACCTCTCTTTGTAGTTTTAGAAATACAAATTGTGGGTTGAAAAGCAGTCATACCTTCTTCTCTGACTTGTAATTTCACTAAGCATTTTAAAATAGTATTTCTCAACCTACTGTCATTAATGCTGTGATTATTTACAGTAAGAGCCATATGTTAAGCAAGTTAAAATGGTTGTTGGGTTTTTATTTGTAAAAACCTAAAAGTTTAAATATTAATATGAAAATAGCTTTTGTATGGTTGTCCTGTACAAACTGATTCCTTCTCAGTCTACAGGATTCCATTTCAGTTGTTAAATAAACACCAGAACTACAAATAACACTTAGCCTATGAAGAATGACAGGCAAAGTCTAAATTTCATAGGTGAAATTTTTGGCATCAGATTTTATTATTGATGTGACACTATTATAATTGAATTGTTAGTCTTGATTAACAATTGAAAATATAAGGGGCGGGGCAGCTAGATATCACAGTAGATAGAGCACCAACCCTGGAGTTAGGAGGACCTGGACCTGAGATCAAAACCAATCTCAAGACCCTTAATAATTACCTAGCTGTGTGACTGTGGCCAAGTCACCTAACCCCACTGTCTTGCAAAAACTTAAAAAAAAAATTAAAAGTAAAAAAGGATTTAAAGGATGATGTTATCACTTTAATGATAGATTGGTAGATTTTATTCATGGCTTAGTAGAAATTTTTAAACTTTTAAAGAACTTCTAATCTAGGTATCTCATTTTTCAAAGGAAAACCAAGACCCAAAGAAAGGAAATGACTTGCCTTGGATCAAAAAATGAATTAGTGACAGTTACAATTAGACTAACTCTTTGCATTATACTATACTGCTTTCAAGTTGAAGTTGTATGTAATTTATATCTACTATATATGTTGAGTTGAAAGGAATTACATTTATTTTTCTCTGTAATTGATTAACATTAAATTGTAATGACATGAGGCTTCTATCTTGTTTTTTTTTAATTTTTTTTTTTTTACTAGCATCCTTATTGTTCTTTGCAGCTATGGCCTCTGCTTCATATGGTCACATTTTCTTTTGCTGCTTCAAAAAAATTCCATTCTTAGTAGAGACATGAAGTTTTGGAAATAGAAAGGAACCTTTCTATTCCTTGGGTTTTTGGCATCCCTTTTTCTTTGTTTCTTTAAATATAGATTCTTCTGTGTGATTTCAGTCTTGTTCACCCACTCTTCCCAGTTACAAGATCTTAAATGCCTTTCCCATATCTGTATATATAATATTGCCAGTACAATTGATTCTTTAAAGTGATAATATTATTCAAATTCATATCAAATTTTTCCATTAGACTAGTTAGTTACCATATTTTAAATATAATCTTGAATTGAATTTATGTAGCTACTTCAGAGGATATGTTTTTGATGGTAGGGAGCTAGATGTACATTGTGTGCTGAGGTGGTAGTGTATAAATGTGGTGGTTCCACTGTCATTGATGAGAATAGATTGCTAAAGAAATGTTGGCATATCTCTTCTATTTTACATCTGATTTTTACATTTTCATTTAAAATGCTATTGGGATGAGCTTTTGTAATTTAGTTCTATCCTATGTTTTAAACAGAATAATTTCCCCTTTCTATCATTTTTTGCTGTTTGAGATAATAATCTTCCACTATTTCCTTTCCCAACATTTTGTAAATATGTTTGTATTCTAAATGTTGGCCTTGATTGCAGTGTGTTGTCTTGGTAAGGAGAAAAAGTGTTTGTTGGAAAAAGTAAATTCAGTTTTTTTTTTTTGTGCTTTATATTGGTGAAACTTCTTTGAGAAATGGTCATTTGTATGAGAACATATGCCATAGAAGTGTGACTAGCATAAAGTAGTAGTCCCAAGACAGAGTCTTAACCCCTAAATTCATAATTAGTAGGTGACAACAACCAAGGGTGACAGTGGGTTACAAAGGAGACTGGAGCAAAGCACAGGATGCAGAAAGTGGCATGAGGTCCCTTGTAGCTGTTTAGAAATGAGAAAGGGGATAGCTCTGTAAGTGTTGTTATAAGAACCTGCTTTCTCTATCGGTGATAGTCAAGTGACAAAACTTAATTTCTTCACAATCCCCAGTCTGCTTCTGGTAAGAGTAGTGGATATCACTGAAGTAAAAAAGAAAAAAAAAAGTGAAAATAGAGAATATTGTGCACGGAGTTGGAAGTGGCACAATTTTCTACCAGAAAGGAAAAATGGAATGCTAGGAAAACAATTCTGCACAGAACTACTTCTGGTAAAAATCAGTGTCATAGTTCCTTTCCTCACAAAAGCTAATAGTAATGACTCACATTTTAGAGTGTTTTGAAATGTTTTATTGTTTTAGCTTTAAAGGTTTTCAAAGAACTGTGCTCATATCCATTTTCTGAGGTAGGTGGTTCAAATGTTATTTCTGTCTTAGAGGATGAGGACCTGAAAGATTAAATGGTTTGGCTAGGGTCTCTTGAACAAAAATTGGGTGGGACTGGACACAGACCTGAGATATCTCCAAGCTCAGCACTCTGCCTGCTCTTGACATTGCCTTTAGATGTGTGGGTGGGGTTGGGAAGAGTGGAGAGAGGAACATCCATAGTAAAAAACATGAATATGAGTGCATTAGAGAAGTCAGAAGCAGCAATCAGAACTGTGTACTTTTGTCTCTTGACTGGGATAATGGGAAAGATTTTATATAGATTGATTTGAACTGAGTTTAGAAGGATGGCCACAGGAGATATTGGGGTGAGTATTCTGGGCAGAATGCAGAAGCAAAAGCTTAGGAATTACAGGTTTAGGTTTGTATGGGAAACAGTGGATAGATTGGCTAATAGATTCTAGATTGGCTGGTATATGATTTGTGTCAAGGGGTAATACTGTGACTGAAAATGGTTTATTAAAAATATAGAGACCTGGAAATTATTTTGAGAAAAAATCAGAATTAATTTTCTTAGATTATTATGCAAGTAACTTATTAAAATTTGATGTTTTACACTAAATATTGATTTAGATTCTCAGGAAAAAAATGTAGCATGTGGTAATGATTTAGATTATTGATATGTTTCTTACTCTGTAACAGTGATTTGGGTTTAAAGCCTTCAAAATTTTTTTCCTTAAATTTTCAGGTGATCTATTAAGTAACCTGTTGCAGAGTCCTAGTGCAGCCAAACTGTTAAACCAGCCAATTCCTATTCTTGATTCTGAGAGTGAGTATATCTGTTCCCTGGCTTTGGAGTGCCTAGCCCACCTCTTCAGCTGGATTCCTCTGTCTACCAGCATCACCCCATCCCTCCTTACCACGATATTCCACTTTGCTCGATTTGGCTGTGACATTCGAGCCAGAAAGATGGCATCAGTCAATGGCAGCAATCAGAACTGTGTCCTTGGTCAGGAACGGGGCAGGCTTGGAGTTCTGGCCATGGCTTGCATCAATGAACTCATGTCCAAGAACTGTGTGCCTATGGAATTTGAAGAGTATTTACTGCGCATGTTCCAGCAGACTTTTTACCTCCTGCAGAAAATCACCAAGGACAATAATGCTCATACAGTGAAGAGTAGACTTGAAGAACTTGATGAAAGGTAAGAGAAAGAAGCCATAGCAGAGAAAGTTATGTTTTCAGAAAGGGTTATTATGGCTCATTGCTCTTGTGCATAGCGTCTTTAATCCTCTTTGATTTCAGAATTTGGAGCTCCAAAAGAAGAGCAGAAAGGTAGGTGTGTGATGGTGAGTACAGGCCTGACTGTAGCTTGAAGGGCTGGGGTGGCTAAGGGAAAGGGATTGAGTTTGAAAAGTGATTGTGGTGCTTCTAGGTTTGTTGTATTTCCCATATTCCTCCCCCTCCTTTCCTCCTCTTCCTTTTTCCCTTACTTATTTAACTACAGGTATAAGGTGGTTCGAGAACTGAAACTGCCCCTCATTCATAGCCAGGAACATCAGAAGAGGCACATGGAGGTACAGGAATTAAAATCTGCCCCTTTTCAGTTGGTGTTGCCTTTTAGTTTTGAGCATTTTTTTTAATACATAAAAGGAAGTGACCCAGGACATTTTGCAGGGTATAGAAGTATTTTCTTGAATATTTTCACCAAAAGACACACATTTATAGGGAAACCTTTGTGGCTTCTTTATCATTCTTTAGAATGGAATCCAGAAATAAGACTGTTGGTCTTTATTTTGCCCCAACCCCTCCTTAAAAACCCACTTGAGGATTAATGGAAGCACATCGAGTCAGGGTCTAATTCTTTCTTTCCCTTGCAGTGGGATGTCAGTTATGTATCTTACACCTTTCATGAACAAGATGCTACACTGCTGTGTAAAGGCAAGAGGGAAATTGGATGCTTATTTTAAGAACATTCATGTTGAGTGTGTTTGGAAACCTGGAAGCAAAGATGATTTTTATTTTAACCATTTTCCCAGGTCACTTTTGATGAATATATATAGTTGAGGAATTGGTGTCCTTTTCAGTGCCATTAGCAGTTTTAAGGGGTTATTTATTGTATAAAATGTAAATAAACGTGCATGAAGTATATAATTTATAGAATAGTTTGAAAATTTGGTTCTTGGTTACTTTTATACACTTAATTTTATTAAGAGAAATAAAACTTATATGAGAATATCATATCATATTTCGATCTTTCATTTCACACATTAAACTTTATGCCTTTATGAAGAACTCATACTCTGTTATAGTAATAAAGTTCTTTCCCTCTAATTTGATGTCATTTCAAGTAGCAACTGACTGGATCAATTAAGAGTATCAGTACGTTCTTAAAAAAAACACAAGTTTTCCAACAGTCCTTTTTAACTTCATTAAAAAACCTTTCTAATATGTAATTGTGATTTAATTACTTATAAAAATCAATGAAAAGATAACTGATGTGTTCTAATTTGAGAGTTGAAATGGTATTCGCTATTTAAAATAACTTTTTTCTTTGAACTCATTACTTCTTTCCTGAATTTTTACTATGAAACATGCTATTAAAAATAAATTGACATGTGTTTTACTCTTAGGATAGTGCCATTTTCAGTCTGGGGCTGAGATCTGGGTGAAAAATCACAGCAGTTTATCTGTATATGAACTTTTTAAAGTTAACTTTTTTGCTTCCTTTGGTTTTGTATTTCAATTATATGCTTCCAGTTGCACTGTGAAAGGCGAGCCCTGAATGTACAGACAGGTGATATGAAAAATACTGTTTGCTTGCTTTATGACTCTTAAGAGTCTGTTATAACAAATTCTTAAAATATGATAGTCAATTCTTAGTTGTTCAGGAGCTGCTTAACTGGATCCTTTGCTTCTATTCTTTTTCTCTACAAACTTCTTATCTCTTAACTCTTTCACTGTTCATTAGCTCCTGTACCAGAAGGTGGGCAAGGGAAGGAAAATGAGTTGAATGAAGATTAGTTAGTATTGCTGCTTGATCAGGTTTATTTAATTTTTTTAATAAAGAGGTTGACCTGGAGATTGATAAGATTTTTGTATTATATTTTACTTGTCCATGCATTCAATGTTCCATTAGTTTACATGAATGAGAATTGAGCATATTTTCTAAGGAACAAAACATTGATACATTTTAAACACACAAATTTAATATATAAGAAACTATATTAGGGTGGAGGAGGTTCCATTCTTGATTGATTTGGATAGTGCCCTTCAGAAAAATCTCTCTACTTGATTATATAAAGGGAGGGGCCAAACTTGTTTCATAACCTCTGGAAATTCTGGTGAATGGAGCAAAATAATAGCATGAAGTACTAGCTAGTCTTCCTAAATATTTTGTCTAGTGATCCATTCAACTTTTATCCTTATGAAATGATTAATGCCATATAAATTATAAATCTTCATTTTCATTTATGTTTTCTAGAATTAAAATGAGCCCCAAAGTAAGCAAGGCCAACTGTGATTAAGTTGGTTAGAAACCTGGTAACCATATGGGGAAGTTTGATTTCCGGTCATTTTCAAATGAGTTGAAGGAACTTTTGAGTGAAGTGAAGTGGTACTTAGTGACTGCAGTGAAGGATTTCTTTTACTAAGTAGCCTTGCCTGATTGTAGGTCATATAATTTTTTGTATCTTTAATTTATATTTTCCAAACATATATCCATCTCATTTTCCAATCACCTTTTGGTATTTAGGGGCTTGAAATGACAGTTTCTGAATGTGAGAGTGATGTGCTGTGCATTTAATCAGAGGATTTTGTTAATCCTGGTTGTTTTGGCACATGCTTATCTATGAAATGGTCATAAAGAAATCTTGAGATTTGGGTGGTACTTGGGGCAGGATCATATAGTGGAATAAATGATGAACTGGGGAGTGAGTTAGAATCTGGAAATGAATTCTCATCTTATTTCTACAGTTAGTGGGCAAGTCATTCTAGACTTGATGAGCTCTAAGGTCCTTTCAGTGGCAGGTTGCTACATTTTTCTAAGTATTAAAATGTTTCATTCCTTTTGTAAAGAATTCTTGAAGATAATTGGGGGCATTGGATATTTAATTGTTATAAGGAATAGAAGAAGAAAATCGTATGTTTGGATTGCAATCTATTGGGTTGCAAGTCTAGAAATATTTTAGCAGGTTGTTAACCCCTTGAAAAATCATCTACTTGTCTCTGGTTTTTGGTGTATACACTTTACTAATTATGCCTTCTAGCTAATGAATCTTTGCCTTTGGAAATCACAGAGTAAAATGCTGTTACCTTGATATATACTATACAAGTTGATATGACCTCTATGAATTTGTTAGCCTTTTCCTTTCATTTTATTTTATATGGGTCATGCCACTCAATAGTTGGGGAAATATGAGAGCAGTTACTTAATCAGAAGGCATTATTATCTCAGCATTAAAGTTACTTTTCTGCTATGTTTCAGGTATTAATGGAGAGAAGGGTTGCGTGTCCTGTAGGTAATTGTTGCAGGCTTTTATGTTTTTAACTTAAAAAATATCTTGGTTAAATTAGTGTGTTTTGGTAATGTAAAGGATTTGAGTTGGTTAATATTGCATTTCATTTATCTTTTTTAGAGTTATTTCCATTGAAGGTAGACTTCGAGATTTTAACATTGTAATATTTTTTTCTTATTTAGCTACATCGAGAAGTTTACTGATTTTCTCCGTCTCTTTGTGAGTGTCCATTTGAGGAGGATAGAATCCTACTCTCAGTTCCCAGTGGTAGAGTTTTTGACACTGTTATTCAAGTACACGTTTCATCAGGTATGGCCTGAAATTACTCTTCATTTAATGTTCAATTATTTAATATTGCACATTTACTCTTAAAAGCTTGTAAACCTTAAAGCACTATATAATGCTAAGTTATAAGTCCTCCCATTTTGTAGTTAATACTAAATTGAAGGGAACAGAATTGAATTTCAAAAATACTTTAAAATTGGGAACATTTAGTTTCATGTACTTTTCACAGGAATTTTATAGAGGAGAGGAGTCAGGATACAGACATAGTAGTATCGAATCCTTATTTCCTATTTCTTTCTTTCTTTCTTTTTTAATATTTATTTATTCTCTTTTTGTACAAATAATTTTTTTATACATTAATAAAATATTCTTGTTTAAGAGTAAACAGAATACCCCCCCCAAAATATAGACTTGCTTGAGTGATAAAGGGGAGAGAAAAAAATTGAAATTTAAAAAAAATAATAGTAATAATTGTAGGTATGTCCAGGTGGTACAATGAACAGAGCCCCAGCCCTGGCGCCAGGAGCACCCAAGCCCATATCCGGCCCCATGCACCCAACAATCACCCAGCCGTGTGACATGCAAGCCACCCCAACCCCACTGCCCTGCAAAAACCAAAAAAAGAAAAAAAAGACCCAAAATAAAATAAAATAGTAATAATAGTAGGGGTGGCAGGGTGGTGGTCAGAGCATTGGCCCCTGAGCCAGAAGCACCCGGCTCCAAATCCGGCCTCAGACACCCAAAGATCACCCTGCTATGCGGCTCCAGGCAGGCCACCCAGCCCCATTTGCCCTGCACCATCCCCAAAATAATAAAAATAATAAAAAATGTGCTTCAGTCTTTGTTCCAACACCAACAACTCTGTCACAGATGCATCACATTCTTTATGGTAAGCCCATGGCAAAATTTACTTCCATATTTTTCCACCGTTGCCATTGCTGATCGCAACTCCCTCCTTTCGTATTTCTCCATTATCATGTACTATACTTTTCTCTCTCCTTTCACTCTGACTCTGCTGTAGGGTCTCTGAGTGGCACAGCAGACAGATCCCTGGTCCTGAGGCCAAGAGGCCCCCAGCCCACATACCACCCCTTAGGCCCAGAATCCACCTGGCCCTATGGTCCTCTACAGGCCATCCAATCCCAGCCCCTTGCAAGAAGTAAAAAGGAAAATGTGTTACATCTGACCACTTCCCCCACCCCATGGTCCATCCTCTC
This sequence comes from Macrotis lagotis, assembly GCF_037893015.1. Taxonomy (NCBI): domain Eukaryota; kingdom Metazoa; phylum Chordata; class Mammalia; order Peramelemorphia; family Peramelidae; genus Macrotis; species Macrotis lagotis. The sequence continues at coordinate 61,503,010 of NC_133665.1, forward strand.
CTCCTTCATTCACATCCCCACCCCTTCCCCCTGTCCCCCCCCTTCTTACTCCAGATGCCTATATCCCATTGAGTATATATGCTGTTTCCTCTCCTAGCCACCTCTGATGAGAGCCAAGATTCCCTCATTCCCCCTTGCCTTCCCCCCTTCCATATCATTGCAATAGCTCATTGTAATAAAGAAAAAACTTATTATATGAGATATCTTGGCCTATTCCCCCCTCTCCTTTTGCTTTCTCCCATTCTATTTCCCTTTTTTCTATTGACTCCATTTTTACACCATATTTTATCTTTAAATTCAGCTTTCTCCTGTGCTTCAACTATAAAAGCTCGCTTTACCTGCTCTATTAACTGAGAAGGTTCATATGAGTATTATCAGTGTCATTTTTCAATGCAGGAATACATGCAGTTCATCCTCATTAAGTCCCTCATATTTGCCCCCTCTCCTCCAATCTCCATGCTTCACCTGAGTCCTGTATCTGAAGATCAAACCTTCTGTTCAGCTCTGGCCATTCTAACAGGAACATTTGAAATTCCCCTGGTTCATTGAAAGTCCATCTTTTTCCCTGGAAGAGGACATTCAGCCTTGCTGGGTAGTTCATTCTTGGCTGCATTCTAAGCTCTTTTGCCTTCCAGTATATTATATTCCAAGCCCTACGAGCTTCCAAAGTAGCTGCTGCTAAGTCCTGTGTGATCCTGACTGCAGCTCCATGATATTTGAATTGTGTCCTTCTGGCTGCTTGTAATATTTTTCTCTTTGACTTGGGAGTTCTGGAACTTGGCTATAATATTCCTAAGGGTTGTTTTTTTGGGATCTCTTTCTCTGGGGGATCGGTGGATTCTCTCCATTTCTATTTTGCCCTCTGCTTCTAGAATATCAGGGCAATTTTCCTGTAGTAATTCTTTGAAAATGATGTCAAGGCTCTTTTCCTGATCATGACTTTCAGGTATTCCAATAATTTTTAAATTATCATTCCTAAGTCTGTTTTCCATATCAGTTGTTTTTTGAATGAGATATTTCACATTTTCTTCTAATTTTTCATTTTTTTGGTTTTGAAGTAATGAATCCTGGTTTCTTGTAAATTCATCAATCTCCCTGAATTCTATTCTTTGTCTGAAGGATTTGTTCTCCTCAGAGAGTTTTCTTATCTCTTTTTTCCATCTGGCCAATTTTGCTTTTTAAAGCATTCTTCTCCTCAGTAATTTTTTGAACTGTTTTATCCATTTGACCTAAGCTGGTTTTTAGCATGCTATTTTCTTCAGCATTTTTTTGGATTTCCCTGACTAAGCTACTGACTTCATTTTCATGTTTTTCCTGCATCTCTCCTTTCTTTTCCTAGTTTTTCTTCTAACTCCCTCATTTGATTTTCAAATTCTTTTTTGAGCTCTATCATAGCCTGAGCCCAATTTCTGTTTTTCTTGGAGTCTTTAGATGCAGGTGCTTGTGCTTCCTCATCTTCAGACTGAGTATTTTGATCCTTCTTGGGCTCATATGCAAAAATATTTCTCAATGGTCTTCCTCTTGTTTCTTTGCTTGCTCATTTTCCCAGGCTGAGCCTGGTTTTGGGGTGCTTCCTGAGCTTTTGGGCCACTCCCACAAGGGTCTCAGTGTGTGAGGCTCTGTCCTCCCTCCTGGTCTGTGAATGACCATATGGGCCCCCCTCTGCTACGGGGCTGAGGTGGAGGGGGCCCTGCTGTTCTATGAGGGGGGGGCCTAGACTGTGATCAGGATCTGAATGTGGTCAGAGCCCCAGAGTCCTGTTCCAGGGGCAGAGGACAGAGCTCTGCAGTCTCTCTCTTCACTCCCCTTCCTAGGTTCAATGGGCTCATGCCCTGGGGGCTCCTGCTTACCTGCTCATCTGCTTCTGTTCCTGGATCTGGGCTGCTGAAAGACCATGTTGCTTGCTGTGTGTCCTGAGGGCTGGGCTCCACATGCTTGCTCTGGCAGAGGTCCCCCCGTTGTTCCCCCAATTTGTGCCCTGTGCTCCCCGGGGTGTAGCTCAGGAAACTCCCCCCCCCCCCGTGTGAGCTATGGCTCCCAGCGCCCTGGGGCTGCCTCCAGGAGGCTGAAGTTCTTTTGCTCTGGCGGGCCCCCCCTCTGGCAGGCCGCTCCTCCAACCCCAGGGAGCAGAGCCTTTCTGCTCTTTTCCAGGTTACCTTGAGTAGGAGAACTGCTTCCCTGGGTCCCTTTGTGGGTTCTGTCTCTCAAAAATTTAATTAGAGTCCTTAGAATCGAAGTTTTATGAGAGAGCTTCTAAGAGCTGTTGCTCTCTTGTCACCATCTTTGCTCCGGCCCCCTCTTTCTTTCTTTTTTCCTTCCTTCCTTCCTTCCTTCCTTCCTTCCTTCCTTCCTTCCTTCCTTCCTTCCTTCCTTCCTTCCTTCCTTCCTTCCTTCCTTCCTTCCTTCCTTTCTTCCTTCCTTCCTTCCTTCCTTCCTTCCTTCCTTCCTTCCTTCCTTCTTTCTGTCTTCCTGTCTTCCTGTCTTCCTGTCTTCCTGTCTTCCTGTCTTTCTGTCTGTCTTTTTGGTAAGGTAGTGGGGTTAAGTGACTTGTGCAAGGTCATATAGGTAGGTAATTATTAAATATTATTAAATGTCTGAATCCAGATTTGAACTCAGGTTCTCCTGACTCCAGGGCTGTGCTCTGTCCTCTGTGCTATATTACTCCCTTTCTTGAGTAAATGAGTCTATTTGTTGTGAGCTCTCCTCTCCCAGTTTCTGCTCCTTAGTATCCTTATCCCATCATTATCGTTATACCCTGGTTCTACTTCTTTGTTCCAGTTCTGAAAAAAAGGGGACTCTTGGATTTGTCAGCCTTTTTATTTGTTCCTTGGACCCTGTCTTACTCCATTTCCTTCATGAGCTTTTACTCCTACTCATCCCACCTGTCTTCATTCTTATTACTGGTTTCTTCCCTTCTGCTGACAAACATGTCTAGGACTACCCATCTTTAAAAACAGAAAACAAACTATTTCCTTTATTCTTTTATCTCTCCTCAAGCTATTCTCTTTCATTATCAGATTCCTAGAATAAACCATTTTATAAACTTTTCCTCAGCCTCTTTACCTTCCACTTCTCAATCCCTCATGCCTGGCTTCTGAAGTGACTATTGAAATTATTATCTTACTTTTGTTTACTTGGTTGTTTCTTGTAAATGACATTTCCTTTTTTTGAGTTTTTTGAGTTTGTTCCTCATTTTGGGAGCATTCTCCTCTATTATCTTAACTTCTCTGGCTAAAGTCTCAGCTTTTGCAGGAAGACCTTCCCCTCAACTCTTTGATGTCTTTCTTCAGAGATGATCTTCAGTTTATCCTATACATATATTTTTTGTGCATAGTGGTTTGTATGGTGTTTTCCCTATTAAACCCTGTGCTTCTTGAGAACAGGGACTACCTTTTGCTTTTCTTTTCATCATTAGCACAATGCTTGGCAACAGAGGAGGAACTTAATAGTAGATTGACTTGGTTTACTTCTTATTCAGTTAGTATGTCTTCCTGTGCATATAATCTTCATGTTCATTTTTTCCTTAACAGTGCAATGATTATATTGTATGCTACAATTTGTTGTTTAGCCAAATCATTGAACTTGCTTCTAGTATTCTGTTTTTGTTTTTGCAAGGAAATGGGGTTAAGTGACTTTCTCAAGGTCACACAGCTAAGTAGTTATTGTCTGGATTGGATTTGAACTCAGGTCCTCCTGACTACACTCTGTCCAGTGCTCCATCTAATTGCCCCAGCTTCTTGTATTCTGATACCACAAAACTGATAATCACACAATATTTTTGTCTAAATAGATTTTTCTTTTTCTCTCTTCGGTCTCTAGGTCAGTAAGTATGACATTTTAGTCACTTTTTAAACATAACTGCAAATTGTTTTCCAGAATAATTGGACAAATTCACCAGTTCATGGCTCCATTAACAGTGTAATAGAGTTTTTGTGTTTATTCAATTCTCTCCTTTATTGACTGTTCTATTTTTTTGGCCATATTTACCAATTTGATGTGTGTGTTGAAACTTGAGATGTTTTGATCTGTATTTTTCTTTAGTTTCCTGATTTTGTTGTTAAGTGGTCAGGTTAAATGATTTTCAGTAGAATTCTTTGTCTTCCCCCTTAAATCTTCTGCTGCTCCAAATTATGTGTTTCTGTTTAGGGGTATCAGGACCCTTCTAGATAACCCATTTTGTAACCTGGAGTCATCATCATCTCTTCTCTCTTCTTACCTTCTGTATCAATCACTTATCAAGTCTTGTTAGTTTTCTTCCATATCTTTCATATATGTCATCCCTTCTCTACTCTCACTGATACACCCTATCTTCAACTATCATTTGAACAGCTGAAACAGCTGTCAGTATCACTTCTTCTAAATTCTTTGTTAGCCTAATCCACAGAACTGCCACAATAATCTTCTTAAGGCACAGATCTGATCAGGTCTTTTTCATTCCCAAGAATCTTCAGTGGCTACCTTTTGCTTTTAAGAAAATTCTCATTTTAAACTAAATTAAATTAAATTCACATTTTAAAACCCTTATAGTTTGGTTACAACTGAACTTTCCAGATTTATTTCAAATTATTTCCCTTCACACAATCTGTTGTCCAATGAAACTGGAACTCAGCATCTTCTACTTCTTTGACTTTATTTTAGATTGTCCACTCTAACTGGCATTCATTTCCTTCAAAGCTCACCTCTGGTGCCCCCAGGATTTACTCCCATTATTTAAAGGCAGAAACTGGATGGTTTTTTGTTTTGCTTTCTCAGAGCCTGGCACAGTGACTTGCACATAGTGAGCACATAGTAAATGCTTGTTGAAGTAAATTGAATTTGATAGCTCTTCATTCTAGCAAACTTGATTATACTTACTGTTTCCTGAATTTGACATTCCATATTCCACCTCCATGTATAAGCAAGTCTCTTGGACCTCCTGGAGTGTTCTGTTTACTGATTTCTGTCATTCATAATTTTTATTTTCTTTTGTGCCTTCTCTCACATGCTATCTTCAGGAAGCAGATTCCTTCTTATCCTTCTCTCCAGTCCCCATACCTCAGTTGTTAGTGCTTTCTTCTTTTTCAGATTATTTTGTAATTACATCTGTATTTTTACATCTTCTAATAGAATATAAGATGCTTGATGGTAGGGACTATTTTATTTTTGTCTTTGGTAGCATAGTGTGTTGATACATAGTAGACATTAGTAAATGTTTTTTCTATGTAATTAAAGCAATTAAGTAGATTTTTAAAATACTTCCTTTATGAGATCAGAAAAGAAAATTTAGAGAGAAAGGAAATTAAAATAATTTTATTGAAATTTGGTCAGTCTTTGAGTGTACACAGGCCACAGCTTAGAGAATAAAGATACTGAGTGGTAAAGATGAGCCATTTCTGGAAGATAGTGGGTCACATGGAGTTAGGAGAATTAGAAGGATGAAGGGGAATTGGCAGATTTCAACTAAAGAAGAATTTATAGAAAGAAGGAAATAGATGTAGAAGAAAGGCATGGATCATCATTATTAGCTTGGGGTCCTGGAAGAAAGATGCTGTTAGGGTATTAGAAATGAAATGGGGAGTAGTTGGTAGAGAATGGAAATGCTGAAATGAATATAGAATGATTGGAAGAGACAAAAGAATTAGAGGAGTTTCAAATAGGAATTAGGATTCAAGAATTAGAAGAGGCCATAGACATTATCATAATCAAAATGGGTTTTTATTATAAAAGGTATTAAGTAACAGAACTGGAATCCAATAATAATTTGTTTCTAATTCAATACCTTTTTGATTTTATCAAGAACCCCAGGATAAGCATATATAGATGTATTTCTCAAATTAATTTGGTCTGAACTTGAAATAATATTGACAATTCATAAATGGAAATCTAGGAGTATGTAAAGACACTAAGAAAAGGAGGAATCTGAGCCATTTTAGGATTAAAATGGGGGGGAGCTTATTTGCATGCCAGAAAATTATTATGTATTATTTTTGATACTTGTATAGTTGCATATTTGATATTTTGGAGTGGAAATGCTGATAGCATCGAACTTTTCTCATGCACCCCTTATTCTCCTTTTCCAAAACAAGGGTTCTATGGACAATGATTTGGGAAATCAGAGTTTGGGAAGAAAAGAAGGGGTATAGAAGAATAACCTGAAAATGTTTAGAAATCTGAATCCCAGTAGAAACTTAATCCTGTATATGACTATCTTAATTACCATGTGGGCTAGAAAACAACTTAAGAATAGACATTTTTTTAAAAAATGAAGTTCCCACTTTTTATTAGAATCTTATTTTTTATCAGTTTTCTATTAAATTGAAAATGTGAAAGGAGAATTTCTATATTTTGAAAGATATGTTGGTATGTGGTCATGAAACAAATAGTCTTCTTTATTCTCTCTCTCCCTACCTTGAGTATGTGGCCACTTAGGTTTCTTCCTGTACATTCAGCCTCCTAAACCTTACTCTTTTTACTTTTGGCTCTGTGTGGGAGGCTATGCTTGTTGTACATCCAGAATTAAATTCAAGGGGTAGAAAAAATGGACATATCTTTAAACCTTTCCCTGTACTGGCATGATTTTAAAAAAGCAGCCTTGTTCCCTGATTTTTCTTTCAACTTGAGTGGGTGAAGGTATAATAAAAACTGTGCAGGCTTATCTTCCTCTTAGAAGAGAAGATAAGGAGGCTTAAAGAATGTCCCATATCTCCAGATCAATGAAAATGAAGTGTTTTTTATCAGTGGGGAAAACAAGAAAAGGAATCTTGAAGAAGCAAAATGGAAAGATGTCTAACTTTTGTCGGGAGGTTGGAGGGTCAAATATTGTGACAAATGAGAAAGGAAGAGACTGTTAGGTGCTTAGCACAAACAAGAGGCTTCTTTTCCTATGGAGGAGGGAACTGAAGCTTCTAAGGAGAAAGGGACTGCATTGTACTCCAAAGAAAAATAATGTGGATTCACAGATGTCTGTTGAGAAATCAGAGTAAAGGATCAGAAGAAGAGGCAAGGAATTGCAGCTGGTGGTCAACCTGATTAAAAATAGAGACATATGTTTCCCTCCAAGAGATGGATCTAGAACCACTCAGGGAAGCTTCTAAGGCTTATTGTTCAGCATAGCTACTGTTCATGTCTGGTGATTTATTTGGGCACATATGATGTTGCCAGAAAACATTGCTAAAGATGATGAGATTTTGAGAGAGGAATATGAGGCTAGTCAAAGAAGTGGTACTGATGTCATTATTGTTGATTGAGGGCTTCAAAAGGGAGCAACAGATTTGAGAAATTAACTGAATAAGGGTATCAAATATAGGAATAATATGCTCTTGGCTGCAAATGGGTTGCATCTAACAAGGGATAGTATTATTGCATTTGTCCGTAGTCTTGCAAGTCTAATTAGAAGGATTTTTAAGTTAAAAAAGTAAGGTTAACAAAGAAACTATCTAGAAAACCTAGAATAGCATAGCTCTTAAAGAAGAATAATAGAATGTCTCACAAGAGACAGTAGATATGTAGACAGTAGAATGTCTCACAAGAGACAAAAATCCAATAAAACCGTATCCTTATCTGTACACAATTATAAAAAGTACGACTCACAACATGAACTAGATAAATCTCAAAACCAGGTAGCAAACTCAACTTTGCATTTATCACAGTTACTTTGTCCGATGACACCCATGATTGAAATATGACCCTGGACAGATATCCTTATTCAAAAAGAACAGGGGAAAGAGGTTAAATGAAATAGTATATTTAGAAAATACATAAAGGATATCAGGAACTGGTAGACCCTGTTGGTGGGGGTGGGGGGAGAAGTGAAGGGCAGCACCATGACAAACTTTTATGTGAAAATCAGTGTAGGCAGTAAAAGTATTATCATCAGCATATACTACAAGTTACCTGTAATCCAATACTACAATAGGTCTATAATCAATATGGGTATATTCTCCATGTTGTAGACTGCCACCTATCCATGCCCCCTTCCCAATGATATAAGTATTTTTTACTTTTTAAAATTCATGTATTATTTTCACATTATTACAATAGTCTTTTTGTAAAGGTAAACATAATTCCCTCCTCACTCTACAAAGATAAATCTCAAGAAAAATAAAGTGAGAAGGGAAAAAAGTGTACTTCAATCTGTGATCAGGTACTATCAGCTCTCTCTTGGTTGGGTGGCATTCTTTATCATAAATCCATCAGAGAAGATGTTTCAATATTTTTTCCACACAGTTGCTATTGCTAGCTATATTTGACCCCCAATCTTATTCCTCCCCATCCCCAATTATTCTATTGTCTCTCCTTTCACCCTCTTCTTCCTCAGAAGTATGTTGTATCTGACCATCCTCTTCCACCATCTTCCCTCTCTTCTGTCACCTATACCCCTTCCCCTATTCCCTTTCTACTATCCCTTTTCTCTTCAGGATAAGATAGATTTCTCTACCCTATTGAGTGTGTAGGTTGTTTCCTCTCTGAGCCACTTCCAATGAGAATAAAAGCATACTCATTACCCCCCTCACCTTTTCCTCTTCACTCTATTGCAAATGCTTTTTTTGCCTCTTTTACATGAAATATTTTAGCTCATTCTACCTCTCATTTCCCTTTCTCCCACTGCATTCCTTTCTTTCCAGTTGACTCCATCTTTATAATATATTATACCTTCATATTCAGCTGTCTCCTGTGCCTTGTCTAGCTAGATATGCTCCTTTTACCTGCCCTAATAAATGAGAAGATTCATATGAGTTATCAGTGTCATATTCCCATGTAGGAATACACACAGTTTAACATCATTAAACCCCTCATAATTTACCCTTCTTGTCCCCCCTCTCTATGCTTCATCTGAGTCTTGTACTTGAAGATCAAACTTTCTGTTCAGCTATGGTCATTTCAATAGGAAAGTCTGAAAGTCCTCTATTTCATTGAACATCCGTCTTTTTCCCCAGAAAGAGGATGTTCAGTTTTGCTGGATAGTTAATTCTTAATTATAATCCAAGCTCTTTTGCCTTCCCAAATATCATATTCCAAGTCCTATGATATTTAGTAAAAGCTACTAAATCCTGTGTTATCCTGACTATAGCTCCACAATAATTTGAAATTGTTTCTTTCTGGCTGCTTGTAATATACTTCTCTTTGACTGGGGAGTTCTAGAATTTGACTATAATATTTCTGGGAGTTTTAATTTTAGGATCTCTTTCAGGAAGTGATTGGTAGATTCCCTCAGTTTCTATTTACCCTCTGCTTCTAAGATATCAGGGCAATTCCCCTGAGAATTTCTTTAATAATGAAATCTAGGCTCTTTTTCTGGTCATGACTTTCAGGTAGCCCAGTAATTTTTAAATTATCTCTTTGGATCTGTTTTTCCCAATGAGATATTTCACATTTTTTTCTAGTTGTTCATTCTTTTGGTTTTGTTTTATTGTTTCTTGATTTCTCACAAAGTCATCAACTTCCCTTAACTCTATTCTGTATTTGAAGAGTTTTTTTCCTTCAGAGTGTTTTTTTTATCTTCTTTTATGTCTGGCCAATTCTATTTTTTAAAGTATTCTTCTCCTCATTGACCTTTTGGAATGTTTTTACGATTTCACCTAAACTGGTTTTTAACATGGTATTTTCTTCAGTATATTTTGGTAATTCTTTCACCAAGCTGTTGAATTAGTTTTACTAGTTTTCCCACATTGCTCTCATTTCTCTTCCCAATTTGTCTTCTGCCTCCTTTACTTGATTTTCAGAATCTTTTTTGGGCTCTTCTATTAGCCTGAGAACAGATTCTGTTTTTCTTGGAGGCTTTAGCTTTGACTGTGTCATCTTCTGAGTGTATATTTTGATATTTCATGGGACTAAAGTAATTGTCTATGGTCATATTCTTTTTCTTCTGTTGTTTGCTCATTTCTCCAACCAAGGATCTGATTTTAACACTTTCCCAAACTTTTGAGTGTTTTTGGGATACTGCCCCAGGGATCTTAATTCCTTCAAAATCTTATGAGATGCTCTGACTGCTCTCCTGACCTGTGTTCTGGTCTGTGGATGACCACAGGCACTCTCTTCTGCCCTGGGTTGGGAGGAAGAGGGTCCCTGCTTTTCTTTGGTAATATGGGGGCCCAGACTGTGACCTGGATCTGAGCTTGAATAGAACTCAGAGTTGTGTCCCAGGGAAGCTGAGAGACTTCAGCCCTGACCCCCTTACCATCCGTGGGCTGAATGCTCTGGAAGTAGCTACTGGGTGGCTCTGCAGGCCTGCTTCCAGTTCCTGGAGTGGGGCTGTGCTGAGATCTGAGCTTCATTGGGCTCCACTCTTACTCTAGTGTGGCAAAGTTTTCTGTCTGACTTTCTAAGTTTTCCTTGGCACTCACTGGGCTGAGAGGTCTGGAAACCTCCCTGCTGCCATGGACCCAGGGACCCAGGAGCCTTGTGGGCTATTCCTGGATGGCTAGAGCTCTTTTGCCCTGACATGGTGTGATTTATGCTGTGCTATGGCCCTTTCCAGCCCTGATGGAATAGACCCTTCCCCCAGATCTTCCAAGTTACCTTGGGCTGGAAAATTGTTTCACTTAGTATTTCTGTGGGTTCTGCCCCTTTAGAATTTGGTTAGAGTCATAATTTTAAGGCATTTGGAGTGTTCTGGAGAAGAACTGGGAATTACTGCCTCCATTCTATTATTGTGGCTCTGACAGCAGCACCCCCCCCCCCAGTATATTTTGAAAACTATCTTAGAGAAAAGAGGAGAGTCAAAGATTAGATCTGATGCTTTGAGTCAATGAATTGATGATAATGGACAAGAGATAAGGTAAAGCAACTCAATTCTTTTTTTGTTTTTCCTTGCCAAGGGGATGATTTGTTTTCCATATAATCAAAATATAGTAATGGTTAAGGCAAATAGGGAGATAGCAAGAGTTGACAGACTCTGATGAAGCTGTATTGAAAGAACTGACAGATATTATTCTAATCCATTCTTGGTGATCTTTGACATACTATAGAAAATAGGAAAGGTACCATAGGTTTGGAGAAGGAAAAGTGTCCCAATTTAAAAAAGGTAGAAGGGTCTAGGATTGATCTCAAGTTGTTGGAAAAACTTGGAACATTTAGAAAAGTAAGAGTAAAGTAACAGTCATCATGTTTTTTTATCAAAAACAAAACTTGTCAGACTAACTCAGTTCTTTTTGATAAGATTACTAGATTGGTTGATCCAGGATAATGCTAGATATATAGTTCATCCACATTTTAGCAAAAATTTGATACAAAGTCTCTCCCATTCACCAATTGGAGAACTGTAGCCAAATAATCTGTTGATTCACTTGACACAAAGAATAGTCAGTTTGGCTTTTGGACTGAATAGAATTAAATAAAATTTGAAAGGGAAAAATATAGTCATGCACTTTAATTCAAAAAAATCAGTTTCACAGATACAAAATGAGAGGGATACCTGGATAGTAGTTCATCTGGAAAAGAGCCATGGGCTTTAGTAGATGCTTGTCCATCTTTTTCCCTGGAAGAGAAGGCTCAGCTTTGCAGGATGGTGGATTCTTGGCTGCATTCCAAGCTCCCTTGCTCTTCAAAATATCTTGTTCCAGGCCCTTTGATCCCTTAATGTTGATGTAGCCAGGTCCTGCGTTATCCTTACTGTGGCTCCTTGATGTTTAAATTGTTTCTTTCTGGCTGTGTGCAGGATTTTCTCTTTTATCTGATAGTTTGGGAATTTGGCCACAACATTCCTTGGTGTTTTCATTTTAGGATCTTTTTCTGGAGGGGATCAATGTATTCTTTCAATAACTACTTTGCCCTCTGGTTCCACGATAACAAGGCAATTTTCCATCACTAGATCCTGTAATATGAAGTCCAGGCTTTTTTTCCTCTTCAGTGTTTTCAGGAAGTCCAGTAATTCTCAGGTTGCCCCTCCTCGACCTATTCTTGAGGTCAGTGGTTTTGCTGATGAGGTATTTTACATTTTCTTCTATTTTTTTCTATTTTTTGATTTTGTTTAACAGGCTCTTGCTGTCTCATGAAGTCATTAGTTTCTGCAGACTCCATTCTTTTTTTAGGGAGGAGTTTTCTTCATTAACCTTTTACAACTCCTTTTCCAATTGGTCAGTTCTATTTTTAAAAGAGCTTTCCATTTGACCAATTGAGGCTTTGAGAGAATTATTTTCTTTTTGCATTTGACTAATTGAGGATCTGAGAGATTTATTCTCATTTTGTATTTGACTAGTTGTATTTTCCAAGGATTTGTTTACTTGTTGCAAGGTATTAATTGTCTCTCCCAAATTTTCCAGTTGATTTTTAAACTCCTTCCTTATTTCTTCAAGGGAGTCTTTCTGTGCTGGAGACCAGATCATATTCTCCTCAGAGGTTCTAGGACTCTCTGAGTTAGGGTATTTTCCTTCCAAGAATTTTTCTATGGATCTACCTTTCTGCTGACCTTTCTTCATTTTGCTAAGACCTTGAGTTGTGGAGGGGCTGGTTCACAGGGGTTTGGTGTTGGGATCCCAAGAGGCGTTACTCACTGAGTGTAATTTCTCTGGCTGGCCAGTAGGAGGTGCTGGTTGCTTTCTCTGGATTGTCTGTGACCTTGATTGAGGCCTTTTTCCCTTAGCTTGAAGGGAGGGGTTGAAACTATTGAATTCTTTTGCCTTTAATCAGTAGTGGACTTTGCTCTGGGGTGAGATCATTCCTCTCCCTATTGTCAGCTGGACTGGTTCTTCTGCTCACACACCTGTGCCCAGAGCTGCAGAAGACAAATCCTGAGGTTGATGTTCTTTCTTGTGGCTTTTCTTTCTGGGTTTTGTGGGTTGAATTTCTGTTAAGAGGGGTTTGTTTCATGTCATAGATGGGGAAAGATCAGGAGACTTTAGAACTGTTGCCTGTCTTCTCTCTGCCATCTTGGCTGGAAGTCCCAATAGATGCTTGTCCAATCTTAATCAATAGTGTAATATTACCGAATTTCAAAATTTTCTGCAGGCTTAGTTTGCATTGAGGATAAATTATTCTGGAGGAGGCGAATGATTGTTTATTGTTTATTCTGCTTCGATCAGACTATATTTGGAATGTTGTGTTTAGTTCTGGAGGCCATATTTTAAGAAAGTTGTTGACAGGATGGTGAATATTCAGAAAACAGCAACCAGGTTGGTGAAAGACCTTGAAATATTATCATAAGAGATTTGGTTGAAGACCTCTACTACACTGATAAAAAAGAAGTCAGGAAAGATGGTAGCTATCTTAGAGTATTTGAAGTGCTGTTCTGTAGAAGAGAGATGATCCTTATTGTTTCAGGCCTTAGAAGGCATGAACTGGGAACGAGGTGTGGAAGTAGCAGATTGGCAGGTTTGATATAAAGAAAAGTTTTTGAGCCATCTTGGGAAGTAGTTTTTCAGAGAAAGGCTAAGTGTTGGGTATGTTTTAGAAGTTCTTGTTTTGGTTAGATTAGGTGACCTTTGAACTCTTCTTTGGAAATAGAAGTGATAAGGAAGATAGAGGTGAAATCTTATAAGGAATGGAAACGGTACTGATTTGGAAATAAGAAGAGTGGAATTGATGCCCTAGCTTTGCTACTGTGAACATTGATATACATATTACTATGAAGGAAATTATCTTAAAGGATAGGGTTAGGTTAGTTTTCCTTACAAAATCACTTTACACATTTCAAGGTCCATTCACATTATAGATTAGCAAATTCCCCTGGAAAGGAATTTCTACTTTCAAGTTCTTTGAACTAGCAAGACAGCAGGAGTGGGTTAGGCTAAGATGGGATGGGGAGAGCAAGAAAGGTCTCTTCAGAAGGGACCTTTGAAGGAAGCCCAGGATCCAAGGGGTAGACATGAGGAGGAAGAGCTTTCTAGGCATGGCAAACCTCCAGTGAAAAGACAAGGAGGCAGGAGATGGGAGTATATTGTGTGAGAAACCGCAAGAAGGCATTTATTGTATTTGGAATGGGGAGTAAGGTCTTTTTTTTTTTTTTAGATTTTTTTTTCAAGGCAATGGGGTTAAGTGGCTTGCCCAAGGCCTCATGGCTAGGTAATTATTAAGTGTCTGAGGTCAAATTTGAACTCAGGTACTCCTGACTCCAAGGCCCGTGCTCTATTCACTGCGCCACCTAGCTGCCCCTGGGAGTAAGGTCTTAAGAATTTTGGAATGGCAGGAAGGGACCAGGTTTTAAATTCCAAACAGGATTTTTTATTTGGTCTTGGAGGTAAGAGGGAGACACTAAAGTTTATGCAGGTAGGGAGCAGGAAAGGATGGACAGACTTGTATTTTAGGAATATCACTTGTGCAGCTGAGTGAAGGATGGAATGGAGCTAGGAAAGATTTGAGGGAAGAAGAGTCACCAAAAGTTTATTGAGATTATCCAAGTATGAGAAGATAAAAAACTGAACCAAAGAGATGGCTGAATTGTGAGAAAGGGACATCAGGTAGTCAAGACCTAGGGTAACGTTGAATACTTGGGAAAATAGTGAGTGAGGAGTTCAGGTGAACACAGTGATTTTCAGCCTGGTAAATGGAGAATAGTGACATTCTCACATCAATAAGGAAGTTTGGAAGAAGGGGACGGTTTGTGGGGAATGCATTCTTTTATGGATGTATAATGAGTTTTAGTTTATAAGATATCTAGTTTGATACAATGAGGTAGTTGATGATGCATGTCTGTTGTGTTGGGGAGAGATTAGGGCTAGATCTGTAGATCTAATCATTGTTTGTGTAGAAATGGATATTAAACCCCTGGGAGCTACTGAGGTCACCAAGTGAGGTTGTATAAGGAGAGGAGGGCCCAGGGCAGAGCCTTGGGGAGGGGAGCCTCATGTCCTGGATGAAGATCCAGCAAAGAAGAATGAAGGGTTGCCAGAGAGGTAGGTAAGAGGAAAACCAGGAGGAAATAGTAGCTTGGAAATTCATAAGAAGAAAATTTTTAGGAGAGGAGGATGATCAATAATGTCAAAGATCATAGAGAGGTTAAGAAGGATGAGGAATGAGAAAAGAATTAGATTTGGCAGTTAAAGAGATCATTGATATTTCATTTGAATGATTAAGGTTGAAGTCCAATCGAGGGGGTTTAGATTGAGTGAGGGTAACAGAAATGGAGACACCAACTCTAGATGCATTCTCCATGAAAGGAAGTTGAGATAAAGGACTTTACCTAACAAGAAGGTCAGTTCAAATGAGGGTATATTTTTGAATGTTATTTTATTTATTTTTCAGTTAACATGCACCATCTTTTTGTAAGCTTTTGAGTTCCACATTTTTCTACCTCCTTCCCTTACCTCTCCTCTTCCCCATGACAGTGAGTAATCTGATACAGGTTATACATGTACAGTCATGTTCAACATATTTCCATATTCAATGTGAAAGAAGAGTTAGAACTAAAGGGGGAAAAAAACATGAGAAAAAAAGAAAAAACAAAACTAGTTTTAAAAAGTAAATATAGCACGCTTTGCTCTACATTCACACTCCATAGTTTTTTCTCTGGATGTGGATAGCATTTTCCATCACAAGTCTTTTAGAATTATCTTTGATCACTGAACAAACAAGGATTTTTTTTTGGCAAGGCAATGGGGTTAAGTGACTTGCCCAAGGTCACACAGCTAGTCATTTATTATTAAGTGTCTGAAGTCAGATTTGAACTCGGGTCCTCCTGATTCCAGGACTGGTATTCTATTGTACCAGCTAGCTGCCCCAAACAAGGGTATTTTTGACAATGAAGATGATGTGGGTAAAAAATCTTTTTTTTCTCACACAAATTGACCTAAGTAGTATCCTAGTGCAGCAGTAGGATTTGGATTAAATGGGATTAACTATCCTATTAGCAGTATAATGATTTTAAACTCTTTATGCTACCTTTAGGTAGCAAAATTTAGAGCAAAATCTTGAGAGATGTGAAAGAGGACCAAGAGCAGTAGAAAATAACCCTTAGCTGTTAAGCTGCTATTTGTTAAGATGCAAAAATGTAGAGAAGTAGCTAGATAATTTGGAACATCTCATCAGAGCCATTAAGGAAACTTGAAAATGAACAACTTTTGTTGTTTTTTTTTTGTTGAAGAAATTCTACATCTTGAATATTGTTATCATGACTAAGTAGTTATTCTCTTTATTTTGTGCTTCCTTGCCTGGCTTCCTCCCCCTTTAAGCAGCAGGGAAGGAACCAGGAGATAGGGAAAGATAGAAATTTAGTGAAAGAGCAGGGGCAGTTTGCTATAGAATTCAGAATAGAAGAGGATTTTCCAGATTTATATCTGCTATTCTTTTTTTTTTCCTTCTTTCTTTGATAATGTAGGTAGATGGTAGACCAGAAATCGATGTTTTCTTGTTTATTAATATAAAGTTGGACAAATATAACAAATATTTCTTTTTTTTGAATTTTACAATTTCCCTTCAATCTTGCTTCTCTCTCTCTCTCTCTCCACCCCCCCTCACAGAAGGCAGTCTGATCATCTTTACATTGATTCCATTGATCAAAATTGGATGTATTGAGAGAAAAATCATGTCCTTAAGGAAAAAATAAAATATAAGATATAGCAAACTTACATAATACATAAGATGACTTTTTGTAAAATTAAAGGTGATATTCTTTGGTCTTTGTTTAAACTCCACAATTCTTTCTCTGGATACAGATGGTATTCTCCATTGCAGAGAGCCCCAAATTGTCCCTGATTGTTGCACTGATGAAATGAGCAAGTCCATTAAGTTGATCATCACCCCCATGTTGCTTTTACAATGTTCTGGTTCTGCTCATCTCACTCAGCATCAGTTCATGCAAGCCTTCCCAGGCTTCTCTGAATTCCCATCTCTTCTGGTTTCTAATAGAACATACCATAAGGTACATATGTACCATAAGGTACATATACCACAATTTGTTCAGCCATTCCCCAACTGATGAACATTCACTCAATTTCCAATTCTTTGCCACCACAGACAGAGCTGCTATGAATATTTTTATACAAGTGATGCCCTTTTTGTGATCTCTTCAGGGCATAGACCCAGTAGTGGTACTGCTGGATTAAAGGGAATGCACATTTTTATTGCCCTTTGGGCATAATTCCAAATTGCTCTCCAGAAAGGTTGAATCAGTTCACAACTCCACCAACAATGCATTAGTGTCCCAGATTTCCCACATCCCTTTCAACATTGATCATTGTCCTTTCTGGTCATATTGGCCAATCTGAGAGGTGTGAGGTGGTAGCTTAGAGAGGCTTTAATTTGTATTTCTCTAATCAGTAATGATTTAGAGCAGTTTTTCATATGACTATGGATCGCTTTAATTTCCTCATCTGTAAATTGCCTCTACATATCAGTATTTTTTAGATTTCAGATGAACCTATATAACTTTGCTTTTCAACTTCCTCACTTTTCTGATCCAGTCATCAGAATCATATTGTAGTGTATGTCAAGTAGTGAATAGTGCTATGGAAGGGAAACTTTGACTAAAGAGTGGGAACAGACTGTGCCAGATGACAAGCTTTGAGCTCGGGTTGTAGGACTATGCCTTGTTCATAAGAAGTATTTAATTTGAATTAAGTTGAATTGACCTTGTAATGTGGAGGAAGAAAGAGAGGCCTCAGAAAGAGGTAATATGTGGAAAGAGGTCTAGACTTGGAAACTCTGGGTTTGCATCTGGCCTCTTCTACTTAAATGACCTTTTTGACCTTTGATAAGTCATTTAGCCTAGCTGGGCCTCAGCATTTTCATCTATGATATAAAGGAATTGGGGTAGATAGTTTCTAAGACCCTGTATTTTCCCTGATCAGCAATTGTTTGATTTTACTACTGACCCTGGCAGATACCTCTATTTATGCAGAATAGAAAATTCCTGGAGAGTTATATTGCATATATTTTTTCCCTTTATATTTTTACACTTAAAATTTTTTAGCTGATCCTGTCCTTGTAGCCAGGGAGTTTTGTTTTTCTTCAAAGTTTTATTTTTGTCTTCTTCTGGGATTACTTCTTAGATTTCACAACTCATAGAATTTCTCCATTGTCTTTCATGTTTTCTTCTATTCCTTCTATTTCCTTCAATTCTATTGAATTGGATATACTCAGATTAGTTATTGGATTGGGACTTTGGTCAGGCTCTACCACTTCTGGCACTTTGGGAAGGGTTGAGTAGACCCAGTTTGGTTCTGATTTGTAGTTTGGATGCTGTTAACTATTGCCATTCTAAATGAGCTGCTCAGACTGGGCTGAATTTCTGTCTCAGGCTCCAGGTGGTCCATTGGCCTCAGTCTGTTTTCTCCTCCTTCAAAAAAACCTTCATTTAGAAGTTGGTACCATTTTCTGCTATAACTCCAACATAGTTCATTTGAATGTTAGTGATTGTGCTGATTTTAGACCTCTTACAGGGTTTTTCTTTTTGGATATTTTGGGCCTGACTTGGCCTTGTTTATTGCTGTGATCATGTCACCCTCTACAGCGACTTATGTAGGCATACCTTATACCCCAATTCTCTTCTATTAAGCTAGGACTGTCCTGGATTCTGGCTCAGACCCCAGTTATGGCTATCAACTGAATTGAGAAGCCCTAAAGTGTACTCATTTAGAACATATACTAGATCCCAGTGCGCATTGTCTTCCTTGGCATGACCATTCTCTCTGTGTTTGCGGTATTCAAATCTAATTATTGGATCTTGAACTAGCTTCCCCGATATGATCCTTTATTCTGGTTTTATCTTTGTACAGTTGTGGATCAGACAGAAAATCTTTTTTTAAAAATTATTTTTCTTATCTGGGTTTCTTTTCAGAATAGTGTGTAAGAGGTTGTACTTTTGGGCAACTTTTTATGGCACCATCTTTTTTTTTTCTTTTGGCAAGGTAGTGGGGTTAAGTAATTTGCCCAAGGTCACACAACTAGGTAATTATTAAGCATCTTAGGCTGGATTTGAACTCAGGTCCTCTTGACTTCAGGGCTGGTGTTCTATTCACTGCACCTGCTCCCTATGTCACCATCTTAATCAGAAGTCCTAAATTCAGTTCTTTATCTTTTTTTTTTAACCACTAAAACAAACCTTTGGTTTTAGAAGATTTATTTGTTGATTCTCCTTACTAACAAAACTTCTATATAACATCTATTAGAAGAGTTTTTCTATAACTATATATAAAGCTTTTAACTTGATTCTCTGTGGCAAAAAAAATTAAGGGGCTGCATTTGCAAAAATGAATTGAAGTTCTTTGATTTCACATATTGGAGGCATATTTGTTTAGGAGGAAACATGCTTTTGTTTTTAACTCTTTTTTAAAACTTTAAGGCAATGGGGTTAAGTGACTTGCCCAACGTGACACAGCTAGGTAATTATTAAGTGTCTGAGGTCATACTTGAATTCAGGTCTTCCTGACTCCAAAGCTGGTGCTGTATCCACTGCGCCACCTAGCTGCCCCTTTGTTTGGAATTCAGCTTCTTCAAAAATGAGCAATTTCTATTTTTATTAATTTTATTATTTGTATTTCTTTTGTATTATAGCCTACCCATGAAGGTTACTTCTCTTGTTTGGATATCTGGACCCTTTTTTTGGACTACCTGACTAGTAAAATTAAAAGTCGTTTGGCAGACAAAGAAGCTGTACTCAGCAGGTAAAGAATAAAATTGTTGCTTGAAACTGAAATGGCATTTATTGATACCCCTTGTGGTCTAAAAGAAATGACAAAGACGATTCTCTGATGTTAGACAAGATCATGTTAACTTAAAAATATAGAATTGCCATTGCACATATTTTCCTTAAACCTCATTTACATGCCCATCACACATTTCTAGGTTTTTTTTAAGCTCATTAACATGATATTGAGAATTATACTGCAGAGAAATTTTTGGATCTAATGAAGCACATTATTTTATGATTAGTTGCAAGGTTCAACCTGCTAGTTAAACAGTCAAATTCAGGCTAAGTATTTGCAAACTCTTAAAGTAACTAAGTGTTTTTAATTGATAGATGCTTAGTATATTTCTCAATGAGAGGAATAAGAATTTTGGTCCACAGAAAAAAACTTTCATTGTCTTATTAAATTATATGCAGTATTGGGTAGAATTTAGATTATAGTATCACTTGAGATGTTAATACTATAAAAAAGCAAGAGGGCAGACTGTATTGTTAAAATTTTAAATCTATTTAAAAATATTGCCTCTTATTTGATACATGTTGTGGCAGCTCATGAGTTAACAATCCAATTACCATTTTGTACTAGCCTAGAGTTAGCCCCATTATAGTGGAATTTATTTAGATTTTAAACAATTTACAGCTATCATAATTTATTTGTAATTCATTTACTTAGAAAATACTGGCTATATATATATAGCCATTATTTTATGTTTGTGTGTATTGCTTAGATATGAAACTGGCTTCCATTTGAATGGATTGACATGTAAAAGTAGTGAATTTCCTATTGTTGTAATTGTGCAAGGATGACCATTTGTTAATGTGTCGTAGAAGGGATTCAGTTTGGACTAGGTGACCATTGAGGTCAGTTCAATCTCTTTATTTTATAGGTGTAAATAAGACATTGGAATTATGTGTTGTAAACTACACTTAAAAAACCAATCCAGAGTATTTATAATACAGATATTAACAAGTTACTACTTTAGTCAAAAATACTATCTTTTAGTTACAAAAAGGAAGTCCTACATTGGGAGATTATGTTGGTTCAGATGTGGTTATTACAAGTATATTCATATATCAGAAACCCTCATTGCAAAATAGCACTTCCTCTTTCTGGCATAATCCTCTTTGAAAATTATTGGTTGATTGGTTCTTTGTTTTCGAGGAAGACTAAAATCATATCACTATGTTGGGGTCAAGTTTATTTGACTGTGACTGATGAGACAGCTCTACTATAGGTCAGGCACACATAGTCCATATGACTATTTGGAATGGAGATGCCTCTAAATTTGTACATCTCATGTTTCCTTTGAGCTACTGCAGTTCTGCTTAGCTCATGGAGTATAGTACCTTCTTTGATGCAGGCTTGGCATGTTGTGAGTGGTACTGTGCTAGTACCATTTCTTCTGACCTCCATTTGAATACTTGATCTTGAAATGACTTTTCAGTAGAATATTCTTTGGAAAACATATGTTTGGCATTTGAACAACCCAACCAGCCCATAGGAGTAATGTTCTCTCTTGTTGAGTTTACATGCCTGGTGGTTCAGCTTGAGAAAAAGGACCTTGGTGTGTCTGGTATCTTATATTGCTAGATGATCTTGAGGATTTTCTAAGACAGTTCAATGGAAGTGAGTCAGTTTTCCTGGTTTTCTGCTAGCATATTGTTTAGGTTTCACAGGCATACAATAATGAAGTCAGCATTATAGCTCTATAGAGCTGGTAGACTGTCTCCTTTCCTACACTTCCCTTTGGAGACTCCCAAATATTGAACTAGCTCTGTCAATGCATGCATGCACTGACCTCATCATCTCTGTGGACATCCCAATGTAATATATACAATAAAACTATGCCTCTAGTGATTCCATGTAAGGATGGTATGGTGTTGGCTGATGGAGAAACCCTGTTTTCTTGGTGTTAGTTGTTAGGACAGAATTAGCATAAGCAGCAAGGAATTGTTGATCCATACTTTGTTGCATCTCAGCCTCAGAGACTGCATTGAGCACATAATCATTTGTGAGCAAAAAGTCATATAACTCTTCCTCTATTTTAGTCTTGATTTGCAGCTTTTTCAAATTGAATAATTTACCTTTAGTGCAATAGCAGACCCTGATGCCATTTTTGTCCTTGTTGAAGACATTAATATCATCACTGAAAAAATGTCTTGCTTAGGGGCATCTTGGTGGTACTTAAGATTACCAGCACTGGAGTCAGGAGGACCTGAGTTCAAATTGACCTCAAACACTTAATAATTAGCTAGCTGTGTGACCTTGGGCAAATCACTTAACTCCATTGCCTTGCAAAAAAAAAATATCTTGCTTAAAGCATTGTTGCTTCCCTCTGTTGGTGACTGGAAAAGTGTCATCCATTATCCCGAACACATGCCAATATGCCTAAAAATCATAATTGTAGAGGTGGAGTCAAGATGGCTAAGTGAGAGCTAGCATTTTGCCATAACTCTTTCATATCCTTCCCTACAATGACAAAGAGCACCAAACTAAATTCTAATAAGGAGGACAAGAATAAGTTATAGTGAGTCATTTTTCTATTGTCAGCTTAAGGCAAGTGAAGAGTGTCTGCAGATACAAAAGTCTGGCCAGGTGTACAGTGTGGTACCAGTAGTGATACCATAACAGACAGAAGCAGGGAGTAGCCCAGCACCCAAGGACAATAAGACTGAAAGTCCAGGGATAGTGTTTCATCCCTCTACTAGCTCTTGAAGCCTAAACAAGTACCATCTTGAAGCTGTCACCCTGTACCTGGTTCCAGGTTCCTCTCTGGCAGAGAGGAGTGAGTGTTGTGGAGAGAGAACGGGGGGGACCCTATGTGAGGAGCAAGAAACAAATTCCAGAACCATAGTTGTGTTGACTCTGAGTCCAAGAGCAAATGGAGGGCTCAGTTTTTAACTTTAATCCTGCACATACATGTAAGAGAAATAAACCAAGGCAAATCAGAACAAAAGAGAAGCCCCCAGTTCAGTTGCTTTCAATAGTAGAACCTGTCCAATGGATTAAGAGTGATTGACTCAAGCAGTAGTAGTCTGCAGAAACTTAACCAAATATAAGTCATCTGATGGAAATTAAAAGTCAGGAATTTGCAGGCCAGGAGAACAGTACAACAAAGGGAGCAACTAAGTGGTGCAGTGGCTAAGCACTGGACTTGGAATCAGTAGGAAGTCAGAAGAAGCAATAGGAGGACACTCTCAAGGTCCCTTTGAAGAACCCTGGAAGAGCTAGCACAGTACCATTCACAGATACCATGCCCTCATCAAAGGTGCTATGCTCTTTGAGCTAAGAACAGACAGATTCTCCTTGTATCTTTGGAAATAGTGAAAACTTGCAGGTTCTGAGACTGAGTTGTGAAAGCAGCAGAAAGATATAACAGAAGCTCAGGCCAGTTGCATCCCTTCATGTGAGCAGAGCCCAACACTAACCTTAAGTTCAGAGTCAAGGAATGGTCTGGAAGAATGAGCAGACATAAAAATCAGACCATAAAGTGCTAATATAGTGACAAGGAAATGCAAGACACAAACTCAGAAGGCAGTCACTTGAAAACATCTATAAACAAAGCCTCAAAGAAAAATGCAAATTGGACACAAGCCTGACAAGATTTCTAGAAGAGTTAGAGAGAATTTTTTTAAAGAGCAAAAATTAGATTGTTAAATTAATTTTACGT
Organism: Macrotis lagotis; assembly: GCF_037893015.1. Lineage (NCBI taxonomy): Eukaryota > Metazoa > Chordata > Mammalia > Peramelemorphia > Peramelidae > Macrotis > Macrotis lagotis. The sequence goes on from NC_133665.1 coordinate 61,526,218, forward strand.
TAATCCTAACATTAATATTAATGTTTTTGAATGATTCTGTATAAAAGCTAATATATTTCTCTTTTATTAACAGTTATGTAGAGTAGTCAGACCTTGGTTCCAGGAGTGTGTTGTAGAAAGACTTTTCCTTCCACATCTTAAAATGGTTGGTTTTACAGATAAATCACTGTTCAAAATATGTTATTTGAAAATGGTGTTGATACTTGACTGCAGTGATAGTAGGGTTTAAAGTACCAAAACCAATTTCCTTTCTGAAAAACATTCAGTCTCTTTGGAAAAGCCTAGGTTTTTGTCCCCCCAAATTTTGACTGTTGTCACTGGTAGTCTTGGTTTTCTATACTGAATAACTATTTTTCTCATTGTTGATAATCTGTCATCCTGAAAAAGATGTGACTCACCATATCAGACAGCCTGAGCATTAAGTATATTTATTGTGATTTATCCTGTTAAGTGTGAGTTTGTTAACTGCTGTGACATTTATTGCTAGCTACCGTGAACCTAGTTGTGTGTAACTTGAGTATCTATGTATTGTAGCATCTTTCTCCATCCTCATCTAAATTGTGGTGGAGGACATTGATGCCCTACACATTGCATCTGTAGTATTACCAGAGGACTTTTACTTCAGGCATCTAATTTCTTTGCAGTATTCTGTTTCCAAAGGAAGAAGAGTTTTTAGTAATTATTATATTAGTATTTCCAGAATTTAATGCATTTTTATTTTTTTCTAGACCTAAAAAAATCAGGTAAAATGTGTTTCCTAAGAAGCAGCAGTATAGAGACAAATGTTCATTCATGTTTTTGAAGTTGCATTTTTGGAAAGAATTTTAGTACCAACTGCTGCTTGCAGGAAGTATTTTTGAATGTTTTCTTGTCATAATTTGAAAATGTAGGTGTGGTTAATACCCCAGGCACTGCACTAACATCCTGTCAATTGTGGTTTAAAGTTTTTATTTCATGTTTTAGGCATTAGTGTACACAGTCAGCAGCCCAGATATACATATGTGTGTGTATCTATTTCTGTATGTGTGTGTGCATGTGTGTGTAGGTATGTGTATATGGATGTGTATGTATATACATATGACAGGACTTATTCTGGAAGCTCAGAAAAGACTGGAATTGTTAAGATTCTTATATCACAGAGGCATCATGTTTTTAACCTTGTTGATTGACAGTAATTTATCAAGCTATTGTTGAAAGTTGTATTTTAGTCATTTCTGTGACCCCATTTGGGGTTTTCTTGGCAAAGATACTGGAGTGGTTTGCTATTTCTATCTACTGAGGAAACTGAGGCAAATAGGGTTAAGTGACTTTGCCCAGGGTCTCACAACTTGTGTCTGAGACTAGATTTGAACTTATGAAGGGGAAGTTTTCTTGATTCCAAGCCCAGTGCTGTAGCCTTTGCAGCATTTAGCTGTCCTGGTAGTTGAAAGTACTTGTCAAACAATTTAGATGACAATTGATAGTTGCTGTAATTGCCTTCTTTTTTTGGTCTGGTAAAGGTCAGGTAGTTATCCTGTAGAGTAACTCTTTTTCCCCCTCAAGGAAGATAAGCCAATTTGAAGCCTTTAGGTCATCTGGGCCTTGAAGTCAGAGTTCAAATGTGGCCTCAGACACTTACTGTGTTGACCCTGTCTGACTTGATTTCCTCATCTGTAAAATGAGCTGGACAAGGAAATGGCCAACCATTCCAGTATCTCTGCCAAGAAGACCCCATGAGTCAGATATGACTGAAAAATATAAAGGAAAGAGGTGTAGCAGTACCAGATCTTAAACTATGTTATAGTAATAATTAACAAAAGTATCTGATATTGGCTAAAAGATAGAAAGGTATTTCAGTGGATCAGACTAGACACACAATTTAATCAGGAAATGACTATATTAACCGTAAGTTTGATAAGTGTAAATACTTAAGTTTTGGGGATAAGAATTCATTATTTGGTAAAAATTATTGTGACAGCTAGAAAGAAGTCTGGCAGAAATTGGACATAATCCAATATCTTACACCATTTATCAAGATAAGGTCAAAACTTGGACAAAATAGATATTACAAGATAGATGTACAATATATGAATAAATGATAGAGAACAGTGAAGTATAAAATGAATAATTTCATTTACATTAAAGGTTTTGTTTCAAATAAAGCAAATTTAGTCAAGATCAGAAGGAAAGCAGGAAATTGGTAAAGGCATCTTTTTAAAAAAATTTTTAAAAAGATTTTATTTAGGGGTGGCTAGGTGGTGCAATGGATAAAGCACCAGCCTTGGAGTCAGGAGTACCTGGGTTCAAATCTGGTCTCAGACACTAAATAATTACCTAGCCGTGTGGCCTTGGGCAAGCCACTTAACCCCATTGCCTTGAAAAAACTAAAAAAAAAATTATTTATTTTGAAAATTACAGTTTTCTCCGAATCTTGCTTCCGTCCCCCCCAACCCTCCCACAGAAGGCAGTCTGTTATTAGTCTTTACATTGTTTCCATGCTATACATTGATCTAAATTGAATGTGTTGAGAGAGATATCATATCCTTAAGAAGAAAAAAAAATAAAAGATAAGAGATAGCAAAATTATATAATAAGATAATAGCTTTTTTTTTTTAAAATTAAAGGTAATAGTCTTTGGTCTTTGTTCAAATTCCACAATTCGTAAAGGCATTTTTATAGACAATTTCATAGGTAAAGGTTTCATCTCAAATGTTTAAAGAACTTTGTGAAATCTTTAAGAATATGAGTCATTCCTCAGTTGATAAAATGGTCAAATGATATGAGCAAGAAGTTTTACAATGAAGTCAAAAACAATTTATAGTCATATAAAAAAGTACTTTAATTCAATATTGATTAGAGAAATGTCAATTAAAATATCTTGATATTATATTTTATACCTATCAGATTGGCTAAAATGATTGAAGGGGAAAAGTGACAAATGTTGGGGGAGGGATTGTTGAAAAACTGGGACAATAATTCACTGTTGGTGGAACTTTGAAGTGATCTAACCATTTTGAAGAGCAATCTGAAATTGTGCTAGGAGAGTTATTAAACTGCCTATGTCCTTTGGTCCAGCAATACCACTACAATGTCTTTTCTAAAGTTGTTTAGAGAACAAGAAAATGAATCTATATGGTGGAAAATATAATAGTTTTCATTTTGAACAAGTTGTGGTATGATTGTGATGGAATATTTCTGTGCTATGAGAAATTATAAGCTTGATGATTTTTTAGAAAAAATATGGATGGACTTTCTCAGAGTAATGGAGTGAAATGAGCAGAACCAAGAGAATGTGTATACAGTGCAGTAATAGCAATATTGTTTTAAGAACAACTGAGCAAATAAGTCATTTTGACTATCATAAATACTCACCCACAGTAACTTGGTATTTACTATGAACCTATGAAGTTAATATGAACCTATGAAGGAAGACACTATCTGCATCGAGAAAGAAGTAATAATCTGAAGCAGATAAGGAATGATTTTTACATATACACAGATGTGAATTTTACATATATGCATACACATTTGTGCCTAATGGTAGCTATTTCTAGGGCAGGAGAAGGGAGAGAAGAGAAAAGGGAGAAAAGTTACAGGATACTTTATTGTATATTTAAAAGGCATAGCAGATTATACATAATACACATTCATGTACAATCATCTTTTTCTATTTTTGTTATGGAAATGCTTGTTTTATTTCTTAAATGCAGATATAAAAAAGGTCATTGCTAGTTTAATTAGAATAGTTTCAGTTCAGTGATGAGGTCAGAAACTGAATTGCAAAACATTTAAAGACAAGAGAATTTTAAGAGAAATTCTGAGCTTAACATCATTAAATAATAGAATGGGTAAAATGATAGAATGGATAAAAAGAAGATTGTATATAAAACTGTGGTTCTTATTATATACATAGCTTGATTTTCTTTTTACATATATCACAAATTCAACATGTAACTTTCAAAGCAGTATGGCTTGTTTTTTCCTGATCTTTTCTTCTGTTCACTTAAAGAATGCTTCGTTTCTTTCTTTTTCTTTTTTCTTTTTAACTTATCCCTAGCACCCATCTCCTTCTCACCTTCAAATTGGGGGAAAGCAAAATGAAATCATTTTTAATAATTATGCATATTCAATTAAAATTTGATTGCTGTACTGGCTGCATCTGAAAGTATATGTTCTATTCTGTATCTTGAGTCCATCATCTCTCTGTAAGGAGGTGGGTAGTGTGTTTCATAATTGGTCATCTGCAATTGTGGTTGAATATTGCATTGATAGGAGTTCTTAAATCTTTCGCAAGTTGTTTTTCTTTGCCCTGTTGTTATGGTAGACAGTGTTTTCTTGGTTCTGTTCACTTCTTTTTGCAATAATTCATAAAAACTTTCTCAGGATTCTCTGAAATAGTTTCTTTTGTAATTTCATATGCCATAGGTTGTCCATCCATGCCCTGATTGATGGATACTCCCACTTATTCCAGTTCATTGCTAAGCTACAGAAAAAAAAAAACCAAAAAACTTTTGATATTTGACATGTTGTTTTTTCCTTTTTGATCTTTTTTGGGGTGAGATAGAGGGCTCATAGGAATGTTACAGAAGATACACAATATAGAGTGGCTTTCTGTCACAACTCCACATGACTTTTTAGAATGGCTCCAACAGTTCATAGCTCCTCTAATAATCATTCCTAAGCACATTTTCCTTGTGGTCTCTCCACAATGGATGGGAAGTAGAACCTTAGACTTAATTGAATTTTCATTTTTCTAATAGTGATTTATCTACCTGGTCATATTCTTTTACCACATATGCTCAATTATACCCTAGTTGATTTGCTGAATATTCCAAATATTAATTGTGAGGAGGGGTAATAATCCTTCTACTGATACAAGTGGTAGTGAGGAGTTCAGTTAATAATAGTGAACACTTCCTATGTGCCAGATCCTGTGCTAAAGTATATTACAAATATGATCTCATTTGATCTTCACAACAACCCTGGAACAGAAGTGCTGTTATTATTATCTCAATTTTACAGTTATGGAAACTGTGGCAAACAAAAGTCGGGTGAATTACTGAGGAGTTCATAGTAGGTTTCTGAGGCTGGATTTCAACTCAGGTCTTACAGATTTTCATGCCTGGCATTATGTTCACTGTGCCAATTAGCTGCCTTCTCTGCTGTTAGTTTTTTGGGTTTTTACCTCAAAGGGCTTCTTGGTATCTTAGATTGTTGAGATGACTGCAATTGCTTTACCTCTTGTGCATAAAGAATGAAAATTGAAAAGAGGACATCAGATTGAGCAGTTAAGAAATTTTTGGTAATTCTGGAGAGTTGTTTTAGTTGACTGATGATGTGATAAGCCAGATATCAGAGTTGGGGCATGAACATGCAGAATAGAAGTGGAAACAAGTAATGTCCAGTGATCTCTATGACACAAAATTTCTTTTCTTTAGTTAGGATATCTAGTTCACCCTATTTGTTTATGATACACTTTGTACATATGTGTATGGTTATTTTGAAGCTGTAGATTTTTGTTGTTGACTTTTCCTCTTGAATTTTTCTTTCTTGTGTTTGTGATCTCTACTACCATTTTTCTTCAAGAATTGTAATTGCTATTTCACATGTTTTTTTTCTTGGTAAATGTATATAGGCAGTTTTCACCTTTAGGGTTATTTTGGTGACCTTTGGGAATAAGGCTTAGTGTCTTGTGTGACCTTTCTATCCCAGGAAAGTGAAACTTCTTGGCTCTAGTCTTCCAGGATACTTCTTATTTGTGATAACCTAGAATTAGGATTCCATTTATTAATTAATTTTCCATTTATAATTTATTAATTCCATTTATTAATATATTTAGCATAATTAATTTTGAGTACATGATTTCAAATCCCAATAACAATGTTGAAAGCAGTTCTTCCTCCACCTTATGTCTTACTTTTCTCTTCTTGGCAGGTACAAAGATGCCCTGGTCCTCTTGCTTACTGAGGTATTGAATCGGATACAGTTCAGGTACAACCAGGCACAACTAGAGGAGTTGGATGATGAGACTCTTGATGATGATGTAAGAAACATACTGTAGAAAATTTTTTGATCATTAAATTTTCAGCATAACATGTAATTGATTTAAATCACTAATGGGATTCTGTAAATCATTTATTTTTAGAAGTTGAGTTATTTTTAGCTTTTTTATCCATTTTTATATCTTTATTAAAAATGTTTCTAGTTTCCTTTTAATATGGTTTTACAAGCATTTTCAGTCATCTGTTTGTACCATGAGTGGGAGTGGAGAAGCATTATTTTTTTTTTTGTTTTCTTTTTTTAGGTTTTTGCAAGGCAAATGGGGTTAAGTGGCTTGCCCAAGGCCACATAGCTAGGTAATTATTAAGTGTCTGAGGTCATATTTGAACTCAGGTCCTCCTGACTCCAGGGTTGGTGCTCAATCCACTGCACCACCTAGATGCCCTGAGAAGCATTATTTTTGAGAAATGTGTTGGGTTATGTGGGAAACTCAGTTGATCTAATTTTGGTATGGGTTTGTCCTCTACTGCTACAAATTGTAAACCAGGCATTTTCTCTGCAGTTCTTGTCTGTAACTTTTATAAATCCTCTAAAAAGGATTTATAAATACATGCTGGTGCATTTTCTCTATTTTGTGGCTATTAATGCCATACTTGCTCTTTCTTTACCTCTCTTTTCTGGTTATACCTGTATTTTAATGATCACTTTTCTGCCACTTAAAGTACACAAATGCCTCTGAAAATGTGCTTCAGTTATCATGACCCACTGAGTTCTCTGCATATTTATTTTTCTGTGATTGTGATATACCATGATTGAGCACCATATAGAAATGCTAGGAGAATACTGATGTTAAAAAATAAAATTAGTGTTTTGGAGGATGGAGAACAACTTGGGATCATTGAAAGCATTATCCAGTTTCCTAAATGCCAATTCAACCAGCTCACTTTCTGTTTAGTCCTAGGTTTAACTTATTGTCCATCAGTAACTACTTTCCAAGATAAATATGTATTTTGATGGCTTATTTGCACATCATAATCAGATGAATATGCGTTTTTCTATCCACTTGTTTTTCCTGTGTGGATGATGAATTTTATGTACAAATGATCATTGGAAGTATGCTTCAATCTCCTTATTAGACTCAAATCTTAGACTGTTCTCTTTTTTGAGTCTATGGAGTTCATTGTGGAGGCTTTGAACTGTGCTATTACTTGATATATTTAGCATAATGCCCTCTTCAAATAGTCATTCCCAGAACCCTGACTTCTACAGGGAAATCCTCCTCTCTTTGACCTTTACATTGGACATCTTCTAGGATGTTGGTAATTGCAACCAGTCTAAGATACCAAATAGTCTAAGATACCAAATAGTCTAAGATACCAAATGTCTTCCTATATTAAATATCACTTAATGACAATTGCAGGATTGTTAAGTTTATCTTTCTAATTTCTTCTATTGAGGAATTCTACATCATCTTAACATATAGAGATACCATAATGAAAGAGACAATTTAGGCTGCAATTTTGTTCTGTTGAACCAAATGGGTTTTTTTGGTTATGATCAACATTGAGGGAGCTGTTACATCTTCATATTTCTCAGTTGCATAACTAGGGTGATATGGTCTTCTCTAGAAAATTATATGCAGAAGTCTAAAATTCTTTTTGAATTTTTATCGTGGATGCCTTCAAATTTTGATTAGGGTTTGTTTTCTCTTTCCAATGTCTCAATTGCCATTTCTGTTTTATTATAGAGAATAATCAATGCTGCAGTGATACATTCCAGATGTAGTAATTCCAGTAGTAATTCCAATGTAATTGACAAGGATATATTGCTATACAAAACTTGATATTTGTTTGATGTCTTTGTTATCCTTCCAGTTTTCTTTCCTAAATAAAACCTCTTGCAAAATTGGTCATTAGAGAATCTTGGGAAAAGGGACTGAAAAGAGGAATTGGGGGAAGAGACTGGGATAAGAATTAATTAACTATATACTTTAAGTATTTATAATTATTTTAAAATGTCTTTGAGATTTTTGAGTGCTAGATTGGATTTTCTTGGTATCATATTTTTAATCCTGGAATGAAATTACAGCTTCTGTGTACCCTGTTAAAAAAAAAAAACCAAAAACAAAAAACTGTTTTAACTGTGTGGCTTTGGGAAAGTCACAATTTTTAAAGCCCTTTATAAAAATTAAAAGCATTTTATATTTATTTGTAATTCTCATTGTAGTAGAATTACATAATCAAAAACAAAATAAATATTTTGGGGTTATTCTAGGTCTGGTTGATAATCTATTATTACTCTGGGGAAATATTTAGAATCCTTATATTTAGTCATTGGTTTTCTGCTATAGCTCTGTGACTTTTTTAAAGGATTGAGGAGCATTATAGTATGCTTTTTTCATCTTTGATTTGACTTTTGTCAGTTAATGAACTATATTCTATAGGTAAACTACAGAAAAACAAAGTACTGATCAGTTTTGGAGAATTCATTCCTATATTTCTTTTTACAGCAACAAACAGAATGGCAGCGGTACTTACGCCAGAGCTTGGAAGTTGTGGCCAAAGTCATGGAGCTCCTTCCCAGTCATGCATTCTCTACCCTGGTAACTAACTGTCTGAGGAAAAATTAATAGTGATTATTTTCTCCTTGACTTTAACAGCATGTCAGAGAGAATTAGGAAGCCAAAGCAGACTTTTAGCCCTTACTCTAAAACTGGCTGACTGTTGGATCTTGTGGAGGAATTTTCACATATTTGGGCTGTTTTCATATCTTTAAAAAGGAAGAACCTGGACTTCTTAGCTCTTACTAGCTCTAGTAGTCTATTTAATTAATAACATAAGCATTAAACTTAAGGTTTTATTCATTCATTCATACACACACACACACACACACACACACACACACACACATATTTAATAAAAGACTTTGGATTTGAATTTTTATAAATACATTTTCTTTTCTAGCTTCCTGCATTGAGGATGTATTTTATTGTCTTCCTAATTATATCTGGTAAAATTGAGGATGTATTTTATTGTCTTCCTAATTATATCTGGTAAAGGAACAATTTAACTGTAATTCCCATCCCATCCTATTTAGGAATTGGTTGTAAAGCATTACAAGTCTGGTGTAATTCTTTATGCTTATTTTGATTTTTTGGAATCTCTAATCACATGGCCTAATTTAATTCCTTTGGAAAATAATGTTGTATGAAGAAATCTTAAGTCCATCTCATCTTGTAAAGAAAGGAAACAAAATAAAAGTAATACAGTCAGCTTTTGTGTTACCAGCTAAGCTATGTGATCTCTTGTATTCTTTTCCCTGGTTAATAGTTTTAATTTGTCTTATGTTTTTCATAGTTTCCATCATATTCAAGTCTTTTTCCTTTTAATGTAATTGATTAGTAAAGCAGCTTATGAAATTAAAAGTTAAGAGAAATGGATTTTTGAATTGAACCTTTCTCTTTGTACTTTGTCACTCATTGATAAGATATACATAAAATATATGTTTTCTTTGAGTCATCAAGAGATGATTTTACTTAGTTTTAGTGAGGAAATTGTGGTCTGAGATGGCCTGTTATCAGAATACCAGGGGTAGGTGCTTACAGCTTAGATCAAAATATATCTTGGCTTAGGTTTAGATTTAGGTTTAGGACATAACTTGACTGTGAAACCTTTTTTCATCCTCCTTGCTTTTTGTGAAAGTGATGTAGTTGCCTTCCTTCATTTACTGAATGTTAATCCTCAAAGTAATTTCAGTGGTGGAAATCATTAGGAAAATTAGAGAGATTTACTTGAGCTATATATGTTTATATCTACAAATAGCCAGGATTCATAGAGTAAATAATTTCTGTTTCTACTTTCTCAGTTTTATTACACATTCCCCTTTTCAAATTGTTAGTTCTAGCCCAACTTACCTAGTCTTCACACATGACATTTCATCTCCTCTCTCTCTCTCTCTCTCTCTCTCTCTCTCTCTCTTTTTCTCTTTCTCTCTCTCTCTCTCTCTCTCTCTCTCTCTGTCTGTCTTTCACAGGGGCTCTTTTCTGTGGTTGGAATGCCCCCTCTCCTCTCTTTAATGCTTCTCAGAATTCTTAGTTCCCTTCAAAATGCAAATGCCACTTTGTGACTGCAGCCTTTGCTAATCCTCCTAGCTTTAATGCTTTTTCTGCTAAAATTACTGTGACATTATTTTTTATATATACTTAGATATGTACTTGTTTGTCTTTCCCAGTCAGATGTTAGCTCTTTGAGGGGAAGGAATTATTTCACTTTTGTCTTTGTGTCCCAGGTGCCTGACACAAATGCCTGGGACATAATGGGTGTCAATACATTTGTTGATTGATTCTATTTCCATACTTTTATCGCTGTATAATTTGATGTTAATGGGATTAAAACACATTTATGACTTTCACATTTGTTTCTTTGCTTTCAGTTCCCAGTTCTTCAGGACAATTTAGAAGTTTATCTGGGGTTACAGCAATTTGTAGTTACTTCAGGGTCAGGTAAACCTGTTTTCATTTTCTAATATAAGCAGTTATTTTAAAAAGGACTGATTCTTCTCTAATTAATGATTCTATTGCTTTCATAATGTTTCCCCATAACTCTCTCCCCTAAAATAAACTTAAAAAAGTTGTAATACTAAGACATTATGGGAGGGAAGAGATAAAAGATAAGGTGACAACAATATATTTCATTTATTGGATAAAAAAGGGGCCCAATTTAGGGCAGTGACACAGCTTATTAAAATCTTGACTGTCAGGCTGTCCTATTTTTGGTCTAGAACTTACCTTTTAGACTTCTACTTATTTGCATGCCCTTTTAAAATGCTTACATGATTTTTTTTAAATTAGACTATTTCTTTGTGCTGGAACACTTTTTTAAGTTAGGGAATTAAGTTGAAAAATGTTATCTTGCTCTTTAGCATACTATATTTCTCTTTTTCTAGTATTTAGATCAAAGGAATATGAGTTTAGACAGAGTATAATGTCATTATTGCACCTGCTATGACTTAATAATTGTCTCCCTTAATTTAAACTCCTCTTGGGAAATCTCTGAAGTAAGCTGGATTAAATTGCTTTGGCTTATTACTTATCCAATTTCTTAATTTAGTAACCATTTGTATTTTGGTTTCATTTAGAATTAGTAATTACTCTTCTCTTGAATTCCCCCTCTACTCCTTGCCCCAGCAACAATAAACTATTAATCTCTCAGCTTTATATTTCTGCTCAAACCTTAGTCATTCATGTTTTTTCCCTTTCAAACTTATGTTCTCTTTTCTCCCTTTTTATACACCATATCTTCAAATTCTTTCTTAACCTTCTTTAGGGCTTATAAATTTGTATTCTAAAATAGAAGATTAAATGTCAAATAAGTTACCCTCATTTAACTTCATGAGCTGGCATGAATCCTTCAAAATTCCTAATGAAATTTGCCTTTTTTTGTGGGGTGGGGTAGGGTAAAGTGAAAGACTATATGGTACAGTGGAAAGAGGACTGGATTTGGAGGCAATACCTGAGTTCACAATTTCAGCTTGGCAGTTTACAAATGGCTTGACCTTGGGTTTGACCTCTCTGGATTTTAATTTATTCATCTGTAAAAGGAGAGTGTTGTATTAGATAGATGATCTTGAAGTTCTTTTCCAACTCTCAGTTTGTGTGTTTAATTCCTACTTCTGTTCATTCTTCTATTCTTTATTACAGTACAGATTTTTCTTAGAGATTTTCAACAGTTGCTTAATCCTACTTGTCATAGTAATGTGCTATGCTACGTGCTAGCCTATGATTGATTCCCTTCTTTCTGCATGATCAGTATTACATAGTCTTGTCCTGATTGGAATAAAGCTATTGAGAGAAAAGAACATGGTTCCTGGGAAAACTTTTTGGTTTCAATGAACCAATTGAACATTTTTCTTTTATTATTGGAGCTTTTAAATAATGGGACCAGCCCCAAAGATTCTAGTATGGCACATGTCAAGTACAAAAAATGTTTTTTGGCTACTGGGATATAGATTAGAATAAAGTTATTTGTATGGATTTTTAATAGAACACTTTCCGAATCAAATTACTTCATGAAATCTTTCAATCCTTATTAAATTAATTTGACTTATAGCATGACATTAAATCTGCATTTCTCTACCTTGAATGGTATCATTCACAGCCTGTATAAAATATCAGACTACCCTTCAGAGACAAGTAGAATGAGTTGTATTTATGTCAAAGTTACTCTATTTGCCATACAAGTCTTAAGTACCTATGATGTCCAGCACATTTTGTTGGGTGCCCATGATCTAAGAGTTTAACCTTGATAAAATAAGATGATACTGTTTTCCTGCAGAATTTGTTAGCTTTTTTTCCTATTGTTTATTTAATAAGTTTTCATAGGAATTTATGGGGAATTATGTTGTTTTTAGGGATTCATTCTAGTAGGTGGTTTCTTAAAGCCCTTTTAGGGTTAGAAGTTGGATGTATGTATAATATAGTGGCAAGAGTGCTGTATTCTAGATTCAGATTCCACGTCAGTAATTTTTTTTTTGAGGTTTTTGCAAGGCAAATGGGGTTAAGTGGCTTGCCCAAGGCCACACAGCTAGGTAATTATTAAGTGTCTGAGACCGGATTTGAACCCAGGTACTCCTGACTCCAAGGCCAGTGCTTTATCTACTACGCCACCTAGCTGCCCCAACTTCAGTAATTTTTACTATATGACTTTGAGTGAGTCAGTGTCCTCTTTCTAGACCTTCGTTTCCTTAGCTATAGAATGAAGACTGAACTAAAAATTTCTGGGATGCATTTGAATTTTAAAGTTATGATCCTCTGCTTTTAATCTAACAGTATGTGAAATTGACAGTTCTTTGCAGTTAGGGACCTTGCATGATGTCTTTATGTCCTCTCATAGTGTTGCATGCTTACCTATGTGTTTGGTAAATATTTTTTTGAATGATGCTAGTAGCATTCACAGTTTGTTTTTTAGACTGATTAAAAATAGAACACAAAAACTTTCAGTTAGAAACCAGCTTAACTTTCTTAAATGGATTTCTTTTTCATGCTTCTGAATGTAAAAGCAATAGTAAACTAACTGAGACTAATCTGACAAGTTTCATTTTTGTGATGTATTTTGACATGAGGCATTTTGTCAGAGGGGTTTTTCAAGTTGGCAAGCTCAAACTAGGAAATATGCCTGACCAGGTTGATGGTGGAGTAATGTCAGTGTGGCTGAGTAATGACAGGGACCCACCTGATCTCTCCCTCCAAACAAACTCTTAAATAAACTCTCCCAAATCAATTTTGGAGCAGCAGAACCAACAAAAGGATGGGGTGAGACAGTGTGCCAGCCTATGACAAAGTAGAATGTTGACAGGAAAGGTCTTTCTTACTGGGGTGAGAATGGAGTGCAATCTGGCTCAGACTGTTCCCATCAAACCAGCAGCAGGCAACTGAATTGGTTGGTAATAATGGTTTCCAGAGCTCTTGGCGGGGTGGGGGTGGATCAGACCTCTAGTTAGAAAGAGATTACAGGGGACTCTGCTGGCACTGGATGTGTAAGACTCTTATGTTGTTGATGTGCAAGTTCTGGATTGCGGTCCCAGGACAAGGAGGAGGTTGTAGGGGGAGTAGGATCCAGATCATAATTCCTGGGCAGAAAAGAATGCTTGTGGTCTTTGACAGATCAGAGTACAGACCAGAGGATCATGCCACCTTGGAAGAACTAAAAATTGGAAACATATAGTGTGCTTTCTCTTCTCTCCCTGCCCCCCCTCCAGTCTTGAAAACAATGGCACAAAAATCTGTAGTTGGAATTAATGCTCCTCTGGGAGTGGAGTACAGCTTTAACATAAAGGCAAGAAATAGGCTGGAAAAATGAACAAACAACAACAAAAAAGAACTTGTGTTACAAGAAAAAAATCAAAACTCAGAAGTTAAATCAACTTTATCCAAAACCTCAAAGTAAAACGTGAACTGGTTTCAGGCCTCACAAGCATTTCTGGAACAGCTTAATGAGGATTTAAAAAATCAAATAAGAGAGGAAGAGGAAAAAATTGGGAGAAGAAATGAGATGTGATGCAACAAAATTAAGAAAGAAGTCAATAGCGTAGTACAAAAATACTGAAGAAAATAACATATTAAAAAAACAGCATAGGCCAAATGGTAAAGGAAGCACAAAAATCCACCAAAGAAAGAACATAGTTTTTTTTGGCTAAATAGAAAAAGATATAGAAAAATTCAGTGAAGGATCCCTTAAAAAGGAAGTCATATGGAAAAAGATGTACAGAAATTCATTGAAGATGTCCTTAAATACTAGAATTGGTAAAAGGAAAAGGAGGTATGAAAGTTCACTCCAGAAAATAAATCCTTAAAAATGAGAATTGGACCAGTGGAAGCTAATGAATTCATGAACTCTTAAGAAACAATAAAATAAAACAAAATCAAAAGAATGAAAAAAAAAGAAGGAAAAGATGGAATATCTCATTAGGAAAACAATTCATCTGGAAAATAGAGTGAGGAGAAATAATTTTAAGAATTATTAAACTATTTGAAATTCAAGATCAAAAATCATCTTTCAGATATCATCTTTCAGAAATCTATCAAGGAAAACTGCCCTGATATTCTAGAACCAGAGTATAAAATAGACATTGAAAATCCACCGATAGGGGTGGTTAGGTGGCGCAGTGGATAGAACACCAGCCCTGGAGTCAGGAGTACCTGAGTTCAAATCCGGCCTCAGATACTTAATAATTACCTAGCTGTGTGACCTTGGGCAAGCCACTTAACCCCATTGCCTTGCAAAATCAAAAGAAAAGAAAAGAAAATCCACCGATAGCTTCCTAAAAGAGATCCCTAAATGAAAACTTTCAGGAATATAACCAAATTCCAGAGCTCCAGGGCAAAGAAGAAAATATTGCAAGCAACCACAGAGAATCAGTTCAGATATTATGTAGCCAGAGAGTATAACACAAGATTTAGCAGCTTCTACTTGAAAAGATTGGAGAGTTTAGAATGTGATGTTCAAAGGGATAAAGGAGCTAGGTTATAGTAAAAAACCACCTACCTTGAAAAAACAGTATAATCTTTAGGGGCAAGGGTAATGGATATTTAATGAAATAGAGGGCTTTTAAGGTTCCGGATGAAAAAACTGGAGCTGTATAAAATTTGACTTTAAAATACAAGATTCAGGAGAAGCATAAAGTTAATAGGAAAGTGAAATCATAAGGAGCTCAATAAGGTTAAAATGTATACATTCCTATATGGTAAGGTGGTACTTGTAACTCCTAAGCACTTTGTGCTTAGGGCAGCTGTCGTTAGGGTAGTTAGAAGTAGTGTATATATATATTAAATAGCTTGGATGTGAGTTGACTATGATGGGATGATTTCTAAAAAAAGAATTGAGAAAGAGGGATGCACTGGGAGAAGGGGGAAGGGAGAGAGGTAAAATGGAGTAAATTATCTCATTAAAGAAGTGAAAAAAAGCTTCTACGAGGGGAGGGGAAAATGAACTGGTAGTTGGCAATGCTTGAACTTTAATTTCCTTGTAATTGGCCTTGTAAATCCTTTCCTTGTAAATCAATCTTACCCCACAGGAAAGGAGAGAAAGGGAATAAGAGAAAGGGGGTGGATTAGAAGAGTCAGTTGTTAGAAGCAAAGCACTTTTCAGGCGGGACTGGGTGAAAGAACAGAGAGAGAGAGAGAGAGAGAGAGAGAGAGAGAGAGAGAGAGAGAGAAGGATACACAAAGGAAAAATAGGATGGAGGAAAATATATAGTAATAACTAAAAAAATTTTATAGTCTGTTTCTCTGATTGAGGCATCATTTTTCAAATATAGAGAGAACTGAGTCAAATCATAAAAATATATATACAATCCCCATTCGATAAATGATCAAAAGATATGAATAGGCAGTTTTCAGATGAAGACATTAAAGCTACCATAACCACATGAAAAAATGCTCTAAATCACTGTTGATTACAGAAATGCAAATTAAAACTCTGAAATACCACCTCATCCTATCAGATTGGATATTATGATAGGAAAAGAAAATGACAAATGTTAGAGATGTGGGAAAATTGGGACACTAAAAGCACTCTTGGTGGAGTTGTAAAGTGATCCATTCATTTTTTTTAAAGATTTTATTTATTTTGAGTTTTATAATTTTTCCCCTAATCTTCCTTCCTTCCCCCCACCCCCCACAAAAGGCATTTGCCAGTCTTTAGATTGTTGCCATGGTATACATTGATCCAGATTGAATGTGATGTGAGAGAGAAATCATATTCTTAAGACAGAAACATAAAGTATAAGAGATAGCAAGATCAGACAATAAGTTATCAAGTTTTTTTATTCTAAATTAAAATTAATAGTCCTTAGTCTTTGTTCAAACTCCGTAGTTCTTTCTCTGGATACAGATGGTATTCTCCATTGCAGACAGCCCCAAATTGTCCCTGATTGTTGCACTGATGGAATGAGTGAGTCCATCAAGGTTGATCATTGCCCCATGTTGCTGTTTGGGTATACAGTGTTTTTCTGGTTCTGCTCCTCTCACTCAGCATCAATTTATGCAAATCCCTCCAGGCTTCCCTCAATTCCCTCCTGGTTTCTAATAGAACAATAGTGTTCCATGACATACATATACCACAGTTTGCTAAGGCATTCCCCAATTGAAGGACATTTACTTGATTTCCAATTCTTTGCCACTACAACCAGACCTAGTAGTAGTAGTAGTATTGCTGGATCAAAGGGTATGTACATTTTTTATTGCCCTTTGGGTGCAGTTCCAAATTTCTCTCCAGAAAGGTTGGATGAGTTCACAGCTCCACCAACAATGTAATAGTGTCCCAGATTTTTCACAACACTTCCAACAATGATCATTATTCTTTCTGGTCATATTGGCCAGTCTGAGAGATGTGAGGTGGTACCTCAGAGAAGCTTTAATTTGCATTTCTCTAATAAGTAATGATTTAGAGCAAATTGTCATATAACTATGGATTACTTTGATCTCCTCATCTGTAAATTGCATTTGCATATCCTTTGACCATTTGTCAATTGGGGAATGGATTTTTTTTTAAATTTTGACCCAATTCTCTGTATATTTTAGAAATGAGTCCTTTGTCAGAAACATTAGTTGTAAAAATTGTTTTCCAGTTTACTACATTTCTTTTGATCTTGGTTACAGTGGTTTCATCTGTGCAAAAGCTTTTTCACTTAATGTAGTTGAAATCATCTAGTTTGTTTTTAGTGGTTCCCCATCTCTTCCTTACTCATAAACTGCTCCCCTTTCCATAAATCTGGCACATAAACTAGTCCTTGATCTTCTAGTTTGCTTATAGTATCTTTTTTTATGTCTAAATCCTGTATCCATTTTGATCTTATCTTGATATAGGATGTGAGGTGTTGGTCTAATCTAAGTTTCTTCTAATTTTCCCAGCAGTTTTTATCAAAGAGAGTTTTTATCCCAATAGCTGGATTCTTTGGGTTTATCAAACAGCAGATTACTATAATTGTTTCCTGCTATTGCATCTGGTCTATTCCACTGGTCCACCGCTCTACTTCTTAGCCAATACCAGACAGTTTTGATGACTGATGCTTTATAATATAATTTTAGATCTGGTAGGGGTAAGCCACTTTCTTTTTGTACTTTTTTTCATTAAATCCCTGGAAATTCTTAACTTGTTATTTCTCCATATGAATTTACTTACAACTTTTTCTAACTCATTAATTTTTTAGAATTTTGATTGGTAGGGCATGAAACAGGTAGTTCAGTATTGGTAGAATTGTCATTTTTATTATATTAGCTCAACTTATCCATGAGCAGTTGATGTTTGCTCAGTTATTTAAATCTGATTTAATTTGTGTGAGGAGTGTTTTATAATTGTTTTGAAAAGGTTTCTAAATCTGCCTTGGTACATAGATTCCCAGGTATTTTATATTGTCTGAGGGTACTTTGAATGGAATTTCTCTTTCTAGCTCTTCCTGCTGTATTGTGCTAGTCATATATAGAAAAGTTGAGGATTTATGAGGGTTTATTTTATATCCTGAAACTTTGCTAAAATTGCTAATTTGGTCTATTCTTGAGAGGATTTTGAAACTATCCCTAAAGGGCTATAAAACTGAATGTATCCTCTGACCCATCTGTAACACCATCAGGTCTGAGGAAAAGGACCTATATGTACAAAAAATACATATAATAAGTTCTTGTGGCAAAGAATTGGAAATTGAAGGGATGTCCACTCTTTGGGAAATGGATGAACAATATATGGTATATGATGTAATGGATGCTATTGTGTTATGAGGATGCTTTCAGAAAAACTTGGACATTTATGAAATGTTGTAAAGTAAAATGAGTAGAACCAGGAGAACATTGTACACATTAACAACAGTATTTTATGATGGTCCATCATAAATGATTTAGCTATTATCAACAATACTACTATCCAAGAATTCTGAAAGATTCATAATGAAATATGATATATCTACTTCATTGAGAAAGAAGGTACTTTTTTCTTTTTTCTTTCTTTTATTAGATTAACATTAATAAAATATTCTTGTTTAAGAGTAAACAAAATACCCCCTCCCCCCCCCATAAATATAGACTTGCTTGAGTGATAAAGTAAAGGGGAGAGAAAAAAAATTAAAATAAAAAAATAATAGTAATAATTGTAGGTATGGTCAGGTGGTACAATGGACAGAGCACCAGCCTTGGAGCCACGAGCACCCGAGCCCACATCTGGCTCCGTACACCCAACAATCACCCAGCCGTGTGACATGCAAGCCACCCAAACCCCACTGCCCTGCAAAAACCAAAAAAAGAAAAAAGAAAAAAAAGACCCAAAATAAAATAAAATAAAATAGTAATAATAGTAGGGGTGGCTGGGTGGCAGACAAAGCATTGGCCCATGAGCCAGGAGCACCCGGGTCCAAATCTGGCCTCAGACACCCAATGATCACCCTGCTATGCGGCCCCAGGCAGGCCACCAAGCCCCATTTGCCCCGCACCCCCCCCAAAATAATAATAATAAAAAAATGTGCTTGAGTCTTTGTTCCAACACCAACAACTCTGTTGTGGGTGGATCACATTCTTTATGATAAGTCCATGGCAAAAGTTACTTCCATATTTTCCCACCATTGCCATTACTGATTGCAATTCCTTCCCTTTGTATTTCTCCACTACCATGTACTATATTTTCTCTCTCCTTTCACTCTGAGTCTGCTGTAGTGTATCTGAGTGGCACAGCAGACAGATCCCCAGCTCTGGGGCCAAGAGGCCCTGAGCTCCCATACCACCCCTTAGGCCCAGCATCCACCTGACCCTGTGGTCCCGGACAGGCCATCCAATCCCAGCCCCTTGCAAGAAGTAAAAAAGAAAATGTGTTATAACTGACCACTCTCCCCCCATGGTCCATCCTCTCCTCCATCACTCACATCCTCCCCTTCCCCCTGTCCCCCCCTCTCTCCTTCTTACTCCAGATGCCTATACCCCATTGAGTATATATGCTGTTTCCTCTCCTAACCACCTCTGATGAGAGCGGTTTCCTTCATTCCCCCTTGCCTTTCCCCCTTCCATATCATTGCAGTAGCTCACTGTAATAAAGAAAAATCTTATTATATGAAATATCTTGGCCTATTCCCCCCTCTCCTTTTTCTCCCATTACATTTCCCTTTTTTTCTATTGACTCCATTTTTACACCATATTTTATCTTCATATTGAGCTTTCTCCTGTGCTTCAATTATAAAAGCTCCCTCTACCTGCTCTATTAACTGGGAAGGTTCATATGAGTATTATCAGTGTCATTTTTCTATGCAGGAATACATGTAGTTCATCATTAAGTCCCTCATATTTTCCCCCCTCCTTCAATCTCCATGCTTCACCTGAGTCCTCTATCTGAAGATCAAACCTTCTGTTTAGCTCTGGCCATTCCAAAAGGAACATTTGAAATTCCCCTGGTTCATTGAAAGTCCATCTTTTTCCCTGGAAGAGGACATTCAGCCTTGCTGGGTAGTTCATTCTTGGCTGCATTCTAAGCTCTTTTGCTTTCCCGTATATTGTATTCCAATCCCTATGTGCTTCCAGTGTAGTTGCTGCTAAATCCTGTATGATCTTGACTGCAGCTCCATGATATTTGAACTGTGTCCTTCTGGCTGCTTGTAATATTTTCTCTTTGACTTGGGAGTTCTGGAACTTGGCTGTAATATTCCTAGGGGTTGGTTTTTTGGGATCTCTTTCTCTGGGGGATTGGTGGATTCTCTCCATTTCTATTTTGCCCTCTGCTTCTAGAATATCAGGGCAGTTTTCCTGTAGTAATTCTTTGAAAATGATGTCAAGGCTCTTTTCCTGATCATGACTTTCAGGTATTCCAATAATTTTTAAATTATCTTTCCTAAGTCTGTTTTCCATTTCAGTTGTTTTTTCAATGAGATGTTTCACATTTTCTTCTAATTTTTCATTTTTTTGGTTTTGAAGTATTGAGTCCTGGTTTCTCGTGAATTCATCAATCTCCCTGAGTTCTATTCTTTGTCTGAAGGATTTGTTCTCCTCAGAGAATCTTCTTATCTCTTTTTCCATCTGGCCAATTTTGCTTTTTAAAGCATTCTCCTCCATAACTTTTTGAACTGTTTTATTCATTTGACCTAAGGTGGTTTTTAGCATGCTATTTTCTTCAGCATTTTTCTGGATTTCCTTGACTAGGCTGCTGACTTCATTTTCATGTTTTTTCCTGCATCTCTCTCATTTCTTTTCCCAGTTTTTCTTCTAACTCCCTCATTTGATTTTCAAAGTCTTTTTTGAGCTATGTCATAGCCTGAGCCCAATTTCTGTTTTTCTTGGAGTCTTTAGATGCAGGAGCTTGTGCTTCCTCATCTTCAGACTGAGTATTTTGATCCTTCTTGGGCTCATATGCAAAATATTTCTCAATGGTGTTCCTCTTTTTTCTCTGCTTGCTCATTTTCCCAGGCTGAGCCTGGTTTTGGGGTGCTTCCTGAGCTTTTGGGACACTCCCACAAGGGTCTCAGTGTGTGAGGCTCTGTCCTCCCTCCTGGTCTGTGAATGAACATATGTGCCCCCCTCTGCCACGGGGCTGAGGTGGGGGGGGGCTGCTGTTCTATGGGCGGGGCCTAGATTGCAATCAGTATCTGAATGTGGTCAGAGCTGCAGAGTCCTTTTCCAGGGGCAGAGGACAGAGCTGGGCAGTCTCTCTTGACTCCACTCCCTAGGTTTAATGGGCTCATGCCCTGGGGGCTCCTACTTCTGTTCCTGGATTTGGGCTCCCCAAAGACCATGTTGCTTGCTGTGTTCCCTGAGGCCTGGGCTCCATGTGCTCGCTCTGGCAGAAGTCCCCCTGTTCCCCCACTTTGTGCCCAGTGCTCCCCGGGGTGTAGGTCAGGAAACTGCCCCCGCTGCTGTGAGCTGCGGCTCCCAGCTCCCTGGGGCTGCCTCCGGGAGGTTGAAGTTCTTTTTGCTCTGGCGGGCTGCCCCTCTGATCCCAGGGTGCAGAGCCTTTCTGCTCTTTTCCAGGTTACCTTGAGTAGGAAAACTGCCTCACTGGGTCTCTCTGTGGGTTCTGTCTCTGGAAAGTTTAGTTAGAGTCCTTAGCTTATGAGTTTTATCAGAGTGCCTAAGACGTGATCCTTTCTTATCGCCATCTTGGCTCCCGAAAGAATGCACTTTTAAAGAATGCAGATCAAAGCATACTTTTAAAAAACAACCAACTTAATTTTTCTTTTCTTTTTTATAGTTTGTTTTCTTTTACAACGTAACTAACATGAATATGTTAATGATCATTTGTTGAAGAAGACCTTGATGTTTATTATATAGTGAAGAGAGTCTTGAGTAAAGACGTCTTTCTCTCTGAATATGGGAATAAGTTTTACATGACTGTACATGTATAATCTATACCAAATTACCAATGAGAGGTAAGGGGAGGGAGGAAAGTTAAACTTTTTACATGTAATTGGGATACATATGTATATAATCACAAGTTATGATTCTCTAGGAATTATTCAGGAATTTGTCTAAATTCTTGCACCATTGTATATCTTTTAGATTGTTCTAATATTCAAAGTTGTGACTTGATATGTATCCATTTTCAATATAATTGGTTTTATTTATCCTGACACATCCTCTCTCAGGCTTCTTTTGTGGAGAAGTCAGGATTCACCCCATCAGTATTCTTCATCATTTTAGAAGTTTGTATCACATCCAAATTTTGCTTCCTCCCTCAGATTGAAGAATTCTGTATGTAAAGATTGTTGTCCTTTTAGTTCCCTTTCTCCCGCTTAACTTCTGTCTCTTGAATTGCAGCTGTATGAACTAGAATGTTGCATGCATATCAAGCATTATTTTACTCATGAGAGGAGAAACATCCATCCATTATTCCTTCATTTAGTTATCATTCCTGATATTAACTACTGCTTTGTGATCCAAAGTGGCTTTAACAGTATATTGGGCTGATGTCTTTGCCAGAACACATTATTTTCTTAGCACAGAATATACATTTTGGCCAAGATTTCCAGTTTCATTTTCAGTTTAACAGTGGAGGATACCTCGTTTTGTATTTTAGTTTTGGTTAGTTAAGCTTAAGAATATGCTTTTTATTTACCACTATTTGATCTGACTGCTATAAAAGACAATTAGGTAGTGACATTTTTCCTCTTACTCTGTTTTAGTAAAGATTGAGAACAAAAGATTTTATTCTGGACACTTGTTTTTCCATTTTAATCTTTGAGTACATATGCAGTGATTATTACATGTACCCATTATAGCTGTCTATCACCAACAAACTCATATGAGTTTTTTGTAAGGTTAGTTTCAAATTCCTTCTTGGCTTGGCTCAGGTCTAATTTGTATTTGACTTTATATACTTTGTATCCTTCTCACTTGATTATCTTGATTCTGTAAGGAGCTGTAGGAGGGTGCTTTCTAGGAAAGGGGGGTTTTCCCAATTAGCAAAAAAAGGATTTTGTGTCTTGTTTTTCTTATCTGTGGTGCATGATATTTCTGGTCTTGGTTTGTGATTTAACAATTAGGGCCTATGGATTTTAGCCATTTGAATTACCAAAAGTCTATTCTGTATTGGAATTTTTGTAGTATTCCCTTTCTTTTATAATAATTAAATGTTAAAATGAGTGAGTTATAGCATTGGTAGGCCAAATAGTTCACCAATGTGTTTTGCCAGCTATTGTTCCCAATTTATGGCATATGTTTCATAAAAACTGCTTGAGATGATTTGGTTTCCATATCTGTGCTTTTAGTCACCATGACATACTGCCCCTTTGGCCCTCTGTGGTACAATACTCTTATAGGAAGGAGCTCTTTTTTTTGGAGGAGGAGGGCGGTGAGAATTTTCTCAGCCAGTTATGGGAAATATGAAAATGGAACTCTAATAATTCTCTTTTAAAATATAAACTGCGTGTGGGTCTGACTGTGTCTATGAGAGAAAGAATTTCTTTAATTCATTAAGTGTTTATGGTAATCATTTTTTTATATCAGTGACACTTGTATTCACCCATAAATCACTTTGTCAGCATTGTAAACATTAAAAAATTAAAAGGCAGCCACAATTTTAGCTCATCCGTTTTTTTCCTCATCTGTAGTTGACAACAACAAAATCCCTACATCAGTCAGCATACTTTTCTACTCTTATCAATCATTACAGAACATGGGTTGTACCTTTATATAATTTTCCTTGCCTGTGATTCATTAATTCTTTCAGCTTTACCTTTAAATGTGTACTGTTTATAATGTGTTGTGCTAAGCACTCAAGTTAAAAAAGAGAATGCTTTTCTTTCCATTAATCTAAATCTTATGGACAAATGTCTTTTCCATTTAATCCTATCCATACTGCTTATTAAACAGTTTAATTCAACAAAATATTTTGTCCTTATTATGTATAAGTCATTATGCTTAGGAGATTTGGGAATAGTTCTGTTGGTTCTTGTCCTTCTTAATCAAAGAAGACCAAAATGACATCACTATGTTTGAGGCAAACTACAGTGTGTCCAACTGTAGCTGATCAGAATAATATGAGCTTGGAATGCTCTACCACAGGTTGGACAGACATAGTCCATGTGAACACCTGGGATGGGTACTCTAAACTTATGGATGTCGTGTTTCCTTTGAGCTTTTTCAATTTGGCCTTCCTCATAGAGGACAGCCCCCTCACTGGTGAGGGCACACAATGCTTGGTGGTCCTGTGTCAATGTCTCCCATGCTGTACAATCAATTCTAAAGTTCTTCAATGAGACCTTCAGGGTGTCTTGGTATTGCTTCTACTGACCCCTTTGTGAGAGCTTGCCCTGTGTGAGTTCTCCATAAAATAATTTTTTGGGCAAGCGTACTCCTGGCATTTTAACACTCTGTCCAGCCCATTGTAGTTGTACTCTCTGTAGTAAGGTTGGAATGCTAGGCAGTTTAGCTTGATAAAGGACCTCAGTGTCTGGTATCTTCTCCTGTCAGGTGATCTTCAGAATCTTCCTAAGACAGTTTAAATGGAAGCAATTCAGTTTCCTGACATGGTGCTGGTAGATTGTCCAGGTTTCACAGGCATACAGTAATGAAGTCACCACAGTGGCTCTGTAGATCTTCAGTTTGGTAGTCAGTCTTCTGATATCTCTTCTCTCCCATACTCCCAGAGGAGATTTGAGAACACAAAGATCAAGAATACATAGTCATTAATACATAGTATTAATAATACATAATGATACATAATACATAGTCACACCCTGTGTGAGATAAGCACATAAATGATTGTATCAGAATTCTCAGTGTTATAAGAAAAGTATCTTGGGGCACTAGTACAGTTCACCTGTTAATATGTAGATATTTAATGAATGCTGGTTGAATTAAGTTGCTCCTTTTACCTGGAAAAGTAATAGGGCATGTTTGTGGAAGGGTAAATACTGTAGTTTGGTTGATCTTGTAAAGCACATGAAGGTGAATAGTAGGATGTAAGGTTTAAAAAAAACCCCACAAAAACATTTTTTAGGTCTCTATTGTGAAAGTTTTGAGTGGAAAAGTTTGGATTTTGTTTAGTAGGCAGCAGTTTTTATTGAAAAACTTTGAGCAGGAAATTGGCATAATCAGAATGATACTTCAAGAAGATCAATTTGGAAAATTTTCTATTTCAAGATGTAAAACTTTAAAAAAAATTGACTCCAGGAATATTCAGTTTTAAATGAAACAGTTTCCATAAGAAGGAACAATGTTGTGAATAGGCATTTCCATTCATTATAACAAATTATCTGACTGCAGTTCAGTAATGATTTCAAAGTATGAATGGAGGATAGAGCATAGATACGAGGATGGAGGAATGGAGGATAGGAATGGAGGTAAGATTGGGGGAAAGGGAAATTGTGAAGAAAGGAAAGGAGTATATTATCCCTTGTTATATTGATTAAATATAAATCACTTTGAACAATTTACACCACTCTTTCCTAAACTAGGAGGAATACAACCAGCTTATGTAGTTACACTATTTTATAAACTCTTGAAATTTTTGATAGTTTGTAATTTTAGAGATTGTTGATCAGCAATAAAAAGTACTTTAAACATTCAACAATTGTCTGACTGCTTTTTCTATTTTGGGGAATTAATCCTAATTTTTGAAGGCAGTATGACTAAGCATATTTTAAAATATCTGTAAACCCAGACCTCTTAGAAGACATCATCACATTTCACAACCAGGAAGTGAGTTCCATCTCCTCCTTCTCTATCCTGACTCCCAGACCTTTCAGAAAAGGGAAGGAAAAGGAGGAGAAGGGAAGTAGGATTTCATTTCCACTGGGAGCCACTTTTCAGAAGGTAAGAGTGGCTTCTTGGTCTTTGGGAGAAGTAGAGAGGGACATGATTATTTAGCATTAGTCTGAATTATGTTTTGAGTTATTCTTTAGCCCCTTTCCTATTCCCTTTCTACTTTTCTCTCTTATTTGATTGTTTTCCTTGCCCCCAAGTGCTTGGGATTATTATCCTGCTTAGCTGCACAAAGCTTCTCATTGTGGCTGCTTCTGCCACCAATGTGTTTATATTTCCATTTCTTCAATGAACAGCTCCCAATTAGGAATTGGTTTAATAAGACCATTTTCTAAAGTAAGAATTAAACTAATAGTCTACTTCTCAACTTTTAGGAGGCATTTGAATTTTAAAGAGGAAGCTCACCAATTAATGTCTCTTATTGGATGAATTTTAAGATTTTAAGAAATACTGATTATTCAAGTGAATCTGTTATTGATGGAATTTCATACTTTTAAGTTTGAGATCCTTTTTGAGAAGTTTGAGATTCTACAAATTTTCAGAAATCATACAACATCTTTTCTGCCCAATTCATTCCCCTTCTCCCTGCAGAAACCACAGGTGTATTCTTCTCACTCTGGTTCCTGCAACCCCTTTTTTTCCCACTTAACCTGATTATGACTCATTGGTAAGGACCCATCAGGTTTCTACTCTTACTCTAGAGTAAGACCCAGACAGTTTCTCTGCAGCTAAAAATTTTACTTGTCCTTGATTGCCAACCACAGTGCTCTTGCTCTCAGAATGTTTGCATACTTAGACTTGAAGACAAATATTATTAAATCCTGGTTATAATTCTTATTCTTACCATCCAACCAATGGTATATATGCTTGGCTGTTAACAGCCACCAGAGGGAGACAAGGTAACATTTTCTGCTTTGCAGTAGAAGTGTATTCATACAATTCTTTTAGGGCGAAAAGAAAAGATTTATAGTGTGAATAGGAGGAAGCAGATTTGTTATATGAGATTCTTCTACATTATTTCTGATGACTGGATAAAATCAAAGACTGTAGGAAGGCTATTTAATTTGGATTTTTGAGCCATTTTAACTGCTGGGACATAGAATTTGTTTGACTAGGTTGTTCTTAAAAGAAATGAGAATGTTTGTTACTCCTGAGCATTGAGGAAATATTTATCTGCCTTCAAATAAATCACTTTAACTCTTGGGTTCTAAATTTCTTCATTTCTAAAGTCAGGGACTTAGATGGTCTCCCAGATCTAGATCTACATCTGCTGACAAAAAATTTACCTGTTGAGCTCAGATTTGTTGAGCATGCTATATATGTTCCAGTTATCTGGGATTTTTTGTTTTTAACTTTCTTCTGAGTAGTTGGCTTTTATTGTTTATTAGAAATAACTTAAAACTGATGACAATGCTGGTGAAACTGACCATGCTGGTATGTTTCAGGTCACAGGTTGAACATCACAGCAGAGAATGACTGCCGGAGGTTGCACTGTTCTCTGAGAGACTTGAGCTCTCTCCTTCAGGCTGTTGGTCGATTAGCTGAATATTTTATTGGAGATGTGTTTGCTGCCAGATTCAGTGATGCACTTACAGTCGTGGAGAGGTGAGCAAAAAGTCTTGGTAGCTTTATTTGTTTCTCTTGAGAAACCTTTAATATAAAGATTAGAGAACAATATTCATCTCACCAAGACACCAAGTAGAAACATTTTTTTGCCTTGCATTTTGCTGTTCAAAAATGTGGTCTTTTGAAAGTGTGGATTGGTGGTGGTCAGTCATTGTTGCTGCTTCTGTTGTATTTTTCAAGTGACTGTCTTGTTTTTTATATCACCTTCATTTTGAAATTCATCTCTTTCACCCCTCACCTACCTCGAGAGCTATTTTTGTATCAAAGCATTTTAAAGAAAGAGAAAAAAGCATTTGAGCAAAACTAGTTTATACATCAATCAGTTCTGACTGTATAGCTGCAGGGTGCTATACTTATATTTGCCACTTCTGTAAAGAGAAAAAAGTGCATTTTTTTCTTCTCTTCTTTGGGGCCAAGCTATAATAATCACTCAGCATTCAGGGTTTGTGTTTTGTTGTTGTTTGCTTTTATTCTTTTTTCTTTTTCATCATTAAAATCTAGTTTCACATCATTTCACACCACAAATTTTAGAGTATCTTGCATAGTAGAAATATCCTGTTACTCTATTTAACTCTCATTTAAATTCCCCTCCCCTTCCACCAGATAAAATTTCTTTGTCCTTATTTTAATTTTAACCACCTTGCCCGTGGTTTTTTTTTTTTTAGTTTTTTTTTTTGCAAGGCAGTGGGGTTAAGTGACTTGCCCAAGGCCACACAGCTAGGTAATTATTAAGTGTCTGAGGCCAGATTTGAACTCAGGTACTCCTGACTCCAGGGTGGGTGTTCTATCCAGTGTGCCACCTAGCCACCCCGCCCATGGTTTTTAATAGAGGAATTTGTAATATTTTACTGTTGCTCATTCTTGTTGCAGCCCTCTTCTGACTCAGAGATCATTCTCCCAATTTTCTCAGTGATTCTTAATATCTACTTCATTTTTTACTCAAGTGCATATTGTCTCCCTCCACCCCACCCCCCAACTCAGTCTACCTCATTCTTTGCTATTATCTCTGGGGAATTTGCTGTTTATATTATTCCTCAGCTTTCTTTAATCTTTAATCTTATACTCTGATTTAGATACATTTAGTTCTTACCATGTCTCAAAACAGAACTGTCTCTGAGAACTAGAACTTTGGCATTTTATTCTCCAACTATAGACAGTTATATATTTTTCACTTACTCATCTACTTAGGGACTGTTAAAATAGACATCCACATTCTATTGTGCACTTAAGCTATACTTTTTCACTAGCTCTTTCCCAGGTGCCTGCAAGTATGTTCAAATTTCTCTAATCCCAAATAAAAATCTTGTCTTGGCTCTTTCTATCTCATCTCTTTTCACCCATTATTGACATAACTTAAGAGATATGTAATTTAATTTTTTGGTACCAAAATGTTCCATTTGTTCTATTAGTATTTTAAACTCAACATATCCAAAACAGAACTCATTTTCTTTCCTCCAAAATCTTCCTCCTTTTTGAATTATTTCTGTCAAGGACACAATATTTTAGGCACCCAGCTTTGTAACCTTACTCTTTGAAGACTCATTGACTCTTCACTTTATCTCGTTTCATAGTCAGTTGCAAGTATACTTCCACAGCATCTCTTCTGCCTTTGCCCTTCTGTCTACTCATTTGGATTTTTCAGGCCTTCATCACCTTTTACTTGGGCTGTTGAAGTACATTTCTAATTGGTTTCCCTCCTTCCATTCTTTACCCTCTCTAGTCCATCCTTCACACATTTGCCAAAATGATAGTCTTGAAGCACAGATTTGATCATTTTACTTACCTACTTAGGGACCACTCCAATAGTTCCATATTGCCTTTAAGATAAACTAAAAGCTCCTCTGTTTGACTTTTTAAAGCCCTTCACAGTATTGCTAAAACTTCCCTTTCCATCTTTATATTAGCCTAACCTTTCATGCATCCTCTCATTCAGCCAAACTACCTTCTTATTGTTCTTCCTTCATAGTTCTTCTTCCCCCATACTTCTTTATCATTTAGTCAGTAAACATTTATTAAGCACCTACCTTGTGCCAGGGACTGTGATATTAAAGGCTAGTACAGGCTGTCTTAAGATCTTCTAACCTCTGCCACTTAGAGTCTCTAGTTTCCTTCAAAGCTCAACTCCAGTTCTACCTGATCCTCTTAGTTATCTCTCTCCTCTTCCCCGTTACCTTATTTTTAATTCTGAGTAGATTTTATTTATACCTGTGTGTTTTCTCTCTTTCAATAAACTCCTTCTGGGTAAAGGACTACTTCATTTTTGTCTTTGTAACACAAATACTCAAAAAAGTGACTGAGACATAGGGATAAATTTTTTTTTTTTGCAAGGCAATGGGGTTAAATGGCTTGCCCAAGGCCAAACACTTAGGTAATTATGAAGTGTCTGAGGCCAGATTTGAACTCAGTTACTCCTGACTCCAGGGCCAGTGCTCTGTCCACTGCACCACCTAGCCACCCTGATAGGCATAAATTTTTTTTTTTTAGGTTTTTTCAAGGCAGATGGGGTTAAGTGGCTTGCCCAAGGCCACACAGCTAGGTAATTATTAAGTGTCTGAGACCGGATTTGAACCCAGGTACTCCTGACTCCAAGGCCGGTGCTTTATCCACTGTGCTTCCTAGCCGCCCAGCATAAATTTTTAAGACATGCTTACTGATTGATTTTTTTAAAAAAATCTTATGGAATAGGCTGATGAAAAGATTATGAGCATCATGTCATAAAGAGAAGCAGTGGAAGGAAAAACAAGTTTAAGAAAACTTGGCGAGAAACTCAACTAAACCATATTAAAAGAATGAAGCTAGAAGAAAAACGAACAAGAAAAATGGAAAAAAGTCTGTCAGAATAGCTAAAACAAATTCTTTTTTTCTGTTATTGACAGTGGAATGAACACATTTGCACCTTATCATAGTTTCTGAAGGTGCTACACAAGGAATAAAGATGTTACTGAAGTGAGAAAGATGTGTAGTACAGCTTATTCAGGTCAAGTATATGCACAGAAGGCCTTTTCTGGAGAAGAATTTGGAGTGAGTTGAGGGATCTTTTCTTGAATATCTGAAAGAGGACTGGAAAAAAATAACTTTTTAAGTGTGTCAAAAACTTAAATACCTGAATACTTAGCTACATTTTTACTGTCCCAGTGCTGCAAATTCTTTATGAGAATAATCTGCACAACATGCATCCTTTTTTCTTTTTTCTTTCTTTTTTTTACACAGTGTATCTTTGATGGAATTTTAAGAAAACCAGACAAGCTTTTTTTTTACTTTGTTAAAAAAGTACATTTTATTGCAGATCACATCTTTGAAGTTAACACAATTGACCAGAAGAAAGAGGGAATATAAGATCTCATTGTACTTTGTTAGCTGTAAACATGCATTTAATGTTGTAGAGCAAATGCTGTTTTAAGACTTGTCTTCAAAATATCAGAATCATAATTCCTTGAAAGATGTAGCAGAAATAACTTTGTTTAGTAATCTTCTGATTATTAACATCAAGTGAGGCATAAAACAAGGTAATGTATACTCACTTTAAGTGTCTGCTCTTGCTGTGGAGGAGATTCTTTATATAGATTGTGAGATCCTTAATGTGTTTGTAGATGACATTATGGTCATGGATTACATCAGAACTAGCTAATATGAGATACTGGCCATACAGGAGAAAAACAGAATGACTTAAGAAAATTTATTGTCCTGACAAATGATGTGCAATTTAACAGGACCCAGAATTGAGCAATAGGAAAAAGAGGGAGTGCTGGATTGTCTTTTTGGAAATTGGCTTGTGCTTTTAGTGATCTCAAGTAGCTCCCTCATTCAGTTGCCTAGCTGCTGATGAATGACTTCCATGGAATATTTTAGAAGTATTATGGGTTTCCCAAAAGGCAGTGAAGAGATACATGGTAGGTAATAACTAAATCATATACAATGCAATGCCAACAAATTACTCGGGAGCAGTGACATAGTTAAGGTAGTGAGCATTTATTAAGTACTTACAGGCCTGTGCTTAAACACTCAAGATAATAAAGGTAAAAATCATCCCTGCTTGCAAGATGCTTGCACAGTAATGCAGGGAGACAACATGCAGACAGTATTGTGCAAACAAGATGTATTCAGGAAATAATCAATAGAAGGAAGGTGATAGAACTGAGAGGGATCAGTAAAGATTTCTTTTTTTGAATTGTTACTAGGACTTGAAGGGAGAAGCATGGAAGTCAGGAGGTGGAGATAAGAAAGGGAGAATTCTAGATTTGAAGGACAGCCAGTGATAATGATCAGAGTCAAGAGACTGAATGTTTTGTGCAAGGAACAGAAAGGAGAACAATGTCACCGAAACAAAGTATGTTATGAAGAACTTTAAAAGCCAAACTGAGATTTTTATATTTGTTTCTAGATGATCTTTTAATTGAATAGAGGGTTGACATGGTCAAAGCTGTGCTTTATGGAGATGACTTTGACAGTAGAATGGAGGATATTCTGATGTGAGAAGAGAGAATTGAGGCAGAGAGAGCAACTAGAAGACCAGAGGGTGGCTAGGTGGTGCAGTAGGTAGAGCACTGGCTCTGTAGTCAGGAGTACCCGAGTTCAAATGTGGCCTCAGGCACTTTATAATTGCCTAGCTGTGTGACCTTGGGCAAGCCACTCAACCCCATTGCTTTGCAAAAACCAAAAAAGAAAAAAAAAGAAAAAAGATGAGAGAAAGAAGAGTATGTAAGAGATGAGAGTGTTTGAGAGATGTTATGAAGTAAGGTCTTAGCCACAGATTGGATATGAAGTGGTGAGAAAGTGAAGAGTCAAGTCAGCTTGGTTGTGAGCCTGGAGGACTTGGAGAAGAGTGGTGTCCTCGACAGAAATAGGGAATGTAGAAAGAGGATAGTGAAAGGGGAAGAATAACAAAATGTACAGTTTATCCATTTGTATTCCTCCAATGTCAGTATATATCTAGACCTCTAGCTTTTGGGTAGAATGACTAAGAGGATGTGGACAGTTGACAGATAACATGAATGAATGTGGGGTGCAATCTTCTTGGTTGGTGGGATCAAAGTATTAAAGAAGTACATTTATAAATAGCAAAATTTAAACAAATCCCTCATTTAGTTTGCTACCTTTTCATAAATTCTTAATTTTGATTCATAGCTCTTCTCTTTTTTCTTTTTATGACTTCAAAGAAAAATAATAGATGTTTGGCTTCTTTCCCCCTATTTCTTTAATTTATTATCAAAACTGCAGGGCTTTTGTTTGGTTGACCATTTATATCTTTCTCTCTTAGTTATCAGAAGGAGAAATTCCAGAGGGAATAAAAATCTTTCATTTTCTTTTATTGTCATCTTCTGTATTGAAATGAAAAGCCTAGGTGCATATCATGTCAGCAGGGTAAATACTTCTGGCTTCCTCTTCCCAATCAGTAGGGAATAATTTTCCACTTCAGAGGAGACAGATTTTTTCCTCTTGGGGAAAAAAATTTAGCTACTGTTAGGGTATTTATTGGTAATTTGTATGCAGTGTTGCAACCAACAGTTTTTACAACTTGCCTATCATAGAGATTAAAATGAAATCTAGCCTCCTACTATTGAAAATCTTATAAAATGTTCAATATCTCTTCTAGGACAAACCATTTTCAAACAACATTTAAACAGAAGACAGTTTTTAAAAGTGATTTAAGGTTTCATAATGCCCCCTACCTTATAAAAAATACCTACTCCTATCTGTCTAAGCTCATCAAAACAGCAAATTTAGTCATATTTTGACTTTTGAAAGCCATTTTTAGTGTCTTATTAGTCCTGCTATTCTGATACAATGTTGAATAATGGAGTTAGTTTTTTACTATTGCTTTGTATTTCTTGGTCTGTTTTTTTTACCCAACAGATTGGTTAAAGTAACTCTATATGGATCCCAGATAAAGTTGTACAACATTGAAACTGCTGTGCCATCAGTATTGAAACCTGACCTCATTGATGTGTGAGTATGGATTCCTTTCCTTTTCCTTTTCCTTTTCCTTTTCCTTTCTCCTTTTCCTTTCTCCTTTTCCTTTCTCCTTTTCCTTTCTCCTTTTCCTTTCTCCTTTTCCTTTCTCCTTTTCCTTTCTCCTTTTCCTTTCTCCTTTTCCTTTCTCCTTTTCCTTTCTCCTTTTCCTTTCTCCTTTTCCTTTCTCCTTTTCCTTTCTCCTTTTCCTTTCTCCTTTTCCTTTCTCCTTTTCCTTTCTCCTTTTCCTTTCTCCTTTTCCTTTCTCCTTTTCCTTTCTCCTTTTCCTTTCTCCTTTTCCTTTCTCCTTTTCCTTTCTCCTTTTCCTTTCTCCTTTTCCTTTCTCCTTTTCCTTTCTCCTTTTCCTTTCTCCTTTTCCTTCCCTTCCCTTCCCTTCCCTTCCCTTCCCTTCCCTTCCCTTCCCTTCCCTTCCCTTCCCTTCCCTTCCCTTCCCTTCCCTTCCCTCCCCTCCCCTTCCCCCCTCCCCTCCCCTCCCCTCCCCTCCCCTCCCCTCCCCTCCCCTCCCCTCCCCTCCCCTCCCCTCCCTTCCCTTCCTCTTTTTCTTTTTCTTTTTCTTTTTCTTTTTCTTTTTCTTTTTCTTTTTTTGCTGTCTAGTTCTAAAAAGTTCTTAGGGACAATAACTTCTCTCTTGGGATTCTTACAGGACCCAAGAAAATCAAGGAATGGGGGTGGGATGGAGAATATAAGTGCTCTGCCCCTCTTTAATACATATACATTTGTACCTCAGGTCTTTTCCTATCCTTTCCCTCTTTCTCCTTCTTCTATCCTCATTCTCTTTAGGTTTGTCTCCTTCCTTTCCACTCTTTATTCTTCTCTTCTTCCTTCCGTCTTTATGTACTTCCATTTTTATCTCCTTTTTGTCTTTCCTTCCCCATCTCCTTCCTCCCCCCTCTTTCTTTCTTCTCCCTGTCCCTCTCCCTGCCTTTCTTGCTCCCTCCTCTTTTTCTTATCTTCTCCCTTTCTGATTCTTTTCCGCTCTTCTCTTTTCTTTTTTTCTCTCTCTCTCTCCTCAGCCTCATCTTCTTGTTCTCTTCCCTCCCATTTCTCTTTCTTTGCTTCACCTTCTTCCTCTTAACCTTCTTCCCTGTTAATTCTATTTCTCTCTCTACTTGTTTTCTTACCTTTTTCTTTTACTCTCTTTGCTAAGAGCATATGTTAATCTCCTCCATTTCCTGCTGTCTTCTTCACTAGCTTCCTGGATTTGGGGAGTGTGAACAGAATATGAAAGCATGAATTTCTCATGCCTTATGATGGTATTAGTATATCCAGCTTTTAAAGAAATCTGAAGTTAGACTCATGAAAAGTAAGATAGTATTTCTAGTGGTACTTTGATTTGCAAAGATTTACTTTCTCTTATTTCTTTCTGCTTGAGAAGTGTATCTCATTTTAATTAATCTGAAAATACTAGGTAATGGATGCAGAACCATAGGACCAATTGGTGACAATTGCAGGGAAATATATTTCAGCCTAATATAAAGAAGAGTGGTTAAAAAATTTGAATTTTCTGTAAATGCTGCCTTTTTTTTAGTAGTGAACTAAAATTCTGTGATTCCAGCATCTCTTTTCTCCAGGTTTTCCAGGTAGCACTTCTGTAAATTTAGATTTAATACATTAAGTAAAATCTTCAGACTGGAAAAATATACTTTATCTCTTTTTTTTCTTCAACAAATCATTCTTGTAAGTAGGGTAAAGAGCATGTTTATCAAGCTGATTCTATTATATACAAGATAGCTAGAGTAGTACTCCAACTTCTAGAAATTTCAACTCTAAATATATTTTCTTTAAGTGGCTTTAAGGCTGTAATTTTAAAAGTACCTTTTGTTTTGTGGGTTTGACCACTACCTTTACTTCCTTGAGGAGGGCATGACATAACTTTTATTTCTCTTTGATTTGTTATTAATTATTTAACTTTAATTATATATAAGGCACATTGAAAAATCTGGAGAAAGTAAACCTGGTCCCATCTTCTAAAATTTATCCTGTAGTCAGGAGGACTTCTGAGCTCCAGAATCTTATGTCTGTTTTGGTACCTTAATAAGGCCTCCCTTAAGTACTTGCCACTTAGGAAGTGTAATTAAAACTGATTTTAATTTTTACTTAATAACATGTAATAGCTGGCCTAAAACTGTTGATGGGAAATTAATCTAGTAATTCTGAACATTATATATTATTTTGCAAATTGGTATTATAATTCTTTGTAATTTTACCATTTTCTTGATTATTACACAGTAAAGTGTCATTCATTTTTCATTTATTTGGTGCTACATGAAAAGATAACAGATTTCCACTCTCTCTGTGTCACATGTTTTGAAAATAGATTTTTAAACTTTTGTAAAATATAAGGTTGATGTAATTCCCGTACCACATGAAAACTATTTAGTTGGTGATAGATTATTACCATAAGCTTTAAAATGCAGTCTTCTTTCTCTTTTCCCAGTCATGCTCAATCCCTGGCAGCACTGCAGGCTTACTCTCATTGGTTAGCACAATTTTATAGTGAAGCTCATCGACAGAACCCACAACAGTTCATCTCGCTGGTCTCCACTGCCATGGAAGCAGTCACACCTCTTATTAGTTCCAAGGTATTGAAATATAGAGAGCCAGTTTTGGCTCAGGGTTGGGAGTCAACAAAAAATTAATTTAAAGTCCACTTTCTATGTGGAAGGGTCAAAAACTTTTGCAGAAGGCCAGTATTTTCAATAAATGCTTATGTTGAACGTGTGTGTGTGTGTGTGTGTGTGTGTGTGTCTTGTACATTTGACCCAGATATGTGGATAATTCTTAAATTTATGTATATAACATTTTATAGCTTATAGCATCTTCAAAGCAATTGAATAAGGTAATAAATGTTTGTTATGCAGATTAAGTGTTTTCTCCTAGGTCTCAGAGCTAGTATTTGGGATACCCAAGGATGAAAATCAGGTTTTCTGATTCTAACATTCTTTCTGCAAGTAGATTATATTGCCTCTTCAGGTCTACATCTTCTTGTTGCCTTTATCTCATTTTTTGCTAGTCTCTACTAATGTTTGAACAGATAAAGGCATCTGTATATTCATGCTCAGAATAGTAAGATCTATATATAGTCATTATTTAATCTTGAGTGATCTATTTTAAGATTTCTCTCGAAGCATGTTATAAATATTTTTTAAAAAAAGAAATGAAGGTAGGAAATGCCTGTGTTTTATTTTGCTTTGCATATTTTTCAGTAAATATCTGTTAATTAGATTTGACTATTGCCTTAGAACTTCTGCTTCTAAGCTCATGTTTATCCAGTAAACATTTTTCTACTAAAGGAAATAAAATGTAATCAAGAAAGTATAATCACAGATGGAAAGTATTCAATTAATAGTCTTTTGACATTACCTAAGGGATCATTCTCTTAAAAACAAAGTCATGCATACAGGTAAAGTACTTTTCCTGATTATAAGGATATAGTTCCCATAAGGTTGAAGCATTGTATTAGGAATTATTGTAGAAGCAAATGAAGGCTATAAAAAAAATGAAATTAGATTTTGATTAATATTTTATCTTTAATATCAGAGGAGTTGGGATTTAATGACCATAGAAAAGGACTTTGTCCATGACTTTCTGGATTCTTGGCTTTCTTCTTTTATTTTAGAATATACTTAGAAATGACAGTCTTTTCCTGTGGAATTATTAAACTCTTGTTAAAACTTGCTTGCTGGTTTGAGGCTAGTAGAGGGATTGAGGAAGTTGTGCAGTAGTATCATGGTAGCAGCAAAAACCATAAAAGAATATGCTGAAGACTGATTCTTTTACCAACCTCCCATCCCCTTAGACTAAGCTGAATGAATGGGTGCCAGTTGGATAATAATGGATATAATGTTAATCATAAAGGTAGAGTGAACAGAATGATACGTTTCTTAGGTGGTGCCAGAAGGATATTGTCATTCTTCCTGCCTTAGATTAAGAAATGGTAGTCCCTGTTAACTCAGAATGTCCTGGGACTTGACAATTGTAATTCTTTCCCATCTCTCTGTTGTTTATCTTTTGACATTCTTTCCATGATCCAGTTTGAGATATTAGATTATAAACTCCTTGTGTTCAGGACTTGGGTCTTAGTTTATTTTTCTATCCCACAGGGCCTTGTCAGGACTTTATGGGCCTTTGATTAGCCTTTCTATACTCATAATATTGAAGAATAGATTAAGGTCATCCTGAAGGTGTGTTTTTTAGGTTTTTGCAAGGCAAATGGGGTTAAGTGGTTTGCCCAAAGCCACATAGCTAGGTATTTATTAAGTGTCTGAGGCTGGATTTGAACACAGGTACTCCTGATTCCAGGACCAGTGCTCTATTCACTGGGCCACCTAGCCACCTGAAGTTGGGTTTTTATTCATTTATTTTTATTTTTATTTGTTAATTTTTTTTTAGGTTTTTGCAAGGCAAATGGGCAAAGGTGGGTTTTTAATGGAGTACTTATAAGACAACCACTGTCTTTGACTTGTTCTACATTTTCAAGGACTTAATGATGACATAGCATGATTATCATTTTCACTGTTACCACAAAATAGTGAGAAATAAATTACAGAATTAGGATCCAAAAAGGTCCCAACAGATTGGAATAGTGGGCTAAATCTAAAAGAAAAAATTTAATAAGGATAAATACTAAGTCCTACACTTAAACAGGAAAAACAGGAATTGGGTAGAAAAAATATAGTTAGAAGATAGTTTATTTGAAAGATCTGTGTGTTTTAATGGATTGCAGGATCAACATGAATCATCTGTGTGAAAGTCAAGATTAGACTTCAGTAATAGATATATAGTTCCCCAGATAAAGGAAAATGTGATAGTCCCACCTTTTTCTGATCAGGTCACATGTGAAGTCTTAGATATTGCGTTTTAAGAAGAATTATCAATAAGCTAGAAGGTAATGGTAAAAAATAAAAAAAGGCTTGAAGGCATGTCGTAGGAAGAATCATTTGAAGTGACTTAGATTGTTTAACCCAAAGAAGAGAACTTGGGCTTGGCAGAGTAGAGTGCCATAAAAGTGTTGTCTATTTGCTTTCTTGTATTTGAAGGAAGAAGAATTATGATTAGATTTATTTTATTTGGCACTGGAGGGTAAATTTTATAAGACTCATGACTGGGAATACAGGGGGACAATTTTTGGCGTAATCTAGGGGAAAATTCTCAGAACTGTTATTGCTGTTCAGAAACTAAATAGTTTACCTCTGCATGTAATGTTTTTTTCTGTTATGGTGTAGGAGTGGTGTTGTCTTTAAATGGTTTTTGGATGACTATTGTGGGAAATGTTGTAAAGGGGAGTATATGATTTAGGGAATTTTTAGACTAGCTTTTTCAAATCCTTGCTAATTCTGAGATTGTATTTTAAGTGTCTGAACTGAATATAAATGTGGCTTCCTTTAGGAAACTACTTACCACCATAGCTCAATAAGGTATTTCCTTCCTTTATTATTATTAGTTTTTCTTGCTTACTTTGTCCTAACCATAAAATGGCTTCTTGTTTATTTTTTTTTTACTGTATTTGTTTTATTCCTTCTCTTTTTTTCCTCCCTCCCCAATGATTGTTAGTTAACTCATGGATATAGGTTATTATCTTTTGCTTCTTTTTAGGTACTCGGTAGTTAATGTTTTGAAGCACTTGTCTAGTATTTACTATGAGTAAAGTTCATCATAAGCACTAAGCTTTGTGAGATGGTTTTTTTAAAAAAAGTCTCAGGGTGGATTTGAAAATTGTGTATGGGAAATTAGAGATGAATAAAAACATTGCAATAAATTATTAAATGTGGATGACTGTTGTTGGAGCAGTAACCTAAGAATGATTCTTGGGTGAAGTTAGAGAGATGCGTGTAGAGTTCCCATCTTTGAGAGTGTGCAGATAGAGAAGGTCATTGTAGGCAGGGGAAGTAATGTGACCAAAGGCAAAAGAGTAAGATGAGAGCTGAAAGAACAGTGGGGTTTTGATGGGAGAGTATCAAAAAGTAAAGTGGAAATTTCGTGCTTCATTGAGAAAACTGGGTGTTTATTTTTTATTTTAAAGTTTATAGGGAGTAAGATAAGAAAGGATAATTGAAATATCATCTTTAGGGAGAATTAGGGCAAACAGAAATTTATGGCTGAGACTATTGAAGGCGAAGCCTCTGGAAAAGGTGAGGAAGTGTGAAATCTGAGAGAAGTCACAGAGGAAAAATTTTCATGTTGATTTGAGAGTTATGGTGGGACAACATTAAGATTGAAATTTGGTTCAGGAAAGAGCATACATGTCTCTTTTTAACATCCTGCCCTGTATCCAGTTCTAGTAATGGAATTAATAGTAATTTTTTCCTCAGGTACAAGAGAAGCTACTCTTGTCTGCGTGCCATTTACTGGTCTCATTAGCCACTACAGTGCGGCCAGTCTTTCTCATCAGCATTCCAGCTGTTCAGAAAGTATTCAACAGAATCACAGATAGCTCTGCCCAGCCACTTGTGGATAAGGTAAGAGTTGAGATAAGTTCTTTGACTGGATTTGTTGTAGTTCTTGTTCATAGCTTTAGATAAATATATACCTTCACATTTTGCACTAAAAGATGACTTTTTGCAGGTTGTTAGGGTTGGACTACTAGTATTTTTCCTAACTTAACTTAGAAAGTTCTAGTTTGGGAACAGGCTCCTACAGAAAGATTTTGCATCGTTCTCCTTCAGACCTTCACTGTGGTCTGCTTTTTTTGAGACTGATAGATTTCAGAGAAGCAGTCCTCTTTGTTAGCATTTTCTTTGAACATCTGACAAGGTTGCATATGGTTATCTACTTAGAGAAAGTAGTAAATTATGCCAGGAGCATTGTGGTTAAATTTTCCTACTTGGGTGATTGGTTCTAAAGAAGGGGGAGTAGGGTGGGGTCTTGAGTATTTGAATTACTTATTGAAGTCTCATGTCTATGATGCTGTTGCTGGTGAATTTCCATTATTTTTTACACATTGGTTGTCCATGACTACCTTTTTTAGGCCCAGGTTTTGGTATGCCGAGCCCTTTCCAATGTACTACTGCTGCCATGGCCAAACCTCCCAGAAAGTGAGCAGCAGTGGGCAGTGCGTTCAACAAACCATGCCAGCCTCATTTCAGCTCTGACCCGAGATTATCGACATCTGAAATCCAGTGCCATTGTTCCACAGAGGAAGATACAGCTGGAAGATAGTAAGTGTATTATTTATTAGTTAATAGCAATAGCAACCTGATATAGAATTTATAATTTTCAAAAAAAAATTTCACAACTATATTAAAAATTTGATCCATATAATAGACTTGGACACTGCTGTGTAGAAATAGATATATAGATATATCTCTGTTTTGTGGAGGAGGAAATGATTTGACCTGAGTCCACAGTTAGTTTACCTGTTTTCTATATAATTGTCTTAATAAGGAGGATTGAATTCAAATGCCATGTTCTGTCTTCATTAAAAACCTAGAGAATTGATAAGTTCAAGGGAGATTGATTTCTTGATTGGTGACAATATCACCCTTTCTCCCTAGTTATTAAATAATATGCATCTACTTTTTAAAGGCTAAAATTAGATGTACAAGTAGCCAGGATCAAGGAAGACCATCTATATCTGGAATATGCTCTGAATGTCAGTATTTACCTGGAGTTCAGGGTTGAAGGTAATAGATTAAGAAGTGGAAAGTGGAAGAGACTATAGAGACCAGTCAGTACTTTCTGAATGCTTCTGGAACTAATGCTTTGGACCATGTTGTTATCTAGATATGAAAAAAAAAAATTAAGTACATATTTACTGTACTCTTCCCTAAAATACTATCCTGTATTTTCAGTTGACTTGATTACCACTTTATTCATGTAGACATCTGGGTTTCTGCCTCTTTAAGGGTAATTTTAGCATTTTTCCTATGGACCCTGTTTTGGTGGGTGGGGTTCAAATGAGAGGTAAATGAGCTGAGCAGATGACTGAGAAGTTTAGTAGGTAAGTTTTTTAAAATGGATCACATTTTGTGTATATTTAATTTCTTTGTCTTGATATATCCAGTCAATAGAGACTTAATTTGTTCTATTAGAGAGACTACTGAGTGAATGTTAGACTTGATAACTGAACACATTTACATTTCCCCATATTCCTTACTTGGTCTGTCCTTGTCATGACATGTAACTTAATCTTGATTTGTAGCCAAAGTGATTATCCACCAGACACTTAGTGTCTTGGAAGATATCGTGGAAAGTGTCTCTGGGGAAGCAACAAAGTCTCGACAGATTTGCTATCAATCACTGCAAGAGTCTGTTCAGGTCTCACTGGCCCTCTTTCCAGCTTTTATTCATCAGTCAGGTATGAATGAGCTCCAAGGCTTTCAGTGTTTTATGGGGCTAATGAGAATGAGGGCTAAGGATTGCTTTGAAGAAAATTGGGGTAGTGAAATCAGTACAGTGCTTCAACTTAAGTGGAATGAGAATCAACACAGGAAATGATGATTTTCTGTTTGGTCAGTTTCTGAGGATATTGGTATCTAACAAGGCAGATTGGTCATGTGATTCATGGTAATATGTCAGATGGAGACTCTTCTTTGTCTATAAATCACTGTCACCTTCAGTTTCTTTTGGTTTCTCTTGGCTTTAACATGGGAAAATGAGGTAGATGAGAGTAGATGAGAGTAATTTGATCCAGTGTGAGGAAAACTGCTTTATTCAATTGGGCAGTCTTCAAAATGACAAATAGCAAATGTCTTGTTAGTACCACTGGCATGAAGTACTCTAGCATGTGGACTTCGTTTGCATATCTTTTTGGTGTGTTATTTGAATTACATGAAAACAATTCAGAAATATCAGTCAGCAATATTTGTTGAGAATTTCTTATGCAAAGAATTTCTTATCTGGGCAAGAATATACTAAGCAGGCAATTTCTCATCAAGAAATGAAGGGCATTATATGTAACTATTATTCTGTAATTCACTTTTTAAAAATTCACTCTCTATAATAATGACTCATACATTTATTAGCAACTTATCCCTTAAACTAAGAGATTTTTATCAGCACGAACATACCATGATCTGCTCTGCATTGGAAACCACATAATCATATTTATGGACTAAAGAATTTGTTTGGCTTCCATAGGGTCTTCTTTTCCTACAAAAAATGTTCAAGCAGAGTCTGACCCTTCCGAAGTTATTTTCTCAGCAACTCTTAATCTTTATCTCTTTCCCAGTATTGCTTAGAACAGCATCTGTAGATATGTTTCTCAGCATAAGGAGTTCAGAGAAAATGGTCATAAAATTTGTAGAGGGGAGTTTATTGAACACATGACTTCATGCTTAACATTTTTTCATGCCTTTGCTTTATTTTGTGTTTGTTAGATGTTACTGATGAGATGCTGAGTTTCTTCCTTACCCTGTTTCAAGGCCTTCGAGTACAGATGGGTGTGCCTTTTACTGAACAGATCATACAGACCTTTTTAAAC
This sequence comes from Macrotis lagotis, assembly GCF_037893015.1. NCBI lineage: Eukaryota > Metazoa > Chordata > Mammalia > Peramelemorphia > Peramelidae > Macrotis > Macrotis lagotis. The sequence continues at coordinate 61,568,937 of NC_133665.1, forward strand.
ATGTTTACCAGGTAACTACAGTTATATGCAGTTATATATTACTGCAGCTTCTTCATGACTCAGAAAGTTTTGAATGATAACAAGTAATTTAATAGATTAGAAAATTTTAAATCCTGTGTTTCCTCCTTTGGGGATTGAATTGGCTTGTGCCATAAGAATTTTTCTTGTGTTTGATTATCTTTTTTCCTCACATTTCTTTAGAGAACAGTTAGCTGAAAGCATCCTCCATGAAGGGAGTACTGGCTGTCGGGTGGTTGAGAAATTTTTGAAGATTCTCCAGGTAGTAGTGCAAGAACCTGGCCAAGTGTTCAAGCCTTTCCTTCCAAGTATCATCTCACTGTGCATGGAACAGGTCTGCCCCATCATAGCTGAGGTACGGGCCTTGGAGCAGGTAGTAGTGATGGGGGGAGACACATTGTTTTAAGTTTTTAGACCAAATAATTGAAGATCTTCCTTCCCACCACCCTTCCTTCACAACTCTAGAGAAAAGGATTTATTAGAAAGTTATGAGTTGCAGAGTAATGAATTCATTTCAACTTTTATTAAAAAAAAAGTGGTAATTGTTGGGAAAGATTTTATTTTAATAGTTTTTAGTAACTCTTTTACTGACCTGAGTTTTGGGGGACACCAGTTGTGTGTGTGTCTTTTGTGCATAAATCTATAATAATATCCTTCCTTAAGATAGAGTTAAAGATATTTATTATCTTAGAATTCTTGGCTTTTGCCTTGTTGAGCCATAATAGATGAGTGTGAATCCATCAGAGACCTGCCCTTAAGATAAAATGTTCCATTATCTTGGGCTAGGATACAGCCTTATTAGTGACTATATAATATGGACTGAGGGTGAGGATAGGGATAGGATAAATTACTGAGAAAGAAACTGTGACCACAGCGTTAATGGGTATGTAGGAATGTAAATGTTAGCTACTCAGGACAGTTTGGTTATGCCCTGTCCCTCTACAAGAGAGCATGTTCTATCTTGAGTGCCTTGAGTTGAATTATATTTAGGAGCTGGAAATTAACTTGTGTTTGTTATGACACCCATTCTCTATTTAGACCTTTCCTTTTATCGCTGAATCTAATCAGTTCTATAGGGCCTCAGAATCTGGTAATATTATTAGAGTGGTACCCCACACCTCAAAGAGACTTGATTCCTCTTTAGAAAATAACTCTTTACACAGATTTTCTTGGTGTGACTCTCAAATCCTTGTGCATTTCTGAAGCCTTAGATCTTATTTTACTCTATGGAGGACAGACTTATGTCCAATAAAAGTGCTGACCTGGTTCATAGTTTATATACCATAACATCCAAAAGCTTCTTTAGGTAGGAATTCCTGTTCTGGATAAGGGAAAATCGACAATAGCATTTACTAAGGGTGTAATTTGGCTAGATTTTAAAGCAGAAAAATCAATAAATAGCTCCCATTTCTACCTCTACTCAGAAGCCCTCTTGAGTGGTACTATAGGATAGTGAGTTGGGAGCCTAACACTTGAGCCTGAGCTCCCTCATTGATTTTTATTTCCTCATTTGTAAATTTTTATTTTATAAAACTAAGTTTTCTTTTTTTCTTTTTTGTTTTTAAATTTTATTTTTTTATTCTCATTTTGTACAAATGGTTTTTTTTTACATTAATAAAATATTCTTGTTTAAGAGTAAACAAAATACCCCCCCCCATGAATATAGACTTGCTTGAGTGATAAAGAAGTAAAGGGGAGAGAAAAAAAATTAAAATAAAGAAAATAGTAATAATTGTAGGTATGGCCAGGTGGCGGAATAGACGAAGCACCAGCCCTGGAGCTACGAGCACCCGAGCCCACATCCAGCCCTGTAGACCCAACAGTCACCCAGCCATGTGACATGCAAGCCACCTGATCCCCACTGCCCTGCAAAAACCAAAAAGAAGGAAAAAAAAGACCCAAAATAAAATAAAATAGTAATAATAGTAGGGGTGGTTGGGTGGCTGACAGAGCATTGGCCCTTGAGCCAGGAGCACCTGGGTCCAAATCCGGCCTCAGACACCCAAAGATCACCCTGCTGTGTGACCCCAGGCAGGCCACCCAGCCCCATTTGCCCTGCACCCCCCCCCCAAATAATAATAATAATCAAAAATGTGCTTCAGTCTTTGTTCCAACACCAACAACTCTGTCGTGGGTGGATCACATTCTTAATGTTAAGTCCATCGCAAAAGTTCCATATTTTTGCACCGTTGCCATTGCTGATCGTAACTCCCTCCTTTCTTATTTCTCCACTACCATGTACTATATTTTCTCTCTCCTTTCACTCTGACTCTGCTGTATGGTAGCTGAGTGGCACAGCAGACAGATCCCTGGTCCTGAGGCCAAGAGGCCCTAAGCCCCCCCATACCACCCCTTAGGCCCAGAAACCAACTGGCCCTATGGTCCTGGGCAGGCCATCCAATCCTAGCTCCTTGCAAGAAGTAAAAAAGAAAATGTGTTATATCTGACTACTCTCCCCCCATGGTCCATCCTCTCCTCCTTTATTCACATCCCCACCCCTTCCCCCTGCTCCCCCCTCCTTCTTACTCCAGATGTCTATACCCCATTGAGTATATATGCTGTTTCCTCTCCTAGCCACCTCTGATGAGAGCAAAGGTTCCCTCAATTCCCCCTTGCCTCTCCCCTTCCATATCATTGCAATAGCTCATTGTAATAAAGAAAAATCTTATTATATGAAATATCTTGGCCTATTCCCCCTCTCCTTTTTCTTTCTCCCATTACATTTCCCTTTTTTCCTATTGACCCCATTTTTACACCATATTTTATCTTCGAATTCAGCTTTCTCCTGTGCTTCAACTATAAAAGCTCCTTCTACCTGCTCTATTAGCTGAGAAGGTTCATATGAGTATTATCAGTGCCATTTTTCTATGCAGGAATACATGCAGTTCATCCTCATTAAGTCCCTCATATTTCCCCCTTCTCCTCCAATCTCTATGCTTCACCTGAGTCCTGTATCTGGAGATCAGACCTTCTGTTCAGCTCTGGCCTTTCCAAAAGGAACATTTGAAATTACCCTGGTTCATTGAAAGTCCATCTTTTTCCCTGGAAGAGGACATTCAGCCTTGCTGGGTAGTTCATTCTTGGCTGCATTCTAAGCTCTTTTGCCTTCCGGCATATTATATTCCAAGCCCTAGGTGCTTCCAATGTAATTGCTGCTAAGTCCTGTGTGATCCTGACTGCAGCTCCATGATATTTGAACTGTGTCCTTCTGGCTGCTTGTAATATTTTCTCTTTGACATGGGAGTTCTAGAACTTGGCTGTAATATTCCTAGGGGTTGGTTTTTTGGTATCTCTTTCTCTGGGGGAATCAGTGGATTCTCTCCATTTCTATTTTGCCCTCTGCTTCTAGAATATCAGGGCAATTTTCCTGTAGTAATTCTTTGAAAATGATGTCAAGGCTCTTCTCCTGATCATGAATTTCAGGTATTCAATAATTTTTAAATTATCTTTCCTAAGTCTGTTTTCCATATCAGTTATTTTTTCAATGAGATATTTCACATTTTCTTCTAATTTTTCATTCTTTTGGTTTTGAAGTATTGATTCCTGATTTCTGGTAAATTCATCACTCTCCCTGAATTCTATTTTTTGTCTGAAGGATTTGTTCTCCTCAGAGAGTTTTCTTATCTCTTCTTCCATCTGGCCAATTTTGCTTTTTAAAGCATTCTTCTCAATAACTTTTTGAACTGTTTTATCCATTTGACCTAAGCTAGTTTTTAGCATGCTATTTTCTTCAGCATATTTTTGGATTTCCTTGACTAAGCTGCAGACTTCATTTTCATGTTTTTCCTGCATCTCTCTCATTTCTTTTCCCAGTTTTTCTTCTAACTCCCTCATTTGATTTTCAAAGTCTTTTTTGAGCTCTGTCATAGCCTGATCCCAGTTTCTGTTTTTCTGGGAGTCTTTAGATGCAGGAACTTGTGCTTTCTCATCTTCTGACTGAGTATTTTGATTGTTCTTGGGCTCATATGCAAAATATTTCTCAATGGTGTTCCTCTTTTTTCTTTGCTTGCTCATTTTCCCAGGCTGAGCCTGTTTTTGGGGTGCTTCCTGAGCTTTTGGGGCACTCCCACAAGGGTCTCAGTGTGTGAGGCTCTGTCTTCTCTCCTGGTCTGTGAATAACCATATGGGCTCCAGTCTGCCACAAGGCTGAGGTGGAGGTGGCCCCTGCTGTTCTATGGGGGGCCTAGACTGCAATCAGGATGTGAATGTGGTCAGAGCCCCAGAGTCCTGTTCCAGAGGCAGAGGACAGAGCTCTGCAGTCTCTCTTCACTCCCCTCCCTCAGCTCAATGGGCTCATGCCTGGGGGTGCCTGCTTCTGTTCCTGGTTCTGGGCTGTGCTGCTCGCTGTGTGCCCTGAGGGCTGGGCTCCACGTGCTCGCTCTGGCAGAGCTACCCTGCTGTTCCCCCACTTTGTGCCCAGTGCTCCCCGGGGTGTAGCTTAGGAGACTCCCCTGCTGCTGTGAGCTGGGGCTCCCAGTGCCCTGGGGCTGCTTCTGGGAGGCTGAAGTTCTTTTGCTCTGGCGGGCCACCCCTCTGGAGGGCCACCCCTCCGACCCCGGGGAGCAGCCCCTTTCTGCTCTTTTCCAGGTTACCTTGAGTAGGAGAACTGCCTCAGTGGTTCCCTTTGTGGGTTGTGTCTCGAAAGTTTAGTTAGAGTCCTTAGTTAAGAAGTTTTATCAGAGAGTGCCTAAGACTCCATCCTTTCTAGTCACCATCTTGGCTCTGCCCCCCCAAAACTAAGTTTTATAACTTTACCAATCTCACAATCTCCTGTGCTGAGGAAAACATTTTGTAAAAATTTGTATGAATACCTCCCAATTATTATTTCTAGGTTGAGATTCTGCCAACTCCTTCAAAAGGAAATTTCTAAAGTGGATCCCAAATTCTTTCCCAGATTTGGCCTATAATTAAGACAAAGCATTCCTAATTGAGGATTCAAGTGGAGTTTTTTTGGTTTTTGGTTTTGGGTGTTTGTTTTTTGGCTATACACAAAACATCTCTCTCCGGAGCTGTAACTGGACAATTCAACAGTATGAGAACTTGAGGGAATTTCTGTGTTTTCCAGCGTCCCTCTCCTGATGTGAAGGCTGAATTGTTTGAATTGCTTTTCCGGATTCTTCATCACAACTGGAGGTATTTCTTCAAGTCCAGTGTCCTGGCCAGTGTCCATAGAGGAATTGCAGAAGAGCAGATGGAAAATGAAGTACAATTCAATGCCATCATGCAGGTAAATTGAAAACCTTTGCAGTCGATCTCTTCAGAATAGAGCAAGAGTTTTTGAGAAAGTTATAATTTAGTTTTTGTGAAATCCCTTCTCAAAATAATGTTTTAAAATTCATAAAATAGATAGGCTTAGAAAAGAAACTTAGTTATGCTGAAATGGTTTTCAAAATATTTTTTAAAAAATTAGTTCATGGGGCAGCTAGGTGGCACAGTGGATAGAGCACCAGCCCTTGAGTCAGGAGTACCTGAGTTCAAATTCGGCCTCAGATACTTAATAATTATCTAGCAATATGATCTTGGGCAAACCACTTAACCCATTGCCTTGCAAAAAACTTAAAAAAAAATTAGTTCATGGACTGCAAGTGAGTAACTCCTGGTCTGACAACTTGTAGTGTGATCCAATAACATGAGTCTAATTTAATTTTTGTTGTTGTTTTTATTGATATCTGAAATTAGATTAATATTACTTCTGGTTTCTACTGTATGAGCTTTACTGTATTTTATAATTGAATCAACTTTTCCTCTGAATTAGTTTTAAAGTTATGAGTTACCTTATTAACATCACCAAAGGGTTTGTCATCAGGCCTTACTTGTCCTTTTGTAATTTTCTCTTCCAAGGAGGCATCAAGTCTGGTACTAGCAAAGATTTATAGGATTTACTAAACCTTCCTTTATTACTCCCACCCTTTGCTACTTCTTATGAGTATCTTCTGCCCTCCCAGCCTATCTTACAGAGGTCATCTTTTTAACACGTTTCACAATATCTCATTCCCAAAAGGCTTACTTGGTTCAAGGATACAGTGTGTTAAAGAACCTAGGAAATCCTTGTTTTATCCATTCTTACCTCAACTAGGATGAAGTCCCCATATTTGCTTCTTTTTCCCACCAAAGAGTAAAACTCTTAATCCATAGTCATTTTAAGGGGGAGAAAACTTTCTCTGCCATTTCCATACCCAAGAAGTTAGGAGGAATTATAAAGGAGATTTAACAGAGGTACAAGGGATATTAAACATAGATATATTTTTTAAATGTTAATATGTGAGAAGTATTGAAGAATGGAGAGACTTGTATGAAGTGATCAGAATGTTATAATTATACAGATAGATTTTAGTAAGACTACTATTTGCTTTAGCTCTCTTGTGAGGATTAAACAAACCCCTTCAAAATGGTTTCAATCTGTTCTTGAGATGTTTGCTTTGTTTCCTATAAAAGTCTTATTTTATTTCCTAGGCCTTTGGACAGTCTTTTCTCCAGCCTGATATCCACTTATTTAAACAAAATCTCTTCTACCTGGAGACTCTGAACACCAAGCAGAAGTTGTATCATAAAGTAAGTTTGCTTCTCCTTTAAAAATGCTTTCTTTGGTTAGGTAGAGTTGTGAAAGTTCATTGTCTTAGATGAGTAATTTGTTGAGTACTTGAGAAAGCCTGGATGGCGTTTGCCTACTACCTATTTGGGGGGGGGGGCTAAGAAGTAGAGGTTTCCTGGTGCTAAATGTGGCCATATATATTGAAAACTGTCATCTTTTCTCCCTGCAGAAGATCTTTCGAACTACCATGCTGTTTCAGTTTGTGAATGTGCTGCTTCAAGTCCTGGTCCACAAGTCACATGATCTGCTGCAAGAAGAGATAGGGATTGCCATTTACAACATGGCTTCAGTTGACTTTGACAGCTTCTATGCAGCCTTCCTTCCAGAGTTTCTGGCTAGCTGTGATGGTGTGGATTCCAACCAGAAAACAGTTCTGGGGAGGAATTTCAAAATGGATCGGGTGAGAGGACAGAGAGGCCAGGCCACAGGGAAGGGCGGGTTTGGGCAACTTCATGGCCAGAGGCACCAGTTGTGTTACTCCAATTCCAGGGATGGTAAGGACCTGAATAGTTAGCTTGTACTAACATTTAGCTTGCCAGTGATTCATGTCATACCCATGAGATTTTCTCCATGTTTTATGACTTATTTGACTTTGTTCTTTCTTTCTCTTTGTCTTTGAGGAGAGGAGTGTTCTGTGAAACTGAGTAGTGTTTCTGCCCTAGTTCAACTAACCAAGTTGGGCTGGACTTTAGTAGGAAGCCCATTTGCTGGTATGGTCACTTCCTGAACTTCAGAACTCTTTGCTTGCAAGTGGCTTTATTCTTAGTTGAACACACTTTACTAGTGTTAGCACAGTGCCTGGTGCCTAGTAATTGCTTAATAAATGCTCCCTTATATCTCTCAGAAATGTTTTAGGTGTGTACATTTATTTAGTACGATAAAACTTGTGTTACTTAATGTGATGTTTAATATGATGTTTACTCCAGACCCTGTCACCCCCGAAACATGTGAAATTACACACGTTTTATATATGTGTATGTATACATACATGTATATATACACATATACATATATATGCATACGCATATATGTATGTATATATACATATATATGTGTGTGTGTGTATATATATATATATATATATATATATATATATATATACACACACACACATATATATGTATATATGTATATATGTATGTTACTTATTTCTCCAAGTACTAACGGTTAGCAGATTAGTCTCTTTATCCTGGCTTTTGCTTAGGATTCATTATCAGTCTTCTCAGTATTCTTCACAGTATTAACTAATGTAGCCATGCAGGTCAAAGAAGTTTTTTGCCTGCCTCTTTTGCCAGTTGCCCGACTGTTTCTGAACTGGAGCCATTGAAGAAAGAAGAGGAGGTCCAGGCAGGTGTCTTGTGCAGTTCCTGTAGCCCTTTCATTGTGACAGTAGCCAAAGGAAAGTTAGAGATGGAAACAGATTGCAATCCCCTGCTTGTTAGTGCACAGGTGACATGTCAAGCTAACTGGGCCTCAGGTGATGGATCCACCAGCTACATTCATTCACTGTTATCCTGGTGTCCAGCTTGTCTTCCTTGGCAAGACTGGCTTTAGTTGTTTGGTCATAATTATTGACCTCTTTTGAGGAAAGCCTTTGTTGCTTTATTGCAGTCTGTTTTTTATCTCTCTTTCCCTATATAATAAAGAAATAGAATTTCCTTTTTTCTTCTTAATGTCTGATAGATATGAAGACTATATATTCATAGTATGTAGGAAATTTTGACAACCTCCCATTTTTCCCCTTTGACTTTCTTTATTCCCCTTGCTTTTTGAGGTTTCTTTAGTTCTCACTATTTGGCTTACATTTCACTCTTCAACTTGAGGTTTTTCTGTATTTCTTAGTTAAGTTTCTTCTCACTTTCCTTGAATTTTATATGTGTTTTCACAGATTTTTCTCTAACTCTTAGATCCTCTATTCTTCTTTGTCATAGATCCATTCTGCCTCCTTACTGAGACTTTTGAAATTCACCCTGTTGGCATTAATATTCAGTTTTCTAGTTTCCACTTTTTTCTTTTTGGGGGGTTAAAAATGCCTTAGAGAGGAAAACAAGACTTAGGAAAAAAAAGATTTCAAAGAGGTTTCTGTCTTGTTTGAGTAGATGTTGGAAGTCTGATGTCTTCCAGATACTTGATGGCAAAAATCATTCATCACAATGTGTTTCTTGCCTTAAGGAAATGGCCTGATGATATCTTGCCATAAATGACATAAGGGTTCTTTAGCTATTAGAAAAATTGAAGCAAAATTTTGACCTTTGACTCCTCTTCCTTATTTTCCAACTAATTTTGAAGTCTCAAAATGGTCATCAACATGTTGGGGTCAGTAAAAGGAAGCTGGATAGTCGGCACAGGGTATGACATGACTGTTGTTTTAAGGAATAGCCAGTTTCCTTATTGAGATTCTTGTAGGCTGCATCCCATGCAAATCTTTGCTTATTTGTCTTAATAGGAATATAGTAAGGGGGATCATATTTTTTTAATATTCACATTTGGCAATTTTATCATAATAGCTCTAGACTGTTGCTAAAGCCTTCCACACCTACTTCAGTTGGGAATAGTCCTTATTTTTCTTTATAGGTATAGATTTAGCTTTGGAAAGGGACCCAAGAGTTCATTTAATCCAACACCCTCATTTTACAGATGAGTAAACTAAGGCCCAGAGAAGTTAATAAGTGACTTGCTCAGGGTCACAGGTGGTAAGTAACAGAACTGGGATTCCTTTTAACTCTAAAAGCCTGTTCTTTGATTTGCACCACCTAGTTTGTCCTACTGAAAGTTTCCAGTTGTTCAGGGAAAGCCTCAGATCAGAAGTAATCAGCAATGACCCTGGGTTTTTTCCTATCAGGAATTTTCATCCATTTCTTCAACTGATCTCAGGGCCAAGGAGTTTTCCACATTTAGACAGGGACAACCAATGGAGATTAAGTTCCTTGCAGTAATTCTTAATTGTGAGAAGAAATTGGAGCTGTTAGGTGAAAATAAGGGGAAAAATGAGGGTGGAGTGTTGTCAGTTATATTTGGTGAATGAATGACTCTGTGATTTACTCAAACCCCTAGGGTTTTCCCTTATAAAGTCCAAATTGCATCAGCTGTTGATGATCACTTTCCAATGCTATTTTCTTTCTTTTCCCTCATTTAAATTTAATAAATTTCCAAATCATTTCTCTTGAGGATCAGGCTAGAAAGGAAATTAATAGCAATTGGTTCCTTCAGCTTTATTTCTTAAGTATAGTTCTAACCATGATCTCTAGAAATATTGTAGAGGTAATTTTGCATGGGGTGGAAGGGTCTCATTAGATAACCTTCCAACTTTAGTTTTGTGACTTCCTTGTGTGATATATTTTGTGCTCACACGCATGAATGCGTGTGTGCCTGCATCTATGTGTGTTTAAGTTTTTGGTTATCCTATTTTTCATTCTTCCATCTATATTGGGAAAATTGACTTTAAAAAAAAGCTTTGTCTATTATCTCAGGAAGGAGCTGGTCATCAGCTCCATATTAAATCTTTGAGAGAAACCAGTAGGGGCAGTGCTGTGTAGGGACTTGACTTTTTGTGAGGGGTAAGATTGAGGTAGGTGGAAAAGAGATGCTTTCTATTGGGTGGGGGTGAATGTGTGTGTATGAAATTTCATGTAGCTGGTTTCTTTTGTGATGACAAACTGAATTGAATTGTTAAAAGTTCCAAATTGGTGTCCCATTTCACAATTTTTACAGCTCATTCTCTTTTGTAATGCGTAGTTTGTGTTTGGAGAGATTGATGTTCAGAAATTTGTCCTGACCTAAACAAGAATTATAGATTAAATTACATATTTAATATCCTTTGCATTTAGATGACTAGAATATTTCATTTTTCAAAGAAGGTAAACTGAGAACTGTAGACAAAGCTTTTAATCACTCTTTTAATCACTGAATATCTTTAACAGATCTGGATAGTACCCAGACCAAAGAAGGAACAGGAACAACAATGTGGGGATGGAGATTGACCAACACATGGGAGGGAATCTTGGCTAGATTTATAAACCAGGTCCTTTTTTGAGTTAGTGGCCTTGTTCCTTAGGTGTCTTGGTTTCTACAACTGTATGTTTCTATCTTTCAGGACCTGCCATCATTCACCCAGAATGTGCACCGACTGGTAAATGATCTGCGCTACTACAGACTTTGCAATGACAGTTTGCCCCCTGGCACAGTGAAGCTATAGTGTCTGCACTGGACCTTTATTCTGTTTACTGTTCCGACAGATCTGTACTTCTGCCGCTGCTGCCACCACCACTTCCACCTCCACCTCCCTTCTCTCAGACCTCTTCGGGGCACACCATGGACACATGTTGGTGAATTTGCACCCTGGGCTCCATCTCCAACCTAATCCCCATCCCCCTTTTCCCCTCTCCAATCCCCTTTGTTCCTGCCTCAGCCCCAGGTGACTCACCAGCACTGTCTTCAGGATGTGTCTTAACACCAGTTGTAGTTACCAGGGCATTTGGAGAGGATGGGAGAGTCATGTTGTCAGGTATTAGGGTCTTAGCACTTTCTGTGACGTCCGGAGATTTCAGTGGGTGGTCTGTGCAGATCATGTGTATATCAATCATGAGGCAGAAACGCCAAAGACAACTTAAGACATTTGTACCTTCGCATCATTCCGCCTTCTTGCACCCACTCCCTCCTCCCAAGGCTGTCGAAGGAGAAATGTGACATCAGAACTGTTCTGGCACTTCTGTCACTCCCTATTCTTTCCTCTTCCACCCTTCCTCCCATCCTTCCCCCTTTATGTCTCTGCTATTTGCAGAGATTAGAAAGACTTATGTTTTTGTTATTGTTTTCTCATCATTCCATTGTGATACTAAGATGCTTAATGGAAATAAAATGCTTATGTTGTTGTTTAAAAGTTGGCAAAATTAGTTTCTCTTTCCACAAATAGTTATTGAAAACCCTGGTATGAGGCAGAAGATCTGGAAGCTCTGAAATTAACTCTCTTGAACCTCTAATCTTTGATAATGTAGGGTTGCTTTTTCAGGCAGTGTTCCTGAGTTGGGTGGGAATTCACTGAAGAATATATCTAGGATCATATCAGACCTCTATCTGTGGCTTGATTTGTCAGTCTGGCACAATACTGAATTATTTTGTGGATAATAAGTAGTCCTAAGTAACTTCAAGATTAAATAGGAATCTGGAAGACAAATGAAGGCGATTGCTACTCAGATGTTCTTGGGAGTAAGTCCTGGTAGTTTCAGTTATCCTGCTCATATCTGGTTTTACATAGCCTCTAACAACCCAATTGTTCCTGGAAAGAGTACAGATTGGTGGGGGGTGGGGGGTGGGGGGAATGCATGAGAGTAAGATCTGGGATCCTGAATTGTGGTCTATGCCAGGCATTTTCCTCTTCTGTTCCAACGACAAATCACAGATCTCAGAATTGGAAGTGACTGCAGAGGACATCTAGTCTAAACTGTACCTTAAGAAGGATTTTTTCTACAACACTTCCAACCAATGGTGATGGGTAATAGTCTGTTCCTGAAATAGTCTGTTCCACTTTGGGATAGCATTATTAAAAAACATGTCTCCTGGTTTGAGCAATTTTTACTCAACCTTTCCTAGTTTTGCCTTCTGGGACCAAAGAGAACATGTTTAATACAATTCTAAGAGATAGTCTTTCAAATTCTTGAAGATTGCTGTTGTATCTCCTTATTCCCCCAGCCTTTTCATTTCTTTATCTGAACTTCATATGGTAAGAACTTGAGGCCCCTTAATTATGTTGATTGATCCTCTTCAATTTATCATTGCCTTTCCTGAACTGTGGTGTACCCATAGATGAATACAGTATTTCAGCTGTAGTTATGGTCTGGAGGGCATAGGACAATGGGATCATCACTTCCTGGATACCTTCTCTTAAGGCAGATCACATTAGACTTTTTTTGTCTACCAATTTTATCTCACTAATATGAAATAATCATTCAGAGGACTTTTTCACTTGGGATATGTAAAAAACAATAGTACATAGATGACTAGGCATTTATTTGAATACAATAATATACTTTCTTGGTATATGTATTTGTGTGTGTGTTTTTCTAAAATTTATTTCTACCCTAATTTCCCTTAAAAAAACAGCAATTGTTAAAAAAGCAATCAAAAATTATTTCTTGTCTATAGTGTTTTACTGTTGACTCATATTTAGCTTGTAGGTTATTAAAATCCATATAGAATTTCCAAATGAACTGATATCTGGCCATGCCCCTCTCCCTTTTTAGTTTTGTCAAGCTGTTGTTTTAAACTCAAATGCAGGGCTTTTCATTTATCCCCAATTTATCATTTTCAGTTTGATTCAGCCATTGTGTTTGCCAGCTCTTTCATTTTCTAATATATTCTTTCCCTTCCCTAATCCCAGAGAACCATCATCATCCCTCATGATAAAGACTAAGAAGGAAAGAGTTCTGGAAAACTAGATAACATAATAACCAGTGCAGTTTCATGTGCTGTACACCCCTAGTCATGGTGCATGAGGGAGAAAGGTGCATACTCATTTCTTCAGGTCCACATTTGGTCATTATAATTACACAAGGTTGGTTTAATCTTTTTCTTTCCTTTTGCATGATTGTAGCCATCATAGATACTGCTTTCTTGATTCTCTACTAAAGTTTGCATCAGTTCTTATATCTTCCTTGGGTTTTTTATGTATTTATGATCATAATTTAATATAGCACAATGACAGTCCATTACATGCATGAACAACTGTTCAATTCATGGACATCTAACCTTTTTGGTTTAGCATTCTTTTTAGTTTTTTTGCAAGGCAATGGGGTTAAGTAGCTTGCCCAAGGCCACATGGCTAGGTAATTATTAAGTGTCTGAGGCCAGATTTGAACTCAGATACTCCTGACTCCAAGGCCAGTGCTCTATCCACTGCATCACCTAGCTGCCCCTATGGTTTAGCATTCTTTATAAGGTTATGCATTCTTTTGTATTTATCCTTTGTTACCTATCTGTGCTTTTATCTTTTTTGATATTTAAGTTGATGGATGGGATAGATGCTACTTGTGCAGCCATGAAAGTCTGATCTCCATTTTTCCCTTTGTTGGAATTATTTCCTATGTCTTCAGAATTCCTTTAGGGCTTGTCAGCACAGCCATCCTGGACTGACTTCTCTATAGAATTTTAGGGCATAAAAATTCTCTAATTTTTCCTGGAACACTTTGGAGTTTTCCTGTCTTCAGTGCCTGGTTTTTCTTCTTTATTACTAGTTCTCCACAGAAAGGTTTTCATTCATTTCCCCTCTAGCAACCAATTCTCTTCTTGTTCATAAGCATTAGGATCAGAACAGAATTTGTCTTTATTGGCTTCTCAGCTTTTAGAATGATAACATTATTAAAGAAAGTCCTCAAATTATTGGTTACTTTTGACAGAGAATTCCAGGTAACTGAAGTCTCTCTTGCTTTTGTGTCAGTCTTGACATCTGCTAAACTCCACATTGATTTTCTCTCTCTTTTGAGGTAATCTCTGACTTACTGTGTAGGCAAAATTAGTTCTTTTTCTCTTCGCTAATCTTGACTCAAATGTTCACCATGCTTCCCTCTTCTGGATTTTCTAATGTTAACATATTTTCATAGATATTGCAATGCTCTTTCTCAACTTTAACAATCCTGTTTACTTTGAATAAGTTTCAAAACCAAGTTCTAGTTATGTTTCAGTGATAAATCCAAGAGGTTGAATTTGACTCCTTTGTTCACTTTGTTGCATTTATGTATAATCATCTGTGGCTGTAGGTTTTATAGTAATTTCTCCTTCAAACTGATTTCTCTCTAGGATTTCACCTTCTGCCAACTGAGCATTTCTACTGTTACTTCTAGATGTAACTATTCTCCATTGTTTTTCATTTAGTGGATATACACAGGCAGTTTTGTCTTCAGGCAAATATTCTTAGCAGCTCTTGTTGGGTATGCTCCATCCTGATCTAGGAACCTGTTTTTCTTATATTTTAAACTAGGGTCCAGAAATCCAAATCCCATTCTCGAATGCCATCTTTTTAGCCAGCTGTGCACCTACAAAATCTCCCTTTCATTTCTAAATTTACTCTTGTGCTTCAGTGGTTAGCAGTGATACAACAACATCTGTGCTAGTAAGATTTTCATTTTCTTGCTGGTAACCACAAAATCTTTTAATAATGCTTTCTAGGTTGCTTCTGGGAGTACCATATATTTCCAAGTGACTTACCAAAAGTAGGCTGCACAAGTCTTGGGGACAAATTCTCTGTCCCATCTAGGATATGAGGCCTGGGAAGAGAAGAGATTTCTCTTGATAATGTAAGCATCTGCTTAATAGGAAGTCTACCCACCAACATTATTTGCCACTTCTTCTCTGACCCTTATCATATGATCTTTTACTAGAGGCTCCTGTGGATTCTCATCAGCATTCTTTAGAGTTTCCAGTTTCTCCTTTTTGGGGAAGATCCTCATGTTATATCTGAGTGTCCACTGGTCCTTCTCTTACTCCTCTGTGTGATATTTTTCCATCTTCCAACCTCTTGAGACAGGAGCGTGTGTGCACGTGTGTTTGGGAAGGGGTGGAGCAGAGAGAAATACACACACAGACATATATATATATATATATATATATATATGTATGTATGTATACATATATATATGCATATATTATCCGTGTGTTCTATCAGAAAGGAAAGTTTCACTTTCCTTATTTCAAGAGTTGACAAGTGCTCCCTGATGCCCTTTATAGCTCTTCTAGGCAGAAGGCCAACTTGCATTTTAAACATAGCAATCTTGGTAAAACATAAATATTGCCAACATTCCCCTCCCAACTTGTTGATTATGAGATCTTAGGTTTGCAGTTTTTGCTAGTATCAATCCTGGTGGTACTGCTGTCATTTTTGTGTGTAAATAAGAGCTGCTGAACCAAGAAGATACTGCTCACTAATTCTCTGGCACCCTAAAGGTGATGTTTGCCTGAAGTTGAGAATTAGTTTTCCTCATTACAAAACGATAGCTTTGGGAAACTCACTTTCTAAGCCTTGGAACTTAAAGTCATAAAATTTCCTATGTGGCAGAAATTTTAGTTTTCTGGTCCAACCTCCCACCCAATACAGGAATCTCCTCTCTGAGATCCATAATAGGTTGTCATTCAGCCTTGGATTGGACATTTGCAGTGATGCTCATGAAGCAGTATTTTTTTGGGGTAATTCTGCTTATTAGTCCTCAAATTGAGGGTAAAACATACCTGCCTGCTGTTGCAGCCCCTTATATGGCACTTTCACATACTCAGAGGCATAAATGGAGAGACTAGGACTCATTGCCACCAGGTCCTTCTGGAACTTCACAAAGCAAGAATTCTTCCATGTGATAACCTTTCGGCTATTGAAGATGGCTTTGTGTCCCTATTAATACTCCTGGCCTTATTTTGTGTCTGTGAAGATTTGATTTTGCTTATCCTACCCCAAAGAATGGTCTAATCCTTATAGGATTAGGATTTAATGCCTAGGATTAGGATTCTGGAAGAGAGATGTATGTTTAATCTCCCATGGAAGCTGATTTGTTGTCTGCTGACAGGTCACTCAAGGGCCTTTTAACCTCTGATGGCAATGTAGGCTGTTAAAACACTATTGCTGGGTCCTTGACCTACTCCAGGGTAATTTCACACCTCTCCTGAATTTTCTACCATTATCACTATTTTTGTGTCTATTATAAAGACATTAAAGGTAGTCTCCTCACCTTTCATTAACATGCAGAACCTTAATAGGATCGATTGTCATCCTGAAAAGCATTAGAGAGTCTGATAGTGAACTGCTGCTTCAGGGAGGTAACTAAATTTCAATGCAGACAGCTGGCAAAG
Source organism: Macrotis lagotis (assembly GCF_037893015.1). Taxonomy (NCBI): domain Eukaryota; kingdom Metazoa; phylum Chordata; class Mammalia; order Peramelemorphia; family Peramelidae; genus Macrotis; species Macrotis lagotis. The sequence continues at coordinate 61,585,375 of NC_133665.1, forward strand.
TTGGCAGATATTGGAAGGCTAGGCTTCATGGATGGAACACTAAAGGGAGAGGATCCCAGTGGTAAGATGGGCATGGGAATGTGACTTCTTCAGGTAGTAGGGAAATAGATGTGAGAAGCAGTGTAGGGGGTCCATCCCTCCTCCAATTCTGTCTACTGCCTTTCTCTTGATTTCTTTCTCCCTCTCTGACACACTTCCTTTCATTTGCTGGGTAAGAGAAAGGAGGTTATGTGACCAAAAGGACATTGGCTTGGAATTGATAGAATGAGTTCTAAACCTGTTTTGTGACTTAATAAGCAAGCCAATTAAACTCAGACCTCAGGATCTTTATCTGTAAACTAGGAATAAAAAATGCCTCTTTCCCAGGGTTGTGAGGCAAACTACAAAATATTCAAATATTATTCATTATTTATGGTTAGTGCTATGCTGTATACTTCAAGTAAATGAATATGGTAAATGAAAACTGTAGAATCTCTTCATGGGATTTTGGTTCCTTAAATTATATCCTAGTAATTAGATCTTAGAAATTATTTAATCCAGTTCCATATTAGAGATAAGAAAGCCAGTCAAGAGACATTACTTGTCCAAAATTGTATAGGCAGATATTGGGACTCAGGTTCCTGGATTCCAGGTGTTCTATCCACCATGCCATGTGTCTGCTTCATCCATCCTAATACCAATCCTTTCCCAGATGTACCCTTAGAAAGTACAAAAAAAGTTCTTTGTTCTGAGGCTCAGGTCATACATCCAACCAAAACTAAGTCTTTTGTTTGAGTATGGAAGTTGTAGACTTACCTGAGCAGGGAGCTGGTGCTTATGCATCAGGACTTCTTAGGAACCGCCCCTCCCTGGCTCATAACTTCTAAGAGATAGGAGCCCAATCTTTTCAGGTGGTTCCAGGTGTCTCGGGTATAAAACAAGTAGAAGTGAGCTGAAAAACTTCAGGAAGGCAGCTCCTTACTTCCCTGGTGATTGCAAGCTCACAAGACATCACTGCCCAGGCAGTGTCTCTTAAGCATCAAAGCACTGATCTGAAAAGACCAGGGAGAATTGGTTCTTGACATTAGCCACTTGAGGGCAGCCTGGAGTAGCCTCACATGGCACTTGGATAGACTCTCATAAGAGAAGAGAAAAGGACTCGGTGAGTATTCAGTTCTCTGCCCCTCCCAGAAACTGCTTATCATGAAACCAGGAGTTCTTTCCCTTTGCATTTGCTTTCCTACTTTGCAAAGACCTAGGGCAGGTAGGTCCCTTGTGCTTGCTTTCCTGCTGCCATCTTTGTAGAAGCCAGTTCTGTATCAGGAAAGAGAAAACTGCCTCATGTGCTGAGGTTACAGAGTTCTTCAAATATGGACATATAGTGTCCCAATGGCTGACTGAATATTGGAGCTATATATAATTGGAACTTTGCTCATTTTTACAGGTGAGGAAACTTGAAGGTCAGAAAAAGGTCACAGTTGGCACAACCAGACTTGAAGAATCGAGGCTTCTTCAAGTTCTAATTCTGGGGATTCTTTTCCCTGACCACAATTACAGACTTTCCCTTTCTGGCAATCATCCTGCTTTTGCACCCTTTCTGAGGGTGAGCTGAACTTGAACTAAAGCAACAAGCAGGAAGGAGGGTGAGGGCAGAAGAGGGGTTTTTTTTTGGTAGAAGTTTAGATGGAATAGAAAATGTGCCAAGAAAACCACCCTACCCCTTGGCCCGTCACAATCTTCTGGCCAAATACATAGATATAAACCTCCCAAAGGGTTTTCCAGCAGCTTGTGGGCAATGTAAACTCCACAGCTAAGGGTTCTCCTCATTCAATTTGAAGAGACTCTTACTGTTTCAAATTTATTAGAAAAAGTGTTTAAATTAATGGCAGCTGTCCTCATTGATGATTTGTTGGATTCAATACTTGATAGTTTCCTATATTTAAAGAGTCCTTAATGAGGCAGCAGACATCAATTAGGTCCACTCTGCCAATATTGTGGATTTAAGATAGCTGATAGGTCTTAATCCTGTTTATCTCTGACCTATACATGTATCAGGGAATTCCTTGATTAAAATATGGGGGAACAGGAAGGCTTTCAGAAAAAAACTTTCTGTAATGGATCACATCTTCATTGTAGTGCGACTGGCAGGTAAAGAAGATAACATGATCTTCATGTGTTTACTTCTGCTCAAGTCATGTTTCAGTACACGTGGACAAAATATGTTTTTCCCAAGAAAAAAAAACAGTTATATGAAAAGTTACTTCAAAGTCATGGAGAGAAATACAAATTAAAAAAAGTCTGACGGAAGTTTCTTTTTTTTTTTAAGGTTTTTTGCAAGGCAAATGGGGTTAAGTGGCTTGCCCAAGGCTACACAGCTAGGTAATTATTAAGTGTCTGAGACTGATTTGAACCCAGATACTCCTGACTCCAAGGCCGGTGCTTTATCCACTATGCCACCTAGCTGCCCCTTTGGGGAAGTTTCTTCTCAAATGCAGCAGGCTGGCATCTTTTAGGCCCCTCAGGAAGATGAACCAAAACACTGTTGGTGGAGCTGTGAATTGGTCTAATGTAGTCTTGGAAAACAATCTACAATTATATGAGAAAAATGACTACATGACTTACCCTTTAATTAATTCATTTTTGCTCCATAGGAGCATATCCATCTCCATATCCATCAGATATGAGTGTTGTAAAAAAGATGGCAAAATGAAGTGATATAAGTGAAATAAGAAGTAGGAAAATAATATGTCTACTAACTACAATAATATAAATGAAAATATTCAAATGAAATCAAATCCACAGAACTACAGTGATCAATCTTGGCTCAAGAAACTTTTCAAAACAAATGATTAGAGGCTGCATATGCAGCCCTGGGAGTTCACCACTTTAGTTTTCCTTGACTGCTTTTCTATAAGGGTTGATGGTGGTATATTGAGAAATGACTGTGATGTATAAACGAAGTAATAATATACTTACCTTTCTGAGGTGATTTATTTTTAAAAGTCTGACTATAGAGCAAAACACAGCCTTAAAGGGTCACCACAGAAAGGTATCCTGTGTGCATATTGTTAAGGATGATAACAGCTAGATATGGTGGCACATGCCTGTAGGATTTCTTGAGTTCAGGAGTTCTGAACTGCATCAGACTTAAGTCAGTCGGGTGTCCAAACTTAAGATTACCTAAAATAGTGAACTTCCTGGAATCAGAGGGATCCACTGTATTGCCCAAGGAGTGGCAGAACCAGCCCAGGTCAGAAATGAAGTTAAATCCCATCCTGGGTCACATTAACCTGGGTAAAGAGATCCAGTCTTCTTTCCTCTCTTCAACTCTCCCCCACAAAAAATAGTGATGCAAGATTCCTTGATAGATGGAAAAACAGCTTTGACTACACTTTGATTATTACCAAAAGGAAAATAAAACCCAGAGATATCTGACCTGATCAGGAAGGATATCTAGCACAGATGGAAGAGATGGAGTCGGGTGAAATCTAATCTTCAATCCTATTTCTGACTTTCACCTGTGAAACCATGGGCAAATCATATAATTTTTTTTCATTTAATTCTTCTAAACTCCATCTGTGAAATCTGGTATATACCTCACAGGCATCTGGTGAAGGAAGATAGGAAATAATGGGCATAAAGAATTTGGCAAATTTAAAAAGCATTATAGAAAGAAATCTCAGCGATGATGATGATGATTTCCTATAGAGTAATCAACTATATGCAGGTATTTATGAAGTCACTTTGCTTCATTTTTTATTGTTTATTTCCATCACCAAACAATCTCTACTCTCGAGGAACCTAATATATTCTAATAGCAAAGACCATAAGAAGTATATAAACATATGTCTAGGGAATGAAACATAGGAAGCAGTTAAACATAAGGGAATTTGAGAGGGGGAGAGAGATGAGATCAAGAAAGGCTTCTTGTAGACAATACTTGAACTGTATCTTAGAGAAATAGACCTCCATGAGGCTGAAGCAAGGCATTCTAGGCATGAGGCAAGGCTATTCCAAAGGCATGAAGATTCCATGATTCCATCAAGATTCCATCTCCTAAGATGGAATATTATGTATGAAGAACAGAGAAGGCTGCATTGCAGAATATGGGAGGAGAAATAATGACTATGAACTTGGACCAGAAGAGTTTGATATTTTTTCCCAAGAAACCACTGGAGTTTATTGAGCATATGTGTGTGTGGGAGACATGGTGAGATCCACACTCCAGAAAAATTACTTTAACAGCTTTGTGGGACCCACTAGAATGGTGTGAGATGAAGCAATAAGCTCAGTTAGTGAAATAGTTGCAGTAATCTAAAGAGATAATGGGGGTCTGAACCAAGATGGTACTGCATAAGTGGAAAGAAGACATAGGATGTGAGAATTTTGTGGAGTTGGAAATAGCAAGATTTAACAACTGATTGGATATGTGGGGTAAGGGAAAATGAGGTTTGAAACTTGGAGACTATAAGGATGATAGTGCATTTGACAGAAATAGAAAACTTTAGAAGGAAGGCAGAAAAGAGATTATGAACTTAGTTTTGGACATAAGGGGTTTGCGATGGCTCCAGGACATGCAGTTTGAAGTGATCAATAGGCATTGGTGATGTGGGGTTCAGTGAAACTAGGACTGGATATGTATATCTAAATGTCATACAGTGAGAGTTTTAAACTCAGGAAACCAATGAGGTTACTGAGTCTATAAAGGGAGAAGAAAAAAGGGCCCAAGTCAGAATCAACATTAGGTGGTATGAATCAGCAGAAGAAATTGAAGGAATATGAAAATCCAGAAGAGGGTGATTACCAGTGTCAAATGCAGCAGATAGGTCAGGAATGATAAGATTGAGAACAGAGCTTGAGATCTGGTAATCAAGAGATCATTGGTAACTTTAGAGAGAGCAGTCTCACTTGAGATAAGGGTTGAAAACCAAGTTGCAAAGGATGGGGAAATGAGAGGAGAGGAAATGGAGGCAGCAGATGTAGACATTTTTTTTAAAGGAGTTTGACAAAGAGGAGAAATACAGATCAGTAGGGTAAAGGGTTGATAGGATCTAATGGCTTTTTTTCCCTTTAAAGACAGAGATTTCTGTTTGTTTGGATGTAATTCAGGAAGAATCACTAATAGGGAGAAATTGAAAAGGCAACGGAAAATTCTGCTGAAGGAAGCCCAGAGGAGATAGGATAAAATACACATGTAACTTTTGCTACAAATACTATAAAAACATGGGAATAAGTGAACTTTTCTTTCATATATTTTAAAAATAAGAACAAATCTAGGTAATAAAGAAAAATTACTATCTCTACAATAAAAATCATGGACAATAAGGATGCCTATAATCAATACTGCTATTTAACATAGTAGTAGAAATGCTAGCAAATAGTGATATATCAAGATAGGGAATTCAAGGGTAAAGGCATAGATAAAGAAGAAACTGAATTATTGCTTTTTTATAAGTGTTATGGTTTATTTTGAAAACTCTAGTCAACTAAAAATTGAAACAATAAATTCAGCATGTTGTAGGTCATAAATCCCTACAAATCATCTGCATTACTGTATATTGCCAAAAATAAAAGAAAACCTTGGTAGCAATAGCAAGAAAAATTCCATTCAAAATAACTGTGAGTTATAAAATATTTACAAGTTATCTCCCAAGACATATAAGACCTACATGAATCTTTTACAAAAATAGACATCTAAATAATTGAAGAATTGTCATTGCTCATGGGTAGGCCAAGCCAAAAATGACAAAACCACCTTAGACTTAGTATCATGCCAATCAAAAGATTTTTAGAGCTAGAAAAAAATAGCAACACGCATATGGAGGAACAAAAACCAGAACTCAAACTACAGAACAAGGCAGCTATCATTGAAAAATTTGGTAATGTTAAAAAATAGTTTGATCATTGTACCAGATTAGTTGCAAAACAGAAATAACAATAGCATAGTGATCAATGATTAAAGACTCCAGTTATTGGGGAAGGACCCACTATTTGACTGAAACTTGGCAAACTGGAAAGCAGTCTGTAAGAAGGCTATTGTGAAGTAAATCTCAAGGAGCAGGCACTCCCAAACAAATCCCATCCCCATTGCCAATTGTAGGGCAGAAGCTCTGGAAGTTTAAATCCTCCTCTCTTGTTGACAGATTCCTTTAATTCACAGAGACCAAAGGAATACTGTCTTAGAGGAGATAGAGATTTATTGTACAGCCTTGCTGCAGGATCAAGTCCATACAAATCAATTTGCATATTTCAAGTTTGCTTATCAGTTCTCCAAATTTCTAGTCCTTCTTATCTCTTCCACTTGTGCTCTCCACTAGTCCCAAGACTGCTTGCCTTCACTTCCACCCTTTCTACTAGGTCTGTCTCCTAACCACATACACTGATTATTTTTTTATATACATATGTGTATTTGAGTGTGTGTGTGTGTGTGTGTGTGTGTGTGTGTGTGTGTGTATGTGTATGGAAACCAAAGCCAGCTATAAGTCAAAATCTGAGTTACATCAGTATAAACAATGCTGTGTAATTTGGAATTTACATCCAGTCAAGTTGTTTTGATAGTGACTCAGGGAAATTCAGATTTGGGCCAAATATGATTTACTTTACAGGTTTAAATCAACATCTCACATTTTACATCTTATACCTAGATAAGCTCTAAATTATGCATTATTTAGACACAAAAGGTAACATAGTAAGCTCAAGGAAGACATTGCTTTTCAGAAGTGTTCTTGACCAAAGAACAAGAAAGGATCACAGAAGTTTATAGTGGACAAGTGTGACTTGTGAAAATGTTTTAGTACAAGCACAGAAGAATAACTAGCCCTGTGTTTTTATGTGTTTGTGTTTGTGCATAAATCTCTGTAACAAGTTTCTCTATTAAAGGTCTCATTTCCAAGACATATAAGAAACTGATTCAAATTTATAAGATTTTTTTTTAGTTTTTTTTTTTTTGCAAGGCAATGGGGTTAAGTGGCTTACCCACACAGCTTGGTAATTAAGTGTCTGAGGGTGGATTTGAATTCAGGTACTCCTCACTCCAGAGCCAGTGTTCTATCCACTCGCCACCTAGTTGCCCCCAAATTTATAAGATTAAGAGCACTTTCTCAACTGATAAACTGGTTAAAGGAAATGACTATATAGTTTTCAGAGAAAGAAATTTAAGCTATCAATGGCTATTTTGGGGAAAAAAAACCCCACCAAACATCCCAAAGCACTAATTAAATGATAATTAAAAGAGTTCTGAGGTTCCACCTCATGCCTGTTTTAAAAGCTAGCATTTAGTTCTTTAATGTTTGCAAAATGCTTGACCTATATTATCTCATATTTGAGACTTTTTGAAATTCAGGTAGAATTTAGGTATATAGGTTTAGAGGATGAAAGGGAGTTTGTTCAGCAGATTTAGTGGCTAAGTCAACCATTTGAGAGAAGATGAAGGTGAAGAGAGAACAGAGAGAGATGATTGGTCTCCACCTGTCTAGGGCCCCTGACAGTGTGACCCTTCTGCTTCTGATTCTTTTTCCACAGGGTTCCTGTATCCTGTCCCTTCAAAGATCTGCTCTACTATGTAGTGGTAACGATGATGATGATAAAGATGAAGATGACTATAATCCTCCATTAAAGTCCTGTCCAAAGCCTCACTGACCATTGGAGTTAAAGGTCATAACAGCAAAGTGCTTGCAAGTCCTACTAAGCTGGAAAAACTTGAGCCCAGTGATGCACTGTAATTGTTATACAAGGACTAACCTAGCTAAGTTCACAGAAAATCTTTACTATTAAGGAGTTTCAATTGCATCAACTACAAAGACCATTTAAACAAGAGCACCAACAATTACAAAGATCTGGAGGGGTTGCAATATGAATTTGTGGAGGGATTATTCATATTGATGGATTCTTGAAGCCTAAAATAATAATAATGTTATATTGATATTGCATATTAAAGGTTACAAAATGCCTCCATCACAATCTGATGAACTGGGCAGTGCCTGTATCCATATTCTCATTTTATTTATGAGGAAAATGGAGACTCAGAGAAGAATTGACTGGTAATATATTATGCCAGCTACCACATTAAACTCTATCTCCTCTAGTTAACATAGCAAAAGTAAATATTTTTACAGAGGGCTGTGATGGTCCTAAAACTTCTTAGATTTGGAAGAAGGGTACTCTGGGGACCTTGTTCAGTTCATGAAGGTCCCTTCCTATAGTCAGGAAAAGGTAGTGGGGTTTTTGACTCAACTATTCAGTGGGTCAAGGTGAATAAAGCAAGAAACCATTTGGAGAAGGAAGAACCTTAGAGATCTTTCTCTGCCCTTCCCTCCAAGGCTCCTTGCAGGTTCTCCTGGGTATGAAAGACAAAAGTGACAGAGATTGCACTGACTGATAGTGCCAGGTCACACCCTTTTAAGGCAGAGTCCTGGAGAGGGGGGTCAGCTGTTAGTTTCAAGGGCCTAAGGGATGCAGCATCTGCCCTTGTTCTTCTCATATGCATTCAGAATTATTTTTATAATCAACAGGCAAAATGCCCCTGGCTTTCTCTGGGAGATAGGCAAAGTGGATATTTATATCCTGGGGATAATTGAATGGTAATTTTTTTTTGCAGAAGAGATATTTGAGTTTCATTTTCTTTCATTCTGAACTCTGAAGTAGTGTCTGGAGCAGCTAGAAGACCCTTGATTGACAAATGGAAAAAGAATTTTAAAATGCCCTTTTAGGAAGAGATACCCTCTCTCTGTAATCCAAGCCTATTCTGGATCAGTTTCCCAATCCTCTCAGAGCAATGACCCAAATCTATCCCACCTTTCCCAGGTGCTCAAACTTGTTCCCAGGCCTTATACCTGTCCCTATCTCCTTCACTATAAGTCATCTACAACAGTCTGATTGCACTTTTACTTAGTGAAATCAAGGCCATCTGGAGAATGAAAAACAAATCACCATCTCTTCCTCAAAGCTGGGGAATTCTATAGGGTATGGGGGAGCTAGGGATCATAGGAGAGGAAAAAATCAATATTAAGAGATTTCTAGGACTGGTCTGAGGGTAAAGCTACAATTAGCAATGGTCCCATCCTACAACAGTACATATAGTATATATACTCTTATTATATATAGATTACCATTTTCTGAATATGGCTTTCTGTTTCACTAGTCTGGTAATTCTTAATCCAGGGCCTATGAACTTGTTTTTTGGTTATAGATATTTGATAACTATATTTCAATATAATGGTTTTCCTCCAATTTTATATATATTTTATTTTATGTATTTTTCTGAGAAGGGACCCACAGGCTTCTCTAGAGTGTCAAAGGGATCCATTACATAAAAATGGTTAAGAAATTCTGTATTAGATTGTATTCATTCTTCTTAAAGTCAGGGTCTACTATATCATTTATCTTTTTTTCCTACAAGATCCTATACATAGTAAGCATACAGTTCATTGAAAAGAGGAAGAGTGCTCTCAGGAAATGTGGGGATGGGAAAATGAGACATTGTTTGCCCCAAATCTTTATAACCCATTCTTAGGCTCTCCCGCATAGCCATTGGTCCAGAACCCTAACCCCTGGGCAGGGTCCAACTGATAAAGAGAAAACATTATAGTTCTTTCTTTGCACTTCACTCCCAGGCCTTCCTGGGTATATCTGAAAGACAAAGGTGGGAGTAGCTAGGTGGTACAGTGAATAGAGCACTGGCCCTGGAGTCAGGAGGACCTGAGTTCAAATTGGACCTCAGACACTTAATAATTACCTAACTGTGTGACCTTGGGCAAGTTACCAAGCCCCATTGCCTTGCAAAAACATAAAAAAAAATCAAATGTGATTTTGAAAGATAAAGTGACTGAACTTCAAAAGGGGAGTACTGAGTGATAGTGCCAGACTAGAACCTGTAAATGTGTTGCTTTGTGTACCCTATCCATAAGGAACCATTTAAAGCCCTCCCTGTAGGATTAAGTGGGACAAGGGAAGTTTAGGTCCATCCATCCCTTGTATATTCATGATGAAAAGAAGACTAGATTTGAATATAGAGAATCTGTATTGGAATTCTCCTGTTCTTTCTGTGTAATCTTGGACAAGTCACAACTGCTCTAATCTTTAGTTAATATCCCTGAGAATAAGAGAATTTAAATAAATGATTGCAGATTTAGAGCTTGTAGGGACCTTTGAGGTTATATAGCCTGATCCTCTCATTTTATGGATAAGGAAAATGAGACCTAAATAAAAGTGGTTAGATGATTCATTCAAGGTACACAGTAATAAGTAACAAAGACAAGATCTGAACTCAGGACACTTGGTTAAGGTTAAAGGTAGGAGAAATAAAGTTTGCACTATACCATGCTGCCTTCTCTTATTTCTAATGTCTCTTCCACTTTAAAACCCATGATCTCCTGTAGCCTCAAGAATTCTAATGGATTTTTTATAGCCCCTATGAACCTATTCTAGTAACAATTCTGTAACCAATCTTTCTCACTTCCTCTCCTAAGGGAAATGGATCCATTTATATATATATGGAAAACAGATCCAATTTTCTTTTTCAAATTTTCCCCCTCATCTTATTTTACCTTGAATGGCTTATCAAGAGCTAATTGCTCTTCTGAGAAGATTAGTAATGTGATATAGAGAATTCCCGTGACCTGGTAAGAGAATGGAAGGGATGAGAGCTATATTGAGTTGAGTTTTGTAGAAACAATAGACTAGGACTTATTTCTATCTGGAATTTTTCAATGATAATGGTGCCTGATGGCATTTGTATCACTTTTTCTGAGGAAATCTCAAAAGCTTTAGTTCAATATTCCAATTCTGTCACTATGTGAACAAATAATTTAGCCATTCTGAGTCTCTTTCCCCAACTATCAAATGAAGATGTTATGTTTGGATGGTGGGATCTAGAGGGACTTTAAATTTCCGTTATACTCAAGGTCCCATGGTTTCATTAAAAGAATCACTTGGATGGTAATCTGGGGTGGACAGCTAGCCAAAAGAAAGTCACTGGTGTTTTCAGGTCACCAACCAGTCAAATCTGTTTTTCTTGGTGGGCTCTCTTCTAATAGGATAAACTGTTTGGTGAATGTTTTCATTAAAATGTTTACTTATGGTTGCAAAGGGTGAGTAGTGGTTGTGGCAGGGAATTGGGGTTGGCATTGTTGACAAAATGTACCTAGATACAAAGGTTTTCATGGTATCCTGGATGCCACCTCTTCCAGCATTCCCTGGGTCATTTCTGGTTTCTGTGATTCTTTCACTTCTGAATTCTAGCTCTGTTGATTCCAGGGAATTATGTTTAATTAGTGGTCCTAAGTGTCTTCTCACAGTCTGTTTCTGTTTTTCTGCTTTTTTTTACTGTAAAGATATAGGGGATTATTTTCTTCTTATTAACCCTGAAAGGTGGGTGCTATTAGTCATTCATTCTGTTCCTATGCATTTTTTGATGTGCATGGGAGAAATAAAGTTTCCCATACATAATACCCATCTTGAACATAAGAATATCTTTGTGGGAGGAGTATTTGCTACTTACATTTGGAGAGACATATACATGAGTCATTTCTAAAATTTGTTTTAGAAATGTCTCTGAAGTTTTACTCTGGGTGAGCATAAGGTAAGGAGAAAATGGCCCCTCTGGGATGAAGTCTTGAAAATCCAACTGGATCCATGTGCACCTGGAGACCTTATGGAGTCCCTATAGGTACTAGGTATAAGTAAGAGGAGTATGAGTTCTTTTTGGCAAGGCAGTGGGGTTAAGTGACTTGCCCAAGGTCACACAAGCTAGGTAATTTTTTTTTAGGTTTTTTGCAAGGCAAATGGGGTTAAAGTGGCTTGCCCAAGGCCACACAGCTAGGTAATTATTAAGTGTCTGAGACCAGATTTGAACCCAGGTACTCCTGACTCCACTACACCACCTAGCCGCCCTGAGCTAGGTAATTATTATTTGTTTGAGGCTGGATTTGAATTCAGGTCCTTCTGACTCCAGAGCTGGTGCTCTATCCACTGCCCTGAGGAGTATGAGATTAAACATGGGAGAAAATATTTGCTGTTGGATGAATCAAGGAAGGACCTGAAAGAGATGGCAGTGGAATTGGGTTTTGAAAATATGAACAAAGACATGGAGAAAGGAAAGGGTGAGAGCATGTTCCAATTTGACTGTTGAGAAGAGTTCAATGCGGAGATCTTTCTACTATGCCACAATTCCTCAGTATTTGCTGAAGGGATGCATGAACAAAGAATTCAACTCTGAGCTCAAGGAGTAGCTCTTTGGATATTAACTAGAGGAACAAATAGGCATTTAAAAAATTGACCTTGAAATGAAGCTGTGGCAGAGAAAAAGGCATCTTTTCAAAAATAGAAAGATTACTCAAGCAAGACAGGGAAGAAAGGCCACCCTGTACAGACAGGTCAGATGCAAACCAAAGATTAAGGAGACCCTTGAAGGAATTTGCAGATTAATTTACCAGGGATACCAAAGATAATAATGGGAGGCTTTTTAAATCCATCAAATTCTTAAATCCATCAAATCCATCAAAAAAAGAAACCAGAAAGAGGATCAGTGAAGTTGCACAAGATATGTATGGTAATGGGAAAATAATACAACTTGAATGAATTCTTTGCTTTGACCCTAATTGAAGAAAATTCCTGCTGTTTTCTGGAGCAAACTGCTCAAAGACACTAGAGCATCTTTTATAAATTGTAATTCAGGAATTATAGAAATGTTAAAGTGGGAAGGTATTTTAAAAAATAGAATGTAAAAACCTGAAGAGACCTTTGAAATCATCTAACCCAGATTGGGAAGGTAGAAGCCCCAGACTGGGGCTTCCTCTATATAGTTGAAGTCAAATCCTATCAAGACAATAATTCTTTGCTAAGCACTTATCATAAGTCAGACACTATGTTAAACACTGAAGATACAAAAAAGGGTGAGATCAGATCCTGCTCTCCAGTAGCTCACAATCTATAGGGGGAGGGGGAACATGCAAATAATATGCCCAAACAAGGGACAGGCAAGACAACTTAGAAAAGATTCAGTAATCCAGCTGAACTCTCCCTCCAAACAACTTTAAAATAACATGTCAGATTGAATTCTGGAATAGCTAACAAAAGTTTGGAGTGACACATTTTTCTAGCTAAGGAGATTAGCAGGAGAGGTCTAAGACACTGGAGGGGGAGGCAGAGTCTTAGAGGCAGCTGCAGCAATAATAATAGCAGCAACAGTTTCAGTAGCTCTCAGTCCAGATGTGGTAAGGAGATAGGACAGACATGGGCAGAAGACTTGGGCATCTCCATTGTCTGAGTCATGGTTTCAGGATATAACGGCATGATTTTGGTTGGTCACAAGGGAGCAGGGTACTTGGTCACAGTTCCAAAACAGGGGCACTAATGCTAGTGGAAGAAGAGGAGCAAGAACCCTTCCTAGTTAAAGATCAAAGTGCAGACCAGGGGAGTAGAGACCATATCTCTTTCAGAATAATATTAATTTGGAAGCACTAAAAACATACAGACTTGCAGAACTCTGAAAACAGTTGTACAAAAAAACATGAAGCTTCGGTCAGTGTGCTCCCCACCTCCAGGTGAGCAAAGTCCAACATTTAACAAAATCATAAGAAGACAACAGTATGAAAATAGCTACAAGCAAAGCCTTAAACAAACAAAAAAACTTGTAAATTGGCAGAAATCCAACAAGAATTACTAGAACAGTTAAAGAGATAAAAGTTATAGAGGAAAAATTGGGAAAAGAAAGAAAATTATGAAAAGAGAATTAACAATTTGGGGAAAAAAGGCACAAAACAATATTGAAGAATTTAATACTTTAAAAAATAGAATTCACTGAAGAAAGGAACTTAAAAAAGCAGAATTGGCCAAGAACAAAAGCTCATTGAAGAAAATAATTTCTTAAAAGTTAGAATTGAGCAAATGGAAATCAGTGACTCCATGAGACATCAAAAACAATCAAAGTCAAAATAATGAAAAAGTAGAAGAAAATGTGAGTTTTCTCATTGGAAAGAAAACTGAACTGAAAAATAAAATTGAGAAGAGATAATTTAAGAATTATTAGTCTATCTGAAAACCAAGGTTAAAAAAAGAACCCAGACATTTTTTTCAAGAAATATAAAGGAAAACTATTTTATCTAGGGGATAAAATAGAAATTGAAAGAATCCACTAATCACCTCCTGAAAGAGTCCAAAACCAAAACTTGCAGGAATATTATGACCAAATTCCAGAACTCCCAGGTCAAGGAGATAGCCAGATAGAAATCATTCAAATATTATGGAACCACACAAGATTTAGCAGCTTTCACATTAAAGGGAGTGGGAGACTTGAACTATAATATTCTAAGGTTTTTTTTATTGAACATATATAATGGAAAAAATCAAATATGAATACATACATCATCAGATCATCTGTACACACAGAAATGCTGGAGGTATAATCAGAAAGAGAATGATCACTCAGGGAATTTCCTTATAAAAATTGACCAACTCTACTCATCTGAAAAGTTTGTGCTAAGCCATGACACTCCCCATTTCTTGAATCTGGCCTGCAGGAGAAAAGCATATTGAGGGGCAGCCAGGTGGCACAGTGGATAGAGTACCAGTCCTGGAGTCAGGAGGACCTGAGTTCAAATCTTATCTCAGACACTTAATAATTGCCTAACTGTGTGACCTTGGGCAAGATACACTCAAGCCCCATTGTTTTTAATAAATGAAAATTAAAAAAAGAAAAGGATATCTCTAATGCATTGAATGCATGAATTATCTATGGAAGGATTCTTAGGAAATGCTCAAGGTCTAACTGCACTTAAGGACATTCTGGATCAATTTAGGGGCACAGACTCAATCCTCTTTTTTAGATCAATGGGATGAGAATGACCATACAGAATAAAGAATCCTAGGGATTATTTAGCATTTCTTATAAAATTCAGTTATCTGGAGGATAGGGAGAGAAAGGATTAATTTGGAAAAGGTGAATATTATTTTAAATGATCACCCTTCAGTGTGATCATCTCCCTATCTATTCGAGACCAGAACAAAACTGTGAAGAACATTTACCAAGGGGCAAACACTTACAAAGGAGATAAAAACCATAGAAAAGGATCCAGAGAGAATATGTCTGCACAGGAAAAGATATAGTTCAACCTTTACAAACTTAAACCAGCACAAGCCACTTCCTTTCCCTCTCCCCCATTGGGACAAAAGAGTTTCAAGTAGTAACTAGCAAGAGAACTGGAGGTGTAGAGTAAGATGTGAACTGGCAAAGAAAAGAGAGGAGGAGAGAAAGGGAATGGGGAGAGAGAAGGCCAAGGGAGGGAGAGACTATGGAGAGATGATATTTTTATTTGCCATCTCTTGATAAAGCATCTCAAAGTACTTTAAGGGCAATAGCTCCTTAATCCTTCCATAGCCGCACATTGAGCTAAAACATCCCCTATAGATTACAATTCTCTAGATGGCAAAAGAATTAGGATTAGAACCAAGAGTTAGTATAATCCTTTAGGGGGAAAGTAAATATGGAAAGAAATAAAGGACTTTAAAGCTTTCCCCTTGAAAAGACTAACACTAGATAGAAAATTTGACATTCAAACATGTCTCAAGAGAAACATAAAAGAGTAAACCTGAAAGAGACAAGATTAAATTGTTTAATTTGGGGAAATGATACATGTTACTAGGACAGTTTGGAGTTCACATAGACAAGTGTGAGTCAACTACTTTGGGATGATCTCAAAAAAATGAAGAGGTGAGAAAAAAGGTTGCACTGGGAGAAGAAGGAAGGGAGAGGAAGAAAAGGGAAGTTAACTTACATAAAATAGGCATGCAAGAAGGAGCTTTTACAGTGGAAGGGAAAATGGGAGTGCAGGAGGTGGGCTGTGCTTGAATCTCATTCTCTTTGGAATAGGTTCAAAGTTGAGTATAGAAATCTCTTACCCAGTGGAGGAATAGGAGGAAAAAGGGAGAAGAGAAAATGGGGTGGATCACAAAAGGTAGAGAAGATTAAGGGAGGCAGTGGTCAGAAGCAAAACAGACTTTTGAGAAGGGACAGGGTAAAGAGAGAAATAGAAGGATAAAGAGAAAAAACAATGGAAGAAAAATGCACAGTTAGTAATCATAACTGTGAATTTGAATGGGTGAACTTATCCATAAAATGGGAGTGGATGACAGAATGGACTAGAAACCAGAATTCAACAATATGTTATTTACAAGGAACACATTTGAAACTGAAAGACACACAGTTAAAATAAGGGACTGAAACAGAACCTATTGTGCTTCAAATGAGGTAAAAAAGGCATGGGTAGCAATCATGATCTCAGACAAAGCAAAAGCAAAAACTGACCTAATTTTCAGGTCTAAGATAATCGAAAGAGTCAATGAGAGAAATTAGATTTTATTAAAAGGTGCCATAGACAATGAAGCAAAATCAAAAGATTATTACACCATATTACTTTGATATTTGAGATTTCTAGGGAAGTGAGTCAAATTTATAAAAAAATAAGAGCCAGTGCCCTGATCAGAGGATTTGGACAGGCAGTTTTCAGAAGAAATAAAAAAATATCTTTATAATGAAAAAATACTCTATTGATTAGAGAAATAAAATTTAAATCTACTCCGAGGTACCAATTCAGAATAGATAACAAGACAGAAAATTAAATTGACAAATTCTGGAGGGGACGTGGAAAAACAGGGACACTAATGCATTGTTGGAAGAATGTGAACTAATTCAAATATTCTGAAGAACAATTTGGAAGTATGCCCAAAAGATTATATAATCTTTGACTCAGCAATCCTTTGACTGAGCAATACCACTTCCAGGTTTGTATCCCAAGGATATCAAAAGAAAAGAAAAACAAATGTTTGTAGACAAAATATTTCTAGCAGTTCTTTTTGTGATGGCAGAAAATTGGAAACTGAGGGGATGCCCAACAAATGAGAAACAGCTGACCAAATTGTAGTATGTGATTGTAATGGAATATTAATATGCTAGAGGAAATGAATGGTTTCAGGAAAAACCTGGGAAGACATATATGAATTGATGCAGAGTGAAGTAAGCAAAATCAGATCATTGTACAAACTAATATCATAATTTAATGATGGCAAACTGTGAAAGACTAAAGAACTTTGATCAGTACAATAATATAAGATAATTGTGAAAGACTCAATGAAAAATGCTATCTAGCTCTAGAGAGAATACAGATGTCTTCTGGGGGGAATTTGAACTATAATATTTTCATTTAAAATAAAAAGAATTTCCCTTGATGGGAGATCCTCACAAGGACAAAATCTTATGTTCTGTTAAAAAAAGTAATTAATTAAAGCACAGAAATAAAAAAAAATTAGGCAGTAGTATTAAGGAAGCAGACCTGGGAGAAACTTCTTTCAAGTGGTGGAAATTTAGTTCAGACTTGAGACAAGAGATGAAGTGAGAAATGAAGAAGGAAAGAATTCTAGGCACTAGGAAAAAAAAACAGTGAAAATGTGAATTGGGAAATTGAGTGAGTGTTTTTTGCAAGGAAGAGCAAAGAGAATACTGTTTTACTATTAAGTAGTTAGGAAGGTGCCTTATAATGACTTACATAAAGTCACAGTGAGTTAATGGCATACCTGAGACTAAGCTTTCTGAAAGTTATTTAGGGATTTTTCCCATAACATTTCCTTGTCCCCTCCATGTCATATAGTGATGGTCTTTTCTCAGTTCTCATTTTTCTTGCCTTTTGTGTTGAATGCATTCTTCTTGCCACACTGTTGAATTCCTTCTGGGTCTTCTGAAGTTGAACATTCTTTCTGGGTTTTTGGAACACTACTTTCTAATGGTTTTCCTTCTACTTTCTACAATGCCTTCTCAGTCACCTTTGATAATCATCATTCAAATCCTGTTCCCAATTGTAGCTGTACCCCAAGACTCCATCCTGGGCCTCTCTTTCTTGTTCTTTCTATACCTTATTGATAAACTCATCAGTTTCCATTGGGTTAAAATACCATTTCAATTGCGATGACTCTCAGATTTATATATCCTACCTCAGTTTCACTTCTGGAAGTGGCATTGCTCAGTCAAAGGATTGCTGAGTCAAAGATTATATAATCTTTTGGGCATACTGCCAAATCACCAAAAGGTAGGAATTGCCTATTGGACATTTCAGAATAGATGTTCTGGAAACATACCCAATCATTATCTTCTCCCCACTAACAAACAACAATTTCTTTTGAAGATATACCATTCTCCCAGTCTTGCAGGTTTGTAATCTTGATGTTACCCTCTCCTCCTCACTCTCCCTCATTCCACAAAGCTAATCAGGTGCCACATCCTGCTGTTTCAACTTCCCACAGAATCCTTTATATTTGATCCCTCCTTTCTATTCACAAAACTACCATCTTAGTTCAGGCACACTTAGATCTCCAAACTGATCTTTTTTCCTCAAAGGTCTACTCATTCTATTCTATCTTTCACAAAATTTCCAAAGTGATTCTTCTTATGTAACAGTGATGCAATGGCCTCCATGTCTAGAGGTCCTGATCTGAAACCCCTTGTAGGTAGAGTTGGTGGTGATTGGGAACCTCTCTTCTCTGACACAGTCTAGAGCTCCCACCAATTCCCAGTTTTAAGGTCCAAGTACTCCAGGTTACCTTTAATCATTTTTACAGTAAAATTAACTTTTACAGAGGGATAGTTACTTCAAAATGTAATAAATCATGCAAACATTTTCCCCAATCTTGGGGCTTCCTCTCTCTCTGAAGAAGAGAGGGGAATTAGATTTAGGGTTTAACTCAGTTCCTACATTGCAGTAATTTCACTAATCTCAAGACTAAAGCTCCTCCTCTCTTGGCCTAGCTTCCTGGAACAACATTTGGCTTGAAATCTTAAACTGCAATATCCCATGGTTAGAGTTTGTTTGAAAAGGACAAATGAAAGACTGAAACCCCAAGCCCATTTCTCTGATCCATATGACTTGAAGGTGAGGGGAGAATGGAAATAGTCCTCAGACCTTCCCCCTAACATAGTGCATAATGTCACTTGCTGAGAGTGAATGAGTTCTTCATACCTGAACACTAGGAAAAGAGAGAGAGCCTGTCACACACATGTAGGTTTTTTTTTTTAAAGAATAATTCCTGGGGCAGCTAGGTGGCGCAGTGGATAGAGCACCGGCCCTGGAGTCAGGAGTACCTGAGTTCAAATTCGGTCTCAGACACTTAATAATTACCTAGCTGTGTGGCCTTGGGCAAGCCACTTAACCCCATTGCCTTGCAAAAACCTAAAAAAATTCCCAATTACAGTTTAAAACAATTTAAACATTCATTTAAAAATTGAGTTAGTTAGTTATTCTCTGCCTTCTTTCTGCTTCTTCCCCAGTCATTGAGAAGGCAAACAATATGATATCTATATTAAAACTGAAGCCAGACATTTAGGGTTTTTTTTTTTAGATTTTTCAAGGCAATGGGGTTAAATGGCTTGCCCAAGGCCACACAGCTAGGTAATTATTAAGTATCTGAGACCGGATTTGAACACAGGTAATCCTGACTCCAGGGCCGGTGCTCTATTCACTGTGCCACCTAGCCGCCCCCAGACATTTAGTTTTAAAGATGCAGTCTGTTCTAGTTATGCAGACAATGGGAAAAATCTGGTCTTAACCTAATGATAGTCCAGTTTGTTTGCTGATCCTCTCATCTTCTAAACTGCTTCTAGTTTCCTATTCTGTCTCATGTTGGTGTCTCCATCTTAGTTGATCTTATGTGCCAAACCCTATTACATTTAATCACAGATATGACCATGGCACTCCCCTACTCAATAAACTCTAATGGCTACCAATTGCCTTTATGATAAAATATAAATTGTTTGGTTTTTAAAACTCTTCACATGTCCCCAGTCTATTTTTCCAATATCTTTGCTGTATTCTGTCATCCAGTCAAACTGATCTCTTTTCTATTCCTCTCACATAGCATCACTCTAACTCCTGTCTCCATACCTTTTTTAACTGGGTAACCCTTATGCCTGCAATGTACTCCCTCTGCACTTTCATCTCCTAGAATCCTTCTCTTCAAGATTTGATTCAAACACCACCTTTCTCTCAACTATAATTGTGTTCTCCCCCTATCTTATTACATTGAATTCATTTTGAATATATCTATTCATATATCTATCTATGTTGTCTTGCCAGAAAGAATGTAAGCTCTTTATAGCAAGAATTATTTCTTTTTTTGGGGGGGGGATCCTCAAAGCTTTACACAGTCTGGTACTTAATAGGCACTTAATAAATAAATTCTGATTGGTAGTGAAAAGTTATCATCATAATCCCTCAATTGCTTTCCAGAATGGTTTGACCAATCACTCCTATCCTGATAATATACCTGCCAAAATTTTTTTTCACTTCAGTGAACATTTGCTAGAGATCTACAATTTCGATATTATGCTAAGTTCTGGAATACAATGATAAAAGTTAAACAGTCCTTGTTCTCAATGAGTCTACCTGCTCAACATTCTGTGTTCATTACAAGTAGTAGGGAGACAATACATATTTGTTATGAATGAATGTATATGAATGAATATCAAAATTTCAGTGGCCATCCTAGATGGTCCCAGAGAGTTCCAGTTCTTCTTGCATCCACCAGAGTTCATGGAACATCTGGAGGTAGTGGGGAGGGGAATGACAGCTGAGAATTATAGGGCATTTCATCTTTCTAATTTTAGATAGAACCAAATTAATCATTTCAGCAATTCAGGGCTTACTGACCTTTCCTAAGAGTGTATTAACCAGGAGATTTAACTTCAGCTACCTTCAGATGAGGGCAAGTTAAGTAATCATCAACATTCAGGAAGGGGGAGAATGACATCTTGATTACAAAGACTTGGTTGGTTCCAGATTGTATTCTGCAGCCCTTTGTGGAGTTTTGGGGTGAGCCAGGACCTGAAGGCTACTGATGACAGGAATTACAAATAGGGCAGTGGGGGTGTGAGGGGCACTGGGGACATGCTGGCCTTTAAAACATGTCATGTTCAGTAAAATCAGTGCCAAAAAGAGAATGGTTCCAATCGATTTAAATGTCACAGAGAATAACCTTTCCTTGTCACCAGTTCTTGGTTGTTTTAATGTAGGCAAATATCCCCGGTGCCCAGCTATTATGCACATCTAGACCAAGGCTTTAAAGAGCAGGGATTTGAGGTCATTAAAATGATCATTTAAAACTGACAGGGAGCTCTTAGGGGAGAAAAAAATAGTTAGGCTGCTGCTGGGGTCAGGAGCCTGGAGGATCTCTGGGTCCAGAAGCATCACTTTCCAGGTTTGTCTGTCTTACATAGGCAGGAAAGCTGCATTATGTTAGCAGGTATTATAGTAAGAAGATGTGATTACCTACTGGGGGAGGGAAGAAAGAGCAGGTTTTTAAGAAACTTCTTTTTTAAGTTATGCATTATTGATGCTTTTAGAATATCACCATTACTTTCCAAAGACCTACACCTCTATCCCATGGAATCCTTCATTGTCATAAAGAAATATAATTAAGCCAATCAAAGCAGTGTATTAGCAATGCATTACACAGCCCATATGTTTAAGAGGCATATTTTCCCGAAATACCTTCAACAGATGATAGGCAGGGTATTATTGGGCAAATATGCCTCTTTGGAGCAGATAGGTGGCGCAGTGGATAGAACACTGACCTTGGAGGTGCTGAGTTTAAATTCAACCTCAGAGACATACTACTTGCTTAGCTGTGTGACCTTGGGCAAGTCACTTAACCTCAATGCTTTTCAAAAATAAAAAAGAAAAGAAAATATGCCTCTTAGGCATCTGTGATACATATGCATTGTTAATGCATTGTTTTGATTTGCTTAATTATATTTCTTTCAAATTACAAGTTTTACAGTAATTATGATTTAATTTTTAATTATAGTTTGTTCCTCCTTCCCCCCAAATACCTTGCCTACTATCTATTCAGGGCTGCTATGTGGTACAGTGCATGGAGCACTGGTTTCTGGAAGTTTGGAACTCAGCATGGATCACTGGAGTCAGGAAGACTTTTTGAGTTCAAATCTGGTTTCAGATACTTACTAGTCACATGAACCTGGGCAAGTCACTTAACCTTGTTTGCTTCAGTACTCCATCTGTAAAATGAACTGAAAGGAAATGGCAAACCACTCTAGTATCTTTGTCAAGAAAATCCCAATTGGGGACAGAGAGAGTCAGACACAACTGAAATGACTGAACTACCACAACAATTATTTGTTCAGAAATCAGGTTTTACAAGGAATAGTTCAGAGCACTGGACTTGACAACAAAAGACTTAGGTTGAAATCTTAGCTTTTCTTATGTGTGATCCTGGGTGAATCATAACCTCTTGTGACCCATTACCTTTTCTCTAAAATGATGGAGTGGAATTAAGTGATTTTTAAGATTCTAATGTTCACTTCTAACATCCAAACCTGACTAAGAGTTTCTTTAAGATACCCCATGTATGTTCCTTACCACTTAACTTCCTTCCATGGTTACTGAATTTTGGGTACTCTTTTGGCCTCTCTTTAGTTTCTTCTTAAAGACACTGTATTCTTGGATATCTTCTCCTGTGTTCCTTCTTATATAACACCATTATACATTGGGTCAGGAAGAGGAAAAGCATATTCTTTGTTTTTCACTATCTTTTCAGATATACTCATTCTCTGTCTCTGTCTCTCTGTCTCTGTCTCTCTGTCTCTCTGTCTCTCTGTCTCTCTGTCTCTCTCTCTCTCTCTCTCTCTCTCTCTCTCTCTCTCTTTCTCTCATCCCCCTTCTTACCCTCTGTCTATCTCTCCCTCTGTCTTTCTCCCTCTGTTTCTCATAACATCATTCTTTTTAAATGTTATTTTATTTTTTATTTTCAATTACATGCAAAGATAGTTTTCAACATGCATATTTCTGTAAACTTTTGAGTTCCATATTTTTCTATCACCCTCCTTTCCCTCCTCCCCCCCCATGGCAGTGAGTAATCTGATATAGGTTGTACATGTAAAATCACATTTAACATATATTTCCTTATCACAGACTCTCTTTTTGAAGTCATTATTCAGTTACTCAGTTTCCAAACTAGATATTTCAGGACAATGGGCAACTGAGGACAGAGAAAAATACTAATTTTTTAAAATGATTGTATGTATTGAGCTCAACTCCTACATAAATGCAACCAATTTTGCCAATGAAAATAAAGTTTGAATCAAAGTCAACAAAAGCAGGATTAATTCAGTGAATTTATTTCAAATGACAGTGAATCAAGCAAAATCTTTATTTAACACAATGTGTGCAATCAAGGTCAAATTTGAATCAGCACAGTGACACTGTCCTCATTAATCCAGGTAGGCTCATGACATAGATGAGCTGTGTTGTCATCATACTTGCTGAATTTGAATGTGAAGTGTATAAATTTGAAGTTAAAAAATCATGGTGTGGAAGTTAAAAATACATAATATTTGTTATAATTCTCAGTTTAACTCATTTCAGTAAGTATGATACAATAGCTGGTTTCAAGCCTACTCCCAATTTAAATTGAAATAAACTTCATGAAATTACAGATAAATATTTGAATTTACAACTAAATTAAAGTTTATTGTCTTAAATTTTTGTTTTTAATTTTTAAAAAGTGAAATGTTATCCTTTTATGAAGAGAAAATTCAATGGAGAATTGTATTGTATTTTCAGCAAAGACAATAAAGACAGTTTAAATACCAAAAATAATAGAAACAGAAAATAAGAGGTCTAAATATAGACAATCCACTACAATTATTGTTGGAATTCATAATTAGTTATTGAAGGATAGCAAATATTATTGTAGTCACAGTATAAATGCTTCAGATGACATGAAATATAATAAATTGGAATAGGATATTGAAAGTGTACATGCAAAATATGAGGGCAAAACAAGAATCTTACCAGAGAAAAAAGATACTTTTTGTAAGAAATACAAGCTAGAAAGATGCCTACTCTATGATATCAAGGGGATTGATTGTATCTTATAAATTACAGTAATTGCTAAATATATAATAATAAATAAATTGCTAAATGTAAAAAGTTATTCAATAAGAGAAATATTGGTGCTACCTGAAAGCTATTTACTGACATGGTTGAAATCATGTTTGCTGAACCATTTATAAGTAACTTCAGTAAGTTAAATGTGCAAATAACGGGAAGGAGAATTGCTGTTATGTTTAAAGATCTTTGTGATTACTTAATTGAAAAAAATGAGACCTTCCTATTTTGCTTTGCAAATGAGAAGAGCAACAGATATAGTCAAAGATGATCATGTGATTACATATGTGTAGCACTTTGTTGCTAATGATTTAGAGAGATATAGGTCCTACTTTGTAAACCTATTGATGGCAATGCCACTTTAAGAGAAAATTTTAATACAATTGACAGCTTTAAAAAATGAAAATGATATGTGATAGAATTTGTTGTACTGAGCTGACAGAGCTCAACTGATGTCAGGATGAAATACAAATTTGTAAGTACTAGTTTAAAAATTTGGTCCCTTCACAAAATTTGCACGTTAACCTATTTCACAAACATCTTATCACTTGTACCAAGAAAAATGAGTGAAGAGCTACATAAATTTTTAAAATTTTGTTTTGTTTTGTTTTGTTTTTTAGATTTTTCAAGGCAATGGGGTTAGGTGGCTTGCCCAAGACCACATGGCTAGGTAATTATTAAGTGTCTGACACCGGATTTGAACTCAGGTTCCCCTGACTCCAAGGCCAGTGCAATATCCACTGCGCCACCTAGACACCCAATTTTTAAAAATTATTACAAGAGTAATGAACTTTACAAAAAACAGTTCATTAAAAAGGAAAGGTTATCGTATAGAAAATGAATAAAATATAAACTTGTTAAATACAAATGTACATGTACAACTTTTAGCAGATTGCTGCTGAGGGGAGAGGAGTGGAAAAGGAGGGTGGTAGAAAAATGTGTAATATAAATATACAAGTGTTGAAAATGATGAATGTTGAAAAGCTTTCATAACATGTAACATGCAAAAATAAAATAAAATATTAATTAAAAAAGAAGACTTTGAAAAACTATGTGAAGATATCGGACAAAACATGGTTGTACTTATTGAGAAATATGGCGGCTCTCTTTCACATAGCAAGACACTTTCAAGGTTGTTCGAGCTAAAAGAAGTTATTATTTTTATCCTGATAATAAAAAGTGAACAAATTAAGTTTACAATGCAAATTTACTGCTTAAACTCTCAAATTTGATGGATATTTTAGGAAAACTATATTCTAAATGAATCAATGTAAGGTCTTCAAATTCATATTCTGATTTAGAACAATAAAATCATTGAATTTATGAAGATGGAGTAGGATATTTTGATTATTTATAATTGGTGTGTTAGGAAAAGAGTATTCAAATACAGAGGTGAGAATAGAAAGAATGGAAACCTCACAAATCTTACACTTATCTGATGTGTACAGTATATTGTCATTTTTTTAATGTGCAGATAATTTTTTATAAAGGGACATTCACACTTGGAAAAGTGTATACTTCTTTCTACTACCATTCAATAATAGCCAGACAACTCTCATATCTAAATTGTCAGAATTCTTCTGTATGTGGGTGTGTTTTTTTGGGGGGCCGAGTGTTAGAGTAGTCTATGTCTAAAAGAGTACAGAGTTCTCCAACTATTATAATTTTACTATTTCCCCCCCTACAATTCATTTAACTTTTCCTTTAAGTATTTAGATTCTGTGCCAATTAGTATATATATGTTAAAATTGACATTAATCCATTTTTCATTTTACAAGACAGTTTTGAAAGCCAGTGACTGAACTTATTATATACTTAAAAAGAAAAGCAAGCTGTATATAGACCTGCAGTTTCATGTATAATCTTTTTTCTGTTTAACTATGATTAAACAATACTCATTCTATTCTATATTTGTTAACTTCCAGATAAAAATAAAAATGAAGTAGAATAGAATTTTGTATGTTTCAAATGAACTTAAAAAGACAGTGGTGGCAATTATGGTTTCAGACATATTCAATATCCAAAAAATCACTAACTATATACTCTTACATAAATTGTTTGCAAAAATAGAGAAAAAATACATACTGCTATATTTCCATGAGATAGATATAATCTTGTTACCCAAACCAAAAGGAAATAAAACTGAAAAGGAAAACTATAGGTTAGTATGTCTAATGGGGAAGGGAGGATATAATAAAGAAGATATTGTGTTAAATTCTTTTCTTTCCAAATATTTTCTTCTTTATTCCTCAAAATAACCCCACTGAGACAGATGCTTTTATATCCCTATTCTATAGTTGAGGAAACTGAACAGAGTTTAAGTGACTTGCTCAGATTCACACAGTTAAGTGTCTGAGGCTATATTTGACCTTAGTTCTACCTGATCCAGGTCTATCCGCTGCACCATCAGTTTCTAATGATTCCCTTGAGTTCATTACTGGGATATAAATGGATACAACCAATGTGGCTGTTAACCTATATCTTCCTCAAAGTATATGCTTCCCACACCCATGTTTATACCATGGTACATTCCTATATGCTCTAGTATCTGAAGCCATGACCATGAGAAGTGCTTATTGTCCCAATTTTCCACCCCCTATTTTTTTTTGCAACGCAAATGGGGTTAAGTGGCTTGCCCAAGGCCACACAGCTAGGTAATTATTAAGTGTCTGAGACCGGATTTGAACCCAGGTACTCCTGACTCCAAGGCAGGTGCTTTATTCACTACGACACCTAGCCGCCCCCACCCCCTATTTAAATGAATATTTAGGACCTTCTTGAAGGAGGAAAGAAAGAGCTCTCAAGAGTGGGTGTGTGATAATTAGAGGAACCCTTGATACTTGGCAGCCAATCCCATGATTTTTTTGGTTTTCCAGTTGTTTTCAGTTGTCTGATTCTTCATGACTCCATTTGGGATTTTTTTTTTTTTGACAAAGATACTAGAGTGGTTTACCATTTCTTTCTCAATCTCATTTTACAGAGGAGGAAACTGACACAAACAGAATTAAGTGACTTGCCCAAAGTCACACAGCTAGTAGGTGTCTGAGGTCAAATTTGATCTCAGGTCTTCCTGACTCCAGACTATCCGCTCTATCCATTGTACCACTTAGCTGCCCAGTCCCATGATTACTTTGGTTATATGTGCATTGGAGGGAATGATAAATTAATCTGCTGATTATATATATGTGTATATATATATATATATATAAACATATTAAATAAATTTAAGTTTTTAACCATTAGAATGACTGTCACATTAATTCATTTGATAGTTATTGAGTGCTCACTGAGCTATATTGTTAGCTATTGGGAGAAATATAAAGTTTAAATAAGATATGATACTTGCCCTCCTAGGGATGGTAATGGTGGTAGTGGGAAAAGGGGTAGAGCAACAAAAGAAGAAAGAAAGAAATGAAAAAAATGAGAAACAAAAGTCAGTGAGACCTTCTAATTAATGGAAAAATGAAAAAATATATAGGTATCAAATAATGTTGAATGGCATAATTATGTACATTGACTAACCCCCTGTTTCTGAACATTCTCTTCTCTTAAGTTTCAATGATGCTATTCTCTCCTAGTCCTTTTCTCACCTGACTGCTCCTTCTCAATCTTCTTTGCAGGATTGTCATACATGTCTCATTCCTTATATGTAGATGTACCCTAGGGTTTGGCTCTGGGTCCTCCTCTATTCTTTCTCTACATTCACTTAGTGGTTTTGTTAACTCCTGTGTTCAATTATCATATCTATACATAAGACTCTTAAATATACATATACAGGTGTCACCTCTCCCATTTCATGCCACCAAATGCCTACTAGACATCTATATTTAGAGAGTCCATGGGCATCTCTAGGCTGATTATACAGGAATCCCCTTTCTACATTATATGGTTGGTTCTGTTTATCTCCAACTGTTTTAAACCCTCTGAATTCAAGTCTTCCTAATGTCTCTTTTATCACTTTAGTATAGCTACCCAAAGAGGATCATAGTACTCTCAGAGTAAAAACTCTTCATGTTCTATTACTGTTAACTTTCTGTTGTCACCGGGGTCAGGGGTTCTATCTTAAAGAGCCAAGACCTTCTTTTCTTACTTCTTTAAACAAGTAGTCTGCATTACACATATTGTCCTTTATAGATTCCTGCAATTTCACCTTCCAATTAATAGGTGACATTCATAAAGTGCTTTCAGGTTTAAAATATTATCTCATTTAATCTTTAGAATTCTGGTAAGTAGGTCCTATTATCTCCATTTTAAAATGAGGAAACTAAGGTAGACAGAAGTTAAGTGCTGTGACAATGTGACTAAGGATGTATTTCAATTCCGGTCTTTCTGATTCCAGGCCCACATTCTATCCATCAAATCATCTGGCTGCATCTGTTGTCTGCTTCCAGTTTGAACCTACTCCCATCTAGATCTCTCCTGACTTTGGGTCTCGCACCTCTAACTGCCTCTAGGGCTTCTTAAACTAGATATTCAATAGACATCTTGAACTTTATATGTCCAAAGCTGAAATCACCTTTCCCCCTCAAACCTTCCCATCTTGCTAACCTCCTTGTTGGTAACAAAGATACCATCATCCTCCTCGTCACCCAGATTCTCAACCTATATAATATTCTCCACTCTTCAATCTCTTTCCACCCCTCATCACCCTGCCCACCTCCATGGCCAATCAATTGTGAAGCCCTATTAATTCTACCTTTGCAACAATTATCATATAAGACCCCTTCTCTTTTCTGGCCCTACCACCACCCTGGTGCAGGGCCTCATTTCTCTGTATCTGGACTATTACAATGGACTTTTAGTTATCCCTGAGTCAAGTGTATCCCCACTCCTGTCAATCTTCTGCTCAGAAGTGAAACAGATTTTTCCTAAGTCTGACCAAAGTCTATGTCATTCCATCACTCCATTAAGTAACCTCTAGTAATGCCCTATTCCTTCCTCTAGGATCAAATAGAAAATCTTTCCCTTGTCATTTAAAGCCCTCTATAATCTGGCTCCTTTTTACCCCTTCAGGCTTCTTAAACTTTATTCTTCACTACATACTCTAAGTTCTAGTGACACTGACCTCTGACCACTGACATTCTTATTTTCCCCTCACTGAGCATTTTTAGTGACTTTTCCCCCAAACCTGGAATACTTTTCCTTCTCATCTTTGCTTTCTGGCTTACTCAGATAAAGTTTCGTCTTATATACTTATCAGCTCTGTGACCTTGAATAAGTCACTTAACTTTATTTGCCTCAGTGTCCTCCTCTGTAAAATAATCTGGAGAAGGAAAGAGCAAACCATACCAGTGTCTCTGCCAAAAAACAAACAAACAAACCAAATGAGGCTATGAAGAGTCAGACACGACTAAAACAATTGAACAACCACGAAGTCCTACCTTCTTCAAAAATCTTTTCCAAGTCTTCCTTAACGCAATCTAAGCTGTACCTACCTTGTTTGTACATAGTTGTTTCCCGTTGTTTCCTCCATTAGACCGCCAGCTCCTTGAGAGCAGGACTTTTCTTTTGAACTTTTATTTTTATCTCTAGTTGTTGGGGCAATCCCTAGTTCATGTTAGGTGATAAATAAATGGTTGTCGACTGATTCTGATATTCTATTATTTTAAGATTTCTCTCATCTTTCCAAGGTTAGTAATCAGCTTTATTAGATACACTTACTTGTACATGGTTGGTAATGAATTGAAACTACTTTTCAGAGGTGCTTGCATTTTGTCTTGGGGAATTTCATAATGCCTTAATGCAAAGGAATTTATATGGAATGTCAGATGCTACAAGTCAGCATTATATGGGCTTTCAAGATGATTTATGTGAAATGTGGATCATGTTAAATAATACTGGATTTAGCTCCTTTGGACCTTTTTATCAATTGTAAGATGAAGTTGATATTTTTTGCCCTCATTGTAGAAATATATGAGTATTGTGAAGATCAAGTAAATATAACCTTAAAACTTTTTGCTTTTTCCAGGGTTATTTCAGTAGAAAATGGTCCAGTGTTGCCTAATTCATCAGTTCTGAGGAAACTAGTTTCATCAATTATTTCTGAAGATAATGATGAACTTGTCCCATTTTTTTTGAAAGATATTGGAGTAGATGCAGATGATTCAAGGGACGAAAAGTCAGACATTTGCATGCGGTCTGCATCTTGTTTCTCCTTTTACCCCAGTAGCTCTTTATTGTTTATTCTCAGTTAGTGTTGTGTTTTGGGGGTCTTTGGGTGCTTCTCATAAAGATCTTATTTTGTATTTTTTGCTATGTTGATTTGTCTTATTTTGGCATCTTCTACAATCAGGTGGCTGCAGTTTCAAATATGATGAGAAATAATTTGATTGTAACCCAAATGTAGTTCCTATGTTTACTCAAGCAGCTGTTACCCTCTGTTAATTTTTAATTTGAATGTCTTTGTCATAGCAGGGCTTCCTATTTAAATGTCTATATAGAAGAGAATTAACAAAGATGAGACAAAAATCTCAGTCTAAAAATTCTAGAAAGTTAGAAAAGAATATATTTGTCCACTGAACAAGCAGAAATGAGATACTGAATTAAATTCTCCTAGAATTTTAGAAAGTCCTCAATTTTAAACTTGATATTTTTTCAGGTCCATCATTAGAGAATTTAAAAAAAATCCTTATACTTTTTCTTTTCTCAAAATGTCTCCATATCTGTCTGGCTTCACCAGCTTGGGGCAGTGTGTGATCATGGACAAGTCATTCTATTGCTGTAAACCTCAGTTTTCTCATCTTATAAAAGAATAATAATAAAATGTATAACACCTAGCTCATAGGGTTGTTGGGGGGGCTCAATTGCAGTAATATGTGTAAAATACTTTATAAACTTAAAGCCAATATGAATATCAACTGTTGTTGATTCTCCTGCCAACCTTGTGGATTAGAGTAAATTTACACACATTTTATAGAAGAGGAAACTCAAAGGTTTCCCAAGGTCACCTAAGTGATAACTGGCAAAGCCAAGCTTAGAATGTACATCCTCTTCATTTTCATTCTAATCCCATTTTCAAGACAACATTGTACAGTGACTATGTCTAGGAGGCTGAAACAAGGCAGAACCACAACTGACCTCCTTGCTTCTGCAGATGATTTCCATATCATTTTTAACCCACAAATATGCTAAAGAGCACCCCTATGGTCTGAATATATGTTCTGTAAAAACTAGTCCTCAGAATTACTTATGGCCTGAGAGAACTGATTTCATAGAATATGAAAGTATCAAGGGGTCTACTGATGATGCTTCAGTTGATTATGAAATAGCTTGAGTCTCTAATATCCACATTGGGTACTCTAAATAAGAAAGTCCACCCTATTTTTTCATATTAATTCAGATATTGGTCACACATTCCTTCTAAATGTGTCATATAAAACTTGATTTTTTAAAAAAGATTTCATTAATTTCAGATTTTATTTGTTTGATGATTCAACCCATCTATGCCTTCTCATTCCATGCTACTCTTGTGCAAGCCCTCCGGAAAAAACCTATACAGGGGTTCCATCAAATGTTCTTGAGCTCTTCCTCTAAAACTCTGAACATTGTTTGGCCAGTGGATAATGCAAGTAGTTTTTTGCTCTTGCTACATGAATGATCAACCTCTTTTTCCAGTTTATAACTCTAATGATACCCTTTATATGGCTGCTGTGCAATTCTTCATTGATGACATTTTGCATCCTACACTTCCCCAACATACATCTCTTTATTTTCCCTTGGTTTATCCACAATGTTAATTATTCAGTTGCTGTGGTGTTTCATAATTTACAGCCATTCAGAATCACTGGAACCGTTCTGGTGTTTAAAAGGTGGACCTTTGTTTCAGGGAAATGTTTAGTCATTAAAAGCATTACTTAATTTGCCAAATGCAATGCAGCCTGCTTCTCTTGTCCTATTCAAATTTGGAATTTTGAAATTGTTCATCCATGGTGCCTATGTGAGATATATGTACTGTTGTTCATATAAATGGAATGCATAGGAGCAAAGATTATATTCATCTACTTGATTTTTTCTAATGCACATAGTGAAACCGACTTTTAAAAAACAATTATATGTCACATTTAGAAGGCTCCACAATATTCCAGGACTCGAATCAGTCAGTACAGTCACATCCACAAATGGTATAAGCTAAATGACTTCTTTGTAAGGAATTCTTCATCCATATGGACTCCATGTTGAAAATACTCTAGAACATCAGCAAATAATTTTGGTAAGGATGTAAATCTATTTCACATCTCACTTAATATTAACAATCAAGACTTATCAAGATATCTTGTTGTAATTTATAAGCTTCCAGAATTTCTAAAATATGCATAGAGGATACTTTGTTGGAGGGAAGCCTTTAAAGCTGATGCTCTCTAAAGGAAAAAAAAAACAATTTTGTCAGTAATTAGTAGACTAGAATGTTATGTTCATTATATCTTTTAGTCAGCTATGTGTGACTGTAGAATATTGTTTAGGAAGGCTATCTGTTCCCTTTATAAATGATGCTCCGTGCAAGTGTAGATTACAATTATTAAGCATATGGTTTGGTAGGTTTTTTTTTTTTGTTTTTGATGTCAATCAGGGTCAAGTGACCAAAATTACAAAGTTAGTGTTTGAGGCTGGATTTGAACTCATTTTCTTCCAATTCCAGGGCCAGTGCTTTATCCAATGCCACCTAACTGCCCCTGGTTTGGTAAGTTTTGTTCAACATTCATTTTTTATAAGATTTTGAATTCTAAAATTTTCTCTCTCCCTTCTTCCTCCTTCAGATGGCAAGCAATCTGATATAGGTTATACATATGCAATCATGTTAAACATATTTTTCACATTAGACACGTTGTGAAAGAAGAAACAGAACTAAATGGAAAAGTCATTTAAAAAGTGAAAATAATATGCTTTGATCTGCATTCAGACTCATCAGTTCTTTCTCTGAATGTGTATTGCATTTTCTATCATGAATCTTTTGGAATTGTCTTGGATCATTGTATTATTGAGAAGAGCTAAGTCTATCTTTACACAATATTACTGTTACTTTGTATAGTGTTCTCCTGGTCTTGCTCACTCCACTCAGCACCAGTTTGTGTAAGTCTTTCCAAGTTTTTCTGAAATCTGCCTGTTTATCATTTATCATTTTTTTTTAGGTTTTTGCAAGGCAATGGGGTTAAGTGGCTTGCCCAAGGTCACACAGCTAGGTAATTATTAAGTGTCTGAGGCTGGATTTGAACTCAGGTACTCCTGACTCCAGGGCCAGTGTTCTTATCCACTGTGCAACCTAGCCATCCCTCTGTTTATCATTTCTTAAAGTTCAATAGTATTCCATTGCGTTCATATACCATAACTTGTTCCATCAGTTCCCAATTGATGGGCATCCCCTCAATTTCAAATTCTTTGTCACTACAAAAAGTGCTACTATAAATATTTTACACATGTGGGTCTTTTTCCTTTCTTTCTGTATCTCTTTGGGATACAGACCTAGTAGTGGTATTGCTTCTCAGTCTTTTTCTGGAGATAATAATGCCCCAATTTTTTTCCCTTTTCAATATCTTAATAATTGATCCTTCAGTGCTTGTAACCATTCTTTTCATAAGAGAACAAAATGATAAAGTTAACAAAGTATTGGTAATGTAACAGCATACAAAGAGATTGCTGCCTGCTTCTTGCCAACCAAATGTGCTTAGTCCTTTGGGGATGAGGAAACCATAGATTACTTCAGCTGGTCATGCATAATTCAGAGCATTGAGTTCTTTGAATATGACAAAGCAGTCCCTTTATTAGTCACTGACTCAGTGAATTTTTAAAAAGGGAGTGACCTATCCTCACTTGCCTCTTCTCTTCCTGGCTAAAGATCATATCTGATCTATTCAAATACTCTGGAGGTATGCATGAAGAAAGTGGCTGCCCTTCCTTCAACTGCAGTAAAAATGACTGTTTGTATCTGATGGCTATACCAAATCTTTGGTTATGTGATGTACACCTGGGTTTTGGACTGTCTGGCTGCCTTTTCTGTTTTCTTTTTGTTTCCTTTTTCTGAATGCAAGTGAACAAAAAGAAACTCCAAAATAGACAAATCTAGCTTTGAAAGATGAGTTTGAATCTTATATAATATATTTTTAAAAATTCTTAAAAATTTTTTCATTTATTTATGGCAATGGGGTTAAGTGACTTGCCCAAGATCACACAGTTGGGAATTATTAAGTGTCTGAGGTCAGATTTGAACTCAGGTTCTCCTGACTCCAGGACCAGTGTTCCATCCACTGTGCCATCTAGATGACCCATTTTTTTTGCAAGGCAGTGTGAAGTTAAGTGACTTGCCCAAGGTCACTCACCTAGATAATTATTAAGTGTCTGAGATTGTACTTGAACTCAGATCCTCCTGACTCCAGGACTAGTGCTCTATCTACTGCACCACCTAACTGCCCCTATAATAATTTTTTAAGAGAAAAAAAGGAAAAAGGGATAAAAACATCTAGAAAAACTGATAATTATATTTAAAAATGTAGTGTTTTGTACCTATGAACCTCTGCAGAGGAGTGAGGAATATATGTTTTCCCAAGTATCTTCTTTGGGTCCAAAGTTTTTTTAAAAATAATTTTGCAATATTTTCATTTGTTTTATAGTTATTATTCTTTCCATTTACATTGTTGTAATCATGTGTTTTATTTTCTTGGTTCTGCTTATTTTACTTATATTATTTTATGCTTTTCTGAATTCATTATACTCATCACTTCTTAGGGACAGTAATATTCTATTATCAAGTACTTGGTATAACTATCAGGTGGGATATCAGCTACATTTTATGTAGCTATGTTTCCAGTCCCACTAATAGTACTCATAAATATGTTGATGTAAATGGAGCCTTGATTTTTTTCAATCACTAAACATTGTTTTTTTTTTTTTTACATCTTTCCATTTGCTACCATAACTTGTATTGATGAGAGCAGACTTTTCAAAATTTCAAAATTAAAATTATGGTATAGTTTGTTCTCCTAGTCCTGTTCACTTTGTAGTAGTTCAAATAAATCTTCCCAAGTTTCTTCGAAACCTTCTCTTTAGTTCTTACATCTCTATAGTATTGCATTGCATTCATATGCCATAATTTTGTTCAGTCATTCTTTGGCTGATGAACACTTCTTTTAACTTCCAGTTCTTTGCCACTACTAAAAGACTTGCTATAAATGTTTTTGCACATATAATAATATCTTTTCATTTGTCCTTGGTTTCTTTGGAATACCAATGCTATTTATAGGTCAAAGGTTATGAACAGTTTAGTAACTTTGGGGGGCATAGTTGCAAATTGCCTTCCAGAGTGACAGGACCAATTCAAAACTCTACCAGCAGAATATTAATATTCCTGTTTTCTTCTAGCCCTTGTCCTTTTGTTTTCCATTTTTGACAACTTAAACAAGCTAATGGATATTAGATGGAAGCTCAGAGTTGCTTTGAGTCCTATTTAGGTAATTATTTGTAATTTGAAACTTATATTTTTCATATGATATTGATAGTTTGAATTTCTTCCTTGAAATTTGCTTATTCACATCCTTTGAGTATATGTTTTATTGGGGAATGATTCTTAGTCTCATAAATTTAAATCAATTTCTTATATATCTTGGATATGATATATAAGGTAATAAAGTCAGAGAAATTTGCCTCAAAGATTATTTTTTTCCCAGTTAATGATTTTCTTTCTAATCTTAGCTGATTGAATTTGGTTAAAAAAGTTTTAATCATAAGTAGTTCAAATTATCCATTTTATCTTCTGTTATCATCTCTACTGCTTATTGGATTAAGAACTCTTCCTCTGTCCCATAAATCTAAGAGATAATTTCTTTGTTCATCTATTTAGTTTATGATATGATCTTTTATATCTAGGTCATGTAATCACTTAAAACTTATATATTCTGTAAAGTGCTGATCTAATCCTAATTTCTGTTACTTTTGTCCTCCAATTTTCCCCACAATTTTTGTCACTTAGTGAGTATTTATTCTAATTTCTAGGTTATTGGGATTTACTGAACATTGGCTGTTTGCTTTTGAATATTTTGTGTATACCTAATTTATTCCATTGATCAACCTGTTTCATAACTAGCGTACTAAACTACTAACTGCTTTGTGGTAGTAGAATTTGAGGTTTTGTACTGACAGATCTCCTTCCTTTTCACTTTCTTTATTTTTCTTGAGATTCTTGACTTTTCGTTTTCTCACATGAATTTCATTTTATAATTTTTTTTAGCTCTATGAAGAAATATTTTGGTAGTTTGGTTAGTATGGTATTTTAATAAATTAATTTAGGTATGTTTTCATTTTTTTAGGTTTTTGCAAGGCAAATGGGGTTAAGTGGCTTGCCCAAGGCCACACAGCTAGGTAATTATTAAGTGTCTGTGGCTGGATTTGAACTCAGGTACTCCTGACTCCAGGGCCAGTGCTTTATCCACTGTGCCATCTAGATGCTCCATGTTTTCATTTTTGATCTACCCTTGAGCAAATAATATTCTTTTAGGTATTTAGGTCAATATTTTCACAAGGTGTTTTTAGTTCCTGTGTATCTCTTGGTAGCTATTCTCCCAAATATTTTATACATTATGTAGTTATATTAAATGACATTTCTCTATCTCTTCCTGTTAAATTTTATCATATTATACAAAAATACTTAAAATTTGTGTAGATGTATGGTATATCCTGCAACTTTGAAGATGTTATTTTGGTTAATTTTAGTTAACTTTAAGATTCTCTAAATATGCCCCATAACATTTATTAAAAAACCCAATCTTTTGTTTCTTTTTTGCCTCTTACTCTCATCCCCCCCCCCAATAGCTATGGGTAGCATTTCTAGCACTGTGGGTCAAATAGTAATGGTGTTAATTTGGTCTCCTTGCTTTACTTCTAATCTTACTGGAAAGTATTCTAGTTTATCTCTATTATACATAATGCTGAATCCTGATTTATATACATACACACACACACACACACATATATATATATATATATATATTTATACTATTTACATGTCAAATAATAGTTATTCCCATAGTTGTTACTAAAAGAAAAGCAAAATGTACGTTGATTTTGTTAAAAGCTTTTTCTGCATCATTTGATACCATCATACAATTTTTGTTGTTGTGTGTGATATGGTCAAGTATATTTATAGCTTTCCTAATATTGAACCAATTGTGCATTCCTGGCATAAATCCAATATGGTTATAGTTATGTTATTTTTATGATACATTTCTGTAGCTTCTTTGTTAATATTTTATTTAAAATTTTGTGTCAGTGTTCAGTAATATTGGTCTATTGTTTTCTTTTTTTTGCTTTGAATCTCCTTGATGCAGTGATCAAGACTGCATTTGTTTCATAGAATATGGTAGGATCCTTTCTTTTGCCATTTTTTGCAAGTAGCATGTATAATATTGGATATTGTTTGGATGTTTAATAAAATTTGCTTGCAAATTGGGTACTTCCTCTCCCCTCCCCCCCAGTTTGGTATTTCATTTATGTCTTATTCAATTTTCTCCCCCTGATTGTTTAAATTATCTCTTTTTTCTTGTTAATCATTTTATATAATTATAACTATTCTTCCATTTTATTTATATATTATAGGTATACAGTTTGACAAAATGATTTTGAATAATATTCTTGATTTCTTCTTTGTTTACTTTGTTTACTGTGATTTTTAATTTTTCCTTTTTGTTATTGATAATCTGGTTTTCCTCTCTTCTAGGTCAAAGAGTGTGGCTAGTTTATTTGCCTAATTCTAAATTGCTTTCCAGAATGGTTGTACTAAGACAGTAACTCCACCAGCAGTGCCAGTGTTTTTTCACCCCTCCAACATGGATTCTGTATCTTTTGTCATCTTTGACAATTTGCTGGGTGTGAAGTGAAAAATGAGAGCTTTTTATTAAGTATTTTTTCTGTGTATAGGAAATAAATAGCTTTCCCATATCTGACACATATTGCACATTAATTCCTTTCTACTTCCTTCTTTGGAGAGATTTCAGACATGAGCCAAACTCAGGCTTTAATTAATTTTTCCCTAGGGCACAGTGAGCCAAAATATAATGAGAAAAGTAATCTGAGGAGTCTGAAGCCAATTCTAGGTGGTCAGATTTCTCCTAAAACTGACCCCAGTGCACACTTCATGTACACATCTAAAGCATATGAGCCGTAGTAGACAGGGAGAGACACAACAGTCCAGGCTCCTCATCCCAGTTTATTGTGCAACCATATATAATTATTTTTAGCATAATCTATATGAATCTTTAAAATTTGAAATTAAATCTTTATGAAAAGGATTTGCTTTTAGGATACAATCAATATTTGATATAATACATCAGGAAGGAATATTGAGTCATTCAGGAACTAAGGTTCGGTTTATTCAAATGTGGAACCTATAGCATTCAAGGCCTCTATTTTGAACTCTGAAATATTAAGAAATAATATTTTTAGAATCTGAAGATTTTTGTACTGATCTGAATAAAAGTTGTCAGTCTTTCTTTAACCATCAATACCATGAAAATAAACTCCTAATAGTAAATTCTCAGTTTCTTCTTATAAAAGACCTAACTGGTTTCTAAAGAGAAATTTAATCAAAGTTCTGGAATGAATCCAGACACCCTGAGAATAAATTAGGTTGTTGATCAGACTAAGTGCTGGGACATTCTAATGTCTTATCCAATTAAGAAAAATATTTTTTGAATTTAACTTTTACTCGGGTGAAAGGAAACTCCTATAAGGGAATGATTAAAGGGAAAATATTAATTTTTGCACAAAAATAAATGTCTTATGACTTTATTTTGGAGGTGAAAAATTAAGAAAGGTACCTTCACCTTATTTTTCCATGAAAACATATCATCTCCAAAGGCACTTCCAGCATTAATATTTCCATACATCTTTTTAAGCACATCAAAAAACCCTAAAATTGAATTTTGCATCTTTGTTTTATTTTCTGTAGAATTTTATTTCCTGTTCAAAATATAATGATAATTTAATTCAAAAAGAATTCCAACTAGGAGGAGGAAGCTTTAACTTTAGTTTCTCTTTCTCTCTGTCTCTCTGTCTCTCTTTCTTTGTTTCTGTCTGTCTGTCTGTCTCTCTGTTTTAACAACTCTTGGAGATAATACATTTTCTGTGACAGACAAAATGTCCTTCTTTCTTTCTTTTTTTTTGGGGGGGGAGGTTTCTCCTTATTTCAACTTTACACTTCATTCCCCAATACATACTTTTCAATCCTGTGATACAGGCCTCTTTGTTATTCCATGAGTTAGACACTCTCTCTCTCTCTCTCAGCTCTGGACATTTTCTTTGGCTGTTCCCTGCACTTGGAATGTTATCCTTCCTAATTTTTGCCCCCTGACTTTTCTGGTTCACTGCCAACTAAAATCTCAACGTCAAAAAAGAGAACTTTCCCAACCCCTCTCAATTCTAGAGCCTTCTTTCTATCAATTATTTCTTATTTATCCCATAGATAGTTTGGGCATGTTTGTTTGCTTGTTGTCTCCTCTATTAGAATGTGACCTCCTTGATAGCATGGATTGGTTTTCTCTTCTTTTTACATCTTCAGCACTTAGCAGAGTTATTGGTATATAGTATGTGCTTAATAAATGTTTTTTGACTGTGATTGGCTAGCTAAACTGAAAGCTGAGTTTTTCTTACACACTTTTGTTTTTAAGGTATTTTATCAGATGCTCTCAAAAGTACTTAAACTTCCACAATCGTATTTCAATGTCATCATAAGCTCAATTATGTTTTCAAGTAGTGGTGCTTTCAATCAACCCATAAGATCTATCATACATTAAGAAATGAATTAGTCTTCATAATAGAAGTATAAACAAAAGCCTGAATTATGAGTTTATACATTATTCTTTTCTTCCCTCAATATGCAAAGATGAAAATTTCCTTATAGTTCTTTGAATATCTCCATTAGCAGATTTTCTTCTGAAGTTTGACCCCTAGCAAGGAAGAATAAGCAAGTATATTAATTATCTTCACTGTATATTTTAAATAAACAAATTATTTGTGCCCTTACTACAGGCCTCTATAGCTCTAACAAATGAAATTGTTAGGATTTCATAAATTTTGAATTTCACATCAGAAAGTCAAGCTCAGTCAATATATTCATATGAAAATATTTGCAATCTAAACATAAATCTGACTTTAGCTAAAATTTAGTTTTTGGAATTGAAGTGTGGATTACAGCTTAATTCATCTATTTTCTAAGGCTTCCGCATTATCTTTTTTTCTTACCCATTTAGTTTCAGTTAAAGGTATTAGTCAATGACCTAGTATGGCAAAATATAGTGAAGAAGGTGATATAAATTCATGACATCCATATAGTATAAAAGGAGGGTAGAAACTATTAGCAATCCTCTGCTACAGATTTACAAATAAATGTGGTCTATCCCTCAGATAGAACATAAGCTCCTTAAGGACAGGGACTTTTTCATTTCTGTTTATATATATCCTGAATGCCTGGCACAGTTGATTCATATAGCATACTCATTTGACAACATTTATGGGTACCTCTTAAGTAATATGCTTATATATGACTGGGAACCCATCAATTGCCTTCATTATTAAGAAACAGTTGGCTGCAGTGGGGTTGTACTCAAAAAATTTGGGTTTGAGTTCTGACTATTACTTACTAATAAGTTGCAACACCTTGGAACAGTCTGTACTAAATCACATGTGGACTTGGCTGCTTTTGCAGAGATGTTTGCTGCCTGCCAGGGTAAGTTCCTACAAGAAATGCGATCTTTTTTTTTCCTTAGTGGCTCTCAAATAGGCCTCCTTTCTGGCCTTTGTTATGATTAATACAAATCAGGACATTAATGCTGTTGCAGACAACTAAGTAGAAATAATGGGAATTTTGATGGAAAGGGTCCATTGCATCCTGGTGTAGTATTCCTTTTGTGCTACCACTGAGACTCATATTCAAAGACTGGTTCCCTGGAAAGCAGATTACTCCTATTTTCCAGGTTCTTTTGAGTTTGCACTCACAGAACTAAAGTGCCCAAAGCCTGAGAAGTGCACATATCTTCAATGTGAGACAGTAGACACAGATAACTACAATGGTGTTGTAAGAATTATTGTAGCAAAACATCCCTTGCCTCCCATGATTCAGGGTTATATTCTCCTTCAACCATACAGAATGTCAGTGAGAAGAACTGATACATATTGAGTATACTAATTGAGAGGTACACATATAGGGAACACATGTAGAAAAGGCAACTTTAGTTTTTGATACTTCAGGGCACTGATATCCTTTCTCTTTTTATGGTGGCCTCATGGCCATTTCCCCTGGCTGCAGGATCTCTTCTGGGCAAGTCATTAACCTGTGCTCCCTGGATCTTCTTTCTACAGCTTCACTCCTGACCACCAGGCTAACTCTTTTCTTCTCCCACAGCTGATCCTCTATTCTCTGTCAAAAGCTCACATTCTTCAGAACTGCATCAAATACTTTTTAGAAAGATAGTTATATGTGTGTTTACATGCATGTACAAAATCACATGCATGTGCATATACATATATGACATTGAGCACATTCATTTTTGAGCTTCGAAAATTGATCTGTCACATATATTCATGTATATGTGTATATATACTTCTCTATTATATAATATCCATATATCTATATGTATGTGTGTATGTGTCTGTCTATGCCAATATCTAACTGCCCTCCAATTCCTTCAAAAGAACTTCTAACTTTATAAAAAGGTCACAGAGGGAAAACTCTTCTTTCTACTTCTTTGTTACCTATCCTTTAGCCTTTGTTAGATTTCATCAACTGGACAGGGAGGGAGGAGAATCAGTTGATTAAGGTAGTTCTAAGGGAATCCATATGCATACATGTAATATAGTAACTATATATTAAAATATTATGCATCTTTCTATTTCAATCTCTATATATCTATCTATCTTGGAAATAAGTTAAAGAATGGTGGATATAGTCTGAGATGTATCTTAGATTTTGGGAGAGCAGATTTCAAAGGGCTGAGAGAAAGCATAAGTGGGATTCCCTTCAGGGGAAATCAGTCCCTGGACAATAAGAGGGAATCGAGAATGAGATTTTAAAGACAAAAAGAGAAGCAATTTTGCTGAGTAAGAAAACCAGGAGCTATTTAAGAAACTAGTGGGGTTGCATTAATTTAGATTTTTAAAAAGTATGTGCAAAACTTTAAAGCAGGGGAAAGTAATGGAAAATTCTTGCAAGAGTGTGGCATGGTCTAATAAAAATAGTAGGGGGGGCAGCTAGGTGGTGCAGTGGGTAGCCCTTGAGACAGGAAGACCTGAGTTCAAGTGTGACCTCAGATACTGAATAATTACCTAGCTGTGTGACCTTGGGCAAGTCATTTGACCCCCATTGCCTTGCCAAAAACCAAATAGTGCCAGACATGCTGAAATCTCAGATGAGATAAGGATTTCTTTTATTCTAGGAATCTCAGTTTCCTCAATTACAAAATAGGAGAATTGGGCTAGATGTTCTCTAAAGTTCAATTAAGCTTGCATTTAATCTATTCTAACCTGAATGAGCCACCACTATCCTCACAGGACTTATTGTATTATGTGACTGTGTCTGTTCTATACCCGTGCATTTAATTTGGATTTAGCTCAATCTTGGGGAGCTTGACTTTTAATGAGAAGGGGTTAGACTTCCTGTTCTTAGACTCTTCTTTCTAAAGTCCAATTTAAGATCTCTAAGACAGTTTCATACATAGCTTAAGTAATGACTCACACCTAGGGTTTCTTCCAAAAGAAGTAGAATATCTGATATGAATCAAATATGGGACTGGGAATTTAATCCTATAGAGAAAAAGATTACTAAACACAGAACACCCAAACATGCATTTGACAAAAACAAGCAAAATAGGATTCAGTAAAAACTCTTAATTATTGCTACAATCTATCAGGAGGATGATACTTAAATGTTATCACAACCTATCACATTGTTGGACTGCCCTAGGAGCTTTTTATATTTCACCTTAGCTCCATACTTTCTAAACAATTCCTGGTACTTGTTTCCTGGTAAAATGGTAGTCTTGGGTCAATCATCTTGTTGGTAGTTGTAGTCAATTGTCAATTGGGACTGGGAATGCAACTTTAAGTATGCTCCAGGGATGACTCCTACTGGCAAATTCAGATTTGCTATACTATGAGGCTATGATCCAAAAATTGTTCTTCATTTTCTTTTTTCTTTTTAAAATTTTTTTAAAATTTACATTTTTATTTATACATTACTACAATAGTATTGTTGTAAGAGTAAACATAATTCCCCCTTCCTCCACAAAAATAAAAAACCTCATGAGAAATAAAGTGAAAGAAAGAGAAAAAAACGGTGCTTCAATCTGTGTTCCAAAACCATCAGCTCTGTCTCTGGGATGGATTGCATTCTTTATCATGAGTTCATCAGAGAAGTTAATTCCATATTTTTCCACAGTTGCTGTTGCTGATTGTAATTCCCTCCATACATTCCTCCCTCCTACCATTTATAATATTTTCTCTCTCTTTTCACTCTGTCCCTCTTCAAAAGTGTGCTGTGGGGCAGCTAAGTGGTGCAGCAGACAGAGTACTAGCCCTGGGGCCAAGAGGTCCCAAGTCCACATCCCACCCCAGAGACCTGGCAACCACCCAGCCCCTTGGTCCTGGACATGGCACCCAATCCCACTTCCTTGCAAAAAAGTAAAAAAGAAAATGTGTTATATCTGACTATCCTCTTCCATCATCTACCTTTTCCTCTATCACCTACATCCCCCCTCCCCTCTCCCTGTCCCCTTTCTTCCATCCCCTTTCTCTCCTTTTTTCTTCTAGATTTCTATACCCTACTAAGCATGTATGTTGTTTCCTCTCTGAGTCATTTCCAATGAGAATGAAGGCTCCCTCATTCCCCCTCACCTTCCCCCTTCCATACCGTTGCAAAAGCTATTTCCTGACTCTTTTACATGAAATATCTTAGTCTATTCTACCTTTCCTTTCCCTTTCTCCCAGTACATGTCCTTTTCATCCACTAACTCCATTTTTACAATATATTATATCTTCAAATTCAACTCCCTCCTGTGCCTCACCTATAAAAGCTCCTTCTAACTGTTCTAATAAATGAGAAGGTTCATATGAGTATTATCAGTATGATCTTCCTATGCAGTTCATCATCATTAAATCCCTCATAATTTACCCTTCTCGTCCACCCTCTCTATGCTTCCTGTACTTGGAGATCAAACTAGTCACCTCTGGTCATTTCAACAGGAACATTTGAACTTCCCCTATTTCATTGAAAGTCCATTTTTTTCCCTGAAAGAGGATGTTCATTTTTTTTTCTGGGTAGTTAATTCTTGGTTGCATTCCAAGCTCTTTTGCCTTCTGGAATATTATATTCCAAGCCCT
Source organism: Macrotis lagotis (assembly GCF_037893015.1). Classification (NCBI taxonomy): domain Eukaryota; kingdom Metazoa; phylum Chordata; class Mammalia; order Peramelemorphia; family Peramelidae; genus Macrotis; species Macrotis lagotis. Next base: position 61,629,651 of record NC_133665.1, read on the forward strand.
ATGAGCCCTTAATGTGGATTCTGCTAAGTCCTGTGTAATCCTGATTGTAGCTTCATGATATATGAATTATTTTCTTCTAGCTGCTTGTAATATTTTCTCTTTGACTTGGGAGTTCTGGAACTTGGCTATTATATTCCTGGGGGTTGTTTTTTTGGATCTCTTTCAGGAGAAGATTGATAGATTCTCTCAATTTCTATTTTGCTTTCTGCTTCTAGAATAACAGGGTAATTTTCCAGTAGAAATTCTTTAAAAATGAAGTCAAGGCTCTTTTCCTGATCATGACTTTCAGATAACCCAATAATTTTTAAATTGTCTTTTTGGATCTGTTTTTCCAGATCAATTGTTTTTTCAATCAGATATTTCATGTCTTCTTCTAGTTTTTCATTCTTTTGGTATTGTGTTATTGTTTCTTGATTCCTCACAAAGTTATCAGCTTCCTTTAGCTCTATTTTACATTTGAGGGAGTTGTTTTCTTCAGAGAGCTTTCTTATCTCCTTTTCCATCTAGCCAATTCTGCTTTTTAAGGTATTCTTCTCCTTATTAACTTTTTGGATTGATTTTTCCATTTGACCTAAACTATTTTTAACATGTTATTTTCTTAAGCATTTTTTTTTGGATCTCCTTCACCAAGCTGCTGACTTGGTTTTCATGTTTTCCTGCATTTCTCTCATTTCTCTTCCCAATTTTTGCTCTACCTCTCTTACTTGATTTTCAAAATCTTTTTTTGATTGTCATAGCCTGAGCCCAACTCCTATATTTCTTGGAAGCTTTGGATATAGAAGCTTGGACTTTGTCATCTTCTGAGTTACTGTTTTGATCCTCCATGGGACCAAAATAATTGTCTATGGTCAGGTCCCCTTTTTTTCTATTTGTTCATTTCCCTAGCATGTGCCCTGGTTTTTGGAGCGCTTTGTGATCTTTTGAGTATTACTGGCACAGCCCTGCAAAGACCTCAGTTCCTTCAAGGTCTTATGAGAGGCTCTGACTGCTCTCCTGGCCTGTGTTTTTGGTCTGTGGATGACCATAAGTATACCCCTCTGTCCTGGAGCTGTAAGGAGGATCCCTGTTCTTTGGCAATGGGGAGCCCCAGGCTGGGACCAGGATGTGAATATGGACAAAGCAAAAGAGTCCTGTCCTGGGGCTAGAGGAAAGGCCTCAACAATCTCCCCCCTCACCACCTTACCTTGTGTTAACTGAGTGCTCTGGAAGCAGCTGCCAGTCAGCTCCCTACTGGGCAACTCTGTGGCTTGTTTCTGTTTCCTGGCATCTGGGCTGTACTGATGGCCCTGGATGTGCTGAGAGCCACGCTGGCTCTCACTCACTCTGGGAGAGGTTTCTTCCTGTTGATCTATCAAGTTTTGCTTGATGTTCCCTGGGTTGGTAGGTCAGGAAACTGCTTCTGTAACCGGGAGCTGATGCTTCTAGGGACCCAGGTGCTTTGTGGGTATTCCCGGAAGACTGGAATTTGTTCTTCATTTCAAAGAAGACCATTACAGCAGGGAGGTGATGCCAATGCAAGCATGTGAATTGGATTTGAGTGGGGGGGTGATATGCAAAATCACCAGCCCCATTTTCTTCTCCAGAACCATTTTGGTCCACTGATCAGACATGAATCAGGTTGACTGGAGATGGCCCTGGATGTGTGGCAATCAGGGCTAAGTGACTTGCTCAGAGTCACATAGTTAGTAAGTGGTATATCTGAGGCTGGATTAAAACTTCCATCCTCCTGAATCCAAGGCCAGTGCTCCATCCACTATGCCACTTTGATCTTGTATTGAGGAAAAGAGGAATAACAGAGAAGAATCATTGATTGGTTAGATGGAATGTTCATTATGGCTGAGGAAAAGAATTATTTTGTTTCTATTTTCTCCTCTAAGAAGAATAATTTAGAGATCTGAAAGAAGAGAATAAAAATGGATAATAGAGAGGTGAAATGCAGAACAAATAGACAGCAAGAGATCAACCAGAGCTGTATTTGATGAATGCAGGTCACTAAACTTAGATGAATAATATACTATGGAAAAACTAGTAGAAATAATTACAGAAGTCTCTCCCTTCAAGAATCTTAATTCTATTAGGGGGAAGATAAGATGTAATCATAAAAGTATATGTAAGATATAAATAAAATAAATTCAAGGTTATATATTTGGAGAAGGTATATCTGAGGATGGGAGAGGAGTGGTCAGGAAAAACCTTGAGATTTGTTAGTGTGGGTTCTAAGAAAAGAGACTAGGTTCTATGATAAACCTAAGATACAAAAAATCTTAACAAACTAGAAATAATTACTAAGATAAATTTCATTGATATAAATGTTGAAATTTAGGTTTAGAGATGTAACTTGCAAATTTGACACAAAAATTAGCTTCATAAAATATGCTAAGGTCAAATAGAATCAAATGACTGACCCCCTGATAAACTTTTAAAGACAAATTAATTAATTTTGAGGGAAAAGAAACTCTATCTCATGGTAGGAGAAAATAGAGATCCTTGATCACCTGCTCCATGGCAATAACGATGACTGGGAACAGTAGAAAATGAAGGCAGGCTAAACTGGAGAAATATTTAATTGAAGATGGGCAAATAGACAGCTTCCTGCTTTTAACTAATTTCCTTTTGGTAACTGGGAATGAAGCTTAGTTATTTCTAGGATACTGAAAGAGTATAAGTGCTGCTAGCACTCTAAATTCTAGAACTTTGGGGCAAAGCCTGGATCACTCTATCATTGTTATAGTTCTATTAGGGTTTAAAAAATCAACTTCATAAGTATTTGATGTGGGACATATGGTTAGATACTAGTTTATCTGAAAATGATCAGTGGATGTTAGTGAACTGACAGCTCAATATATCTTAGGGATGTGATATGACATTCGTGGAAGCTAATGTGATCTTAGTCTACTTTAAGAGAATTGTGAAGTCCAGGAAGAGAAAGGTGATGAGCAGTCCCATAATATATTTTCCTGGTGGGATCACTCATGGAGAACTGTATCAATTTCAGGAAACTACATTTTAATAAGGAGAGATAATACCTGGGCAAGGGCTTTGAGGCTACTTTATCTCTATGGATATAGATAGATATTTATACCCATTTACTTCTATAAATTGATATATCAAGATAATATACATATATTGCTATAAGGTATATTTACATTTATATGGTTATATTGAAGGAACCTAGGGTTTTTTAATTTGGAAAAAAGAAGATCTTTGGTGGGGTTGCATTATTCCTATCTTGAAATGTATCCCCCTCATTTGAAATATTCAAGTGAAATCTGAAAGACCACTTTCTATATCTGTTGGGGAAGGAATTCTTGGTTAAATATGATTTGCATTAGAAGGCATCTATATTTCCTTTTAACTATGAGACAGTATATAGACATCCGAGCCTTGGACTGGGACTTAAGTGACTCAGATTCCCCATCATTTCCTACTCTGTTGCTTTCCTGGACTTCATGATCTCCAGAAACTCTTAAGACTGCAAACTAATAAAGAAATTAATTAATTAAAATGAGTCAACTCTGAAACTCACACCTCCTCAGCTACCACTGCCCTTTCTTTCTCTGATTGGGTGGAATATCTGGGAATTCTTCTGGCTCTTGATTTGCAGTAACTCATAATTTCACCAAATGAAATCAACTCTGAAATTTTTACCTCCTCAGATCACTTCCTATCCTTGTTGAAGGACATTATGATGCCCATACCAGGTAATTTTCCCCTTGCTCCCAACCCCTTAAATGCTTCTTTTCATATGTTGTATTCACCAATTTGATTGTGAATTCCTTGAAGACAGAAACTGTCTTATATTTTTCTATCATCAGTGCTTAGCATTGTGCTTAGAAAATAGTAGGTGCTTAACAAAAAATAAAAGTTTATTATTTATTGATAATTTATTTGGAACTCTATTAGGGCAGCTAGATGGTGCAGTTGCCAGAATACCCTGCCTGCAGTTAGGAGGACTTAATTGCCCTGAATTCAAATTTGACTCAACAGCTGTGTGACCCTGGACAAGTCACTTCATTCTGTTTACCTCAGTTTCCTTATCTCTAAAATAAGTTGGAGAAATGGCAAACCACTCCAATATCTTTCCCCAGAAAATCCACAATGGGGTCATGACTGAAACAATTAGAAAACAAATTTGGAAGTAATTCTAATGCTAGTGCCTTTCCTCTTTTATTCTTTCTAATTCATCCTGTTTTTATCTTGTTTGTACATAGTTGTTTGCATGTTGTCTTCCCCATTAAACTGTGAAATCCTTGAGAGAATGACTATTTTTAGCCCTTTAAAAAATTCCTCAGTGCTTAGTGGAGAACCACAAAATAGGGTTTTTTTTTTTTAAATGAGGCAACAGAGTAAAGTGATTTGCCCAAGCTAGTACGTTTTAAGTGTCTGAGGCTGAATTTGAACTCAGGTTCTCCTGACTCCATGGCTGGTGCTCTATTCACTCAGCCATTTGGTTGCCCCTTTAGATTCTTACTAAAGGCTTTTTGCCAGACAGATTAGTTACATAATGTTTCTTAACCTTGAATTTCTATAAAAAATAATAGATTTGGACTATATGATTACCAATGTTCATTTCATGATATTCATGTTTTTTTTTAATTCTGCTGAATGTTATGAATATCAAGGGTCCTTAGAACTGCCAAATACAGGATTCAGAATAGAAAAAATATAAAGGTTAAACAAACCATATATTTGTGGTCCAGTCATTTTTCAGTCGTGTGTCTGACTTATGATTCCTTTTGGGGTTTTCTTGGCAAATATATTGGAGTGGTTTGCTGTTTCCTTCTTCAGCTCATTTTTACAGATGAGGAAGCTGAGGCAAACAGGGTTAAAATGACGTACTCGTTGCCACATAACTAGTAATTGTCGGAGGCTGGTTTTGAACTCATAAAGATGAGTCTTTCTAACTCAAGGCTCCACACTCTATCCACTATACCAACTGGTTGCTTTCTTCTAACTCTTAGACAATACAGTTTTTAAGATGCCTCCAAAAGGAAGGCAGTGACTTTCTCTAGGAACTCAACAGAAAATACTAGCTTCGTCAATCATCCTCATCTTGCATTTTGAAAGAGTCCCAGCTTTTTAGTTATTTTTGAGTTTGTATATAACGTTTCATGACCTCATTTGAGGTTTTCTCACTTTTACACATGAGAAAACAGGCAAACAGGATAAAGTGACTTGCCCAAGTTCACACAGCCTGTAAGTTTCTGAGACCACATCTGAACTCAAGTCTTCTTGACTCCAGTTCTGGCATTCTATCCACCACAGGTAAAACAATGATACAAGGGGTTGATCAGCTTCTTACATACACAATCAGGGAAGTTTGGCTATATTAGGAACTAGGGTTCACATGTGTGAGTAAGTCTGAAGGTCTTCAGCCACTCTTCAGATCTTTGTGGGAAATAACCATTGGGAAAATCCTGAGAACTGCATAATCCACAAGGAGATGAGCAGTGATCCAATATCTGGTTCTTCCCTTGTCCTGTCATGTATGGTATTATTTATTGCAGCTATGAAAGGGTCATTGAGAAAAGAATTCTATTTAAAGCTATACTACCTGTGAGGTATAGATGTTAGTCTCCAGGGACTGCTTGAGAGAATAGTTTATGAATAATCTTAATGGTACAGTTAACCAACATTAACTGTCCTTTTTTTTAGCCTCCTCACTCTTACATTGAACTACTTATCTAGCCATGTTAACTCGTCCTTAGGGATTTGTTCTTGTCAGTTCTTGATTGTTTTCAATATGTACTCTGAAACCAGTGGGGCTGGTTATGAAGACTGTGTAAGGATTCATCTTTGGCTGAGGAGTATTTATAGACATTTCCCCTACTTAAAGCTATCTTATTCCCTCTACTTGGGATGTAAGGGTTTTCACACCTGTAGTGTGAAACCTTGGTGAGCCTTTTGCAGGACTGCTAATCCACCTTTGGTATCTATTTGACTCAACCAATTCTTACATGGGGCTTCAAGAAACTGTAGCGTGAGTTGGAGAGTTGTCTTCTCCAAGCATGTGAAGCTTCCCCCAGTGGCATGGATGGATGAAAACAATTTGTTAGGCACTGTGGAGCATTTAGAGCTTGGTCAGTCATCGAAGACAAAAGATCATCCACTTTATCCTGGCCATTGCTAATCTTCATGACTTTTGTCTTGCCACTGGACTTCAATAACTCTGGATTAGAGAGAAACTTTATGCAATTCTGTTTTACTTAAATTCAATTCACATGGAAGTCAGGATATCACCTCATGTCTTTGGTACTCCTTGAAAGGAGAACGAACAACATCCTATCTACTTAAAGCTATCTTTTCTAGTTCTTGTTGCTGACATTTCCATTCTTATGGCTTTATTCTTCTGTGTCAGACACTGAGCTTCTGAGTATACACTGCTAATATGCAATTTTTTTTCTGATGGAATCCACCCTTTTCAGCTGTCAGCACTCTAGTATGAATTTGTTCATCAGAATTTGTGTTCATCTGTCACTTGGCAAATCCCTCAGAGAATGAGACTGAAGAGAAAAAAAATTTTATTCATGGATGGAGGTACACAGGGGAAGACATTGTTGGGTGAGTTGTGTTGGGCAGTCCAATGACAGAGTGAGATCACTCCATATTTTGTCAAATGAGATAATGTATATAAAAACATTTGAAAACCTTGAAATGTAAGCATCATTTATTATTGACTGGTAGTAGTGGTAATGGGGAGGGTAGGGTTAAGGTTATTGCCAATACAATTCTGCCTAGAAGAGGCACTTCCAACATCAGAGAACTGCAGTATCTGAGAGTGGGAAGGGACCTACCTCAGCAACCATCTAATCTAACACATAAATAAAAAAGAATCTTTTCTTCAACACAGAGGTCATTTAGCCTTTGCTTGAAGCCTTCCAATGAGAGAAAACTCACTGCCTTCTCAGTCAGCCCACTACAGTTTTGGATCTCTCTGTTACAAAGTTTTGTCTGATATCAAATATAAATCTTTTATCAATCATCTTCCTTAGCTAGAGTCAAGTTTCTTTTAATGGCAGGCAATGTCTTCTAGTAATATTTTATCCCTCTCTGCGGGACTCTACTGTGATGAAATATTTCTGGCATGTTTTAAGTGGCAGCATTATATAAAGGTAGGAAAAAGAGGTATACATTTTATTCACTGTTACCTAGGTACATCCTCCTTGCATCCCCCTTCAGGTAGTAGAGAGTGGTTATTGTTTCTTTTCTGGTAAAAGGAATAAAACTACTGAACCACAAAGACTATTTTGGGAGGAAGAGGTTCAGAGAAAGTTTGAGAGCAAGGGATGAATAGTGTTTATCCTGGACAAAGATGCCAGATAAAACTGGTGGGGCTAAATTCTAATTCTGAAGCATTAGATCTAGAAGTTTAGCATCAGCAAAGTATATCAATCAGTTAACAATTGAGCACTCTATTTTTTATTCATGTTTTATTTATTTATTCATGTTTTAATTTTGATTTTCCCTTTGTGATAAATCCTTATTAAAAATCTGTTATGACATGGAACTTGAAAAGGGGGGAAAAAGGTTAATATTTGCCCCAGCTAGTAGAAATGAACTTTATAAGATCCTGACAGGATTCCTAACCAGATGGCACAGTGGATAGAACACCAGTCCTGGAGTTAGGAAGACTTCTCTTTATGAGTTCAAATCTGATCTCAGACACTTACTAGATGTGTGATCCTGGGCAAGTCACTTAACTTTGTTTGCCTCAGTTTCCTCATCCATAAAATGATCTAGAAAAGGAAATGATAATTATTTCCAGGAACTTTGCCAAGGAAAACCTAAATGGGGTCATGAAGAATCAGACTCATTAAAAAAGAATGAACAGGGGTGGCTAGGTGGCATAGTGGATAAAGCACCGGCCTTGGAGTCAGGAGTACCTGGGTGCAAATCCATTCTCAGACACTTAATAATTACCTAGCTGTGCGGCCTTGGGCGAGCCACTTAACCCCATTTGCCTTGCAAAAACCTAAAAAAAAAAGTATAAACAGAGTTTCTCCACACATATACCCAGTGGACATTCAGTCAAGGTGATTAACCAAAGACATGATAGTTAAATGACTAACAGCTTGAGAAGTTAAATGACTAACAACTTGACCATGAATATTTACAATCTGCCCATGCATATAAAAATGATGATAATTTTGACTCTTCAAAATTAAAGCCATCTTTTAGGTTGGGGTTAAGTGGCTCGCCCAAGGCCGCACAGCTAGGTAATTATTAAGTGTCTGAGGTTAGATTTGAACTCAGGTACTCCTGACTCCAGGGCCAGTGCTCTATCCACTACGCCACCTAGCTGCCCCTAAGCTTATCTTCTATAGAGCATTGTTGCTCTAGTATTTTTCTGTTTTCCAAGTATAGAAAAATTGTGTAGCAAAATTGCTTTTGGTATTTAGGCTAGAGATACAGAGCTTTTTGGCTAGGGATCAGCATGATAACCTGTGAGTTCCTTTTGAGAACTCAATATTCCAACTTATTTTGATAGAGAGACAGCTATGTACAGTCTATCACTTTAGGAGTTTAAACTTCCAATTGTCTGCCAAAGTCCTCTCTATCCTTACTACACTTAGTTCAAGCATCTGGAGATTGCAGAATTGAATTGATTTTCTTTCATTTTTTGCTTTTCTCTTCTCTTCCTTTGAATACATATTCCCTAAAAAAAAAGGTCATAGTGCATCAGACCAGACAGAAGATGTGGAGAATAAGTATGGAATATTCAGTATGGGACCAATACCACATGTATATTAAAGATAGATTCCCCCTCCCCACCCCTCCCCCCCTTTTGAGAGGAACTATTTCTGTAAAAACTCTTTTAATTTTTCTTGATTATTTCATCCCTCCCTTCTACCCCATAGATTTTTCCTCTTTCCCTAAATTGCTTTGTCTTTATTTATATGCATGTACATGTTGCTTTCCTCAAATAGATTATAAACTCTTTTGTCTTTGTGTTTCCCTAGCCCAACACAATAGTTGCTCAATAAATACTTATTTGATAACTGGAAGATGGCAAGAACCACTCAAATTTATTTTATTGTCATTGTTCAGTCTTTCATTTGTGTCTTACTCTTCATGACTTATGACCACATATGAGGTTTTCTTAGCAAAGAATGCTCTCATTAATATGACTCTGAGGGGAAGAGGGAAAGGGAAGAGAAGCATTTTTAAGTTCCTACTATGTACCAAGCAGAATACAAAGCACTTAATAAAGTTTATCTCATTTAATAATGAGAATTATTTCTTAGAGGAATTATTTAGTTCTGAAATTCCCTTTTGTGAATAGTTTGGCATTTCCAATTCTTTTTGTATTATGTGGAGATTGTGAGCTTATAAAAGGAAGAATAGCTTTCTTATACAGCTTACTTATACTCTGTGTAAAGAATTTTCTGATGATGAGATTTAACTGTGGGAGGTCAAAGGTTTGGGACATCATGCATTCCAGTAATTTAATGATCATTTATTGTGACCCTTTTGCATGCAGAGAGCAATTTATAAGTTAAATATCATGGAAGGATGCAAAAAAGGACAAAATGCCATCACTATATTTAAGGAGCCAACAATCTTGCTGGACCAAAAAATTAACTTCATCCCACTATACTTTTCTTCATCAACTTTTGGACCACCTGCACCTTTGATTCTTTAGAATCTGTGATATTTCAAGATTTGCAACTATATATCATCACTAGGAAAACATTTGCATTCAAAAGATGATACTTTGTGCCAGAGAATTGCGATTGTTAAATTTACTGTAAAATTGACCAAATGAAATATAGCCTACTCTTTTTCTCTTTTTTCAATTTTGGAACTGAATCATTGTCCACCCACAGTGAATGTCCTAGGTCTGTTACTGATATAGTAACTCACTGGATGTCATAGAGTGGAATATAGGCAGTCTTCAGTTTTTGAGTAATTATGAGTATCATTCAAAAGGCACTGTAATGTTTTGTATGGGACTTGACAAATTGATAAACTATCATCAGTAAACACAAGAATAATGCTGAACTTTCCTTATGTTTTGTAGTTCTTAATTTTTTTTTGTATTATGGTTCTCTTTGCCATCTAGGGAAGCCCATGGACTTCATCTCAGAATAATGTTTTTATATGCATAAAATAAAATATATACAAAAGAATATATACAAAATATATACAAAAGAATCAAATCCTATTAAAATTGTTATAATTTTTCCCCTTGAAAATTAATTCCCCTTAATTCCCCTTGAAAATATAGATGCAAGGTTAAGAACCCCTGATCTATAGGAAATAGCTCTTCTGTTTGAATTCTGTTCACAATATCTTGTAAGATAGTGGAAAATATCTATGGTGAGAAAAAAATTTATTTTATTCTTCCCTTGCCATTAATACTTAGAGTCATCATGTAGAAATATCTCTTTGGTTGTATTTGTTATGGAATCTTTTTTTTTTGGTTTTATTTATTTATTTATTCATTTATTTATTTTTGCAAGGCCATGGGGTTAAGTGGCTTGTCCAAGGCCACACAAGCTAATCACTAAGTGTCTGAGGTTGGATTTGAACTCACGTACTCCTGACTCCAGGGCTGGTGCTCTATCCACTGTGCCACCTAGCCGCCCCTTGTCATGGCATCTTGAATGATCTTATCTTATGCATAAGAAACTTCTTAGAGAAGAGCCGTTGAGTCTGCTCTATTGAATAAAATTATTTATTATTTTTATAATTTAGTAATCAAAAAACAGAAAAAAGAGATATCGCATGCTTTCAATCACTTGTTTTGACCATAAAGATGTGATCTATGATAGACAATAATACACAAAAATTTGACTTTTCTCACTTCTATGGTATTTTCAATATACATGCAAATCATTCTTTTACTTATTTTATAAATTTGAGAAGGGAACCATGTGTGTTGATAGTTACTGAAATTCTCTCAATTGCCTTTTTGGAGTGTTAACATTGTCTGTAATTTTTCCATATTATTTTGGTATCTTACTACATTTGAATATTTTGTAAAACAATCCTCTAATGTTTTTAAGGCTGAGTCTCCTCCAACATGAATTTAGCATGTATTTTGTTTGCTTCAGTCAGTTTTTTCCCTTTAGCTCTTAAAATGCTATTTCTCTTTATTTTCTGCACATCAGAGGTGGAGAAATAAGTATCCATCACAATGAAGATAGATCATTTTACAAATTTGACAAATCTAGGACAAATCTATCTATTCAGCTATTCAACGTCACCTATGAATACATTTGAAATGATGTGTTCATTCTTTTTTTTTTAATTGTTCTATGTTTATTATTGAACTGAGCAAACACATTTCAATATTGGGAAAATTTGTGTCTCATGTCAACATCCGAAGCCCTTGTATACACAGTACAATAATCTGTAAAATGGGGATGATGACAACTGTAATATCTACCTTAAAGGATTGTTTAGACCAAATAATTTCATAGATATTTAGCTAGTTGTGTGTGTGTGGGGGGGGGGGCGTTCATTCCTCCTTCTACCTTTGTCCCAGGTTAGTCACTGTGGCCCAAGACTGTCTTGGAGCAAATAGCAAAGGATGCCCTTCTCTCTCAATTTTCCTGCCAGTATATCTTTCTCTTTCCTCCCTCCCAACTAGCCTCTGACCATAGCTGCCCACTATTCCTGTAGGATGGAACCCAGAGTCCTTGTTTCACTCAGGCCCTCAGATCTACTTCTCCCTTCCCAATGGTAACATGCATGAGTCCTCCCTGGTCTTCCAGATATGGCTGTCTACTCCACCTGAGTACCTTGCCATGGTTTCTAAGGTCATCTCAGCCTTTCCCTCTGGCCTACTGGTGTACCTTAAAGGCTCTTGAGCCTTGCCATCTATTAAGATTGCATAGACTCAAAGGTCTTTCCATCTGCCATAGAGGAAGACATCTTCCATGTGTTATTTCTCACAATGAGATTGAGAGTTCTTTCTCTGTATCCTCCATGCTTACTGTATGGTAAGTAATGAAGACTTTGTAATTTATTCTTGGAGAGGGCTTTGCAGTCTTTATAGGGGAGATCAATTCCTTATAATCTTTTGTTTGAGAATTAAGATTTCATTGGTTCAGGAATGAATGTGGTGGTCCCTGGAGGTCAGCAGTAGCCCATGAATGTGGATCTTCCTGTCTCTAAGGTTGGCCCTCTTTCCACAATGCTGAATTGCTATTCTCCTCCTCCTCCTCTGTCTCCTTCTTCATGTGGGTGGTAGGTGTTCCCAGTCATGCTGCTACATGTGTCTGGGACAAGACAGGAACAGGATGGGAGTTCTACGTCTGATTTGAAAGGATGCTTTCATGGATCCTGCGGGCCGCAGGTCGGGGCGATCTTTAGGGGGCCGATTTGGGCATCGCACCCCGAGGTCTTGGGTCATCACGGATGGGGGGGTCCCTGGGCAGGCCAGTGGACTCGCTGGGGCCCCGGGCTCTGCAGCTGGGGGTCCTCCAGGGGCTCGGCCCGGCCCCCGCCTCAGTCTCCCCTCTGTGGGGGGAGGGGCGGCGGCGGCCTCCCGCGGGGGTCCCGGCCCCCCCACCCAAGGCCGAGCCCCGGCGTCCCTCGGGCCCCGCCCGCCCCCTGCGGCTCAGCTGATGTCCTGGCTTGACACGATCCGGAAACCTTAGTTCATTCTTAAACCAAGTTTTCCATAGACTTTATTTTGCCATCATTGTATTATGTAGAGACAGTGCCTGTAATCTTCCAACATTCTCCTCTGAAGTGTTTTATAAATTAATTTATAGACTCAGGAAAAGATAGTGGAGTTGGAAAAATCAGTACAACCTAGTGCTCCTCACAGTTGCTCCAACCAAGATATAGAAGAATTTCAAACTGAGTAGTGATGGGGAAATTTAAAGAGAAATAATAATGGATGGTTTTCCAGGGCAATATCATAAATTTGGTTCATGGGCAAGTGACAAGAACAAGAACAATGAATAAAGGCGGGTTGGGTTCATGAACTTATCCCATAGGATGTAAACATTTGCTCTGACTTCAGAGTTCAGAATGGGATAGGGGTATTTGACCACATAATGACAGCTCAGGACTCATTGGAAAAGATTTTAATGTGGGGAAAGATTGAAGGCAAAAAGCAAAGGGGGTGGCAGAGGATGGAGTTGGATAGATAGTCATGAAAGCAACAAACACTGGCTTGGACAGACGGTGAGGGAGCAGATGACAGAAGAGCCTGGTGTTCTATGACAAAGAGTTGGACAAGACAGAGCATCAAAACAAGTACTGCTGTCCCTCTATATCCAAAGTCGAAGGAGTATCATGGGCTCAGCTCTCAAACAAGGTATAAGCATATAATATTTTCACTCTGAACTTAGAGAGTCTTCCAGATGGCTGACGATGATGGGGTCCAGTGTCAGCAACTATGGTGCAGAAAATTCTCTGCGGTGTTGTCTTTCCCCTTCTTCCCATTCTTCTAATTTGTTGATGACTTTGACATCTACTCTAACTATTCAGTAGCATGAATACATACTGCTGATTCTGAGATCACTATTATATTCATAACTAGTTATGTTTATCTATTAAGATAAAGTCAATTTCTTTTTGTTATTGTTGATAGCTTGCTGATGTGGTGAATAGAAAACTAGCTTCAGCGACAGTAAGACCTTGGTTCAAATCCTGCCTCTGAAATGCATTAGTTATGGGATCCTGAGCAAGTTATTTAATCTCTCAGCACTTAGAACAAATCTCTAAAAGTAAGGTGCTGACCTGCATTGGTAGAAGTTTCCTGCCCCATGAAGTTCCTGTATTAATGGTATCATAGGTCCAGTTCCTATCCATGTTCATTTATTTGTATTTGCCCTGTGCAATGTCTTCTGACTCTTTGAAAGTACATATTCATAATACATGTGTATAAGCTGCTAACTAATCTATAAGTCTCTTTCATTTCTTTAAGCTAAACTCTATTTATATATATATATGTTTATATATATGCACACACACACACACACACACACATATATATATATAATATAAATATAAATTTTCCAATCTTCCCCCTACCAACTATGCTGAAATCACTGCACATCAAAGCACACATTCACTTGGTTTGTCAAATTCTTCTTGGAATTTCTTTATTTTTTTTGTAATTTTTTTGTCCCTGGCAACTAGTATTGGTGGATAAGCTATAATTATGATGTTCCTTTTGTATATGTTAATCATTAACACTTCAAATCTAGGATTCTCATGAAATGATGTTTCTTTGGTACAGAATGAAACCAAGACCATCAAATTCTTTGTTTGCCTAAGATGAACTAGTGAGCCATTTTTCACACATTTGAAACTTCTTTATAATTTTTTAATGATTATGCATTCATTTTTACTCTCTCCTACCTCTCCCATATACTAGAAAAATATAGAACCTCCATATCACATAAATACAGTCAAGCAAAACAAATCCCTCATTGTTCATATTTAAAATACATTTCTTATTCTGCATATTAGTCCTTCATTTTTATGTAAGGATGTAGGCAGCATTCTTCTTTATCAGTCTTTTGGAACCATGATGGACCATATAATGGATCAAATTTAAAATTTTTTAGTATTTTTCATTTTTACAATATTTATATTAAGGTATAAATTATTCTGGTTCTATTCATTTAGGAAGGCATTGTTTCATTTAAGTCTTTCCATGTCTCTTTGAAATTGTCTTTTCCATTATATTCATTCATACTCCACAATTTGTTGAATTGCAACTTCCTTTTGTCTTTTGGTTTCATTTATCACAAGAATGTCAATACTGATTTGATCCTGTTCTTTTTTTTTTTTTTTAGGTTTTTGTAAGGCAGATGGGGTTAAGTGGCTTGCTCAAGGCCACACAGCTAGGTAATTATTAAGTGTCTGAGACTGGATTTGAACCCAGGTACTCCTGACTCCAGGGCCGGTGCTTTATCCACTGTGCCACCTAGCCACCCCTGATCCTGTTCTTCTAATAGTAACTTGGTATCCATGTATAGAATACCAATAGTTAATATTTATAGGGGGGATCAAAATTGTATGAGACTCATCACTCTCTGCTACATTTCCTCTCTTTGTGTCCCTGTTTATTTCCTGAGATGTTTGAATTCAGACATATATACTCTCTGGGGATGGTCTAGGTTAATGAGAGCCTATGAGCTTCAAATTTTTTTGCTGATTCTATTAAAAAAAGGTAAAACATTGTATATAGTTTCCTAGAATGACTGCCTATCTATTTATGTGCAGGGGACATGTAACTCCATTATGCCAAGGTCAAATAACCAAGTCTCAGTGAAATGTGAGAGATTCATGAGGAGATAACATTTCTTGCTGGGGGGGGGGGGTGAGGCTCAGAGTTATTTTGATTAGGTAAATTCACATTAACCAGACTCTTCAGACTAATGATACAGTGAAAATAGCCACTCACAGAGAAGTGATACTTTGGGATAGGTTCCAGAACGCCTGAGAACGACAGAGAGTTTAGCATTCCCTTCCAGAAGAATGGAATATAGTAAACATTAAGGTGAGTATGAGACTTTCCTAGAACATGATCCTTCTTATTGAAAAGCCAGAAGTAGTTCTATGACAATGTTTCCAGAAGAACTGTATCTGGCAATGACTAGCTATAACCCCCAGAGCTGAGCATCATTCATGCAATACTAGGAGAAAGTGATGCTTAGCAGAGATCATATGACTGGTTATATAGACTATACATGGTCTATATATTGTTACATGGTACACAAGACTAGTGGGAGCAAGGTGATAAGATCCCTAGAAGATATAGACAGTCTGATCATCAGATTTATAAATTGTTCTACCATCCATGTGTCTTAGTTACAAGTTTCCTTCATGCATATACCCTGGCTAGATGCAAGCTCTACCTATATACCTTTCTACATGCATATGTCCCTCCACATGTGTCTACTCTTCCCACTGATGATGTAATTGTGGAAGATCATACCTCAGATTTTTTGGGGGAGAAATATTTTATTGCTATTTTCTTACCTTGATATTTAAAGTCCTGATTCCATATCTTAATATCCTCATCTGTACAGTCAGGGAATAGGATGAGATGACTTCTAATGTCCTTTTCAGCCTTTAATTATGATACTATGATTAGGAGCAGGATAATTGTTATCTATGTCACTGTTAATTTGTCATATGTACAGGGTATAGAGGCTAGGAAATCTGAGGACTTTCCAAATATACAATCCCTACCTTAGAGTTGTTTATTGAATGGATAAAAACTCTTGAGAAAAATGAGAAGGATCAAGGGAATTAGTGACAGGTAATTTCACTAAAGTCCATTGCATAAAGTAGGGATCCTTTCTTCCTATTGAAGTTAACAATTAAATGGGTTTTTCCAACATAAATTGAATAGAACTGAAATGATACTTACTCTGGAAAGTATACCAGGACCCAAATGAGGAAGCTTAGGTTGAAGAACTAACTCTGAAATTTATTGTGACATCAGGCAAATCACTTTACTTTTTTAAGATTCAGTTTTCTCATATGTAAAATGTGGCTTATATTTGCACTATGTAGCTTACAAGATCATTACAATGAAAACATTATTTTAAACTGGAAAGCACCATATGATGAATCATTATAAGTATTTCCAGGGAGTAGTCACAGATAAAATGGATAATTTGAATGTTGTGTGATGGGAGGTCCATAGTATAGTCTTGGAAAACCCAGCTGAGGAACAGATATACATCTTACACTCTTCTAATCTTTATCAGATAACCATCTCTATATTGTCTTGGGTTAATGTAAATGACTTTGAATTATGTAGGTTCTGATATTACAACATTCAGTCTTTAAATCAGTGAAATTACTTGGAATTACTATAACTATCACTTGATCTGAGATAGAAGGGGAAAAAAAAGGGAGGGAACCTGAATTATCAGGAGAAAAGTTTCAGATAGTATCTTAAAAATCACAAGTTATCAGGACCAGAGAAATTTCACACTGCAAAGCTGCCCAACAAGGAAACTCTGCCTGGAATTTCAAGCCATGAACATTTAAGAGAAAAGGGCACACAGAGACAGTAATCATGAATCAAATTCAGGCATGCAGAGAAAACTTGGAGAAAGGAAACATACAACCAGTTCAAAATCAAGGTCATCCACATTTATCAGAGATGATTTTCTAAAGCATTTTCCTAAGAAAAAGCAAATTATCCTTTTTTTTTCTTGTCCTTCAAATACCCTTGAAGAATCCTTTGAAGAGAGAGGCTTTGTAGGTCCCCCACCTACTGAGATACCTTAGAGTAGGGAAAAAAAGTCTCTCTTTTATGTAGCTCTTTTTTTTTAAAAAATGAGAATTTTAATAGAAAAAAGTATATGTAAAGTTTAAAAATACTTTTTAAAATAATCTTTACATATTATGATCATTTATTTCTTATTACTATACATAATTTTAACTTAAACATAATTATTTGGAGATTTTCTTCCTGGTTATGCTTCTGTCTCTGGAATTCATCCATAAACTTCAGGTGCTTTCTCATACAGGGACTTTCTTCAATAAGTGGAGCTCTCATACTCAGAAACATTCCTATACCATCCATATTATCCCCTTGTTCTGCCAGGGTCTGTACTTTGGGGATGGGTGCAGGCATGCCATACTTCCTTTCCTTCCTGCTGTGCTTTTAACTCTCTGGACTTTGCCATTCTCCTTTTCCTCCACCCTTTTAATGTATTGCTTTTCTCCATTTAAATATAAGCTCCATGGGCACATGGACTATTTTTGTTTTTGTTTTTTGCTTATATTTGAATGTCTAGCACTTAACACCATGCCTAAAAATGCTTAATAGATGCTATGCCTGAATTTTGTTTTTTAATTTTTAAATAAGCTACCTTTCATTTAGCTGCAACTCTCTTCTTTTGTTTATAGCAAGAATGTCAAGATTGACATTATGAAACACCTCTAGCAAATGCATCCATTTGTTAGTAACTAGACAAGGATTTTACCTTTAGACTACCAACAGTCAAATTGAAGTTTATTGATGATCTAAAACTGTGTGATTTCTATTAATACTTTCTGCTCCTTTTCTCATTACTTTGCTATTATTACAGCAGAAGTGGAATAGGCCACATAGGACTTGAGGCAATTTTAAATTTTAATCTTTCTTCATTTCATGGGTTACCATGGGCAAAAAACCTTTATCACCAAATGGCTAGCCTACTGGGATGTTCTTATTTGTGATTATCTAGGCTGTTCTTGGAAAACAGATTGTTCCTGGGTCCATACTTAAAGCCTTTACAGCCTAGTAAAGCCAGAACTTTGCCTCTGTTGGTGGAACTATTGAGAATCTAGAGTCACTTCCACAACAAGATGAAACCTCCAAGTAGACTTTGTGGAGGCACTCTTTGGAAAGTCCAAAAAAAAGGAGTTGACAGAATAGATTTTAGTATATACCCAATCTATAAGAAACATGATTTCACAGGAAATTTGGTTTTCTTAACTCTCAGCAGGATGACTTCTTAGCTCATCATTCAAAAGAAATTCTCCAGAGTTACCAATGGTTTCTTAAACCACCAGATTCAATACTTTTCTCCATCCATATTTCTTGACCTCTCTGTAGCCTTTGATACTACTGATCATCTTCTTCTGCTTAATGCTCTCTCTCTCTCTCTCTCTCTCTCTCTCTCTCTCTCTCTCTCTCTCTCTTTTAGGTTTTTGCAAGGCAATGGGGTTAAAGTGGCTTGCCCAAGGCCACACAGCTAGGTAATTCTTAAGTGTCTGAGACTGGATTTGAACCCAGGTACTCCTGACTCCAGGGCCGGTGCTTTATCCACTATGCCACCTAGCCGCCCCTTAATGCTCATTTCTTTCTAGGTTTTTGTGATGCCCCTCTCCCCAGTAATCCTTCTACCTCCTATACTTATTTCAGTCTTCTTTGATGAAACTTTATATATGTAGTGTCCACTAAATGAAGATGTCCCCAAGGGCTCAGTCTTGAGCCCTCTTTTCTTTTATACTCATCAGCTCCCATGAGTTATATGATCATTACTATGCTGTTGTTAGCTCTAACTTCTCTCCAGAAATCTCCAACTCCTTATTGAAAGTCCCATAGACAGGGGTGGCTAGGTGGTGCAGTGGATAGAGCACCGGCCCTGGAGTCAGGAGTACCTGAGTTCAAATCTAACCTCAGACACTTAATAATTACCAAGATGTGTGGCCTTGGGGAAGCCACTTAACCCCATTTGCCTTGCAAAAAAAACAACCTAAAAAAAGTCCCATAGACAACTTTAACCCAATATATCCAAAAGTGAACTCATTGTCTTTGTTCTCAAAACCTTTCCTTTTCCAAAACTTCTCTTTTACTATTGAGGGTATCACCATCTTCCTAATCATGTAAGATCACAATCTGTCTTCCTTTTCTTCCTGCTTCTGCTCCTCTTCCTCTTTTCTTCTTTCTTCTTTTCTCTGTCTATATGTCTCTATTTTTGTCTCTGTTTCTCTCTTTGTCTCTCCCCTCATATCTAATCTGTGATTTTTCTGCTTCAAGTCTTTCTTCACTCCTGTTCATCCTACATTCAATTTTCAGATATGAAATGAAAAAGGAACATGGTTACATGTTTTACCATGTTCCTTTTTCATTTCTTAAACTCCAGTGGCTCCTCATTGCTTCCAGGATTAAATATAAACTGCTCTCTCTATATGGTTTTTAAAACCACCCTCCCCCCCCCCATTTTTAACATGGCTCTTTTTTACCTTCTTATTTTGGTTTGTTTAACTTCTATCACCGTGTTTTTCTTTCTGCAGTCCAGTGATATTCGTGTCCTTACTATTCTCACAAAGCACACCATCTCTAGATTCCAGATGTTTTCACTGGATTTCCTCCATGACTGGAAACTTTTCTTGACTCATTTTCGTTTCTTGATTTCCTTGATTTCCTTCTGGTTCCAACTAAAATCCCACCTTCTTATAAAAAGCCTTTTCTGATTCTTCATAATGCTAGTTCCTTCTTTCTATTGAGTATCTACAATTTAGCATATATTTTATATATGTACATGTGTGTATTTACATGTATATGTGTATTTACATATATACATATTTATTGGCATATAATTGCTTGCATGTTGTCTCCCCCATTAGACTGAACTCTTTCAGAAAAATGACAATTTTTTCCCACTTTTTTTAGTATCCCCAGTGTCTAGCACACTACCAGTTACTTAGTAGGTACTAAATAAATGTTTTACTTGACTTGATACCAGTATTTCCAAAAAGGCCATCAGGAAAATAATTGTAACTTAGTACTAAAAATCAATCGTAGAGACTGAATGGTGGAGAATTTCCTTGAAGGACTTGATAAAACTCAGCCCAAATAAAACCAACTCTAATAGTGATGATTTCAATAAAAAGGTAGAAAAAAGTGAAGATGGGAAAAAATAATGTTGGTTCTTACAAAAGAAATGAGACCTGAACTTTGATTATAAAGATGCTTCATACCTCTCTATCATGAATAATTTCTTTTTTTGTTTTTTCTTTATTATAGATTTAATTTATTATGAGTTTTACAATTTTCCCCCATCTTACTTCCCTCCCCCCACCCCCCCCCACAGAAGGCAGTTTGCCAGTCTTTACATTGTTTCCATGTTGTACATTGATACAAATTGAGGATGATGAGAGAGAAATCATATCCTTAAGGAAGAAACATAAAGTATAAGAGATAGCAAGATCAGACAATAAGATATCATTTTTTTCTAAATTTAAGGTAATAATCCTTGGTATTTGTTCAAACTTCACAATTGTTTCTCTGGATACTGATGGTATTCTCCATTGCAGACAGCCCCAAATTGTTCGTGATTATTGTACTGATGAAATAAACGAGTCCATCAAGGTTGATCATTGCCCTCATATTGCTGTTTTTCTGGTTCTGCTCATCTCACTCAGCATCAGTTCATGCAAATCCCTCCAGGCTTTCCTGAATTTCCATCCCTCCTGGTTTCTAATAGGACAATAGTGTTCTATGACATACATATACCACAGTTTGCTAAGCCATTCCCCAATTGAAGGACATTTACTTGATTTCCAATTCTCTGCCACCACAAACAGGGCTTCTATGAATATTTTTGTCCAAGTGATGTTTTTGCCTTTTTTCATCATCTCTTCAGGGTATAGACCCAGTAGTGGTATTGCTGGATCAAAGGGTATGCACATTTTTGTTGCCCTTTGGGTGTAGTTCCAAATTTCTCTCCAGGAAGGTTGTATGAGTTCACAGCTCCACCAACAATGTAATAGTGTCCCAGATTTCCCACAGCCCTTCCAGCAATGATCATTATTCTTTCTGGTCATATTGGCCAGTCTGAGAGGTGTGAAGTGGTCCTCAGAGAAGCTTTAATTTGCATTTCTCTAATAAATAATGATTTAGAGGAATTTTCATATGACTGTGGATTGCTTTGATCTCCTCATCTGTAAATTGTCTTTGCATATCCTTTGACCATTTGTCAACTGAGGAATGCCTTTTTTAAAAAATATGACTCAGTTCTCTGTATATTTTAGAAATGAGTCCTTTGTCAGAAACATTAGTTGTAAAGATTGTTTCCCAGTTTACTACATTTCTTTTGATCTTGGTTACAGATTTTGCCTGTGCAAAAGCTTTTTAATTTAATGTAATCAAAATCATCCAGTTTGTTTTTAGTGGTATTCTCCATCTCTTCCTTAATCATAAACTGTTCCCCTTTCCATAGATCTGACAGGTAAACTAGTCCTTAATCTTCTAATTTGCTTATAGTATTGTTTTTTTATGTCTAAATCCTGTATCCATTTGGATCTTATCTTGGTATAGCGTGTGAGATGTTGGTCTAATCTAAGTTTCTTCCATACTAACTTCTAATTTTCCCAGCAGTTTTTATCAAAGAGTTTTTTTTTTTTTTAGGTTTTTGCAAGGCAATGGGGTTAAAGTGGCTTGCCCAAGGCCATACAGCTAGGTAATTATTAAGTGTCTGAGGCTAGATTTGAATTCAGGTACTCCTGACTCCCAGGCCAGTGCTCTATCCACTGTGCCACCTAGCCACCCCCAAAGAGAGATTTTATCCCAATAACTGGACTCTTTGGGTTTATCAAATAGCAGATTACTATAATCGTTTCCTGCTATTGCACCTAGTCTTTTCCACTGGTCCACCACTCTATTCCTTAGCCAGTACCAGACAGTTTTGATGACTGATGCTTTATAATATAATTTTAGAACAGGTAGGGCTAAACCTCCTTCTTTTGCACTTTTTTTCATTGAATCCCTGGAAATTCTTGACTTTTTATTTCTCCATATGAATTTACTTACAGCTTTTTCTAACTCATAAAAGTATTTTTTTGGAATTTTAATTGGTAGGGAACTAAACAGGTAGTTTAGTTTTGGTAGAATTGTCATCTTTATTATATTAGTACTACCTATCCATGAGCAGTTGATGTTTGCCCAATTATTTAAAGCTGATTTAATTTGTGTGAGAAGTGTTTTATAATTGTTTTCAAAAAATTTCTGAGTCTGCCTTGACAAATAGACTCCCAGGTATTTTATATTGTCTGAGGTTGCTTTGAATGGAATTTCTCTTTCTAGCTCTTCCTGCTGTATCTTGCCAGTCATATGTAGAAAAGTTGAGGATTTATGAGGGTTGATTTTATATCCTGCAACTTTGATAAAATTGCTAATTGTTTCCAGTAGTTTTTTGGATGATTTCTTGGGATTCTCTAGGTAGACCATCATGTCATCTGCAAAGAGTGAGAGTTTTGTCTCTTCCTTCCCAATTCTAATTCATTCAATTTCTTTTTCTTCTCTAATTGCTGATGCTAACATTTCTAATACAATATTGAATAGTAGTGGTGATAATGGGCATCCTTGTTTCACCCCTGATCTCACTGGGAATGGCTCTAGCCTCTCCCCATTGAATAAAATGCTTGTTGATGGTTTCAGATAGATACTGCTAATTATTTTAAGGAACAGTCCATTTATTTCTACACTCTCTAGTGTTTTTAATAGGAATGGATACTGTATTTTGTCAAAAGCTTTTTCAGCATCTATTGATATGATCATATGATTTCTGATAGGTTTGTTGTTGATATAATTGATTATAACAACAGCTTTCCTAATACGAACCAACCTTGCATTCCTGGGATGAATCCTAATTGGTCAAAATGTATTATCCTAGTGATAACTTGTTGTAATTGTTTTGCTAGTATTTTATTTAAGATTTTTTGCATCTATATTCATCAGAGAGATAGGTCTGTAATTTTCTTTCTCTGTTTTTAACTCTTTCTGGTTTAGGTATCAGCACCACATTAGTTTCCTAGAAAGAGTTAGGCAGAGTTCCATCTTCCCCTATTTTTCCTAAGGGTTTATATAGAATTGGAACCAATTGTTCCTTAAATGTTTGATAGAATTCACTTGTGAATCCATCAGGCCCTGGAGATTTTTTTCTTAGGGAGTTCAATGATGGGTTGTTGTATTTCTTTTTCTGAGATAGTGTTGTTTAGGGATTTAATCTCCTCTTCATTTAACTCGGGCAACTTATATTTTTGTAAATAAGCATCCATTTCACTTAGATTGTGGAATTTATTGGCATAGAATTGGGCTTATTGGCAAAGAGTTGGGTGAATAATTTCTTTATTTTAATTTTTTCTTATTTTTACAAGGCAATGGGGTTAAGTGGCTTGCCCAAGGCCACATAGCTAGGTAATTATTAAGTGTCTGAGGCCAGATTTGAACTCAGGTACTACTGACTCAAGGGCCAGTGCTCTATTCACTGCACCACCTAACTGCCCCAAATTGACTATCTTTTAACAAGTATGAAAAGACATTGTCTTAAAATTTTAATTTTTATTATTTTTATTTTAAGAGACAGCAAAGAGAAAAACTATATTTCTATATACAAAAGAGGATATATGAAGCCACGTGATAGACTCTAATCTCTCATATATAGTTTACTTTGTAAAAAAGTATATAGTAAATTCAGTTTACTTTCATTGTAATCCTGTTTGTGAGGTTCCCTCTGGGCTTCCTTCTGTTCTCTTCTATGCATTTTGAAAACATGCTCCAATGACCTGTTTTTCTTTTTTTTATTTGTGAAAACCACCACTAGTTCCTCTCTACTCTAAATACTATCCCTCTAAATAAAGGAAGACACAATCCTTGTAACAAGTGAGCACAGTCAAACAAAACAAATCTACATATTTACCATGTGCAAATCTTTTTTTTAATTTTTATTTATTTATTTATTTATTTATTTTGCAAGGCAAATGGGGTTAAGTGGCTTGCCCAAGGCCACACAGCTAGGTAATTATTAAGTGTCTGAGACCAGATCTGAACCCAGGTACTCCTGACTCCAGGGCCGATGTTTTATCCACTGAGCCACCTAGCTGCCCCCATGTGCAAATCTTTATGTTAGATTCTGCACCCTAATTCCATAGTCCCTCTGTCAGGGGGTGGGTGGCATACTTCATCATTGATCTTTGAAGTTGTAACTCATCATTGCATTGCTCAGAGTTTTGTTTTTGTTTAAATGACATTATTGGTGTGGGAACCATCCCTGAGTCTGTGCATAGTCAAAAATCAAAAAAAGATGAAAGAATAGCAATAAGAAAAAGAGAAGGGATACAGTTAAGAAGATTTAATCCTGAATTGAGAGGCAATGTGGTGTTACAGATAAGAGATCTGGTCTCAGAATCAAGAAAATCTGAGTACTACTCCTGATTCATACTGATTCTGTGACTCTTGCAAGGTATTTTGGGCAACTGTCTTAAGATTTAAAGGTACTGATCTTCATTAATAGAGCATTCTTAAAGATGAAATCACAGATCCAATCTCTACCCCCTAAATATGAATTGTTCAAATCAACTACTGAAAATTAAAAATGGGAAATGACAACAATGATAATAGATACCAACAATTTCATTTGGTAGATAAACCAATGTATATCAATCATAGCAACAGAAGACCAAAGAACCCAGAAAGTGTCTTGGTCAGTAAAAATTTGACTCCTTTGTCAAAGAGAGATGGCTGACAAAGGCAACCTTGGATTAGAATATGAACTAGTTTGAAAAAATCTTATGAAGAAGGATGATAGATGATTATGAGTAATATTATTTCATGGAGCAGAGAGAAGCAGTGAAATGTAGAATCAGTTTAAAGAAAGTAGGCAAGACATTCAATGAGCCAACTAAGCAGTCATCCTAATGGTATTCAAGGATGAAAATAGAAAAGAAAGGGTTTATGAACAGAAGAGAAATGGAAAAAATTTGCAAAAAGTATTGCAACAAATTATTTTCTCCATCAAGAAAAGTGGATTGTATTATCATGTTCCTTGAAGTATTTATAGAGTAGGTAAAAATGTCACTGAAGAAAACAAAGATGAGAAAGAACAAAGATGACATTGGATCATGTGTAAAAGAAGAGTTCTGGCTGGAAGAGTTCTACTTGTGAGATATGAATGTACAAGATATATGAAGTAAGGGAAATAATGGATTAGAAAAAAAAATCTCAAAATGTTTTAATGCCTGTCTCTCTCCAACCTCAAGTGACTGAGACAATACCAATAACTAAAAACCTATATAATTTTTCTCCCTTCTTTACAAAATCATTATGAGGGTCATCTGTATGCAAATTGAAAATATGCTTAATAAAGGCCTTTCACAAGCAGGTTTTCTCAAATGATAGTCAACAATAGATCACATGTTCATAATATCATAATTGAATAAAAGATATACAGAAAATAAGATTACATTGGGTTTACTATACATTGATTATCAAAAAAAGAATTTTACTTGGTAGAGCAAGATGCCTTATAGGCTCTCCTACAATAAGTTGGTGCTCATTCATGTATCAAGGTCATTTAGGATTACTTGGAGCATATAACAATAGACATAATCCTATGCAGTGACCCTCTGATAATAAACATGCAAGGTACAAACTAGGAAGATGTATGGTTATCAAAAGTATTTACTACTAATTCAGAGGAGTTTGAATGCACAGTTCAAATTTAGGAGGAATTACCTGTGAATATTGAAGTCCTTTGGATGCTTTTGTTTATGGATAACATTTTTTCACTTGTATTACTTTGAACATTTCTGAGCCTCCT
Source organism: Macrotis lagotis (assembly GCF_037893015.1). Lineage (NCBI taxonomy): Eukaryota > Metazoa > Chordata > Mammalia > Peramelemorphia > Peramelidae > Macrotis > Macrotis lagotis. The sequence continues at coordinate 61,655,675 of NC_133665.1, forward strand.
GGAAAAAATCTGTACTCACTCAAAGAAATCAGGCCTGTCCATCCACTCAGGATAGACTATAGGGATGAAATATTTCTGTTACTCAGATTTTAACATGTATTTGAATGGACACCCAAGAGAGCTTTCCAACAGTATGTATGTATGTATGTATGTATGGGGTGGATAATACAGATAGACAAGGTCAGGAGGAAAAGGACCATTCTGGATTGTTTTTGAGAAATTACAAAGGAATTTTATTGACCTCTTAAAAAACAGGAGTAAAGGATGTGATCAACAATTGTATGACCAAAAGAAAAGGTGGGCTGATGATGTATCAAGAGGCGAAGATGGCAGGGAGATGATGAGAGTTCTTTACTGAGACCCTTGTAATTTTGTGAGAGAGTGAGGAAGACCTCTAGTTAATAGGTGGAACCTCCCTTATTCTCTGCCTTCCCCTTCAAAATGAGGTGAATTTCCTTTCCAAACTTATTGTACTTTATTCCTTTTCATAGACTAGCCACTGTAGCCTTTTTAGCTGTTCCTTGTATAAAATGCTCCATTTTCTCTTTCAATGCCTTTTGCATACATTCTTTTCCTTGTATTAGAACTACTAGTTTCCTTCAAAATTCAGCTCAAATATCTCCTACAAAAGGTCTCTCCTGATCTCTCCCCGCTCCTCTCTGTCTCTCAGTTACTAGTGCCACCACCCTGAAAATTTTTGTGTTTATTCTATATATTTTCTACATATACTTACCTGTTTATATCTATGATACTTTGTTCTTGCCAGATCATGAAAGGGTTAAAATTTTCTCTTTTCCTTTATTTGGGCAGCTCAGTGGTGCAGTGGATAGAGCACCAACCCTGAGTTCAAATGTAGCCTTAGACAATTGACACTTACTCCCTGTGTGATCCTGGGCAAGTCATTTAATGCTGACTGCCTCGCATCCAGGGTTATCTTCAATTGTCCTTATTCATATCTGACTATTTGACCCAGATGACTACAGAGAGAAAAAAGTGAGACTGATGATGAGCATAGCAGTGCCACCACCCCTCAACCCCCACAAATCCAATTCATGTGTGTGTCATGGTCTTCTTTGAGGGTGAAGGACAAACAATAAAAACCTGTTTTTAAATTGTACCTCTGATAGAATGCAAATTCTTTAAAAGTAGGACTATTTCTTTTCTGCCTTTGTATCCCTAGTACCTACCATTAATAAATGGTTGAACAGGATTATCTATCTCTTGAACTGGCCCCCTCTGCCTGGAATGCTCACATTCATCCTTTATGACTACTGACCTCCCAGACTTCAAGTTCCAAATTAAATCCCACCTTCTACAGGAAGCCCTCTCTAACCCCTTAATCCCAGTGCCTTCCCTCTGTCAGTGATTTCCTGTTTATTTTGTATTTGCTTGCTCTGAATATATTAGTTTGAATGTTATCTCCCCCATTAGCTTGTAGCTCCTTGAGGGTAGGGGACTGCCTTTTGCTTCTTTTTTCCCACAGGACTTAGCACAGTGCCTGCCTGAGGGGTAGCAGCTTAATCAATGTTGAAATTAATATATTAATACTAATTGATTAAGATGACTGGTCTAATACATTATATTGAAGTATTTAAGAAGCACCATACTTAGGCACTTGGAAAAGCAAAGGCAAAAATGAAATTATGGAGCTCATATTTTAATGGGGAAAGATGCAACATACAGGGCAATTGGAAGGATGGAGGGGGAAGTTTTATGTTGGTAGTGTTGAGGTGGCCAAGAAGTGTCCCCAAAATCTGATTCTGGACCAGGTAAGGTGAAAGCTTACCTATTAGAACCTCATGTCTCAGAGGCAGAGTCCTGCATTTTGGTGGGAGAATGAAACTGATAGCTAGAATATGAGCCAAAATAGTTGATTCAGAGATGAAAACAGAGCCGGTTCTTTTTTTCTCTTTTTTAGGTTTATTTATTTTATATTATTACAATAATCTTGCTATGAGAGTAAATATACCCCCCCCCCCAAGAAGATGAGAAACCTCAAGAATAGTGAGGGAGAAAAAATGTACTTCAGTCTATGTTCAGATTCCAATGACTCTGTCTCTGGCATGAGTTGCATTCTTTATCATTAAGTCCACCAAAGAAGTTGCTTCAATATTTTCCCCACAGTTGCTATTACTAGAGGTACTTCCCTCTATTCTATTCCTTCCCACTTTCATTTATCCTATTTTCTCTCTCCTTTCACCCTGTCCCTGTTCAAAAGTGTTTTGTATCTGAATACCCTCTCTCACAATCTTCCCTCTCTTCTATCCCCTACTCTTCCCTTCCCTTCCCCCTTATCCCATCCTTTTCTTCTTATTTTTCTCTAGGGTAAGATATATTTCTATAATCTATTAAGTATGTATGTATGTTAGTTCCTCTCTGAGCCATTTCTGATGAGAATGAAGTCTCCCTCATTTCCCCTTGCCTTCCCGTGTTCCACTCCATTGAAAAAGCTTTTTCTTAAATCTTATGTGAAATATCTTAGCCCCTTCTTCCTCTCCTTTCCTTTCATCCCAGTACTTTCCTTTATCACCCATTGACTCCATCTTTTTATTATATTATACCATTATATTCAGCTCCTTCCTGTGCCTTGTCTCTATATTCTCCTTCTAACTGCTCTTATAAATGAAAAAGTTCATAAGAGTTATAAGTATCTTATTCCCATGCAGGAATACAAACAGTTCAACATCATTAAGTTCCTCACAGTTAATCCTTCTCATCCACTTCCTCTATGGCTCACCCGAGTCCTGTACTTGGAGATCAAACTTTCTGTAAGCTCTGGTTGTTTCAATAGGAAAGTTTGAAAGTCCCCTGTTTCATGGAAAGTCCATCTTTTCCCCTGAAAGAGGATGTTCAGTTTTGCTAGGTAGTTGATTCTTGATTGTAAACCAAGATCTTTTTGTCTTCTGGAATATCATATTCTAAGTCCCATGAGCCCTTACTATATATGGTGCAAGATCCTGTATAACCATGAGTATAGAACCATGGTAGTTGTTTGTTTCTGGCAGCTTTTAGTATTTTCTCTTTGACTTGGGAATTTTGGAATTTGGCTATAATATTCCTGAAAGTTTTTCTTTTGAAATCTCTTTCAGGAGGTGATTGGTGAATTCCCTCAATATCTATTTTACTCTCTGCTTCTCAGGGAAAATTTGCTATATTCTTGAAAAATGAAGTCTAGCCTCAGACACTTAATAATTATGTAGCTGTGTGACCTTGGTCAAGTCATTTAACCCCATTGCCTTGCAAAAACCAAAAAATAAAAAAAATAAAAATGAAGTCTAGACTCTTTTCCTGTCTTGACTTTTGGGTAGCCCAATAATTTTTAAATTATCTCTTCTGGATCTGTTTTCAAGGTTGGTTGTTTTTCCAATGAGATATTTTACATTTTCTTCTAATTTTTATTTTTTGGGGAATAGTTTTATTTCTTCTTGATTTCTTGCAAAGTCATTGACTTCCTTTAGTTCCATTCTGCTTTTGAAGGAGTTTATTTTCTTCAGAGAGCTTTTTATCTCCTTTTTCCAGCTGGCCAATTCTGCTTTTTAAGGTATTCTTCTCCTCATTTACATTTTATGTTGTTTTTTCTATTTGGTCTAAACTGGTTTTTAATATATTATTTTCTTCAATTTTTTTTGTATTTCTTTCACCAAGTTCCTGATTTGGTTTTCATGATTTATCTGCACCACTTTCATTTCTCCTCCTAATTTTAGCTCTAACTCCCTTAATTGCTTTTCAACGTCTTTTTTTTTGAGCTCATCCATAACCTGAGCCCATTTGCTATTTCTCTTGGAGATTTTGAATAGAGAAGCTTTGATTTTGTCATCTTCTGAATCTTTGATGGGATCAGAGCAATTTTCTATGGCCAGGTTCTTCTTTGTTCTTTTGTTTGCTCATTTCCTCAGCCTATGACTGATTTACTGCACTTCCAAAGCTCTGGGGTTTTTTTGGGACACACCACTGGGACCTTAATTCCTCCAAGGTCTCATGAGAGACTCTGATTGCTCTCTTGCCTGTGCTTTGATATGTGGATGCCCTGGAGCTGTGAGGAGAGTCCTGCTTGACTATGGTAATATGGAAGCCCAAACTGCAAGCTGGATCTGAGTGTGGGTAAACAGCTGTGTGACCTCTTCAGTTTCCCCCCAACCCCTTTACCATCTGTGGGCTGTACTCTGGAGGTACAGTCTGGCTTCTCCAATTCCTATTGCAGGTTTTCATCACAGGGCTGCTCTGAGGTCAGTGCTCTCTCTGTGCTCACTCTGGTATGGCAGAGTTATCTCACCACTACTTTAAGCTCTTCCTGGTGATCCCTGGGCCAGGAGGTCTGGAAACTGCCCCTTCTGCCACAGACCCAGGCACCCCAGGGATCTAGGCAACTGGACTGGCTATGCTGTGCTGTGGCTGCAGCTTTTTTCAACCTCCAGTCCCAGTGAAACAGACCTTTCCTGTGGAACATCTAGTTGTCTTGGACTGGGAATTGTATCACTCAGTCTTTCTGTGGTTTCTGCCCCTCTAAATTTTGGCTAGAGTCATAATTTCATGGTTTTTAGAGTTTTGGGGGGAATGAGTTTCTGGGAATTCCTGCCTTCATACCACCATCTTGACTCCACCCTATAATCAGAGCTGTTATAAAGAAACAAACTTATTAGTCTAGGGACCAAAAGACCTGAATTCTAGGCACTTTTCCTTTTTTACTTGAGCAAAATTGGGAAGACTTTTCCCATATGCAAAATATGAGTAATAGTAACAAAAATATGTAAATTAAAAAACTAAAAGTGGAAAGTACTTCCAATATTGACTAGCTCATTTTTCTTTTTTTGTAAAAGAGGAATCTAATTCACAAGGAAATACTGCTCTAAGTACCTATGTTTAGTGAATAGCAGAGCAGAAACTCAAACTCAATTAGTTTACCTACACAGTCCAGTAGTCTTTCCATGACACCATATTTCTACAATGCTAAAACTTTCTAAGAAAGTAATTTAATATACAAATTTAGTAAATAAAGGACATAAGAAAAAATGGTAGAAAGGGAAGAGAAAGTGACACAACTGATTTATAGCTCACCTCTTGCGACAAAGTCATAAACTTTCTCTCTAGGGAAAAAAGATACAAGTGATACCCATCAATCAGAGGCAGAATTCAACTGCCAAATGTCATCTCATTAGCCCTTCCCTTTTTCCATTGCTCAAATTCGAAGTTTCAGAGTTATATATTTTATATATATTTGATTCTTCTTGAGATTTGTGAGGATCCTACATGGTGCACTAGCCTAATAAGTGACTGAGCTCATCATTTCACCAGATTTTTAGGACCACAGGATTTAAAAGCTCTAAGAGAATCTCCTTATCTTAAAGAGGAGGAAGGGGAAGCTCAGACCTAGAGGCTGACCTACTTGCCTAAGGTCACATAGGGAGCAAATAGCAGAAGTGGGATTTGAAACAAGATTTGATCTTCATGCCACATATAGTGCTTTTCTCTCTATCCTCTTTGTGTTGAGGAAGAAACTTGCTACAGCAATAAATTGGAATCCATTATAAGGCTGGGTCTGTAAGGTTATACCAATTCTAAGTTTATCTATTCCATTTAGAATTCTTAGCATTTCTAGTACCCTCTGAATGCATTGATATGGTATGGACTGTAATGGCCTCATGTCACTGACTGATTTTAGAATCCTGTGTTATAAGGAAGATGTAATTAGATGCCACATGGTGGTGCTGGAAGATTTTGGTGGTTAGAGATCTCAATATCCTGTTTCCAAGTTTTTCCACTTATCAAGATCTTTGGTATTTGATGCCCTTCAGCTCACCTTGAAAGAATTAATTGTTTTATTCTGAGATTTCTCAAAGGAGAAAGGTGAGACACAGCACAGTCAAATCAAGTTGCATAAATCTTTAGGTCTGTAGTTCAAGAATAGAACTGAGCCTAAAGGGAATCCAACTGAGGGTAAGTTGAAAGCTGAATAGTTTATATCCTAAAGGAAATTGAAAATGTGACCTTCAGTAAGGTCTTTAAGTTCTTTGAAGTCTCAGACTGTCACCTAATTGGGTATTGTCCACTATGCTTTTGGTAAACTAGCTAAGGGTTATTGAAAGTGTTTGTAGGTCAAGAGATATTTTGAATTTATTTGCAAGGTGCTTAAGTGAATAGTGGAAGTATTTTAGTGTTTCATTTTTGAACATAGACCCAGTGTGTCTGAGACTTTAAGTTTTTTACCAGTATTTTCTCTATCAGTACTTAAAGATCTCCTGATTTTTTTGTTCATAGATATATTCTTTTTGGAGGAAGAGGGAAGAGTTTTCCCTTATATATTTGAAACATAATTAACATACAGGTTGATCTGACAGGTTTTTGATGTAACCTTAGGTTAGACCTCAGTGATTTTTCCCCCCTTAAATTACAGCTATTAGTCAGATGCATTGAAACTCGATAAGATCTTAGTCACCAAAAAAAGACTCATTCTCCTGTCTAATATCATACAAGATGTAAGCTGCTTCATCCATACAGCTTTAAGAATGATCAGCATCTCTGGCTATGGCAAGGACAAAGTACATATGAAATATTAATTAAAAGTGTCATTGAAACAGAGCTACCTCCTACACCAGATTGCCAAAATGTCTTGCGTATCAGCTGAGAAGAAAATTGCAGTGAACAGGTTTATAGCCTTAATACTATTTAGTGTAGTTTTAGATAAGGACCAATGAGTGTTTCAAACATTTTAGAATTTGTTTTGTGGTGCTCCCTGCATGTCAATGCTTCTCTTTAATGCATCAGTGCATTTTAGTCACGTCCATATCTAGCAGAAAGGAGAATAAGAAGAATTGAAGGACAAATTCTATCACAGGTGGTGTTTTCCTAGGCCCTACTACTGTGACCATTGAGCATGTACCATCTAACCACATCAAATTGAGACTGTGGGTAAAATAAGCATTTAGTTGGTAAGTGGATAATCCTATTCTATCTGCAAATAATCAGTCAATAAGCATTTATCTATCATGTGCCAGGCACTGACCCAGTTGTGTATATAAAACAGAAAAATAGTCCCTGTCCCTGAGAAACTTAAGATCTAGCAGAGGAAGACAGCCATGTATAGATAAACATGTTAAAAATACATAAAAGATAATAGGGTAGGGGAATAAATTAGAAGCAAAAGTTTTTGAGCTAATCTTTGAAGGTAACTAGGGTCTCTACAAGGCAGAGATGAGGAGACTATAGTAATGGCAATAAGGTTGGTGTTGAGTTGTTTCAGTGGTATCTAACTCTGTGACCCTATTTGGGGTTTTCTAGGGCAAAGATACTGCAGTGGTTTGCCATTGCTTTCTCCAACCCTTTTTCCAGACAAAGAAATGGAGACAAACAGGGTGAAATGACTTGCCCTAGGTCTTACAACTAATAAGAGCCTGAGTCCAGATTTAAACTTAGGAAGATGACTCTTTCTGATTCCAGATCCAGTTCCCTCTCCACTACCTCATGAAACTAATTGCCCCCAGCAATAAGGAACCAGGACTGAAGAATAAGGGTTAGATAGCTTCAGATTCCTTTCATAATTATCAACCTAGCTATCTACTAGAGATGTGATAAGAAATGTGAAATCTTACTTTGTTTTCTTACTAGCTTTTTAGAATGCCACTTTGAAGTAATAAGCTAGTATTTATATAAGGACATGCTTATGACATTTCATTTGAATCTTATAACATCTCTGTGTGTGTGGTACTATAATTATCCCCATTTTACAGGTTTGAGATTGAGATTGAGAGAGGTGATATGACTTGCTTAAATATTATACAACTGGTAATTATTTGAAGTCAAATTTGAACTCAGGTCTTTCTGGATTGGTAAATGGAAGAGAGGGAAGATGGTAGCATGCTCATTTGACACATGAAGAAACAGAATCTCTGGGAGGTAAATATGGAGACAGCAATATGAGAAGAGTATAGAGTGAAAGCTCTATTGGCTACAGATGTGACCTTGGACAAATGATGTAACTTCTGTGATGCTCAGGCTTCCTTTGTTAAAGCAAAGACTATATGAGATTACCACTAAATTTCTTTCCAGGTGTGTATCCCAGGGAAAAAACAGGATTACAACCTAATTTTACTTCTAAATTTAGGGCAGCTAGGAAGCACAGAGCAGTAGGTCTGGAGTCAGGAAAACTCATATATATGAGTTCAAATCTGGGCTTAGACAGGTTGTGTGACCCTGGAAAAGTCAATTAATCTTGTTTGCCTCAGTTTCTTCATCTATAAAATGAACTGGAGAAGGAAATGGCAAACTATTTCGGTATCTTTGCTAAGAAAATCCTAAATGGGGTCATGAAAAGTCAGATACTACTAAAATAACTCAACAACAAATGACAGACTAGAGATTGACTTCTAATTTTTCATACTTAACCTACTGTGCCTCAGTCAGGGGATGATCTCTTTGCTAACTGGGCAACGATATGAACTCCCTGCTCTGTTCTTCATCAAACTTGAAATATGTTAATGCAGGGAACTGATCCTTGAGAGACAGGCACAAGTTGGACTTTGATGTTCCTAAGAAAACTTCTGAGTGAGAACAATCATATAAAACTGTGCTCTTGTATAGAAATATCAGCGAAAAGCCTTCAAGTCTGACCCCAAACCATCAAAGTCTAGACTTTCAGTAATGGGTCCCAGATTACCTTTGGGAGCTTATCTGAAGCATTTGATTTGGGTGAACATTTAGGATGCTTCCCCAACATTATTAGGTCAATGGCTTACATGAGCAGTATACTTACTAGTTAGTAAAAACCCTGCAAGCACAAATGTAGGCACAAGCCTTGGAATCATTGTACATCATTGGGCATTGGGTAAATAACCACTAGGTTCACCCAGTTATTGGAAGATGGGAAGATATGATGGTGCACCTAGAAACAAATTTTAAATTAAATTTTTTCAATCAATGATAATCCATCTTCTCTTTCTACTTCTTACCTTTCTCCCCCACTATTGAGAAAGAATCCTTTTTTTCATAAAGAGACAAAGTAAATTCCAACATAGGTCATGTCTAAAATAATGTCTCAACCTGCTGAATCCATTACCTCTGGAGTCAAAAGTGGATAGCTTGTCTCTTTGTGAGTTCTCTGGAATCATGACTTGCACCATGTTGATTTGAGTTCCTGAATCTTTTGAAGCTGCCTTTACAATTTTATTATTATATAAATCATTCTCTTGGTTCTGCTCACTTCCCTCCAGAACAGACATTTACAGAGGATGATCAGTTTGAGGGGTACCAATAGGTTATTGACAAGAGCACCACTGAAATCATTCTGTACCCTGCTGTGGATTCTTCGTGGGGAGTTAAAGTTCCTAGGAAGGCATTTAGAAAGAGAAAAATGAGTCTGCTGCAGTGACTGAGCTGCCTAATACTCTGAAAATTTTCCAGATCCTACTGCTACTGGGTCAAATTACTTAATTTCTCTGGATTACAGTTTTTTTTCCCTTTATAAAGGACAACTGGGTGGTTTGGTGGGTAAAATACCTGGTGTGGAGTCAAGAAGACTCAACTTTCTGAGTTCAAATCTGACATCAGACTTACTATCTGTGTGATCCTGGGAAAGTCACTTAACCCTTTCCCCCTCAGTTTCCTCATCTGGAAAATGAACTGGAGAAAGAAATGGCAAACTACTCCAGTATCTTTGCCAAGAAAACCCCACATGGTAGTCACAAAGAGTCAGGCATGACTGAATAACAACAATAAAAGGTTAGGTTAGATACAAAAGTCCCTTCTGGTTTTAAATTTTTGATATTTTACTTAGGGGCCAGGTTTTGTTAAACCACCTGAGGACCATTATAAAGGAAGAAGGAGGAACTGTGGGAGCTATAAGACAATTGCTGACATGTGATACACTCTCTGGGAATTGATCTATTGGCAATTGAGGTATGAACTCAGAATGTGTTAAAAGACTTTCAATCATACAATAGAGCCAAAATCAGGCTACTAAGGATAATTATGGTTATTTTCAGGGTAGGAGGCCTCCACTTGCCTGAGAAGAAGTTTTTGCTACAGATATGATGAAGGGGTATCAGGGAACTGATGAGAGAAGCATAGATAACTGCAAGAGTACTTCAGGGGACTTGCCTTAGACATAATTTTATCTCTTCCAATGTGATACCCCAACATTATAATACTCAAATATTTGTGAGTGCTAAATGGTAAAATTGGTGGATCTGAAAATATGAAGATATTTTAAGTTCATTACTGTTTCCATAGTAGAAAGAGAATATGCTTCCAATTTTGTTCTAAGATTGAAGAAACTGCTTCAGAAATCTAAGTCCTATAGAGTACATAAACCTCACTAAGAAGGAAGGAGTTAGCATGTGACCTTGTTGGCTTATAATGCTGCCAGGATGGAAGCCAGGGGCTTTATTTACTACATATATGCTCACTGCTATTTCGGTGAGAACCACAACTGCCAAATGATCCATGTTATTTGTTTCCAAGGATAGGGAAGATGTGTCAATTGACAATATCATTTTACTGAGAGATTGGTGAGTGAGAACTACCAACCTCAGTTTGGAGGAGCAGGAAAGGGAATAAGCATTTGTGTCAAGGAACTCTAGCCATGGGATGGAATCCTGTCATGAAATCTTTAGTGCTTTGGGAAAACACAAAATAGCAGACTAATGGAAAGTCTTTCCATGTCAATTGATGAAAAGTGAAAGCTCAATGTAAAGAACAGCTCTAGGGAATGGTTAGGGTCCTATAAAATCAATGTATAACAAGAACCTATTGCCCATATAGGAGTTAATTATATTTCCTGGTAAAAAGAACAGGAACACAGAGTTCAGGAACTGGACTCCAGGAAGGGTTCATCTTCTAGGTAAAGATAAACAGTTATAGGAAGGATCTAGGTCAAAATCTAGAAGACCAAATTTTGGTACTCCTTTGGGGACTGGGAAGGATATCAAGACTGCTTGTGGATGGATCACATTTTTGTATATTTGTGGTGAATCCAAAGATCTCTTATATAACTTGACTTCTTTGATAACTTGACTTCTTTGGGGTCAGATCCAGCACTTTTTAATGTAGTGTTTCTTAGCAATACAAGTGGGATCACAGTCAATAGACCTAATGAAGTGTTCCTTCACTGAAGATGGAGTGACTAAGTAGGCAGAGGA